>NC_140590.1:792124182-792856719 GCF_964204655.1 Triturus cristatus
TCGGGACATCCAGGCAAGCCCGGCCATCTGGTCACCCGAGGGGAAAGGCGCGACCAGATGGCCGAGGGGAAAGGCGCGACCAGATGGCCGGGCTCGAAAGGGAAGCCATCTGGTCGCTCTGTGCCCCAATGAAAGAGTGAGCGGGCATGGGGGACCGGAGGCCCAGGGCCCCAGCTGGGCCCCAGCCATGGAGGCTGCGTGGGGGACCTGACGGGCCCTCCGACCCAGGGCCCGCGGACACCTTGACAAGCAGGGGAGGCCTGCACGGGACTGACAGACCCCTGTCCCTGGGGCCCCCAGGTCCGGAGGCGCAGGGGAAGCCTCCCCAGGCCCGCCGGACCCCGTCCCGGGCACCCTGCCACGCGGCAGGACCCAGGACGGAGCCCGGGGTGGGGAGGCCGCCCTCCCCGGGTCCCGCAGGGTCACGGAGCTCCTGAACCCAGCCAAGCAAGGGGAGGCTCCCCGGCCACAACAGAACGCCGTCCCGGGCCTTTGGCAGTGCCGGGGGACAGGGCCCAAGGCAGGAGCCCCCGACTCGGGACCCAGCAGGGCCCCTGGACCCAGCCGGGGTCCCAGGCCTGAAGGCACGGGAGAAGCCTCCCCAGGCCCGCCTGGCCCCGTCCAGGGCACCCTTCCACGTGGCAGGACCCAGGACGGAGTCAGAGGTGGGGAGGCCGCCCTCCCCGGGGCCCTCACGGGCCCGGCCAGAGCTCCTGAACCCAGCCAGGCAAGGGGAGGCTCCCCGGCCACAACGGAACCCCGTCCCGGGCCTATGGCTGTGCCGCAGGCCGGGGAACGGGGCCCCTGGACCCAGCCAGTGCTCCC
Organism: Triturus cristatus; assembly: GCF_964204655.1. Taxonomy (NCBI): domain Eukaryota; kingdom Metazoa; phylum Chordata; class Amphibia; order Caudata; family Salamandridae; genus Triturus; species Triturus cristatus. The sequence goes on from NC_140590.1 coordinate 792,125,008, forward strand.
AGGCCCGGAGGCGCAGGGGAAGCCTCCCCGGGCCCGCCGGACCACGTCCAGGGCACCCTGGCATGCGGCAGGACCCAGGAAGGAGCCCGGGGTGGGGAGGCTGCCCTCCCCGGGGCCCTCAGGGGCCCGGCTGGAGCTCCTGAACCCAGCCAAGCAAGGGGAGGCTCCCCGGCCACAACGGAACCCCGTCCCCTGCCTTTTTCAGTGCGGCAGGCCGGGGGATGGGGCCCAGGGCCGGAGCCCCCGACCCGGGCCCGGCAGGGCCCCTGGACCCAGCCGGGGCTCCCAGGCCCAGGGGCACAGGGGAAGCCTCCCCGGGCCCGCCGGACCCCGTCCAGGGCACCCTGCCATGCGGCAGGACCCAGGACGGAGCCCGGGGTGGGGAGGCCGCCCTCCCCGGGGCCCCAAGGGGCCCGGCCAGAGCTCCTGAACCCAGCCAAGCAAGGGGAGGCTCCCCGGCCACAACGGAACCCCGTCCCGGGCCTGTGGTAGTGCCGCAGGACAGGGCCCAGGGCCAGAGCCCCCGACGCAGGGCCCGGCAGGGCACCTGGACCCAGCCGGGGCTCCCAGGTCCGAAGGCGCAGGGGAAGCCTCCTCGGGCCCGCCAGACCCCGTCCAGGGCACCCTGCCATGCGGCAGGACCCAGGACGGAGCCCGGTGTGGGAAGGCCGCCCTCCCCGGGGCCCTCAGGGGCCCGTCCGGAGCTCCTGAACCAAGCCAATCATGGGGAGGCTCCCCGGCCACAACGGAACCCCGTCCCGGGCCTTTGGCAGTGCCGCAGGCTGGAGGATGGGGCCCAGGGCCGGAGCCCCCGACCCGGGGCCCGGTAGGGCCCCTGGACCCAGCCGGGGCTCCCAGGCCCAGAGGCGCAGGGGAAGCTTCCCCGGGGCCGCCGGACCCCGTCCAGGACACCCTGCCACACGGCAGGACCCAGGACGGAGCCCGTGGGATCTTGTTCGGGCACGCGGCAGGACCGTGGACGGAGCCTGGGGTGGCCGCCCTCCCAGGGGCCCCTGGACCCAGCCCAGCAGGGGGAGGCCTGCCGGGTCTCATCTGGGACAGACCCAGGGCTGGGGCGGCATCCTGGCCTGTCCAGCTGCCTGCTGAGGACCGCTAGGTCGAGATGGGTCCCAGAGTACCCTGTCCCTAGTAATCCAGAGGAAGGCTACCCCCTTTTCTGGTAACCCGCACGCTGCGATTGACGGAGGGGACCCTAGGGGGAAACGCGTCCGTCCTACTGGAGCCCTGGTTGGGATCCGGGAGACAAATGGACCCTCATCGGGACTTCCACGCCGACCCGGCCATCTGGTCGCCTCATTGGAAAGCATTGCGGGCGACCAGATGGCCGAGGGTAAAGGTGCGATCAGATGGCGGGCACCTGAAAGGACTCCTGTCTGCCCGCCCCGAGCTGAGCCATAGCGGTAGGGCTCCCACCTGCCCACCCACGCAGGGCTCGGGGGCTCTGCTTCCCGGGGACTCGGGGACCCCAGCTGGGCCTCAGGCACTTGGAGGACCACCGGAGCTCTCGGGCCTGGGCGCCTGGGGGAGGACTGCCCGGGACCCGTGGAGCCTGTCCCGGGCACTTTGCCACGCCTCGGGCCGGAGGAGGGAGCCTGGGACACCTGGGTGGATGTTGCCCGAGCATAGCCCATCTGGCCCCCGGCAAAGAACCACCAGCTCCGGAGGGGTGTTCTGGCATACCCTGCCCCTACTAATCCGGAGGAAGGCTACCCACCTTTCTTGTAACCCGCGCGCTCCGAGTGACGGAGGGGACCCTAGGCGCGGACGCGCCTGACCTCCTGGAGCCCTGACTGGGATCCGGGAGGCAAATGGACCTCATCGGGACTTCCAGGCCGGCCCGGCCATCGGGTCGCCCCATTAGAAAGCATTGCGCGCGACCAGATGGCGGCACCTGAAAGGACTCCCGTCTGCCCGCCCCCAGCTGAGCCATAGTGGTAGGGCTCCCACCTGCCCACCCACGCAGGGCTCAGGGGGCTCTGCTTCCCGGGGGGCTCGGGGACCCCGGCTGGGCCTCAGGCACGGGGAGGACCACCGGAGCTCTCGGCCCAGGGGAGGACCGCCCGGGACCCGTGGAGCCCGTCCCGGGCACTTTGCCACGCCGCGGGCCGCAGGAGGGAACCCCGGACGCCTGGGAGGATGTTGCCCGGGCTTAGCTCATCTGGTCCCCGCCTGAGAACGGCCATCCCCAGGAGGGGTGTCCCGGCATACCCTGCCCATAGTAATCCGGAGGAAGGCTTTTCTTGTAACCCGCGTGCACCGCGAGGCTCAGGGGGCCCTAGGCGCAAACGTGCCCGACCTCCTGGAGCCCTGGCTGGGATCCGGGAGGCAAATGAGCCCTCATCGGGACTTCCAGGCCGGCCCGGCCATCGGGTCGCCCCATTGGAAAGCATTGCGCGCGACCAGATGGCCGAGGGGAGAGATGCGACCAGATGGCCGGGACCGAAATGACGCCAATCTGCCCGCCCTGAGCCTTCGCAGTAGGGCTCCCGTCTGCCCTTGCAGGGCTCGGGGGCTGCAGGGCTCTGGGGGCATGCAGGGCTCAGGGGGGCTGCAGGGCTCGGGGGGCTGCAGGGCTCGGGGGGCTGCAAGGCTCGGGGGCTGCAGGGCTCGGGGGGCTGCAGGGCTCGGGGGCTGCAGGGCTCCGGGGCTGCAGGGCTCCGGGGCTGCAGGGCTCTGGGGCTGCAGGGCTCCGGGGCTGCAGGGCTGCAGGGGCTGCAGGGCTCCGGGGCTGCAGGGCTACGGGGCTGCAGGGCTCGGGGGGGCTTGGAGACCCCACGCTGGGCCTCAGGCATGGGAGGCCCGCAGGAGCTCCCAGGGCCCGGACGCCCGGGGGACCCATGGAGCCCGCTCCCGGGCACTTTGCCTCACCACGGGCTGGAGGAGGGAGAACCGGATGCTGGGGAGGTGTCGTCCGGGCTTCACCCATCTGGTCCCCGTCTGAGAACCACCATCCCCAGGAGGGGAGTCCCAGCATACCCTGCACCTAGCAATCCGGAGGAAGGCTACCTCCCTTTCTGGTAAACCGTGCGCACCGAGTGACGGAGGGGACCCTAGGCCCAGAAGCACCCAACCTCCTGGAGCCCTGGCTGGGATCCGGGAGGCAAATGAGCCCTCATCGGGACTTCCAGGCCGGCCCGGCCATCTGGTCGTCCCATTGGAAATCATTGCGCGCGACCAGATGGCCGAGGGGAGCGGTGCGACCAGATGGCCGGGACCAAAAGGACTCCCATCTGTCTAACCCCGAGTCTTCGCGCTAGGGTTCCCGCCTGCCCAAGCAGGGCTCAGGGGCTCCGCTTCCCGGGGGCTCGGGGACCCCGGCTGGGACTCAAGCCCAGGGAAGGACCACCGAGCTCTTCCCGGGTACTTTGCCACGCCGCGGACCAGAGGAGAGAGGCCCGGACGCCTAGAGAGGTGTTGCCCGGGCATAGCCCATCTGGTCCCCGCCTGAGAACAGCCATCCCCAGGAGGGGTATCCCGGCATACCCTGCCCCTAGTAATCCGGAGGAAGGCTACCCCCCTTGTAACCCACGTGCACCGCGAGGCTCAGGGGAGCCTAGGCGCGAATGTGCCCGACCTCCTGGAGCCCTGGCTGGGATCCGGGAGACAAATGAGCCCTCGTCGGGACATTCAGGCTGGCCCAGCCATCTGGTCGCCCCATTGGAAAGCATTGCGCGCGACCAGATGGCCGAGGGGAGATGTGCAACCAGATGGCATGGACCGAAATGACGCCAATCTGCCCGCCCTGAGCCTTCGCGGTAGGGCTTCCTCCTGCCCTTGCAGGGCTCATGGGCTGCAGGGCACGGGGCCTGCAGGGCTCCGGGGCTGCAGGGCTCCTGGGCTGCAGGGCTCCTGGGCTGCAGGGCTCCGGGGCTGCAGGGCTCCGGGGCTGCAGGGCTCGGGGGGGGCTCGGAGACCCCATGCTGGGCCTCAGGCATGGGAGCCCCGCAGGAGCTCCCGGGGCCCGGACGCCCGGGTGACCCATGGAGCCTGCCGCGGGCTGGAGGAGGGAGCACCGGACGCCCCGGGGAAGTGTCGTCCTGGGCTTAGCCCATCTGGTCCCCGCCTTAGAACCGCCATCCCCAGGAGGGGCGTCCCAGCATACCCTGCCCCTAGTAATCCGGAGGAAGGCTACCCCCCTTTCTGGTAAACCGTGCACACCGAGTGACGGAGGGGACCCTAGGCTCCGGGGCTCTGCACCAGGGACCCTTGTCCCGGGCAGATGGGCACTTGGCAGGCCGCAGGATGTGGGCTCCCAGGCCCTGACCGAAACTCAGGAGGCCCGGGGCCGGTCCCTGCTTCTCAACGCAGCCAGGCTGGGGAGATCGGGGAGCCTGCCCAAGCACGAGGGACCCCAGTCCCGGGCACACGGCCCCTCAGGTTGTGCACTCGTTTTCCACAATTATTTTTCAAAATTGTGCGTAGCTGCGCTAGGCAAAGTCCGCCCAGCCCTACTAAAAACCCACCTCTCACACCCAAGGGAGGGATCCCAGTCCCAGATTTTCACTTGTAGGAGCGGTGGGAGGGGGAGTCACGTTCTTTGCTGAAAGGCACACTCATGCACAACCCAGACTCTTTTGATGACTCTTTTTTTCACCTGCCCACCATGGTAACTCTTCTGTAAATCCTGTCAACCCTTCAGGAGGTGGGCAGCTGCAAACTCCCTCTCTCTGCCCAGGAGGTCGTTTCCCTTTGACACAGCAAGTCCGGCTTCGGGTTTGATTTTAAAAACTCCAGTTACTTTTGTGCAAGTTACTTTTTTAAGAAGGTGTGGAGTTGAAGTGTTTACCGCAGCCAAATAGGGAACTTCTCTTCAATGATCTCACAAAGGCCTAGAACAAGAGGTAAAAGAGGGGGTCTTGGTGATGCCCTCGATTGTAGCATCTCCATCATGATGGATACTGTGCTTTGTGGTACTTCTACAGGAATATTCAAATTAGCAGCACCTAATGATTACGAATTACTTCAAGGAAGGTGGTGGTGTCATCCACCAACAAAACTTGTGGAGGTGAAGTTGCAGGAGGCTGAATGTCACCACCAGACCGTGACCATGATGAAGACACAGGAGATCTGCCTGTTTTGCTGTAATTTGGTATGCACATAGAGTCCTGCCCCTCTTGAGGAGAGGCTGGCCCATGCTGGAATAATCAAGCAAGTGATGGTTCTTTGGGTTCCATTGACAACTTTCTGACGGATGACATGGAGTTTAGATACGAGATCATGCTTTGTGATGGGGGCATATTTAATGGCCTCTGTGGCACTTGACAAGGCTCCTCTGCTGCGATGGTGAAGCATGGATGGCCTAGTGGCAGAGATGCTGGTTTTCCAAGAAACAGCCTTAGTCTCTTTTTCGGTGACAGACACGGATGACTTCAAAAACTTCAAGACAATGACAACATCAAAAACTTCAATGTCCACCTTGGCAATGTAAAGACATCTTGTGACATCGAACCCAGCATCGAAGCGAGCAGCAGTGACTTCAAGTGCATGGACTATGAAGGGGATACCATCATACCCACAGAGCACTGTGACATGGTGAGTTGGTTGGGATTGCTTGGACATCGACAGTAAATTCAGTCCCCATTGGTCGGAAGACAATTGATGTTGAAGATGGTGTTGGTCAGTTAAAGTCAAGCCACATTTTGATAGCAAGCACATCGGGGCATATTGTGTATGTGTTTTTGCCCTTAAGCTCCCTTCCCTTGTCTTCCTTGATAGTTTTATTCCATTTTCTCTTGCTGTATGTATGGTTCTATATTACATAAAGGTGATGCCATGTGCCGTTGTATGCATGTAGGCTTAGCATCGAACATGCTCTTACCTACGTCTGTTGCCATGGCTGGAATGTAGTGATGTGCATGCTGCAGATGTCAGTCGAGAGGGTGACCAGCTGCTGTCAAGACCAGCAATGATCTTGATGTCTCTTGCACCTTAAACACACTAAAGAAGCTTCTTTCCTCTGGTTTTGCTTTAACCTTAAGTCCAGAGATCCAGTCTAGGCAGAATGCATCTCCGAAAGGGAGGCATCTGGGAAATGACAGCATGCAAAAAAGTTGACATTGCTTGATCTTGGCAGTGGCAAAAAGATCAAGAGAAGTTTTTTCCACATTCACTGAAGACACCTGGCACCACTGCCAGGCATAATTGCCATTTGTGGTCCACAAGGTATCAGCAGTTCGTCTACCCTGGCATTTAAGGCTGCTACCAGGTAGTGACTCTGCATGTACAGAAGCCTGCTGTGAGGGGTTGTAAGGCAGGTGGTGCCTGGTGCTCCTTTCTATGTGGCCTAGGACTGGTGACACTTGTGAGAAAGTGCCATCTTTCTTGCATGGTATGCCCCCACTTTTTGCTGAATTGCTGAATGTACTTTGACTGAGTGTGCCCTGGACTCCTGCCAATCAGTTGCCCAGGGCCTATGTTCCTTCCCTAATAACTGTGCTGAAACCTAAACCCAAATTGGCAAGCCCTGGCCACATGTCAGCCCCTGGTAAATGGTACACTAGGTACCCAGGGCCTTGTGGCCAGGAAAAGGCCCCTAAGGGCTGCATCACTTATTGTGCTACCCTTAGAGGCCCTGTACCCTGACACAAACACACTGCCCTTGCAGGCTGAGTGTCTGGGTACAGAACAAAACAGAGAGTTGACATGGCACACATCCCTGTGTGCCATGCCACAACACACATTGCCCTGGCATACATCAGCCACCCCTCTAGCTGGGTACCCTATGCCAGTGGTGTGGGTACAGGAGCATGAGTCCTGTGCCCCTACAGTACCCAGGTCCATTCCTGGGCACTGTAAGTGCAGTGCTGCCATTTAAGAGTATATGGTGCTGGGAGATCGTCAACACGAACTCCACAGCACCATGATGGCTCCATTGAAGACTAAGAAGTTTGGTATCAAACTTCTCAGCACATTAAACCCGCACTGATGCCAGTGCAGGATTTAATGTACAATGCACGACAGAGGGCATCTTAGAGACGCCCCCTGCACCTAACCTACAATCTGTGTCTTGTCTGAGGTGCTGCCTAGGCTGCCACACAGCAGAAATGTTGCTGGACCCCTGGGTAGAGAGCCATCTGCTCTCCTAGGCCTGCAACAATGCACATCCTGGGCGAGGTGCTCGGTCTCTTCCCCCAGGATGGGCAGGGGAAGCTTCAAAGGCATGCTGCCTTTGTGAGCTTCTCCAGGCCACTTGCTGTACTCAGCAACTGGCCCCTACCGGTTCTAAACCCCCACTCTGGCGGGAAGACGGGCCAGAAACTCCAAGGAAGGACAGGGGGTGTGCCAGCCTCTGCCAACCACACCCCTCAGGTGGGGGAGGCGAGGTGAAGCACATCTCCGGGCTCTCGCCATCTTGAATATTGGGAGCCCTGCCCAATCAGGACTAGGCCACTGCCCCCCTCCCACAGGAGAGTGGCAGGATAGGGGGTGTACCCACCCCAGGGCAGGGACCCTTGGTCCCTGCCCTTTACCTACCTGTAATGCCCCTAAATTTTGTATTTAGTGGCACCCCGAACCTTCATTCCTTAGATTCAGATTCCAAAACAGCAAAGAAGATCAAGAGACCAGAAGACCTGTCGTGCAGCTGCTCACAAGAGGAATACACCAACTGCTTTGGCCCCAGCCCTACAGGGCTGTCAACTCTCGAACCTGCTCCTGCAAAACTCCGGATTCTCCAGTGGCCAGCAACCTCACAAACCCCGGAGGACCTGGCTACCTTGTGACTCTAAGCAACTGGGACTCCCACAAGCAGTGGTACTGCTCAAAGGAAGTAACTGACCCCTGGCATCCGCCAGGAACCGCGAACCTGCACACTCTGCACCCGCCAAGCCTGGCCTGTGCTGGAGTGAACAAAGATCCCGAGGATGTCCCCCCGGCGACTGTGAGCCCGAATCCAGCACCCAAGGACCCACCTTGACGCCTGCAGCTTCAGAACCAGGGACCCCTCCAACCGCGACCAGCTGAGGGTAAGATTTCCCGACACCAAAAGACACCCCAGCACCCGGCGCCCTGCGGCCCCTGTGCCCATCTCCTGGGTACCTACCTATCCTCCAACTACCCAACTTTACTTGAAGTGGTGGTCGCACCTGAAGAATCTTCGTCCCCGAGCTTGCAGCCTTTGTTCGTTTTTGAGCTTCTCCATTGCAATCCATTGAGCGCCCGAAGGCTCAAAAGCACCCTGCACCCAGCCGCCCGAGTGACCCTGGCAGTGCAATCACTACTCTACTTCCCCATTTGCCCTGAGCAAGTGACCAGGAGCCCAGCTCCCACAGCCGCGTGGCCTGCTAGCCAGCAGCCACCAACCAAGGGCCCCCTGCCTCCCATAGGATAACATTGGGCCTAACTCACTCTGCACCCGGCTGCCCCTGTGCCGCTGAGGGTGTAACAACTGTACCTACCTGACCCTGGGAGACCCCCGAGTCTATGCCCAGGACCTTAACTCTGCCAGTCGAGTACTTACCCAAAAGCCGATAACTCTCTATTCCTCCATAGGGTAACATTGACTGGTTTCACTTGGAAATTCTTTTTAGTGTGGCGTTTCAAAACTTTAAAATATTCACCTAAAATCAACCGAGTAATGAAAACGAGATTACTCACCTGCTATCAGTAGAGATCCCAGTGCTGGATATTGGTGCTCAGCACTGACCCTGAAAAGTAATTACAACCATATTTACCGCTAACCCAATTTTCTTCCATAGGAAACCATTGACTGTTTTTCTGTGAAATTTCTTCTGTCGATTTTTGCAAACTACAAATATTCTTTAAAAATCGCACCAACTGTGAAAACGTAATTACTTACCTGTTTTAGATAAATGTCCCAGTGCTGAACCTAGGAGTCCAGCACCGGATTACAAAAGTAACAAGAACATACTTTACCTGCACTTTGAATTTCCTTCCATAGGATAACATTGCCTAGTTTTTGCTGAAAAAGTTTCTAAGTGTCGATTTTGCAAACTGACAAATACTCGTTAAAAATCGCTTGTATAACCAAAACACATTCTTTCAACTGTTTACAGGTGGTGCCCAAGTGCAGGATCCAGGATCCAACACTGAGTTAGAAAAAGTAACAATAACCCCACTTACCTGCTAAGTGAAATTCCTCCCATAGGATAACATTGGTGATTCTGTGAGAAAAAGTCAACTATTAAAATACCAAAATATTGCTTAAAAATCACTACTGTAACCAAAACGCTTTTACTCAACTGTTTACAGGAACTGTCCCGAGACAGAATCCAGGATCCAGTGCTGTGGTTAGAAAAGTAATCCTCAAAGTAATTAATTGCATTTAATTAGAAATTCCCATTGAGCTCAATGTATTATTGTGTTTGAAATTGTGTTGCCTATTGCAACAACTGTGTCTATTGCATTCAAAACCCTACTGCATATTGAAAGTATTTATATAACGCCTCTCATTCAGAGAAAGTATATCTTGAAATCTATTGTTGGTTCTAAAATAAAACAACCATATATTTTCATACAAAACCATTGGCCTAGAGTTCAGTTCTTGAGTGTGTGAGACCATTTGCTGACTGAGTGTGTGCAACAAATGCTTTACACTGTCCTCTGATACTGCCTTACTGCTCGACCAAGCTACCACTTTAGAGAGTAAGGTTATATCTAACTCTAGCCTCTGCCAAACCTCTGGGGACTGTGGACTCTGTACACACTGTACCTATTTGGGAACAGTACATACAGAGCCACTTTCCTACGACACTCAGCTACAAGAAAGGGCAATGATTCCCAGATGCTGGTTGCAGCTGTCCTCTGGGCGTCTGTTCTCAGCACTGTCCAAGAGCCTTAAAAAAAAAAATATTTTTAAAAAAAGAAAAAAGAAAGAAATTCTCCTATACCCAGAGAACTTGTGCCAACATGGCATAAGGGACTAGGGCAATTTCCTTACAACTGCCTGTCAAATTAATTGAGCATGGAGTCTGGGGATCTGGCGAACTCCTAAGGATATCTTGCACAGGAGGTCTAGGCGTAGAACCCTTTACTTATGTGTCCATGGACCTTACACAGAAGGCTCTGGCTGCCTACTTTCTCCAGAGTCCAGAGAAGCTCCAAATAAGAGAGTTTTGCATTGATCAGCTTAAGGAAAGAGTCATTGCCAATGTATTTCTCTGAAATGTGTTTTGAAAGTGCAAGTATTTATTTGAAAGGTTTCTCGGTTAACCCATAAAGAGGCCATTTCAACAGGTTGAAACCGGTTATCTTATGACAAATGTGATGGGTCTTTTCTACTTTATGATGCAATATTGTGCTGAATTGATTTAAAAGCCTTTTGAGTGGACACTGCCCTTTGCAGTTGCCTTAACCTAACCATCTTGGAAAAAGCCATTAACCATGTCAGAAGAAAGCATCATGTCTAATAGTCAAACAATTCATGAGAAAACGTCCTTTCACGATCTTTGCTTTAAGCAGGTTTCGGAAGATCAGCCTTCTGTGGATTTCAACTTTGGTGTAGGAGCCTCGAGGCCAAGGTGGTGTCGGGGTGCAAAGCAGTTTGTTGCTGTTGGATGGGGTCGACCCAATCTCTCTAGTCTGGGGTGTCCCAGTTAAAAGAGTCACACCCAAATGTTTTTGCCATTTCCGGCTGGACTCAGGGCTCGAAACAGACTCCGTCAGGAGCGCTACTCTGCCTCGGTCAGGGAGTTTTGGGGCTTGAAGAACAAGTTACTTACCTTCGGTAACGATGTATCTGTAAGAAACCTTAGTTAGTTAGATTCCTCACCTTAGAATATCCCCAGGCGTCAGACTGGATCCGGAAGATTTTTCGTCAGCAATACCCCTTGCGCGTCGCTAGGCGTCGTCTGCGGCTCCGTGTCCGTCGTCGGCGTCGTGCGCCGGAATGACGTCGGAGTACTTAGACGCCGCCCTCGCGCGCTGACGTCAGTTCTTGTACATAGCCTTCCGCACCAGGAACGCAGAGCCATGCAAGATACCGACACTGGTGCCAAAAAATTCTAGGGCCCTGAAAGGGATAGCCTTAACCCTAGATGTCAGTTCGCAGAACGGGGAGGATGGGTGGGTCGGTGAGGAATCTAACTAACTAATGTTTCTTACAGATACATCATTACCGAAGGTAAGTAACTTGTTCATCTGAAAGAAACACGTTAGTTAGATTCCTCACCTTAGAATAGATACCCAAGCAATACCATCCCCGGTGGTGGGTCTGCGAACCAAGATCACACCAGAAAGTCCTGGAGGACAGAACGGCCAAAGAAGCCATCCCTCCGGACTTGGCTGTCTAGGCAATAATGCCTGGCAAACGTGTGTAGCGAAGCCCACGTAGCCGCCTGACAGATGTCCTGCAACGGGACTCCCCGTCCCAAAGCAGTAGTAGCCGCTGTAGCCCGAGTGGAATGGGCGCGCAGCCCAACAGGAGGGTCCTTTTTTCGCCAAGGAGTAACAGATTTTGATGCACAAAACGACCCACCGGGAGATGGTCCATTTGTGCACAGCTTTTCCCTTCTTAGCACCCACGTATCCAACGAAAAGTTGGTCGTCCACCCGGAACTGTTTTGTGCGGTCCAAATAAAAAGAGAGCGCACGCTTTGGGTCCAGACGGTGGAGCCTCTCTTCCTCTTTGGAAGGATGCGGAGGCGGACAGAAGGTGGGCAAGGTGACAGACTGCCCAAGATGAAAGGGAGTCACCACTTTCGGTAGAAAAGAAGGACGAGGCCGAAGGACAACCTTGTCCGGATGAACAGAGAGAAAAGGAGGCTTGGACGATAGAGCCTGGAGCTCACTCACCCGTCTAGCCGAGGTGATGGCTACCAGGAAAGCAGTCTTAAGCGTCAGAAGACGAAGAGGACACTTGTGAAGAGGCTCAAAGGGAGCGCACATCAGAAATGTGAGAACAAGATTCAAGTCCCACTGAGGCATTACGAAAGGAACAGGAGGGAACGTATGAGTAATGCCTTTAAGAAAGCGTTGAACCACAGGGGACTTGAAAAGGGAAGGCTGATCAGGAAGCCGTAAGAAGGCAGAGAGGGCAGCAAGATAACCTTTCAAGGTGCCCAGGGCAGAGCCCTGCCGGGCCAAAGAAAGAAGAAAGAGGAGAACCTCAGAAAGAGGAGCGGAAAGGGGATCCACAGCCGTTGCTGTGCACCATGCCACAAATCTGTTCCACCGGCAGGCGTATACCGTCTTTGTGGAGGGACGCCTGGCTGCCAGAATGATATCACAGACTTCAGGAGGCAAGTCAAATGGCATCAACTGCCGCCGCTCAATCTCCACGCATGGAGGTGGAGGCTGGACAGGTTCGGGTGGAGGACCGTCCCCTGCTGCTGCGACAGAAGATCCTCCCGAAGGGGCAGACGTATTGGAGGATCGGTCAACATACTGAGTAGCTCGGGATACCAGTACCTTCGTGCCCAATCCGGGGCCACCAAGATGACTTGGGCCCGGTCGTGCCTGATCTTCTTCAGCACTCTGGGCAGAAGTGGTATAGGCGGAAAGGCGTACAACAGACCGCAACTCCACTCGTGACGAAAAGCGTCGCCGAGCGAGTGCCGCCTTGGAAATTCCAACGTGCAGAACTGCTGACATTGCGCGTTCTCTTCGGTGGCGAATAGATCTAACCAAGGCTCTCCCCACTGCTGAAAGAGACCTTGCGCCACTTCGGAGTTCAGACGCCATTCGTGATCCATCATGCACCGGCGGCTGAGTTCGTCTGCTCTGGCATTCAGAGAGCCCGCCAGATGTTGAACCACTAGGGTGACGCCCTGGTGTTCCAGCCACGTCCAGAGGCGCAGAGCCTCCTGACAAAGGGTCCACAACCCCACCCCGCCCTGTTTGTTGCAATACCACATGGCGGTGGTGTTGTCCGTGAACACCTGCACGACACTTCCCCTGACAGAGGGAAGGAAGTCTTTCAGTGCAAGTCGGATCGCTCTCAACTCCAACAGGTTGATGTGGAGGCGAGACTGCGCCGGAGACCAGAGGCCTCTGATCTCCGCCTCTCCCATATGGCCACCCCATCCCAGGAGGGACGCATCCGTCACTACGACGTGCTCCGGTTGGGGAAGGGAGAGGCTCTTGCCCGTGACCCAATCACGGTCCGTGAGCCACCACTGCAACTGCTGTGCAGTGCCCTCCGAGATCAAGACATGGTCGGACAGGTTGCCGTGATGCTGGGCCCACTGAAACTTCAGGTCCCACTGCAGAGCCCGCATGCGCCGCCTGGCGTGATGCACTAATAGGATGCAGGAGGCCATCAGCCCCAGAAGCCGCAACACTAGCCTGACCGAAACTCAGGATAGAGGCCGAAAGATGGGAATCAGGGCCTGTATATCCCGGACCCGCTGTTCCGGAGGATAGACCCGGAACTGCGCCGAATCGAGAACCGCTCCGATGAAGAGGAGCGTCTGAGAGGGACTCAGGTGTGACTTCGGCACGTTGATGGAAAACCCCAGCAAATGCAGGAGATCCGCCGTAGTCTGGAGGTGGGAGACGACTGCCTGGGGCGAGCCCGCCTTCAACAACCAGTCGTCGAGATAAAGGAAGACTGGAACCCCTGATCTGCGCAGATGAGCTGCGACCACCGCCATCACTTTCGTGAACACCCGAGGGGCACTGGTGAGGCCGAAGGGGAGCACGGTGAACTGAAAATGCTCCTGGCCCACCGTGAACCGCAGGTAACGCCGGTGGGCCGGCAGGACGGGGATGTGGAAATATGCGTCCTGCAAGTCTAACGCTACCATCCAGTCTCCAGGGTCGAGGGCAGCTAGAACCTGAGCCAAAGTCAACATTTTGAACCGTTCCTTCCGGAGGAAGACATTGACGTTCCTGAGGTCCAAGATAGGGCGTAGGCCCCCTTTGCCCTTCTTGGGAACCAGAAAGTAGTGGGAATAACAACCACGACCTACTTCTGGGCACGGAACGCGCTCGACGGCCTCTTTGGCCAAGAGGGCCGAAACTTCCTCTCGCAGAAGATTCAAATGATCCTCCGAGATACGGTGGTGCTGCGGTGGCATGGCTGGAGGGGTCGTCTCGAAGGGGAGGGAGTAGCCCCTTCGGACGATTTGCAGCACCCACCTGTCCGAGGTGATGGTACGCCAGTGCAGCTGGTGATGGCGAACTCTGCCGCCCACTGGCAAGGAATGGGCCGGAAAGCTCGGACTAGGAAGGCTTGGAGGCGGATGCTGCCGGGGTGGATGTGGGCTGACCGCGTCGTCCTCCAGAACCGCCTCGGCGGAAACCACGTCCGCGACCGCGCGCAGGTTGGTTCTGCGGCTGGTGGCTAGGCGGACGTGAGGAGGCACCCCTTCCTTGGCCACGAAAGGGGCGAAAGGCGGAAGTTTGCGACCGCGGGGCCGAGAGGCCCAAGGACTTGGCCGTAGCCCGGGAGTCCTTAAAGCGATTCAGCGCACTGTCCGCTTTCTCACCAAAAAGGCGAGTGCCATCAAAGGGCATGTCCATGAGAGTACTCTGGACATCCCCCGAAAAGGACGTGGACCACAGCCAGGCGTGACGTCTAAGCGCCACCGTGGTAGAAATCGCCCTACCCAGCGAGTCCGTAGTGTCAAGCCCACATCGGATTGCATGCCGTGCTGCATCCCTCCCATCGGCTAGAGCCTGGGTAAGTCGTGTCTGGGCCTCCTCCGGACACAGGGGCAGCACGTCCTCCACCGTATCCCACAGAGAGTGGGAATAACGGTCCAAAAGACAGGCGGTGTTCAAGGAACGCAGACCCAAACTAAGGGAGGAGAACAGCTTTTTGCCAAACTGTTCCAGTCTCTTGGAATCCCGGTCCGGCGGAGCGGTCGGGAAGGAGGATTGGGAGGTAGAAGCCTGGATAACCAGGCTCTCCGGGGTGGGGTGTTGGGACAGAAAACTGGGGTCGCCCGGAGCAGGGCGGTGGCGCCTGGCGACGTTCCTGTCCACAGGAGGGACTGTGGAGGGCTTGGACCAGGTGCCCTGCAGAACGTCAATGAGGGCCTCATTGAATTGCAGCAGAGGCTCGTGGAGCTTGCTGCAGACTGAAGCACCTCAGTGAGGACGTTAGTCCTCACAGCCACGGCAGGCAGCTCGAGCCCAAGGGCTGCGGCCGCCTTGCGCAGCACCACAGAGAAAGCAGCACACTCCTCCAAAGCCACAGTTGGAGGAGAGATGAATCCAGTGTCTGGAGAGGTATCCAGACCACTGGCCTCCCCCAGTTCATCTGCCCAGTCCTGTGACAGCTGAGCCTGAACGGCCATAGGATCCTCGGACCCCTCCCAGTCACCCCCGTCATCCGATTCCTGGTAAACAGGAGGAAGGAGCGGAGCCGGACGATAGACATAATGTGTCTCTAACGGCGCCGTACGCGGCGTCCATCGACGCCGTAACGGCGCCGGATCCGGAGCGGGGCTGAACTGGGGCTCGACGCCGTAACGGCGCCGGATCCGGAGCAGGGCTGAACTGGGGCTCGACGCCGAGCGGAGCCGGCGTCGGAGGTGGAACCGGTGTCGACGCCGGCGACCGGCGTCGGCAGGGACGAGTCCCTCGGGAACCTGCGGCGTCGGGGCCGAAGCCGGCGACGGCGCCGGGGCCGGAGCCGTCGGCATGCAAGGTTGCCCAGTCGGGTCCGCGGGGCCCGAAGGCGCGCCAGCGGGCGTCGACGGCGGAGCCAGGCTCCTCATGGCCGCGAGGAAGGCACTGACTTCCGCCGGCGCCGCGTCAGTCCCAGGGACCGGCGGGTATGGGGACTTGCGCGGCGCCTGCGGCTTCGCTGGAGCCGCGGGGGTGGAACCACCCTGACCCTCGGCCGAGTCGCGCGACCGGCGAGGGGAGTCCGAAGAGCGGTGTCGCCTCTTGGACTTCTTGGAGTGCTTCGACTTACCCGAAGACTTGGAGCCAGACGAGTGATGATGACGTCGGCTGCGGCTCCGCGACCGATCCTTGGACCTCCTCCTGGACCGGGATCGAGAGGGGCGCGGAGCCGAGTGGCGAAGCTCGAGGAGCTTACGGGACCGCTCCCGTCTAGCCTTCGAGGTCAGGGCCTTGCAGTCCGAACACGACTCCGCGTCGTGGTCGAGGCCCAAACAGTAAAGGCACCGGCGGTGATGATCCGTAACCGACATCAAGCGGTTGCAGTCAGCACAGGCATTGAAACCTGGCATCCTACCTGCACCGGAGTCGAGACAAGATCAAAAAGGATCAAAAAACGTAGTAAAAAAAGACTAAAAGGGGTAGCTCTCCCGGATCTGCGCTTACAGGCGCGGAAAAAAGAAGAACTGACGTCAGCGCGCGAGGGCGGCGTCTAAGTACTCCGACAACGTCATTCCGGCGCACGACGCTGACGACGGACGCGGAGCCGCAGACAACGCCTAGCGACGTGCAAGGGGTATTGCTGACGAAAAATCTTCCGGATCCAGTCTGACGCCTGGGGATATTCTAAGGTGAGGAATCTAACTAAGGTGTTTCTTTCAGATACGTACTATATGGCCCATGGGGCTGTCAAGCCACATTAAGTTGACCTAAGCTGGCGTGTTACTGCATGCTCATGGACATCTTACTATTCACCATCAGAGCACTTGGAGAAGATGGTTTCTGGCCTGCCGCCTGCTGGAAAGCTAGAGGGTCTGGCTTCCTCAGTGTCAGACATATCTTCGGCTAAAGTAATGCCCTGCTTCTCAGACGATGCATGTCTCTGCACCTCATGGTAAGACCTCCTCCTTTCCCTCCTGTACCCGAGGGTTTTCTTGCAGCCGAAGACAAAGCAGGCTTCTGTGGAGGTCTCCTCGTGATCCAGAAAGTACAAACACAGTCCTTGTTGCTCCAGAGGTATTTGTGGCCACATGTAGGGCAGAATTGGAAGGGTGTTCATTCCATGCCTGTGACATAGGTGCATTTTCAGAGAAACAACTACAAAAGCTCCAGGCTAATTGAGAATAAAGGAATGCTGTGGCAAAATCGAACAGTTGGTAACTGTAGGGTCCAAAATTCCAGCGACCCAGGAGGATGCTCTTGGCAGCGCAATAACACTGCTTTTGTCACGGGCTTGAAGGGCAAGCAGCTGGAACCAAGAAAACCCTTAAGAAACACATTGATCGAGAAACATCATTCTCGAATGTCTGAGCCCAATAGCAGAATAAAACAACCCGAGATGGAGCCAGTGTACTGATGCCTTGTGGGGGAGGGTGGAGTCACCACATGGTTTGTAACTCAGACTTCTTTGTAGAAATAGAAGCGGCAACCCTGTATCAGGGTAGAGGCCGAAGGAGGTAAACTGTCACCATTTAATCTCCAAGCATGGACATACCAAGTGTATAGTCTGGGAGCAATACCATTCCCTGTTGCTGCAACAGAAGTTCCTCCCAAAGTGGCAGCTTGGTCGGAGTATAGATGCTCAGGGGTACAAGGAACTACACTCTCCTGACCCAATCTGGTACCACTAGGATGACTTGGGCCAGGTTGTTCCTGATCTTCTTCAGAACTCAGAGAAGGAGAGGCAGTGGCGGGAAGGCACACTGTGAGAGCTGCTTTGGAAACTACAGCAGGCAGAAGTGCTGCCATTGTACGTTCTCAACAGTAGCAAAAAGATTGAGCCAGGGTTCCTCATTGCTGGAAGATGGCCTGTGCCATTCGTGATCAGCGAGGCACCTGCAGCTGAGTTTGTCCATCCTGGCATTTAAAGATCCCGCTATGCGCTTCATCACCTGAGAAATCCCTTGGCAGTGCAGTCACTTCAAGGGGCGCAGGGCGTTCCTGCACAGGTCCCACGATCCCCCACCCTGCCTGCTGCAGTACCACTTGGTGGTAGTGTTGTCCGTCATCCCACACCAGTCTGCCTTTTGTTTTTGGCAGGAAGGCCATAAAAGCTAAGCAAATCACACTCAACTGCAACAAATTGATGAAGTTGAGTTCCCACCGGAGATCAAGGGCCTCCGATACCCACCTTTGTTAGATGGCCTCCCCAGCCAAGGCAGTGGTGCATCCAGGATCATCATGTGCTCTGGATGGGGAGTGGAGAAGGATTTGCCACTGACCCAATCACAGTCTAGTAGCCATCACTGCAGATCTTTTCCAATCTTCTCCAAAAACTGGATACAATTCGACAGACTGTACTGTGTTGCCCACTGGAACTTGAGGCTCCAATGCAGAGCTTGCACGTGCCATCTGGCATGCATCTACAGCAGGATGTACAAGGCCAAAATACCCACAGCCTAAGACTCACCCGCATAGAGATCCAAGACAGAGGTTGAAACATCAGGATCCTCCCTAACCTTAATGTACAGGGTGTCTTCGGCTCGTTGATATTGAAACCCAACAATGCTAAGAAGTTTGCAGTTATCTCAAGGTCGTTAACTACTAGATGGGTGAGCCAGCCTTCAAAAGCCAGTCCTTGGGGGGGGGGGGGGGGCGGAGGGGTTAGGGTTAAGATGTACTACGACCATCACTTTCGTGAACACCTGAGGGGCACTGATGAGCCCAAGGGGGAGCACGGACAATGCTCCTGACACACCGTGAACCGCAGGCAACACTTGTTGTCTGCAAGATGGGGATGTCCAAATAAGAATCCTGCAGGTCCAATGTCACCATCTAGGCTTCCAGGTCTAGCGCAAGCATCTTGAATGATTCCTTTGCAGGAAGGCACTGAGAGGATGAAAATTTAAAATAGGACCAAGGCCTCCATGTTGCAGTGGATCCTGCAGTCTTCGTCCCTGACAACAGCAACCTCTGCCATGAAAAGGGCTGAAATGTCTGTTAGGCTGGAGGAGTCTGGCAATGACAAATTGGGAAACCACTACAGTAGAAACAGAGGGCAAAATTGTGGATGGAACGGCCTTACGGGGGCAGAAAGACCTAAAGAACGTGCTGTGGCTCTGCTCTCCTTGAAACATTTTAAGGCAGAGACCTCCTAGTCCCCAAAAAGACAAGAGACGCTTGTTCAAAGGCATATCTATATAAGATGCCTAGACGTCCTCGGAGAAACCTGTAGACATGATCTAGGGACGTCACCAAAAAGCCACACTGGTACCCATGGAATGTCCCAAGCAATCAGTCGTGCCCAGTCCGGATATAACAAATTTAGCTGTATCGCGGTCATCCTGAATGAGGAACACCTCAAGCCTGTCCGGAACAACCAGTAAATCTTAAGGCATCATGTATCAAAGGGCATGGGAATAACGGCAGAGGATACAGCTGGTATTTTGTGATCTTAGATGATGGCTCATAGAGGAGAAAATTCACAAGGGGCAAAGATGGCAAGTAGGGTGAAACCAACGGTGGAAGTCAGACTGATGGCCCCTGCAAATCCTTGGGGCCAATGCGGCACACCAAAGGGAACTGGTAAGGTGCACACTACATGCAGAATAGACTCCCTGAAGGCATCTACTAGCTGTGAAGACATCAACCAACCTGGGAACTCAGGACGTGTCGGGACCAAACTTGGAATCTGCTCAAATGGAGAGTGAGACTGGGAGGAATGTTGACATACTCGAACCCTCTGGAATTTGACATGTCAGACTAGATCAGAAAAATATTGAGCAGTACCTCTGCACGCCGGTAAGTGGTGTCAGGCGGCTAAGCATCGCTGTTCATGTCAGAAGCGACGTGCCTATGAAGGCAACACACAGGCACTCTGATATTTTCTTTCATGACTATTTCCATAACAAAAATGAGACGGGTTAAAAATGTAGTTAGCGTGATGCTTTGACCTACGTGGTAAGGCGATGTAAAGACAATTAAGCGCTGATCGCCCACATGATGTTGTTTGGTGCAATCGATATAGGAGAGCTCTCTTTGGGTTCAGGCAGTGGAGTATCTCATCTTTAGAAGAAGGAAGTTGGGGAAAAATGCAGGCAGCATGATAATCTGGGCAACATGAAATGGGGTACCCACCTTCATTAGAAAGGAGGCACATGTCTGAAGAATCAGTTTGTCTGGGTAGCAGCTGGTGTACGGAGGGTTAACTGAAAGAGCTTGAAGCTTGCTGAACCACTTGGTCAATATAAAGGCCACTAAGAACACTGTTTAAAGAATCAGTAGCCACAGAGGACAACTAATTAGGGGTTCAAATGAGGACTGCCTAAGGAATGTCAGAACAAGATTCATGTATCATTGGGGCATGACAAAAGGGGCCGGGGGAACAAATGTTGCAGGCCTTTAAGGAAAATGGTCACAACAGGTGACTTGAACTGTGAGGGCTGATCCTTGAAGATGCAAAAAAAAAGGATGACAAAAAGCTAACCTTTAAAGGTGCCCAAGGCAAGACCTTGCAGGGCTAATGACAGCACAAACAGCATCTCTGAGAAGGAGCAGAAAGACGATCAACATTACAGGAGGAACACCAAGCCACGAATTTGTCCCAATGGCAGCCGTACACAGTTTTAGTTGAGAGATGCATGGCTGCCAGGACGACATCACAGATCTCGGGAGGAAGATTAAAAGCATTTAACAGCTGTCGCTCAATCTCCAAGCATGAAGGTGGAGCGTGCACAGGTTTGGGTGCAAAACCCTGCCCTATTGCAGCGACAGGAGAACCTCACGAAATGGCCGCCTTATAGAACAGCTGCTCATGCTCAGGAGTTCAGGATAACAAACTATCCTTGCCCAGTCCAGAGTGACTAAGTTGCCTTGGGCAGTGTAGGTCATGCCTATCAGAAGAAAAGTGTACAGGAATCCCATGTTCAAGTCTAAGTGGAATGCATCTCTAAGCGTGAGCCACTTTGGAAACTTCAATGCGCAAAACAGCAGACATTTCACTCTCAGTAGTGGCAAATAGATTAAGGTTCTTCTCATTCTCGGAAGAAACCTCACACCACCTCCGGATGTAGACACACAAATCTGTTTTAAACAAGCATTTGCAATGCAATAGGTCTTGCATTTACGCAAGTTTAAACTATTGGCATTCTAAATGACAATGCCTTTTATTTATGTTTAAAAAACTTAAAAATAAAAGGCATTGTTATTTGCAATGTCAATAGCTCAAACACAGGTACATGCGAGACCTATTGCATTGCAAATGGTTGTTGGATTTATTTTTAACAAGAAAATCCTCATCTAATCTTATTTCTCAAAACTTCATTGGATGGTAATGGGACCTTTCAAAATCTGGAAGTCTAGAGCGGATCAAAGAAAAGCCTTGAGTGATCAGCGTAATGCCATCTCCTCCATTTTGATGGTGGATGCTGGATAACCTTTCCATTAGTCTTCATGTGGGAGACCATGAGGGAGTAAGTGTAAATTACTCACTGTAGTGACTTACACAGCTGTCGTTTGATAAATAGCCCCTGTGTTGGGTTGGTGCTGTTCCCTGCTTGTTCTCCAGAGCCACGCGGGCGCTCCAGAGCTGTGCAGAGGGCATGGCAGGTGTATTGGTGCCTCACGAGACAACTTAAAGAGGGACGATGGAAGGGGATAGAAGCGGGGCCAGTCACAGGAGGACAAGGGGGAGGACAGGAGAAATATCGTTGTGCAGGGAAGACAGAAGGGCTGGGACAGAGGAGGGCGCAGAGAGGAGGGTGTTTGATGCACGAGAGGAAAAGAGCCCTGGTCAAAGAAGGAAAAGAGGAAGGAGGAGGGAGGAATTAGTGAGACGAAGGAGAGACATCTGGAGCACAGGTAGAAGCTACAAAGTGGTGGCTCTGGGTCTTGGAGCAAGAGAAGGAAAATGAACGAACAGAAGAGAATGAGAGAAAGCGAGAGAGACAGGATGGGAGAGGAGAGTCAGTGAGTGAGTGCTGGGTGTCGAGAAGAGACACAAGGAGGATGCGAGCGAGATTAAAGAGGAGAAAGAGAGAAGTGAGGGAGTGAGTGCATGAGAGAGACAGCACGGGAAAAGAAGCAGGTGCGTGAGAAAGGTAGGAGTGCACAAGGAAGAATGAGACAAAATAGACATCTTAAAGGGAGGCAGGGTCTAGGGGGAGAGAGAAGAGACACACCCATGTCATAGGAATATAGGGAAGGGGAGCAGGGGTTTAAAGAGAGAGAAGACACAGAGGTGACATGGGGATACTAAAGAGCAGTCAGCTGAAGGAGACAGGAGGATGAATGGGCGAGTGAAGTGAGGGAGACAGAAGTAGAATAGCGCAGAAACCCAGCCCGCGCCCGTCTCCGTGCCTGCGAAGGAATGTCACATGCCTCCAGTAACACCGCTGTGTGAACAGGTGCCCCTCGCGCCTCTGGGAGTCTCTCACGCTACCAGGTAAGCAGAGCTGTGTGCGCGTGTGTGCGTGTGCGTCAGCTAGCGCAGAGGCAGGTTATCCAGCGATGAAAAGAAGTGATTAAATTAAGCGCACAGAAGCCAGTGAAAATTAATATGGTTAAATATAGCGCGTTGGGGCATGAATCCAATTGATTTAATGAGATCTAACCTCACAGAAGCTGGCTTGTCAAGGCGCTTTGAAGAATGTGATCTTATGGAGTGCACAGATTTCGAAGGTTAAAAGCAGTGAAAATCATGCAAGGTAATATCGCCTACAGAAGTGAAGGCTTTCAGGCACTGAACTGAAGGTTATCATATAGCGCATAGAGGCCCGTACCGTGAGGCACTGAAAGCGAGCTGATCTTAGAGAGCACAGAGCGTACACGTGCACATCGCCTGTCCGGGCACGAGGCACTGAAAGGGAGCTGATCTTAGAAAGCACAGTGAGTACACATGCACATCACCTGTCCGAGCGCGTGCACATCTCCTGTCCCCCTTCGGAAGCTAAATTGACAACAATAGATCTTGCCAAAGCGAGCAGCACATGCGCTGCGTCGCTAGGCGAGACCTAAAAAACGATTTCTGTTGGTCACAAGGTTAAGGAAATACCTTAATTTACAGAAAAAAACTGTTTCATCACAAGTTATCACCTTACGAAAAGATATATAACATCACAAGTTGTAACAAACAGAAATTGTCTTTATAAAACAGATGTGTGTCAAGGAGACACCATAGTAATGTAATAGTGCACAAATCATGAATGTTAGAAATGGGATTTCTGGTTGGCTAGGGCTTGCGCCAAAGCCAGACAGAAACCACCACTCTAGTCAGGGCTGGGGAGTTACACGCCAAAGATAACCCCTGCTCACCCCCTTGGTAGCTTGGCACGAGCAGTCAGGCTTATCCCTGAGGCGATGTGTAAAGCGTTTGCGCGCGCACCCAGCAACAACACCCAAGGCCCACCACAAAGGAAACTCCACACAAGGTATTCTATAAAAATAGCCTTTGTATTATACACAACACATTAGATAAAAACACACACTCTACAATGTGCCAACAGGCACGGGCAGAATTTACAAGGGATTATATATACAGGGGACAGGGCCACATGGACCACTGTCAGGAATTAGCACTTTTTAGAAATAGGAATAATACTGTAGTACAAAATAACATATGTAGCACACAACCAGTAACTACTGGTATCAGGTAAGTACCACCTACGCAACCCTAACCACCTTAGGAAAATATTGCGCAGGGAATCAGGACCTCACTAGCACCACCTGTACTAGGGAGAAAACAACCACCTAAGTATCACAATACCTGTAGGGGTCTAAGCACATAAACACATGATGCATAACATTCAGAGGTGTAAAGCAAAGCACATGACGCATAAACACATTCAGAGGTGCAGGAAAGGTACAATGGCGTAAAAACTCACATTAGCCACTATCTGTGGCAGTCCCTGGGCCAACTGGCCTTGAAGGGGCAAGGACGCCCTGTTCCAGTAAATTATCCCCAACCTAAACGTGGCAGTTGCCCACTAAGTGCTGGGCAACTGGAGAAATGCTGGGGCCAACGTTGGAGCCTCCCAGGGCTCTGAAACAAATGAAATGCCCCCTAGAGCCTCGCAGGCTCTAAATAATACTGTGCTCTTCGTTGGAGCCTTGTGGGCGCAAGGGAAAATATTGGCCCCCGTCGTTGGAGCCTCTCAGGGGCTCGAGAACGTAATGCTGCGACGTGGGAGTCCCTCTGGACTCTACAAAACAATGTGCCCTGTTGGAGCCTCACAGGGCTCGTGCTCTTAATAAAAATGCCCCCAAGAACGTGTGAGCCTCACTGGGCTCGTGCAACAAATAATGCCCCCGTAGAGCCTTCAAGGCTCTCAATGAGAATGCTCCAGCAGTTAGAGGGAGGGGGGCCTCGTTGGAGCGGCTCGCGCTCAAAAGACAAACGCGGCCTCAGTCGTTGGAGCCTTCTCGGGGCTCTGCACGGAGGAGAAACCGGCGGGGACACCCCCCACTTACCAGACTGGCGCGCGGCTCCTCCGGTTGGGTCTTCTCTCTCCGTGAAGACCTGCAGGGCTCCCTCCACACACGGGGGCCTTGCGCGGGGAGCCGCCGTCCTCACTCTCCCGATCGTCTTCTGCGGAGCAGACGTGCTCCTTACCCTGGGGACCCGGGACCTTCTCCCTGGAGCGCGGGAAGGCGGGGTAGGCTCCCGCCTTCCTATTTCCTGTTACTCGTTGTCCCGGTGGCCCGCCCCCGGCCCGCCTGACTTCCGGTTCGCCCAAGGGCCGCGGCGGTGATTTCTCTCGGCAATAAGAGGGGTGGGCTCCCTCGCGATGTGGAATATACGGCGGGGTGGGCACCCGCCGTGGAATTACGCCAAATAAGCGGGGTGGGCACCCGCCAACGACCCCGGCAATGTCCCTGGCAGGGTGGGCACCTGCCCGGGGAATTCGGAATCTGAAAAGACGGGGCAAACGCCGGGTGGGCACCGGCTTTCAGAAATAAAGCGCTCCGGCGCTAAACGGCAAATAAAAGCGCTTCCAGGCGCTTGAGGGACACAAATAAAGCGCTCCCAGCGCTTAGGCATAAAAAAAGCACCACAAAGTTCAGCAAAGTTCTTCCCTGCATGCAGCAGGGCAGGGGTGGGGGGCAAGGCTGGACCCAGAGCCAGCTCACTGGGCCTCCAGGCAGGGAGGTAATCCAAGTGGCGGTCCTCTGGTCCAGCAGCAGCAGCAGCCCCCCTCAGGTAAGATCCTGGCAGAGAACAACTTGTAAGGGGACACAGCCCCTTTTTATACAGTAAAAGTCTTTGTTCTTGGTTCAGGGTGAGGGGGAAAACCATTCGCAGCTGGTTGGGGAGCACCCTTGATGTGCTCAGCCCCTCACTCTATTCACTGGCAGGGCTAGGGTCGTCAGTCGCACCACAGGGGGCGGGGCCAGCATTGTGTGTGGAAAACCCTGCCCTATTCAGGACCCAGGTGTACTCCTCCCACCCATCTAGCTGCTGATCTCCCCATTCACCACTGGGTGACTCATCCTGACTCTGGGGAATCCCTAGCCCGTCACATGATATGACCAGCCAATCACGCGACAGACACACTGCACACAGAAGTGCCCACTTCTAGAAGTGGCACTTCCACACTAGGTACATGCACGCCGCACACATCATCGCGCAGCATTCACTCCCACGAGTCCGCACATACCAAACTCGGGCCTGCACACCCCACGCATCAGGAACTACTAGGGACACATACATTCCCCATGCATTCCTATGGGAGGGCAGGCCTATCTCACCACATGCACTCAGAGCGCGCACGCACTTTACCCTGGGACACAGGGAAAGTGCGTAGAAACCAAAAAATCACCACACCAAGTCACCAGTAAAAAGCAAAAAAAGTTCAGGGGTGAACCTGCCAGAAGGGCCAAGTCCAACAATGAATAATGTTTTTATAAAATTGTTTTGAATGATACAGCATTGTACTACGTGTAGTTAATATTGAATACATATTTCCAAGTGCTGGTGATTTAAGATACGGAATAAAAAAAGAGTTTTACAATAAACAGGGTTCAGTGTTTAGATAGTTGAGTGGACAGTAATAAATGTGGGGTTGACCTGGAAAAATGATTCAACAGATGTGATAATATGAGAGTGAATCACAAGAGGGATATTTTGTTTGTTTTGTATTTTACCCCGTCCCTCTTGTTGGAAGAGCACCACTTCCATGTTTGGTGATAATACCTGGAAAGCCAGCAATCACTAATGGTGAGAAAACATGAACATGCTCAATATAACTGACCATAAGACAAAATCTGAATAGCAATATAATGCCATAAAGGTTCAGAAGACAAGCACTTGGCTAATAATGTTCTACATCAGCAGAGGTAGATAAATTCATCTACCATGTAAACGGAAGGCAAGTACCAGACAAAGTCGAAGCCACATCAATAATAATGTGGGGTATCAGATACCTTCTGTGAAAATGTCAGAAGATATTTTGGGACAGATTCAGTGTCATACCCTAAAAAAACTATAATAGACACTTAACATGCCTTTTAAGAGGCCTTTGCACCTAAGCCACTCATTAAAGGGCAAATCATATACCCCACGGTTCAAATGGGGTACAAATTCAAAAGTAGAGTAGAAGTCAATCCACTTAAATTTGAGTCAAATAATGCATAAGCTAAATAAACTCCCCTGATATATATATATATATATATATATATATATATATGGGTCCAAATGGAACGTAGGCCTAATCAATGCCTGTTCAATCCCAAGGCTTACCGCTGATATAAGAGCCTTATTAGAGGAAGACCCTTTATAGACATGCTGTTTGTGACCGAAACGTGGTTCAATGACAGCTCAGTCCTGGACATCCATCTTGCCCTTCCTTTGGGTTACCAGATACACGGATTGGATTGGACAGAGAGAGTAGGGGGTGGTATTGCTATTATCCTGAAAAATGAATTCAAATGTACTATAACTCAGTTTTATCTCCCAGAATGTGAAAGTCTCCAGTTGCACATAGCACTATCCCCTAACCGCACCTTCTCTGGAGTACTTATTCATAGGCCCCCAGGCACAAGCTGCAGGTTTATGGAGGCACTACCTGACTCCCTAATTAGTCTTGCGATGGAGAAATCCCATATGACTAGTTTGGGCAATTTTAATTTTCACTTTGATGAACAAGATACCCCCCACATCAAACAGCTGCAAGGTGATTTAGAAGCTCTACAATTAACGCAACGTGTGACCTCACCCACGCACAAGAAAGGGCATATACTTGACCTTATTTTTTCTAATGACCCCGAAATCACTGTATTAAAAACTATCCCAGTCCCCTGATCAGATCACTTTTTAATTAGATTTGGCCTACCCAAACCCGTACAGCACGAGAAATCTCTAGCCCAAATGGTTGTGAGACGTAGTTGGGCTAGATTGGCCCCAGAAACCTGGCAGACGGTCCTAATGGACAACACTCCAAAATTTGCTGGCAGTATAGAAGAGAAATATCAGCAATGGGAAGACTGGATTACCCAGTCGGCTGACATGTGTGCCCCCATGAGAACTATTAACAATAAAACATGCCCTAGAAGAGCACCATGGTACAATGAACAGCTTTCGGAATTGAAAAAACAATGTAAGAAACTGGAGAGACTATGGAGAAAGAATTATGATCCAGCTTTAAAATCCAGATACAAGCTGCTAATTAGGGCCTATCATAATGATATGAAGAGTGCTCAAGCTAAATTCTATGAAGAAAAAATCTCTCAATCAGCTAATTCCTCAAGGGAACTATTTAGAGTGGCAAAAACGCTAACTAACCCCCATAAAAATACGAAAACCCTCCCGGTCTCAGTTGAAAGGTGTAATGACATAGCTACTTTTTTCCATAAAAAAGTAATAGAAATATATGACCAATTCCCAAAGGATAGGGACTTGGATTCTGATATAGGCACAGAGGTGAAAGGACCCTTATCCTTCCCAAAATTAGCTCATTTCCCTAGACTTGAGGAAGAAGATGTTTGTAATCTAATAAAAGTTACTAAATCTGGATCACCTATTAATCCAGCCCCACCCCAGATATTAGCTAAAGCACTGGAGACCATTTTACCCTCCATAACGGAGATGCTCAACCTGTCATTAGAAACAGCTTCGGTCCCAAAACCTTTGAAGCATGCAATCATTAGGCCTTTACAAAAAAAAGCCAACATGGACTCTACTGTCTTTAGCAATCTACGCCCTATTTCACTTTTGCCTTTTATCAGCAAACTTTTAGAAAAGCATGTAAACAATACCTTGACTAACTTCCTAGAAACTAATGACATATTACGTCCCACTCAGATGGGTTTTCGAGCCTCCCATAGTACAGAATCAGCATGGTTGGTGGACCCAGAGGAGTTAAAGTCACTATAGGACGAGGGTGGCTCTGCTGCCATCCTTTTGTTAGACCTCAGTTCAGCATTTGTAACCGTAGATCATACCACTATAATGGTGAGACTAAGAGAAATAAGAGTCCATGGCCTTGCCATGGACTGGTTGGCTTCTTTTTTGGAAGACAGGTCCGTCCAAGTGATGGAAGGGGACTGTTTTTCAGACCACCTCCCAATTACATTTGGAGTCCCACAGGGATCTTCCCTTTGTCCTACCCTATTTAATATTTATGTATGAAAACTGGCTAATATAGCACAGGAAGATGGTGTCTCAGTGGTGTCATATGCTGATGACACACAGCTGATAGTCTCTCTAACAGATAACGCAAACCAGCAGCTGAGTCACTGTCTGGAGAGAGTGGTAAATTGGACGGCCAATAGCCATCTGAAATTAAATGGTGAAAAAACAGATTATGCTACTAGGAAAACCTACTATCAAGGCACCCCTGACACAGTGACCCCATTGTATGGGAAACCCACCTATCCCCAAACCAGTTATAAAAAATCTGGGGGTTTGGATGGAGAACTCACTCACGATGGATTGCCAATCCAGGAAACTGTCAGGAATATTTTTTTCTCTGCTTAAAATACTAAGGAAGATTATGGAGGTGATCCCGGGACATCTAAAAAAAAACGGTCATCCAGTCTCTTACTTTTTGTTTGTTTAAATATCTTTATTGGTCTTTTCAAAAAAATTCAATTTTCTCATGGTACATAACATAACAAAACGTCAAATAAAAAAAGATCAGTGCTTCCAAGTACATATTGCATTTTTGTGTCAATACTGTTGCAGGTAAACTACTCAAGCTACAGCAGATCGTAATACGATGCATTACAACACACAAACGTTTCATCAAGAGGCTATCTCTCTTAACGTCTTCTCGATCATCTGACATACATACCTCCCCACATTGCTTAATCGCCCGTGGAGAGAGAGGAGTGCAACCAAATGAAAAGAAAAGGAGAGAAAAAGGTGCCAATACCACTTAATGACATTGCCTATAGCATTAAGGCCACCCTTATCTGATCGTCCTGAAAGTGGCAAATGTTGAAAACAGTCTTACGTGGCCAGTACAACAGGCCAACGAGGAATTGTGCCAAAGGAAAAGAGAGGATAAAAGCAGATACCGCAACAAATTAAACCTTTTCAATATAAAAACTATAAACAACATAATTAAAAGGCTGCCATCTAAAAACCATTCTGAAAGTCATTACATTACAGACCATGGGACTATTGAGTGTGGGAGGTATGACAGGATAGCACACTGGGGCGGTGGTCAAACTCGTGTCAATGTTAGGAGCTCGCCCTAGGAGCGCAGGCACCGGGACAAGAGGGGTAGAGGACTACGCTACACCAAGCATACGCTACAAGGCGGCATCCGGTGAGATGCGAGTGTAGGTCTCCATGTTCCCGTCCCCCGCCCCCCCCAGGACGTTCGACATGCGGCTTATGGAATGGCTGACTAGGTGGGATGGCCCTCCCCGGTATTCGCAGTGTTAAAAGCTGTCAGTATGGCGTCCCATTGTAACGCTATGTGATATTTACGGAGCCCCGTCGTCTCTTCCCTGTGAAGTGCTGTGCTTTCTGCCTGTGCCCATATCTGAAGTGAGTGTATCCAGCTGATCGTCTCTGGGGGGTTCGCCTGCTTCCACCTTTTCGTAATTAAGCGCTTGGCCGTTATTAGTCCTAAATCTCTGAATTGTGATGTAACCCTATTCTTCTTGGACCCGACATAGACTCCCAATATGCAGAGCTCCCACGTGGGTGGCAGGGAAGTGCCAGTGCAGAGCGCTAACGCTGCAGCAACACTCCGCCAATATAGTCGAAGGGAGGGGCAGGCCCATAACATATGGAGTAGATCCGCGTCAAGCTGATGACAGCGTGGGCACTCAGAGGTATTAATGTTAAAATATCTATTAATGTTGTCGGGAGAGAGATACGCCCTCTGTATGATGTATGTTTGTATTAGCTTGAATTTAGAACTCCGTGGAATATATGTAGCACCAGCTAGGATAGTGGTCCATTCCTTGTCCGTCCAGGGTCGACCCCTGTCAGCCTCCCAGCGGGCACGAAGCGTCAGCATTGGCTTCAGTGTGTGCGTGAGTAAAGCCATCACCAGCCAGTGCACAATGTGAGAACCTGCCCCCATGACGTGTAGATATTGCAACAACAGGTGTGTCGGCGGTTCGGACGTTAAATCCCCCAATAGGGCCGAAAGGGCTCGTATGAGAGAAGTGTGGAGAAGAAACTGTCCAGCAGGTAAATCAGTATCCTCTGCTAGCTCCTCAAATGTTAAGAGTGTGCCGTCCCTGTAAAAGTCACCCAGAGTGTCTATTCCCGCTGTGCGCCAATGCCGGAGGGCGGTTTCAAAAGTACTAATTTCTCCTCTGGGAGTCCCCAAGAGCGGAATTATCGGGGCATACGGGAGCATTGCACGAGTGAGGTACAAGCCCCTTTTATAGCATCGATGGGCAAGGCCCAGATGGAGTTGGAGCGGACGCGGGGTCCGGGTAGCCGGGTGGAATAAATGATATATTTGGGCGTGAGTCCACGGCTGCTGCAAGGTCGCCATGTCCTCAAGGTTAGTGTCATTAAGCCACTTCGTTACCCACTGCAGTTGAGCTGCTATGTAATACAACTCCAGGTTGGGAACGGCCAGCCCTCCCTGAGAAGTGGGAGCATATAACTTCCACAGCGCGACTCTGGGTCTGCCTTTTTTCCATATGAGGTCTCGGGACAGACGCTCCAATTCACGGAAAGACTTATGGAACATACACCGACAGGATAAAAAATAATACAATAGTTTGGGAAGGACTATCATTTTCAGCAAGGTGACACGACTCATGACGTTCAACGATAGCGACCTCCAGAAGTGCACCTGTGCTCGTACCGCCGAAATTGCCCTTGTCAGATTACCCTCCAATAAATCATCTGGGGTTCGGTATATATGGATCCCTAAGTATCGAAAGGTGGTGGGATACCACGGGAGCCGCGAACCGTTGATGACCACATCAGTTTCTGTTGTTGCCGCACTAAAGGGATACACTCCAGACTTGGCCCAATTTACCCGGAGTCCCGACAGTTCCTCAAACACCCTCAGCACATTCGCTATGGACGCGGGTATGTCAGTAACATCACGTACATATAGTAAGAGGTTGTCGGCATACAGAGACACAGCATGCATCCCATCCCGAGGCGTATGCCCCACTCCTCCCCTCCTCTGCGGAGTAGCATCGCCACAGGCTCCATGGCGAGAGAGAAAAGTAGCAGGGACAACGGGCATCCCTGTCGCGTTCCCCTCCTCACTCAAATAGGAGCAGACACAATCCTCCCAGTGTGGACACAGACAGTGGGGCGCTGATATAGTAAGCGTACCATGGTGAGAAAGAGGTCACCTAGTTCATATTTGAGTAGCACCGCCGCCAGATAGGGCCATTCCAAGGAATCGAATGCCTTCTCCAGATCTAATACCAGGCATCCGGAGTGGGGCCATCTCTGCGTCGCATACTGCTGTATCCTAAAAAATCTACGGAGGTTTAGTGAGGTGTTTCTAGTAGGTACTAAACCGTTCTGGTCTGGGTGTACCAATGAGCGCACTAAGGGCGAAAGACGCTTAGCGAGGAGAGATGCAAAAATGTTATAGTCCGTGTTCAGCAGTGCCAGCGGATGATAGGATCCTAGCAGTTCAGGGTTTTTGTCAGGCTTGAGGAGGGACACAAGCAGGGCCTCGTTCTGTGTGTCAGTGAGCGTAGATTCATCCATCGCCAACTCATACACTTGCAGCAGTAGCGGCACCAATATATGTGCATAGGCTTTATAAAATTCTGTCGGCAGGCCGTCTGGTCCTCGCGACTTCCCATTTGCCAGGGAGAATATACTGTCCCATTATCTCCTCTGCAAGGAGAGGACCATTCAAGTCCTCCCCTTGTGCGCGTGTAGGCGTCGGTAGGTCTAACTCATCTAAATAAAGCTGTAACTCCTGAGTCGTGGCCTGCATGCGAGACACATACAATCCTTGATAATAAGCCACAAATGTATTGTGTATGTCCCGCTGCATGTACATTAGGCCTCCAGCGGCAGTACGCACGGACGTGACAGGTGACTGCACCTCATCCTGACGTATCAGCCAAGTGAGTAATTTCCTAGCCTTGCACCCCATGCGATGGGTGCGCGCCGAATGTGCGGCATAATTAAGACATTGAAATCGTTCTAGTAGCCTAGCATGCTCCTCTCAGTAGCTGTCAAGTTGGCCCCGCGGTCCCCCTAGCGCAACCTGCCCCGCCATCGCCAGTTTTCTCTCTAAAATAGTGAGTTCCTTCTCCAGCTGCGCTCTAATGCCCGCCTGCGCACCTAAACAGTGACCGCGGACTACTGTTTTAAGGGCATCCCACTCAAGTAGGGGCGAGGAAGCCGTGCCGGCATTTTTTTTGAAAATACTGTGCCACAGTCGTGGCCAGGAGGTCACGAAAGGGTGCATCAAGTAGGACATCTGGCTGAAGGCGCCACATAGGTATCGGCGGTACCATATCATCCCATTGCAGTTCTACCATGTGTGGAATATGATCCGAGTGTGTGCGCCCCATATAGTAGGAGCCAGATATACTTGAAAGCAGGTCAGTGGATATCATAATGCGATCCAAACGCACATGAAGGCCATGCGCTCCCGAATAATAAGAATATACCCTGTCTTGTGGGTGATGATGGCGCCATGCATCAAAAAGACGCCAATCTGTGGCCCATTGATTCAGCGCTTTCGCAGCCGCATGTGTAGCCGTGCCAGGCAAGGGAGGGAAGGAGCGGTCCAACGACACATCCATGACGCAGTTATAGTCCCCACTCAGGATC
Organism: Triturus cristatus; assembly: GCF_964204655.1. Classification (NCBI taxonomy): domain Eukaryota; kingdom Metazoa; phylum Chordata; class Amphibia; order Caudata; family Salamandridae; genus Triturus; species Triturus cristatus. Next base: position 792,157,949 of record NC_140590.1, read on the forward strand.
ATGGGGACATCATGCCATCCAACTAGTTTGAGAGAGACCGCTTCTAGGAAGGCCGCCTGCTCCGTGTTGGGTGCATACAATGACGCGAGCAGAACCTTACTCCCATCCAAGACACCCTGGACCACAACATAACTGCCCTCCGCATCTATGCAAGAGTCCAGCACTCGAAAGGGAGTCCCCGGTCTAACCCACACCAACACCCCACATGCATATGCCGAGTATCCCGTCGCAAACAGATGACCCCTCCAGCGCCTATGCAGCCGGGATACTTACGACTTCCGTAAATGCGTTTCTTGCAATAGTGCAATTTGAACATGATGGCGTTTCAAGTAGGAGTAAATAAGGTAGCGGTGCGATGGACTATGGATACCTCTCACATTCCAGGTGCCAAACCGTTTGGAAGGTAGGGGCATATGTGGGCCAGGCTGGCCTAAAGATGGGGTGGGTAGGGGAATGCACGTGAGTGTAAGTCCAGGAGACACGCCCCAGTGCTGAGCAGTGCCATAGGTGTCCCGCCTCAAAATGTAATGTGTGGCGTTCAGGGCAGCAAAACAGTTAGCAGCAAAATTAAACAATAAAACAAAAAAAACACATGGGCTACCACGCAACTCTCATACTGAAGAGAAATACCAAAAGGGCAACTATGCAACAGGCAATAGTCCAAACTACGTATGTAACCATCGTACAATCTACGTCTAGGGGGGTGAACTGTGTACTATAGCCTAAAGAATGTAAAGGGGAAAAAGAGAGTGTACCCGGGGCCCCCCTGTAACCAGCTAAGTATGGACCCACCTGCTTCTTGCACACCGGAGGTGCCTGGCAACCTCCCCCAGTGGAAACGATTATACATACTTGGGGCGTATCTGTCACTGGAGAGGTGTGTCCCTGTCCATGACACAGAGGATAAACCAATCGTGAGGGACATCAGTACAATAGAACATCAGAGCATGTGACAGTCATCATATAAAACAACATGTGAAATGACAAGACTTTCAGCCATATTCTTGCGTGTGAAGTCCCAGAACATGGAAGGGATCAAGAGGAGCGAAGTAGCAACAACAGTTATCAGGCTATATCATCGTCTTGCGTGGTGAGAGGGTCATCCGAGAGGTCTTCGGCTTCGCTGTCCTGTTCTTGCTGGCTGGTGACGGATTCGCTCTCTTCCACCTGCGATCCGCTGTTGCTCGCCACAGCCTGAAGAGCACCGCGCTGGCCTCGTAGTACCTGGTCCGGGTCTGGTCCCACCGTCTGTGAGGAGTGCGACTGCCGTGGCTTCCTCAAGCGGGTTCGGCGACGACGGGCAGCTGCGCCAGGGGGTTTGTCCCGTGCAGTATTGGGCAGAAGCGCATCCCCTGATGGGGAGTAGGTGTCTAGTCGGCTCTCTGCTTCCTCAGGCGTAGCGAAAAAGAACGTTTTGCCGCTTGCCACCACTCTCAGGCGCGCCGGGAACAGCAGAGAATATTTCAGCTCGTATTGCCTGAGGCGTCTCTTCACCGCCATGTAAGAGTGTCTTTGTCGCTGTACTTGAATCGTATAGTTGGGAAAGAACATCACTTTTTGATTGTCCACTTGGACGTCACGCATCTTCCTGGTTTCCTGCAAGATGGCGTCCCTGTCCCGATAGTTCAGTAGTCTGATCAGGAGCGGCCTGGGGTTAGATCCTGATGGTAGTGGTCGGGTCGGTACCCGATGCGCTCTTTCCACCACAAAATACGGGGATATGGTCCCTTCCGGTAGGAGTGTGCGCAGCCATGACTCCACATATTCAACAGGATTTTTTCCCTTCCTTTCCCTCCGGCAATCCCACTACTCGGACATTGCTGCGCGGTGCCCGGCCTTCCGCATCCTCCGCCCTGTCTTCAAGGAACTCCACCCTATTGAGGAGCTGTTGTATGTGCTTGTCAGCTGCCTGCACGCTGGGCGACACCTCCGCCATCTTGGTTTTGAGCGCTTCTGTGCGGTCCGCCAATTTGCAGTGGTCCGCATGGAGAAGCGCGAGATCGATAACCACCTTGTCAATTTTGCCCTCCAGGGTGGTACGGGTGTGGTTCAGTGTTTCCCCTAGTTTCTCCACAGTGGCCAGGACCGTGTCCAGCTTGCCAGACATAGCAGCGGGGGATTCTGCTTCCGCCATTCTACCCGTCGTGGCACGCGTCTGTGGCGGGGGGGGCCAAGGCGTCAGGCATGTTTATTTTACCCCGTCTGCCCCGCGACATTGAACCAGGTGTATCCGCAGTTCAATCCGGGCGCGTCAGGACCATCATCAGTGCTGCGAGGCCAGGGGGTTTCCACTCCGGTTGTGTGATCGCACTATTGTCCAACAGCTACCCAGGCTTCTGCAGTTAGCTCAGTCCCCGGGACAGGGCTCAGGGCAGCGGCACAAGGGCCGGTACACGGGTACTCCACCAGGTGCCCCCGCGACCACCCGGTCCTCACCGTCCAGATTCCAGGAACCTCCACAGCTACAGGGTCACTGTCGGGTACCGGAGATCTTTGTCCGCCACATTCCCAGCCGGGGTCCAATGTCATCCACGTATGGCCACCAGCACCCGCACCTCCGCAATTGCGGCTCAGAGGAAGCCCGCGATTCAGGCAGGCGTCGCAGGGAAGGTCCGATGTTTATAGCGCCAGCCTCCGCCACCCATGCAGCAGCAGCATGGGTCCGGCTCGGCGCCCCAGAAGTTCGCCGCCGTCACACCAGGCCATCTGCGGGAGAGCGGGACGGCAGTCGGGTCCGGAGTGCAGGGCCGTAGGCCTCCGATAATAATCTCCCCAACAGCGGCGGGCGGCCGATTAAGTTGCAGCAGCCAGTCGCGGGTGCGTCGGCGCGAGGCCTAGTAGGCGGAGTCAGTCCCCAGGCCAGCGTGAGACTCGCCGGCGCAACAGCACCTTACCGGGCCTCAAGGAGGACAGCAGGTCCCGGCGCTGAGTGTGCCGCCTAATCGCCCCAAATTTTGCATCGGAGCTACAGGTGGCATTTAGCAGTCATCGAGGGAGATTTTACCCCCTGTGGAGCCGCTCTGACGGAGGATAAGGGCCATCTCGGGGAGCCTCTGACGGAGCTTTACACAAAGACGTCCTCCGCCATAGCCTGCGTAGCCACACCCCCTCATCATCCAGTCTCTAATAATCTCGCGCTTGGATTATGGCAAATCACTTTATGTGGGCGCCTCTAAATATGTGACGAATAGACTACAGGTAGTACAAAATGTGGAAGCAAGACTCCTTCTAAAAATCTCCAAACGCACTTCGACTAAAGAAGCACTGAAACAGCTACACTGGCTCCCTATTGAAACAAGAATAAAGTTTAAGTCCCTATGCCTGGCATATAGGGCTGTTAACAAAAAAGGCGCAATATAACTGAGACAAATGATGTCCAGGTATATCCCGACCAGGCATCCAAGATCAGCCCAGCAACAGCTTCTTAGGACAACGAGAGCCAAAAGAGCAAGGGGGGGGGGGGGGGGGGGGGCAGAACATTTGCCCACCTGGTACCAAAGATGTGGAATATCCTCCCATATAAAATAAGAATCCTACCCAACGAACCAGTTTTCAGGAAACATCTCAAAACGTTGCTGTTCCCCTTGTAGACGCCTTATGGATAGAGCTTGTAAACAGTACTCTTTAGCGCTGGGAAGCCTTCAGGCAGCCATGCGCTCTACAAATTCCGAAACATAAACATATATATATATATATATATATACACACATTTCAAATGCTTACAACGGCATACCAACAATACCTCACATGGAGTATAGAGTATACCATAATGGTATAACTCTTGAGCTTAAATCAAACTGTGAGCTCTGTATAACAGGGCTCAGATAAACATCATAGCCCAAATTAAACACTGTGAAACTGTCATCGACAGGGTCCAGTACTTTTCAGATAGATTAACCAAGAAAACCACTTATCGTGGAACACAGCTTCTGTAATACCAACTGTTCGGGATTAAAAACACTAGTTATCAATAAATCTTTGCATCAAGCAACACACTATCCTGGATGTACCATATCCTATCTCAGACGTGTAGATAATTCTCTACTCAGCTCGAACACCAAACTCAAGTTTACAAAATAACTGAAGAGGACAGCAGATCGGCCAGCTCTGAATCGCCTTAAGGCCGAATCAGCCTATTCAATAAATGAACATCAACAAACGGTATATTAATTTAAGACTCCACTGAACAGACTCTGAAAACCCAGACTGACGCAGCCACGCATGCCTGTGCAGGGCAACCGACTGAGCCATAGCTCTACCCACAGAATCGGTGGTGTCCATGCTACACTTGATAGGAAATATTGTGTCTCCCGGCCACCTTGCACCACCTGCAATAACTCATTCCTGGCGTCCTCCGACAGAGAACATAGCCTTTGTGCCACACAGTCCCATAAAGCATGAGAAAATATTCCTAGAACATGTAGTGTTAGACCTCACAGCCGAGCTTGAAGACAATATATTCCTCCCACAACCTTCTAATGATCTGGATTCTTTACCGGATGGAATTAAAGGAAGGGCATTAGGGTCCGAAGAAGCTGTACCAGCTTGAACCACCAGCCCTTTTATAGTGGGATGTCTCAGAAGACAAAGAGGGTCCCCAGGGGCAGGTGAATACCTATGGCTCACAGACCAGTAAACTGGAGCTCCTATCACAAGTTTTGCCCAAGCTCTTAAAAGCAGGTTGAATATACTCATTAAAAGGGAACACAGGCTCCACTCCGGTCTTGCCTTGATAGAGAATTTTCACCCACAAATCCATGGACAATTCCACTGAGGTAAATTGGCAATCCGACACCACAGCTGCCCTCTTCAATACTTCAGCCAAGGATGAACTTTCCTCCGTTGCCATACCAGGAGAAAGTAAATCTGAAACTGGAGAGGTCTCTAATCCATTAACCTCCCCCAGTTCAGTCAACCAATTTTCCTCCACAGGAGGTTGGAGAGCACGCAAAGCTTCAATATTCTCTCCTTGAGTCACCAAAGTGTATAATCCTGCAGGAAAAACAGACAAGGGTCGAATAACAGCAGACGGAGAGTCATCCAAAGAAAACTGAACTGTTGGAGCCACACTGACGCCTCTACATCGTCTTGACATTGAAAATAGGAATGGGATTGGCATCCAACGGTGCCGCAGATATCACTGGATGAGTAGACTTCAAAATCCCAGGGTAGACGCAAACTGCACCACCGACTTCAAAGGCCGAACAGACGCTGAAGGTGTGAACCCAGAAGGGCTGTGCACCATCACAGTCTCGAATGAGATTGCAGAGTCAGAGGGCCCAACTGTCACACCAAAGACGAGCCCACCTGTGACGATCCAGTGAGGGTACCTCCTACCTCCCTGGGGCCAGATGAGGCACCCGAGGGAGACTGATGCCCAAAAACCTTTTGCAGGAAAAAAATAATATTCCCGCATTTGGGCTAGAGTCACCCCGTCTCCAGGATATGTTGGGAGGCACGAGGTAGACTCCTGTAAACACTCAACTGATGGTTGGAAGACTCCGTCAGACTTATGGTTTGAGCTTTTCGTTCTTGGAGGCCTCCTTGACATCGACTGAGGCGACTCCTCACCCAAAACGACTCCTCAACTGGTCCCTAGACTTCGGTGAAGAATGACAACGCCATGATATTTCAGAAAAGCGCGCTGCCAAAAGTTTCATACGGTGCTCTTTCAATGCCGTTGGCTGAAGCCGCTGGCAGGAACCGTAGACTTAAGAGTCGTGATGTTCCCAGAGGCACCACAAACGGACAGTATGTGGATCTGTGATCGACATTTGTCTATCAGAAGATCCGCAGGGTTTAAACCCAGGTGACATCGCTTGAAAAAAGCACACTGTTCTCTCGGGATGGACCTGAAAATACGTCTTCTAACCGCTCCGGATCTGCGTTGCAAGCAGAAAAGGAAGAACTGACGTCGGCAATGGTGTTATATGGACTCCCTTAACATCACAACCGGTGGACGGCGTCGATATGGAGTCGTGCAACGCCCTCTGCCGGCATGTGGACGTGCTGTGGAAACATTTCTGGATCAAGTCTCGCACATGGGGAGGATTCTTAAGTGAAGAATCTGTAGCTAGATGTGTCTATTAGATATTGTGACTTTTTGCCACTTTTTTAGCTATCGGCTTAGCTAATGGAGACCACTTTTAGTTTGGTGCCCAAGCTCATCTTTTGTCCGAGTGCGACCCTGGTGTAAGTTAGTTAAACATGCTGCATAATTCAGTTCTCCCTTGCAGCATAATTTCAGAGGCGTGGGAAATACGTTATTGTGCCAAAGAATGCCTGTTCAAAAACAAGCATTGGCATAGCCAATAGGTCTCGCCTTTGGTACGTTATAAGTGTTTAGTGAGAGGTATTGGCAATGTTTTTAAGGTATGTTGTAGACTGTGTTTAATGAACAGGCATGCTGGAATGAGGGTTATCTTTCACTCTAGACACCTGACCAGTGTCTGATAACAGATGTACAATGCTGTGCAATAGGCAACCCGGTAAAACTGCAATTTTAATGGTCACTTGTTTGTCTTCCTTTGCAACACACAGGACTAAAATAAACCCAACTATCTGCTAGCCTTGGGCTGTGCACCCTAAGTGAATTTACACAGCAAGACCACGTGAATCCCGACGCACTCCCTAAACATCTTTACGGAAGGATCAGCGAGGCTTCCGGGGCACGCTTTAAAGGCAGAAGGCGACTCACCTCTGAGTCATGCAGAACACACACATCCCCATTAGAAAACGCACTGCCCCGACTGTACTCATCTGGGAAAGTGGCACAAAATATGTGACGGAAGCCAACACCTGCAAGTTGTGGGGGCACAATTTTCCATTGCCTTCAGCCACAACTTCAGACCTGTAAATCATGGCGGTCATAAACACCTGGAGGCGACTTTGTCCAGAGCATGCACTATCCCGAGTTGTATGCTGTAGGGGATGCCGAGCTGAGGCTCGAACATGGTGTCCCAGCTCCAAAGTCGGCAGTTCTGCCCGTTATGCCACATCCTCTCACTTGCGCTTATAATTTCTGAGAGTGATTTTGTTGCGGGGAGTTGGTGAATGGTTCTAGGAAACGACCCCTTGACACCCACGAATACGATAGTGTGGCCAGGCATTGGGAGAGGAACGAAAAAAACTAGAAGGTGAAAGGAGGCAGCGAGCTGTGGGGGCTAGCTGGGAGTTCGCTGCTAATAATTGTTGGTGGAAAAAAAAACTAAGTGTACCGTCTAGAATCATGTCATGGCATTCCCTTCCCTAGTCATGTATTGCTTTCATCTCCTGCTCGAACCCCAGCTGAGGCAACCGCACTTGCCGAGCATTCCATCACTCCAGGCACATGGGTGACCGCACCCAACCTGCCTCCCTCGCAGCGGCAAGCGTAGGTGAATTTACAGAAACAAAACGTGTGCACCCCAAGTGCCACCTTTTTTATACACCATTCGCTACCATGAGAAAGTCGTTAATATGCACAGCCGTTAATATGCACCACCGTTTCAGCGGGTACGGATGGGGGAAATTAATTTGCACAGGATCACACAGTGTGGGCATTGGGGAATCAGTCATTATAACTCTGGTATACCGGGTCCATTCAGTGTCTATCGAAAAACGTCTACACAGAAACGCTTTAGAATTCAAAGTCATTATCAAAACCCGCAGCAGAAACAAGAAACTGGAAAGAAAGTATTTTTTTGAGCGCCTAGATCATTTTAATATTAATAAGGACACCTTACACAAAGCACCCGTAGAATACTAGAATGTCTCCTGGTGGCCCATACAACGCACAAAGTGAACAGGTTGAGTGGTGGAGCGCAACAAGGATTTCTCAGCATTTGAATACTTAACAGCAACTTTCCCAGCTCATTCGTGACCTCATAAATGAGCTTTTAAAATATTGTTTTTAAATATGCTATTAAGTTGCCCTATACCAATAACGGTCATGTGTGACGCCTTCATTCAGTCTGATCGTTTTAGTCAAAGGTTGGTAGAATGCTGGGACCTGTAGTTTCGCTTTTAACATTGTAAGAAAGCACAACAAGACATGGGCACTGTTTGAGTGGAACATATACTGATAAACAAGCATGCGAGCAGTGCGTGTGCGCCACACCGAGACATGTGTTTTGAATTATCGTGCATGCATCTGTGCACGATAATTCAAAACACATGGCACTTGTGCGGGTAACCGTAACGAATAGGCCATGTGCAGAGCAAAAGCGGGACATGCGCCCGCCTTTGCCCAATTGCGTGCCGTCTTTCTTAGAAAGACGCACGCAAAGCCCAATAGCCTGCGACGAAAACAAAACCACACGTACGAGCGTGTGGTGAGATTTCAAAAGCCCTTACATAAAGTCTTCGCCAGAACAGCCACTTACGCGCTGTTACAGACTCGACCGAATGACTGGCCAATGCATTGCTTGTTCATTAGTTACTCTGTACAGCACGATCATATGTCTATACAACATCGGCCTGCCTATAACTTACTGTGCCAAATGAGATTCACATGAGTTAATATGCCACAGAATTGGGTGCTGTCCAACAGGATGCCTAACCATCGATTGATAAGCCACAAAATGACGATCCCATCACTTACTATCTTAAAGAATGCCAACTAATTACTCTGCACAAAAACCTTTTTATCAAGTATTGCACTACAGAAAACATGCACCTCAGTTATTTTGAAAATAAATCCCCCGGGGTACTGTGCCAAGAGAATGCTTTCACTTTTACTACTATTACAAGAGATGGAAAACCTCTGTTTTAGGTCTCACTTCCTCACAAAATTATTGCTCTTTAAGTTACTAGGCTACAGAATGCCTCGTTTCCCTCTCTTATTCTTCCTTTCTCTTTCACTCTATAACTCCAGGTTCCTCTTTGCTCTATAGCAAAGGAACAAAGGGGTAAAGGTAGACCATCCCATACAGTCCTTTCTCTGTCTCTCCTCACATTAATCTCCTTCCTCTCACACACTCACTTTCCTATTTTTTAGGTCTCGCCTGAGCGCTAGCGCATGCGCTAGCTCAGGCGAGACCTTTAGTAAGCGGGTTTTCAAAGTGCTACCAGAGGCTTTTTGCTGGCCTAAAGCCTGCGTGCATGTGTACGCGCGCAGCTGCCAGCTTTTAGCGCCCAAGGCACCATCTGGAGCACGATTACTTTTACTTTAGCCGCACCACTTGCGTGCTTGCCGTTGCGCGTGAGCGCACCCCTGCTTTCACTTTAGCTCGCACCCCTGCTTTCACTTTTGCCATCGCGCACCTGTCGCTCAGATCCTCCACTCATTTCCCAACAAGACTGAAACGCCTTCCTGAAGGCTATCTGTTTCCTCCTGAAGCTCGTCTCCCCCACAACAACTGCCTTCTCCCACTGTCTCACACTCGTGTTTCTTCGTCACGGGTGGGTACTCCGCCTTCTGATCCTCGCTCAGGTTGTAGTACCGCTAATCCATGACTCCACAACTCATTGCCGGCTTCACTTCCGCCTTCCGGTCGTTATGACAGCCTCCTCGCCTGCCTCATACCCAGGTCACGTGACAGAGCTACCGGAAGTTTGACACAGTCCTCTATGAGACATTTTTAGACGTGGACGCGCCCTTAATTTATGTTACAAAACTGTATCTATTGGGTGACGAGACGTCTCGGGTTTTCAGGTGTTGTGTAATATATGGTACACTACAGCGTAGAATTCGCGAATCTCATCCAGGACCGGCCTTTAGCATGGGCGAGCTGGGGCCACGCACAGGGGGCCGATCTTCAGAAGAGCAGCCTGCAGCAATGTCCGTGTTGGCTGCAAAGAAAAGTGTGTTAAACACCCACACTGGCAACTATGTCCACATTTTGTCTCTTTATAGTCTCAGGGAAGTGACTTGTTTTAAGTGTTTATGAGCACGACTTAACCTGGTAGTTTTCTGTGCGCTGTGCATTTAGTCAAGAGAATACAGCACAGCAAACTGAGAGCAGCCACAGCACGGTGTTCCAGAGCTCCTCGTTCTAAAGTGCATTGAGGCTCCTCAAGCCACAAGTGGTGGGATATTCTTGACAAGAATTCCTCTTACCTTTCAGGTGCTATTACTCTTCGTTTTGGCTCTGCTAACCGGAAGTTTTTAAACCTCCTCATGTGTCTGCTGTCCATTATAAGGTTCTCTTCAAGAAGAGATGGGCGTCGCCCTTCTTACTTAATACACACCCCCTCCCCAGCAGCTCACCTCGTTGGCACTTTGTTTTAATCCCCAAAATCAGTGATCTTTCAAGGCATTCCGTTCCTAAGTCTCTGCGCTAATTTGCAGAGGTTCCTGTTTTCAAACGAGGAAAACTTTTGTGCGAATGGAGGGTGATCCTTGGCCCTGTTGAGCTTGCCAAGAACATTGTTTTTCATTCGCCCACTGCAGGCTGCTTGCATAGCGGTGGTTACATTTCATTAAATACCCCTGCACCCTCCCTTGCTGTTAGCAGCCAGGCATAAAAGTTTATACCTGCTCTCATAAACCAGGGCTGCTTGTGGTTTTTGGTAAATGTTAAATTATGGCGCACATTATTATAACAGTTCTCTCTCCCTCCCTCTCTTCTATCTTCTCGCGAGGCACAGTGCTTTTCCTCAATTTGTATCTCCGTAAATCACTGTCAATTCTAGCGTAAGGTGAGGGGCTCAAACACATGTATTAGACAACCTGCTATTCTTAGACCGTGCAGTACAGAATTGCCTAACAGCAGGGGTGAACCCTCTCCGCAGCACGTCTGCCGTTCACCTTGCAATTGTATCCAATGCTTTCTATATTTTTACACCATCCAACCACAGGAAAGCTCAGGCTTCTCCAGTATGTCTTCTACCCTCTCCCAGTGCTACCCAGCCTGCACATTGAGCTCCAAAGCCTCACCCCCCGTGCCTCCTACCCAGTTAGCAGCCGGGTTGACAGATTGGGCTACATCTCCCACATTTCGGTGATATTTTCCTTGACTTAATTATGAAAAATAAAAAGTTGGGCCAGCAGCCACCTTTTGGGCTACAATGACAATTCACGGATTGTATGTCCAAGTCACACAATTATCCCTTGCAGCCATATTGCAGCCCGGGGGTTGCTTTGCCATGCCCCTCTTCAGTGTTTGCCTCCCCACAGTAACATCGCATTCATACATCCTTTGATCCACAGCCTATAAGGGTGTTGCTGTTCTTAGATTCACCTTAGCCTGCCCCCATAAACCTGCAGACATGCCCCTTGGTTCCTTCGACCCAATTATGCTCAGATGCATACCTCAATGCTTGGGCGTACCAGCACTTTGAAAGCCCCACCCTAAACCTTTTTGCCTTTTATTGTTTCAAGCTCACCCCCCTACTTTCATTTTTTACCTGCCTGCAACTTCTGCAACCACCACTAATTAACAAAGGAGGCCTCCCACTGCCTAACGCCATGTGTGCTCTTATCTTTCACCCGAGTAGTCAGCTGTTTGTCGCTAACCCAGCCCTTTCGCATTCACAGACATTTGTTTGCCTCGGGACCCTGGAGCTCTGAGCCACCCCCAGCTAATTCAAAGGTAGTTCAGTGAAAGGGATAGTGCCTTTCTGGTGTTTAACTTTCAGCACCAAGGCAGCAGCATCGTGTGTAACAGGAGCTGCTAAAAGGTGCGAGAGAGCTACAACTTTGCCTAGTAACGCTCAATAAGGTTTCTGCTATTCCACATGGTAATGCATGCACGTGTATACAAAATAATGTGGACAGTCTTCTTTATTTTAATTTTTTAACAGGCTACACAGCGGCCACACCGCTCCACAACATAGCTTAAAAACAAAGGCAAAGCCAAAACCTCTGGCTAACCACTAATCAGGTCCTAAAGGCGAGGCCTATTGGCTATGCCAATTACTAGGCCTTGTTCAGTCACTCACACTCACTCATGCGGTCACTCTCACTTATGGTCAGTTCTATCAATTGTGCTCTGTCACTGTGATGCGCTCTTTTTCTCTCTCTCAGTTGTTCTCCCACCCTACCTTCATTCTTTTCCTAACTCCAATCTTAGGCCTCAATAGAAAGTAGGGTGGAGCAACATTTTTAGTTGGGATACAATCCAAGCCCAATTATAACCAGCCCGGTGTTCCCGCATCCAACTTTTCCAGGTACAGCAACACCAGACCCAATTTTACAGGCCGGAAAGTCTAGCTGGAAAAATCACATTAGGCTCACACTTCAGGTGCAGCCATGGAAGCAAAGAATGCAGCCCACCTGCTATCCAACAGTCTCTACTGAGGTCTGAGTCCTCCGCAACCCCTGCCTCACACAAGTACCCCTGCTACCATTTGCCACCTGTTCAGAGTAGTGGTAAATAGATGCATTTTTCTCCTCAGAATTGGGACTACGCATATTGTTTTTGACCCAGTAAATACAGGTCTGTCTTTTATCTCCCTTTTATGTGTGAGGATATCCGTGCAAAATGTTATACCTGGCTAAATAGTATCATTGTGCATGAATCCCGCCACCTTGTAATCCAGGCCTTAGTCTCCATCTCACTAATGCACATTTTAAACGCTTTCACAAATACTCCGTCACTTACTCTCTCCCTCATCTCTCACATAGTAACTTCACTGTGCCTCACTTACTATTATGAAATTAGAAGAAAACGTGTAAATGTGGTGGAAGAGATAGGCACTTTTAAGGACATATAGGAAAGTGGCTTGCAAAATATATGGAAGGCATGCTAAAGAAGAAAATAGGCGTGCTGCAGATGCTGGAAAAAAAAATAAGAGGTAAAAAATCCCTCAACATCAACCCATGTAGGCAGTTAATAGTCTCCAGTTCTAGCTTCTTATTTATGTAGTGGGATGAAGGGATCAGTCAAGCCGCTGAGACTTGCAATGTAAAATTAGCACAGCAGTGCTTTTCAATCACTACAGGTCACGCTAAAGGAGTATGGAGCAATCTACTGAAAACAGAGTGCCCCACAAAAAGCAGGCCAAATGTGTTCAGACAGCCAGTACTTGGCAAAGTTGCTCACAGCCGATAGAAAACAAGCATTAAAAATGCAATAGGTCTCGCATTTACAAGAGTTTGAGCTATTAACATTGCAAATGGCAATGCCTTTTATTTTTGTTTTTAAAAGATAAACAAGCATTTGCAATGCAATAGGTCTCACAGTTACACGAGTTAAAGCTATTGGCATTGTAAATGACAATGCCAATAGGCATTGTTATTTGCAATGTCAATAGCTCAAACTTGCGTAAATGCGAGACCTAATGCATTGCAAATGCTTGTTAGCTTAAGAGTTTTAGGCCCCGCCCTTTATTACATCGGCCACGACACCATAAAGCCCCCCCCTCCCCCCAGTTTTTTCATCCCAATTAAAGCCCTGGTGTTTTGAAACAACAATGGTCTGGGCTGAGTCCGGGTCAGTCTGCTCTGGAGTGGTGACTGTCTTTGACTTTTGCAGCGCGGCGTGCTTTTTCGAAACTCGGAAGCCACCTCCCCTCTGAATACTAGTGAGCTCCAGGAAAGCACGGGCGGCAATGCTTTGCTTTGTTAATATTTCACAGAGATCTTAAATCACTGTTTGAGGAGTGGGGCCGGGGGAGGGGGTGGGATTCGTGGCGAGAGCTCCGTAAGAAACACTCTGCCCTAAACCAAGCCCCCCTCCCCCTTAACCACACACACAAACAAAACAGAAACTGCCGGGACCAAAAGGAAAAGCGAAAGGAGGAGGGGAGGGGAAAAGAAGATGCCAAAACTGCCATGAATATTAAAGTAAAGCTGGGTCAAAAGCTTCCAGCCACGGAAGTCTGTGACTCGTAAACGGCTGATAACCCAAGACCTCTGCTCTCCTCAGCCCTGGGCATGTTCACAGAGCCGCAGAACAACAGACATCATTAGTATCGGTGCAAAACCAGATGGCACAGTAATTCAAGCAAGTACTGGCACTCTGAATTGCGTGACAAAATATTTTGAGGGAATGCGAGAATACCAAGTATGCATTGGTGCGGGGTGACCCTTGGCAGTGCTGCGGTCTTACCGGGCGCACTTACCTCCATAACCTGCTCCACCCACGGACCCTCGACATGCCGAAATGGTGAACTGTGAGGAAGTGAAGCTAAATGCACCAAGCAGCAATGCCCCTCCCCCGCAGCGCCCGCGGGGGAACAAGACTGATCTGAGCGCAGTGCCCGTGAAAGCGGGCGCCGTGTTGTTCAAATTAAAGCCCTGTGGTGTCCAAAACTATATAAACATATGTTTTACAATTGAAACAACAACAGGAGCGTAAAGTCAGAAAGCAGTAACAAGCAGGAAGCGGGATAAGGGAGGTGGGTGGCAAATGGTGTGCACTTTCGCGGGCGCTTTGATGTTCTCAGTGGCCGCGCGGCTCACTGAGAACATCAAAGCGCCCGCGAAATGTACACGCAGGCTGCCAAATGGTGCGCGCGCCCGGCGCACATGCACTGTAGTTGGGGGCCTGAAAAGCACTCGTTTGCACTTCCAAATCCCTGTTCTCTATAGCTCTCGCTAAAGCGCTGGCTCAGGCGAGACCTAATAAACGGAATTGTTATTTACAATGCCAATAGTTTAAACTCGCGTAAATGCGAGGCCCATTGCATTGCAAATGCTTGTCTCGTGCTGGAACCGTAATCCTGCCTTCCTGTCCCTGCCTAGAGGGCAGCCAAGGAATGAGTTTCCTGGAGATAAGACCTGATTTATTATGAGGTCTTTGAGCTTGACATGAAGGCCCCTTGATGTTTACAATCCCCAGGGTCAGGGGGGGGGAGGGGGGTTATGGCCTTCACAGATGCCTGCCAGAAGCTTTTTAAATGTTAGCTGTATCTGGGTCCGTGCGCACTCATCATAGGGCCTAAACACCACAGGAGTGTGGGATTCCACATCAGTGCTCTTCCATCACTTTCACAGCAGATTCCTCATAATCCTCTAGTGACTCTATGAACCTCCCCATGTTGGACAACAAGTCACGATATAGCTGCATGCCCATTGTGCTGTCACCAAGGCATATTTGTTCACGTTACTGTGTGCATGTGTTTTAAATCACGCAGAGTTCGTATAATTGACTGCCCATTCACACCCAACATTGTGCTCTATAACACAGTACAATGCCCCCCCAGCAGGAACACGGGAAGCCCCCAACCAATGCCCTCTCACTCGGGACTTAAGTCAGAATCAAACAGCACCTTGAAGGTGAGGCCATGAGCAGACCTATGGAGTTATAACATCCAGAGATACATTTCATCAGCTGCCCAACTCAGCGGGCTACTTCACGTGACATGTCTGTGTCATAAAGAATATTGACATAAATACAGAGTAGACATGGCATCCATGAGCATGTTGCTGAACCAGGGATAATAGGAATAAATGCACAAAACGCACCCTGAGATGGGGCACAAACCCCCAATGTCTAGATGTGCTTCTTAAAGAAGGAAAGGTTTGCCTTCTCCCCCACCCAAGGACTGCATCAACCTCCCAGTGTGTTCTTCCTATCACCTGCCCCGAGGGACCTCTGCATAACCCGAAGACATTGCTCCCTGTATAGCGCCTCCTCATCCCTCCCCAGACAGTGCTTCACCCCTAGTCACCCGGGGCCTAAACGCTGCACTCCCCAGCCGTGGGTGTAGCGCCCACCAGTGCCTGGCACTGCAAATCCCCATACTCCTCCACTTCCAGATGTGGCAGGAATGCCGAGGGATTCCTCGGAAGCCCACCCCACCCCTTCCACCTGAGGCCGAAGAGAAATGAGGATAGCGGGAGGGGAGAAACCCAGATGTAATTGGCCTCCAGGTGCTGTACACCTTGTCTGTGCCCATGGCACCTCCCTTCAACATGTAATGAGACCCGACGCTGCCTCTCCCCAGTGCCCCCTGCCCCCACACCTCCCCCGGCACACCTTCGTCCCCCTCCAACCCCAATCAATGTGCGTCAGTCTGTCCCAGGACCACCGCAGTGCCACACCCGGACAAAGTCCGCCTCCCCGGACACCCAGGACCACCGGCTGGCCGTCCACACCGAAAACCACACCGAAAACCGCACCCCATCTCACCGGCCCAAAGTCGACAGTCCCGCCCACAAGGCCCTTCGCCCCCCTGGGGTCCCGATCCTATTATTGCCTGCTTAATAACATTCCGATCTTCCTTTCGCAACCTCCACAGTGAGCCTGCAGCCCTCCGAGAAACAGTTCCCCCTCCCAACCGCTACTCCTGCCACAAACCCCCCCAGGCGCCATGCGACTTTCACACATCACCCACCCGCCCAAACCAGCACCGACACTTCGGCTGTCCCTCATCAAATCCTCCATACTGCCCCTTATCCTCCACAGCTAGCCACATGCCAGCAGGCCGAGCCCAGCCCGGCAAAAACATCCATCCTCTCTGAATGGTGCTCAAACAGTCGTCAAGCCTCCTCCCAGCCTTTGCGCATACCCGAACCGCCAAGGAATGCCCACCTCCCCTTCACGCTCCATCCCGCACCCTCCCACACAGCACTCCGACCCCCAAAACCCACAACGCCCCCCCTCCTACCCTCAGCCGATCGCCCCCGCTTCCTTCACCCAACCATCCCACTCCGCCCACACCCCAGAACAACAACACCTTTGCCACTCCATCCGATGGCACCCTGACCCCTTCGGGTAAAGTCCGCGTTATATAAAAATGCATAAAATAAACTCCTGTGTCGCCCTCCCTTCCCCTCAAACTCCGCCCGCTCCCACGGTTACCCCCCCCTCCCCCGAATTTTACTCCGTCCTTTAATTTCTTGCACACATCACGAAAGTCTAGGCGACCACAACGCCAGTCACCGCGGGCATTCCAACACCGCATCAACCCTAGATCGGCAACGAAGCGGCCCACGCCGACCTCCACAGACCCCAGCCACCTGGTGGCTCCATCACCAACACACCCATCCCCACAAA
Source organism: Triturus cristatus (assembly GCF_964204655.1). Lineage (NCBI taxonomy): Eukaryota > Metazoa > Chordata > Amphibia > Caudata > Salamandridae > Triturus > Triturus cristatus. Next base: position 792,174,814 of record NC_140590.1, read on the forward strand.
TGTGCCTTGAGGAGGAAATCCACCCTCGGGCGGGGACCTCGCCAGACGAGCCACAATCGGTGAAAGGTGAGCTAGGCGAATACACCAACACTCAGAAATATCCTGCAACTATTTCCCTTAGCACTTTATTAATGCCCCATAACGTTCTTGCCGTTTATTACCATTTCAGTTGGTAATATTAACCCCGCCAGCTGCCCCACATATCTCTCCCACCCTCTCCCCTGGGCAACGGCACCTCATCCCTCCCAAGGCCCACTGATCCCTGCCCCCCTCACCTCACACTCTGTAGCAGCAGCACGTGTGGTAAACTTTACGATTCACAACCTGGAATGTAGAATGCACAGCATGGCTCGAGCGCATATAAACAAGCGCTCGCCATGACGTTTTCGTTTGAATTTTTTCTGCCGTGGCCTCGCCTGCCAAAAGGTTTCTTGTCTTTATGGGGCCATGTGTTTGGCCCCATAAAGATAAGAAACCTTTTGCGACCAACGCAAAGCAGGCGAGGCCGTCCAAATGGGACGGCTCGAAAAGCCAAGCGAAAACGTCACCTCTTTCCCAATGGCTGGCCGCCGGTTACCATAAACGGTGGCGCCGGCCAATGGGAAAGAGGGGCGGGGCTTAATGCCCCTAACTGAAAATACCCTGTCAACACTAAATCTCGCCAGCGAGACTGCGCATGCGCGCAGCCTTACGCTAGCGAGACCTAAAAAGGGCCTACCCCGCTACCTTCATGAACTTTTATCTTCAAAAACAATCTTCAAACACTTTTGCCACAAGATTGTTACTTTTTGGGATAGGTGCACAAGCACCCACTTGGATGATGGCACAATATTTTATGTTTGATGAGGGGCACTTGGTTTGAAACCATTGTCATGAAATGGAAAGACATTTAGAAACTGTGCTTTGGTCTAGTTTTTCACAAACTGACAAAAGAATGAAAAATGAGTTTCTTTGAACACAAATGCATTTGAATTTAAAGGTTCATCAGGGTAGGCCCTTTTGTCTTTGTATATATTGTGGTCTAGCGTTTCCCAACTTTATACAGACCCCAACCCCATTTCTTCATTGACAGAGGCCACAATAGGCCTGGCCTAGTAGTGGACTCTCATGGTAGGGCCTAGTAGAACAAGTTACTTACCTTCAGTAATACCTTATCTGGTAGAAACTATCTAGCCGCAGATTCCTTAGCTTCTAATATTCTTGTCTGGATCTAGAAAATCTTGAGCTGAACCTTTGCACATCAGTAGGTGGTGTCAAACAGCTTGGCATCATAAATGAAGTGTGCGGTACCTATGTAGACTGCACCTCTGCACGCTGACATTTTCTTATGACATTTCCACACCAGAAGCACTGAACCACGACTGAGGGACCAGCGTGCAGATACTAAGGACTTAACAGGGACCTTTCTAGGAAGAAAAACCAGTTAGCAGAAACGGGGAGGTTAGGAGGATGGGTAAAGAATTTGTGGCTTGATAGTCTTTATCAGATAAGACATTACTGAAGGTAAGTAACATGTTCATCTGAAAGAAACTTCTAGCTGCAGAGACCTCACCTTAGGGCAGATACCCAAGAAATACATCCCCAGAGGTAGGTCTGCGAACAGGTTCAGACTAAACAAAAAGTCCTGAAGGGCCGATCAGTGCCCATCATGACTGAGCCGATAGTCAAGACAGCAGTGTTTTGTAAACGTGCAGAGATGCTCATGTAGTCCAGGACGGGTACTCCGTGAGCAAATGTCACAGCCTGGCTTTGGTGCAGTAAGCTCGCAAGCACTCAGGGGCCTGCTTCGTAGCAGATTGTAATTAGGGTTCCCAGTTTTATGGTATTTATATTTTTACCATTTCCGTCTGTATTTATCCATATTTATTTTTTGCACATTTTACCTATATTTATTTTAGGTTTTGTGAAAAAATTAAGCTGAATTGTGTATATTTCTGCGTTTATTTAACTAGTTAATGTGCACTCGTGCCTAAACGCCTGACAGGTTTCAATGATATATACGCACTCAGGTGGTAAAATATGCACTTGTAAGAAAATAGATACATTTTAGTATCAAGGTTGTGCAAATCTACTGCTGTTTAAGGCACTTTACTAAAATCCTTAATTTTTTTAATCCCCTTGCCTGTCAATCCGCAAAGCTATTGGCCTGGCAGTCATGATTGAAAGTATTTAGAATCACTCAAAAACCACCAAATTTCCGTTTTTATCCACATTTAAAAATAAATACAGACCTGAAAATAATTGTTTTTCTGTAAAAATCCGTAAAAACGGAAAACAGGGAGCCTTAATTCTAATGCAGAGCACAATCCATCTGGAGCTGGTCCGTTTCTGCACTGCTTTCCCTTTCTTAGCTCCAGGGAATCAAAGTTTCTGGTATGATCAATGTAGAATGACAATGCTCCATTTGGGTCCAGGTAATGGAATCTCTCCTACTTCTTAAAAGGATGAGACAGAGCATAGAAGGTCAGGAGCATGATGCTTTGCCGACATGAAAAGGTGCCATTACTTTTGGTAGAAAAGAGGCACAGGTGAGGACAACCAGTTGTGTGTGGAGTTTTATATAGCTCCAACTAGACCCGGAGGTATCAGAGCGCTTTACATGAGCACCAGTTACGTTACATACGGATGCATTAATTTTTTATTAGGCATGGGGAGATTAAGTGATTTGCCCAGAATCACAGAATGATGAGCCTCTCTGCCGAGACTCGAACCCGGTTTCCCAGCTCCGAGGTTGACCGCCCTAGCCGTTAAGCCACATTCTCTCCCCAGATTGAACTGCATCTGGCTACTTTATCAACTTCAATGACTTTTCTTCAGCTGTGTGTGTGCGCGTGTGTGTGTAGTTTTAAATAGCGCTAACTAGACCCGGAGGTATCAGAGCGCTTTACATGAGCACCAGTTACGTTACATATGTGAACCTGAGCAAACGCCAACCATTTCCAAGAAAGGAAAATTCTGACAATTCTATCTCTGGCTGAAAAAAAACGTACTTGGTGTCCCCTTGGTTGCATCTTTGGCTTACATTAGGGATCCTGTTCTTGTTCATTTGTAGTAACTGTCTTTTTCCTACTACTGAATGGACATTACCTCCCACAATGCTCTGCAGTACAACCTGTGAACTTGGGTCTTGAAACCTCACACCTTATCACACCGTGAACAGAGAGACATGGTGAACATTATAGCAGTTCCAGTACCCGATGGTATAGTTTGCGATAGTTTCATGTGATGTAATATTTGGTCCTACTGAACATTTGAAAATCCCACATGTACTTAAAATTTCCTTAAATGATTTCATTACCCTGAGTACACTCTCCGATGATTGGGACTGTAAATACTATGCTCTCAGATTTATAACAATCTGCTGCATTTTCTTACAGGGAATTGTATGAAGATACACCTGACTTTGACAGTATGTATTGTTACCAGCATTATGGTCATCACTTTTTGCACAGAGCTAGTGTCCAACGCACTGCTGACACTTACCATCAATGGGAACATTGCCCGACACCACCAAAAGGTAGTTCTGCCACATTCCCACAGAAATTTCCATACTTTTCAGGGTTCAATACTTCAGACTCACTGTCATTACTATACGTTAGTACAGACTAATACAACTGCGAAGAGAATTATCCTGACAAACACCAAACTCATATATTCAGCGCCTTGTTTCTCCCAACTGTATACAAGGTTTCGACTATTGGAGGGACACAGTAGTTTGTTCTGGGATTAAGTTGGTGTATGGAGGGTATGTAGAGAACACCCGTAGCTCGCTAATCCTCCTGGTTGTAATCGCTAACCCTCCTGGTTGTAATGGCCACTAAAAAGACTGTTTTGCTCATCAAGAGATGACCGAGAGCAGCTGTGCATGGGCTTGAATGGCAAACACATCAAAAAAGTTAGAACCAAGTTAAAGTCCCATTGGTGAGTAATGTAGGGTTTAGGAGGAAACATGTTGCAGTCCTTTCAGGAAACGAGTCACAACAGGTGATTTGAACAGGGAGGACTGATCCGGCAGCTGTAAGAAAGCAAAAATGGCCAAAAGATACCCGTTAGCTGTGGTCAAAGCAAAACCGTGCAAGAATAAAGTAAGAACAAAGCACAATACCTCAGACAAAAAAGCAGAAAAAGGATCAACATTCTTTTCAGCATACCAAGCACCATTCTTGTCCCAACTGCAGGCGTATACAGGCATTTTTGATGGAAGCCTGGGTGCCAGTATAGCTTCACAGCCTTCAGATGGAAAATCAAGAGCTTTCAACTGCCGTTGCTCAACCTCCGTGCATGGAGGTGGAGTGGGCACACATTCTGGTGTAAACACTGCCCTGTTGCTGCGACAGAAGACCATCCCAAAGTGGCAGCCTATACAGAAGACTGATGCTCAGGCTTAGGAGTTTGGAATAACATATTCCTAGTGCTCAATCTGGAACTCCAAGGATGACTTGCGCCAAGTCTGTCCTGATCTTCAGAACTCGAAGCAGGAAGGCGTTGAGCAGTCCTGAACCCCACTTGAGGCAAAACCAGTCTTCGAGTTAGAGCCCCTTTGGAGACTCCAATGCAGAGAAGTGCCGACATCGCACATTCTCAGAGGTGGTGAATAGATCTAAGGTTCTGGACGGTTGTAGAAGAGACCTTATACCACTTCCGGACGGAGACGGCATTCATGAACCGCTAAGCATCAACAGCTGAGTTAATCTGCCATGGCGTTCAGAGAGCCCATCATGTGTTGTATGACCAAGAAAATGTTCTGAAGTTCCAGCAAGTCCAGACACGCAGGGCCTCTTTGTTGCAATACCACACGGCGGTGTGTGTGTGACCACCTGAACCAACCTCCCCTTGATAGAAGGTAGCAAGGCTTTCACTGCCAAGGGGGTGGCTCTAAGCTTCACCCAGTTGATGTGAAGCTGAAATTCTGCCAGATACCAGAGTCCCTAGAAGGGACAGATCTGTCAACACTGAGGAGTGGGTGGGGAAGGGAGAGAGGTCTGCCGCTGGCCCAATCGCATCAGCCACCACTGCAGTCCCCGCCGATATCTGGACCAGACCTTGAGACCCAGCAGCCTCAGTCAGTCTAACCGAAATCCAGGGTAGAGGATGAAACATCAGAACCATAGCCTGAATATCCTGGACTCACCGCTCCAGAGGGTAGGCACTGAACTGTCTTTTGAAAGGCTCACATAAAAGGAAGCATTTGAGGGGGTAGTCGGATGCGACTCCGGCACATTTATAGTGAGCCCCATCAAGTCTAGGCAGTCTGGAGGCGGGCGACAACTGCCTGAGAAGATCCTACTTTCAACATCCAGTCGTCGAGGTATGAGGAAGACTGGAAACCCCAACCTCCACAGATGGGGATTAATTACCACCATCACTTTCATGAACACCCAAGGGATGTTGTTGAGGCCAAAGTGGACACAGCAAACTGAAAATGAGACTGACCAATCGTAAATCACAGGCAACGCCTGTGGGCCAGCCTGACTGGAGAGGTGTGGCTCACTGGTTAGAGGCGGCAGATCCGCAAGCAGAGAATCGGCCAGGGACCAGGGTTCAATTCCCGACGCGGCAGGGTCGTGGACCAGGGTCAAAACGGACTCGATAATTCTCGCCTCGGTACCTACTCTAACCAGGAACACACTCGGCAACTCTGGGCATTAAGCTTGCCTCATCTCCACAATGGCCCCCCACATTCGCTGGGGATGCCTGGTTTCACCTTGGAGATCCCCTGGAGGGACCATCTCACAGGGATAGCCAGGACGGGTTCCCCAGCGGTCTACAGCGCCAGGACGCCTCAGGGCAGCAGTGCGCTTTACAAGACACATACATACATACATAAATATGCGCCCTGCATGGCCAGCACTACCATCCAGTTTCCTGGGCAGACAGGACCTGAGCCAATGTCAGCATCCCGAATTTCAACTTTTTTTTTAGAAAGTTGAGGGCATGGGCCTAGTATATGGTGGAGAACCCCATCCTTCAGCACCAGAAATTGCTGGGAATAAAACAACCGACTTCTGAAGTTGGCATAGCTTCTTTGGCCAGAAGAGCCTGTACTTACTGATGCAACAAGCAGAGGATGGTTCTTGGATATCTGATCTGAAAATGGTAGCATGGTGTCTGTGAATGTTAGGGAATAACCCTGCAAAAGAATTTGGTGCATCCATTTGTCCAAGTTTATAGACCATCATCGGGCCAGGTAGTGCTGGATTTTGCCACCGACCGGTTGACCATAATGGTGAGAGGGCATATTAGAAGGGTTTGGAGGCTGTGACTGCCAGAGGTGTATCAGACTGGCAGATGTCTGGTCTTGTGTCCCATGAATATTGTGGATGCGTGAACCGTGTCCGTGGCCATGGAAGGACTGAAGTCGGCTTGCAGTGGTGGATGGTCAGAAAAGGATGCAGCTGGTAGCCCCTGCTGTAAGCAGGGAAGGGGCGAAAGGCAGAATGTGGTTGGCGTGTGGAGTCCCAAAGACCTGGTGGTAGCTCTGCGTTTCTTAAAGTGCTTGAGCACCAAATCTGCTTTCTCTCCAAACAGGGCCTGATATTGAAGGGCCTGTACATGAGGGTGCCTGGCCATCCCCTGAAAAGCAAGTTGACCTCGGATAGGCAAGGCAACGATGAAGCAATAGTTCTACCGATCGAGTCTGTTGTGTTCAGTCTGCAGCGTATTGCGAACTTTGTTGCATCCCAACCATCAGCAATAACCGGGGCCAGGATGACATTGGTCTCCAAGACCACGGGTCGCACTTGCACAACTGAGTCCCAAACTGTGTGGGAATACCGACCCAAAAGGCATGTGGTGTTCAAGGACCACAATGCAAGGCTGGTGGAAGAGAAAATCATTTTGCGAAAGGTGTCTAGCTTCTTGAATTCCCTATCTGCTTGTACGGTAGGGAACGCATCAGGGTTGATCTTCGAGACGGAGGCCTGGATGACCAGGCTCTCCGGGGTCAGGTGCTGGGTGAGGAAAGCTGGGTCCCCAGGAGTGGGGTGATGGCAGAGGGCAATGGTTCTGTGCATTGTAGAACCTGTGTCCAGACCACTGGCATCTGACAGTTGCTCACATCAGTTATCCTCAGCCACGGAGTCTGAATACCTAAAGGAATTCTCAGATTCGCCACAATCATATCCCCCCACAGGGCCTGTCAGAAAAAGGAGGCGCTGTCTCCGACACGAATGGTCTTGTTTGGTCGGGACTAGACATCAGCTGCGACCGATCCAGCTCTGTATCGGAGTTGGGTATAATGATGGAGTCGATGCCACTGAGGGGCGTCAGCCCTGCTAGGACCAACACCACTGGAACGGACTCCTGGGAAGGTCGAGGACTCAGACCGGTGCTTATCTGGGAATGGATCCAATGGGCCAGACTGTTGCCAAGGCGATACCCAAGGGGATGATGGATGGAGCGCTTGAGCAAATCAAACACTCACCCCCAGTCAACTGATCTGGGTTTAATCCATCATCATTCTTTAGCTCACTCCACCACCCCAGTTCAGACATGGCCATTTGCAAATCAGTCTGACCCTGTGCCTCATGGACACAGTCCAGCCCGAACTGCCAAGCCAGGTCTTCCCTGGACCAGAAACAAGCATCCTGGGACCAGTTTCGGGTTCCTAACCCTCCTCAGCCAGGCTATCTTGAATCCAGTGGCAAAGTGAGCAAGGGACCCACGTCTGGACATACCCTGCCAACTTAGGGCAAACAAAGCGATACCAAAGGGGATGATGGACAGAGCGCTTGAGCAAATCAAACACTCAACGCCAGTCAACTGATCTAGGTTTAATCCATCATCATTCTTTAGCTCACTCCACCACCCCAGTTCAGACATGGCCATATGCAAATCAGTCTGACCCTGTGCCTCATGGGAACAGTCCAGCCCGAACTACCAAGCCATGTCTTCCCTGGACCGGAAACAAGCATCCTGGGACCAGTTTCGGGTTCATAACCCTCCTCAGCCAGGCTATCTTGAATCCAGTGGCAAAGCGAGCAAGAGACCCACATCTGGGCATACCCTGCCAACTTAGGGCGAACAAAGTGATACCAAAGGGGATGATGGACGGAGCGCTTGAGAAAATCAAACACTCACCACCAGTCAACTGATCTGGGTTTAATCCATCATAATTCTTTAGCTCACTCCATCACCCCAGTTCAGACATGGCCATATGCAAATCAGTCTGACCCTGTGCCTCATGGGAACAGTCCAGCAGACTGTTGCCAAGGGCAAAACAACCATAGGGAATCCAGCCAAACCTGTGGCCCCAAAGGCACTGCAGAGGGGTCGGCCTACCCAAAGAGAAGGTGCATGGCCTCAAAATGTTTGAAGCTGAATTGGGGGTAGGTGGGGCGTTGATCCAGCTCTGCGAAACTCTTGGCGATGCTACATGGCTGACCTAAAAGAGCCGGGCGTAGATTTGTGTTGTCGTTACCACGCCTTGCCTGAAGACTTGTACTGGTGCTGCAAAGTCAGAGTGCTTCAACTTCTTAGATTTCGAAGATCTGGAGTGCCATGATGACCTGCAGGAACGAACTCCAAGAGTGGGCCCAGACCTTCCTCGTGACCTGAACCTGGAGCAGTGAGGAGCCGTGGGGTGTTGGGCAACCAAGAGCTTCAGAGCATCTTCAGGACTGACAGGGAAGTTTTTGCTTGACAATAGGGACAGGCCTTGGAGCCGCCTGGCTCCAGGCACCACAAGCAAACTACGTGGGGTTCTCTCACAAACATATGCCTGTGATAGGAACCACTGGGCTAAACCCCACAGGTTTTTTTTTTTTTTAGAGGTCCTCCCCAGAGCACACTGGGAGCTTAGCTCAAAAATAATTCCTCAAAAGGTTACTTTCTATAGATCTGCACTGATGGCACGGAAAAAAAGGAACGGAAGTTAGTGCGCTGGGGGTGGTACCTATGTACCTATATAGGCACCAAGTCAGTCATTGTCAGCACAAACACTACCCACCGGAGTGCAGAGGTGCTGCTCAAGATTTTCCAGATTAAGTTTGACACCTATTTTATGGTAAGAAATCTGCAGCTAGAAGTCTATCAGATATGCCTGCTTGGCCCGTGGCCCTCAGAGTGGCACTGACAGAGGGGATTAGTCAGCAAGTCATTGATTGGAAGTAGAGGCTACCTTACTAGCAAGTCCCCCCCCCCGGGAAACCCACACCCCTTCTGAGGCCTTCTGTCCTCGGTCTTCCACCTTCAACGTGTCTGAGATGGCCTAAGTGGTAGGTGACAGAACGGGTGCCATTCAGGAAAACTCCTGAATGCTATGCTAAAAAGCCCTGAGCCAGCCGCCACAGCGTACGTAAATCGTGTCCTCAGAGCATAACGGACTGAGTGAGTTTCATACCTCCCATTTCGGTGTAAAAAGACCCTTCGTTATTGCAGAGACAGATGCTGGGTCCACATCAGGATGCAGAGGCAAACAACTGAAGTAACCCAGACATCTTCAGAAAACCAGACCCTCACGGAGGAAGCCAACATTAAATCTTCAGGCATTCCACTTTTGCAACTCAGTACACTCTCCTTCATCTCCCGTGCATCTGATGCCAATAGATAGAAGGAAGGGGCTTCATCCACATATCCTGAGTCCAGGCCACCTAGAAAGACCACAACCATAATTATCAGTATGGTTGAAGTCCATGCACAACACAAGTCTCATAAGCGACTACATGCAGAGCCAGAAACCCACTCCTGAGTCAAGCATCCAGACCTATTCACAACATATGGCCACCCTCTGGGCCGCCACTGCCTTTGGACTCTGGTCAGCATCCAGAAAAGGCATCTGAGTAAAAGAGGGATCCTTTAAACGATGTTGATCGGCCCTCGTATCCGAAGACACCTTCTAGCTCTGAGAAGCCTTGACATCCTTTAAAGCTGAAAGCACCACGCACACCTGCACCCTCAATGCCAAAAAAAGTCACTGGCGAAGAGTCCTGCTTACAGAGGCCAGTCCATGGAAAAACTACAATAACATCTCAATGAGAAATAGAAGCAACTATTCATTAACACCTGCACAAACGAAATTACTGCCAAGTTCATCCCCGGAGACTGCTGACACCTTACAAAGAAAAAGGAGGCTTGCCTTTAAAGAACTTGCTTCACAAATTCCTTCAAAGGCCATACGAACCCCAAAGAGGTTCAAATACACAAGTACTAGCCCTGCTTGTATATCTTCTCCTCCTCTCCCACTGCCATCACCACCACCTTCACATCCCCTTTGACCTCTACCATACTCGCCTGCAGGGTCACCAGATTAATAGTCAGAACAGGATAGCCCATACACCCTTCAAGACAATGAGCATATATCCCACTCTCACCATAAGGACAACTCATCAGAAGACTATATTGACCCTCTGGGGGATTCCAATTGAGTTCATGTGCATATAAAGGTTTCCTCCCCCATGATACTACCTCATATCATGGGAAATCCAACATGCAGCTGCCTATCAGAAAGGTATGCACGTCCTACCAGGAGAGGAAGGCTTTCTCTCTGAAACTCTAGCAATCAGAGCGCTCCGTGCAATTTCTTCCGATGCTCAAAACAGCCCTGGCATCTTTCTGGAGCCAGTCAAGGCCAGGGTTACACCCAAAGTGGAGAAGAAATTTCAGTCCTCTCCATCTGATCTCATATAGATTAGGGACCACGAACTTGAAGACTCTGCTCTCTGGTGAACACTGCCCACAAGCAGGTCTCTGCACAAGTCACAGGTGAGACCGCATCACCTGTAAAGTAAAGCTCAGACGCAGTGGGCAAAAGGGTATCACTCACAAGTCTGGTTGTGGTCTTCCTAGGAGGCCCAGAAGGAGTGGAAGCACATGAAGCTCATTCTACTACCTCCAAGTCAGCATCAAATGCACTGGAGCTGACAAATTCTGGGCTGGGTTGGTGAGCAGGAATACCCGAAGAATCAACACCTTGTTCCGCCTCGGTCACAAGAAGGTCCAGTTCCCCAAAGAAGTCTTGGGTTTCTTCAGCTGTTTGTCTGTGCATCCTGATGTGGGGCCTGCGCCTGCAACACATGGAACCTGCTCCACGAAATGTGGCAATGACTCTGGAAGAAGAACAATGAGGGATTGCAGCTGTCACCTCCCTCATGCAGGAAACCACTTGAGTGTTAGCCCCAAAATGTAGGCTTCAAAGGTGAAGCTGCCTTTGAATGGCAGGTGAATAACATCAGGGCAGAGAGCTACCCCACTGTTGATGTAGGCAGGCTGGCACGGGTGCAAAGAGGGGAACCAATAGCCAAACTGGTCTACCCAAGGTTGAGTTGCCCGGAGGTAGCCACACCCTGGAAGTGGGCTAGTCAGGTCAGTGGGATGCATCCTGGGATAGCCAGATGCCACACTCAACAGGAAGTGGTCACCATGTGGGAACCTAGTAGCCCATTGGCTACCAATCGTATCCTGTCCCAAGAGCTCATTTCGAGCCTAAAGAGGGCACCCCTGGCCCCAGATCTCTACTGATTTGTAAGGAGGACCAAAGGAGGACTGCCCTGCAGCACTGTGGAACCATCAAAGAGGCACCTGGTAACTAGCGAAGAGAGGGACTGTGCCTGCCAAGTCGTGCTCAAGGAAAAGTCGCCTCCAAGAGCCCAGTCAAACTAAGAGAACTCCAAGGGGCAGCTGTTTGCTGCACATGGACACAACTAATAAGCCTGTTGGGGCAAGTTGGTGGCCCAAAGTCTTCAAGTCACTACCACCACTGCCATGCAGCATCGAGGACCAAGACCTGAAGCACAGAGTAGCAACAGAGTTCGCTGAGCCCATGAGTGCAGACGGACAGTTGCTGGGACCCTCAGACGGACTGTGACCATGACAACAAGCGACTGGTAGTCCAGTGTTGACTGGACTTTGGCCAGATGGGCGAGGACTTCATGGGACACCGATCCTGCAACCAGGACCCCCCCTCAACATCTTCGTAGAACGAGGAATCTCTGCATGAAGACCTTGTCGACCACTTCGCATCCACAGCATCCTTCATCCCTTGCATCAGGACCACTCCATAGGAACCCACTTACTTATGCTACTAATGTATCTGCTATTTACTATATTGGGTCTAGAAATCTCTTTCGTATGCTTCTGTCTCCTGATTGTCGCAGCAAATATATTTTACACCAGATTGTCGCTGGACCAATAAATACTTATTGAAACGTCCTAATCGCCAACCTGTGTATTTTCTGAGAGTAAGCAAGCATGAGTGCCTGAGCAAAAAATACTGTACTGTTTTCCACGATCCCTGAAGAATCAGGGTGGTCATGTTCAGTGGTTGCCAGAACCTACCTACACTGCTGTAGGATACAGGTGGGGTGGTAGTGGAACTGTAAAACTTGCAGATCTAACGGCTGACATGTCCTGTGGGGGTGCCCGGAAGCGGTTGGGACACCAAGCCCTCAGTTTAGGTCATCCAAAACGCGTAGGTCCTGGGGATTCCTAAGAACTACACGACATAGCACCGCCAACATGGGTATGGTTCTTATATTAACAGTTAAAATCTGAGTATTTCAGTCGTGCTTTCTCAGAAAGCCCAACTCACTTTTTCAGAGACGAAGGAAGATCCGCCTCAGCTGAGCAGATATACTCTGTGTATTGGCTGAAGGTTTACACAAGCTGGTAAGGATAAAAGGTTGCCCACATTGTGCAAAACCCCTAATTAAAATTAAAAAAAAGTCTTCTCTGTTAAAAAAATGACTGACCCCGCAAATAGCTCGGGGGAAGACTAATTTGGAAATGCTCTTCACATCACAGAGAATTGCAGACATGCAGTAACTATAAAATTGTTAGCCACCTGTTGTGGGTACGCTATGTTCTGTGTTACCTTCCCGATTGAGGCACACGAGGTGTTCGGATCAGAGGTATTCTATTCTTGGGTTCAGTTCCCACCTGCAGACCCACCCCGTGACTAATTTGTTCCACACATACATTGCAGTTGAACCACCAGCTCAATACATTCCATTCGAAGACACTGAAGTCCTGTTAACTTACCAGCAATACAGAAACTGGTTTAAAGGTGCCCCCCCCCCCCCACATACATCTGTCGCGAGACTCAGTCCGCTCAGCATAGAATGAGCAACCTGGCCAGTATTAGCGACATACACTCCACATCCCGAGATACTATACCAGTGGATGAAGTCCGTAAAATATACAAAGACATAGTCAGGCTATACAGACACATTGTCCAGTTTGTCATGCGAACATTGACAGTCCAACCTGCAAGAAATATTCCAGAAGGTCCACATCAGACCACACCTACAATTAACTCACAGGCACTGAAATCAGTAATAGGGACAATTCCTTCCAAACGGGAACAAATTCCCTTCTTGATCGCACAAAAAATAACAGGTAAAACATAGAATGCTAACCATTTGCTTGCCAATGAGGATGGTTCCATCGCTCAAGGATTGTACCACTTGGGGAATAATCTTTGCTGCTGTCTACATCAGAGTACACGGTACCCCTTAGCAGTTGTTCCTGATGTGTTGAAACAGATACAGAACGAGTACAGGGCAGGACCTGCACTGGGCTTGGGGATGAAACTTATGGGTAATTTTGCCCAAGTCTCTGCAATCATGCTGTGCAACATAAAGGGGGAGGCAGCAGTAGTGGCCATACACAGCCGCCTAAGGGAAACAGCTCCTATGAATAGGGAGCGAGAAATACCAAAAATTATTGAAGAAACCTATGTTGCATTAGGTAGAGATAATTTGGGAACCAAAATTGGGAAGCCACAAATGGCAGGTAGTCCCAACAGAGACAACTCAAAGCAAACAACCGCTTCTTACAAAAAGTGGGCTAACAAACAATCCAAATATAACACAGAAAAGAATTCATGATCAAGGGGTGGGTCTCCCCAACGGGAGCCCTCTGAAAAGAGGTATAACCTTAGGAATCGTGACAACATTAGGAAACCTGATCGGTATCACGAAACTGATGTATGTTCCTTTCGTTCCCTCCAGGGATCATCAAAAAATAGAGAGGGACAGACGATTAGAACAAAAGACTGAAGATTGAACAAAGGCAAAAATGGAAACACATCATACTTCAGATATTATCAAACAGGAAGAACAACTTAAAACAAAACCTCAAATTAAAAAGAAGTCGCTGGTTTAAAAATTAGACATGCCCAGGTTACCGAGGACTTCGCTTCTGAACAGGGAATGGGCTCAGACGATGCTAGACAGCGCAGCAGAAGTAACAATAGCTCACCAGAACCTGAAGGATTTTCGGGTGACAGCAGTATTGAATGAACGCATCACTGTGGAAACAACTGATACCAGAGTTAACGCCCCGCATAGACTGTATGAAACTACACTACAAATAGAGGGGGCCATCTCAAGAAAGGTTAAAGGTCTCTTTTGGTAGAACTTAACCTATGGATATGACCTACTGCTAGCAGAAAAAGATTGCCCGAGTTTGTGATGGATTGCCCAAAAGAGGAAAGCATCATTTTGCCTGCTTTCTTCGACCTTGTTCCAGAATCTATAAAACATTCATACGTGCAGTAGTGGGAGCTAGCTCCAGCAATGCACAGCAACAATGTAGGGTGGGACGTGGAGTCTACCCACCACACAATCCCATTAAAATCTACTCCAAATCCACAGCAACAGTACCTTATTAAAAATGATGCAAAAATACAGGTCAAAGAAATCTTACACCAACTTGAATACAGAGGTGTAATTGAGACTTGCACCTCCCAGATGAACAATCCTTTGCTTACAGTAATGAAACCGGACAACACATAGTTTAGTTTTAGATTACAGACATTTAAACACATGAACATTTGCATTTCAAAATGCACACATTGCCGCATTAATGAATAACAATGTGCAAAAGAAATTCAAAACATTAGATCTCTCAAATGGATTCTGCAAAATAGAGCTCCAGATAGCAGATATTTGACAGCATTTTCGGCCCTGGCACTCAGAGTCACTTCCGTCGTTTTCCCCAGGGGTATGAGGACAGCCAGGGGCTATTTCTGGCAAGTGTGTATTACAACATGCGATGAGGAGGCAGTGTCTTATGTAGATGACATCTATCTGATAAATTAGTTGAACACTTGAAAGGGTGCAACATAATTGTGGGTTTCGCCAACTTGGGCTACAAATGTAATTTAAAAAGAAATAAAATCAAAAACTGCCCATCTCAATGTCATATTTTTGGGATATGAACTGTCATGTTAAGGCAAGAGCCTGGCAGCCAACGTTTTAGAAAAGTGTGCGCTGCTCCAACCTCCGAAGAATTAAAAGTTTGCAATCCATTTTAGGATTTCTAAACTTTGGCAGAACATAAACTCTAGATTACGCAGAAAAAGTAAAAGGAACATACAGATATACTCTGTTCAGTTCAGGCTGACATGATAGCATCTAAACATTTGCACACGTGTAAATTCTACAAACTTGGCGGTCCTGGGTTTATCAGGATATACTTTCAATTAAGGGGAGAGTACCGATTGCATACAAATCACATTTATACACATATGCAGAAATGAGATTTGCAGCCAGAGAAAATACTGACGGCAGTACAGACCGCTGTAGTGACAGAAAGCACTAGAACCGGGGAAACACATTACTGTTGTAACCCCGGTACCAACTTCAGAAGCTGTTACCAAAGCGAGCATTTCAAACGTGAAAGCACTCCATCCACAATGGGCTAATTCTCTCACTGCAACAGACGTAGATGACAAATATGATCCTACATTAAAAAAACAAGCATTCCCTGCAGTACGAACAAGACTACCCTCTCTCAAATGAAATCTTGCCTCTAGAAAAATAAGAATACATCATTTACACTGATGGTTCTGCTCAGCCTTCCATTGGAAGTAAACACCAGTATAGTGCAGCTTGTGCTATAGTGAAGGGACGTATGTGGGACGGTTAAGTTCCACCCCAGCAATACTACTACACAATCGCTAGGAGATTGTACCACAGAATTAAAAGAATTAAAAGCCCTGATACTAGCACTACAGAATACAGATAAGGAATTCCCCACGCTGATAGTGTGCTACTCGTTCTACTGTGTGCTGTCCTATAATGAATATCTGCATAACTGGAGCCAGAATGGATTTAGAGATTCCAAGGGCTGCACAATTAAATTGTTATGGGAACAAGTGGCAAAGTTGAAAGTACGCCTGCCAAGGGCTCAAGTTATTCACACCTTGAGTTATCAGAGTGTTGGCGTACACGTTGAAGGGGATTCACTGGCTGATGAAGCCGCCAAGGCGACAGTGCAAACTGCTGCCACTGCTGCAATCATTCGTTCTAGCATGAGGATAGACATTGACATACTGATAGCTGTCAATGCCGCGAAAAATGGCTCTGCCGTTCGAAAGGGCCTTCCACTCAAATATTCTTATAAATTAGATGCACAAAACACACCGTAAACCCAAATTTCAGGAGTGGGGGATTGAGTTATACCAAACATGGATGTCAGGTTAGTTTTAATTCTAACTGCACACGATGGTCTGAGCTCTGCAAACGCAGGAGTCACTGCTGCAATTTCATTATTGAAGCAGCGATTCTGGTGGCCAAGTTTGTATAAACAGACAAAGGCTTTTGTCTTAAAGTGTGACATCTGTCAGCAGAATAAAGGTTCCACCATAGTACGGCCACCACAAACACCATTACTCAGTTCAGACAGACCTTCTTGCATGTGTCTATTTGGATCACTGCGGCCCCTTAAATTCAGACGGGGCTTACAAGTACATCTTGGTGGCAGTGGATTCATGCTCTAGATTTCTATGGGTTTGGCCTCAGTGCTCGGCTGATGCTTAAACGTTTATAAAGGATTTGCAAGTCTTCTTCGGGACATACACAATTGGCACGTTACATTCTGACCGTGGCCCTGCGTTTAGCTTTCGGGCTCTTTGCGTTTAGCTCTCGGGCTTACTAGGAAGCAATGGAAAGTATGGGCGGGGCCTTGCAGCACTCCTCCCCTACCATCCAGAGGGAAATTCGGTGGTGGAGAGGAAAAACCGGGACCTACAAGGGTATAAGGTGCGGGCGGTAGTTGGGTCAACCACCTATATGGGGTTCAGAGGGCACTAAACAACATGTCAAGAAGTTCCTTGGGGTGAGCGTACCTCCTATGAGATCCTGTTTGGGACAAGAATGTGGGTACCAGACCTTAATTGCGCCAGCACAGTGGTGGATGTAAAACCATTTGAATTGAAAGATCATTTGGCTGTTTCATGGGAACTCAATGAATTCCGGGCACTACAAAGCAACGTTCAAGTAAAACACACCGCCACTGGGGAAGTGGGGGACCTGGTCAGAGAAAAGATCGTAGACAAAAAGGAGTTTGGGCCATCCTACAGAACAACTGTACCGGTCCTGGCGGTTCAAGGAACAAGAACAGTACTTCTTCCGCCTCTTGCCGGCAAAAAAGAAAAAAGATTTGTCGCCATTGATCTGATCAAACCACACTATGTGGCAAATTCTCAACAGCAGGCGATGTGGAATCCTGAGTAACGGCAGATCCCCTCTCGCTACTATACAGGAAGTTCAGATGGAAAGACTAATAACGTTTCAAGACTCCTCTGCACAAGATGCAGGAGTATTAAATAACGGAGTACAAATAACACCAGTTGAAGATGAAAAACAACCAAATAAAAAATTAAACTCAAATTGCAATTTGGCCCAATAATGTTACTTACCTTTGGTAACGATGTATCTGGTAGACGATTCTAGCCGCAGATTCCTTCACGTAGAATTATCACCAGCCGTGAGACTGGATCCGGAAACGTTTTGCCACAGCATCACTGCGTGGCGGGGCGACATCACGCGACTCTGCCCAGGCGTCGTCCGCGTACATGACGTCAGCGAGGTCACATAAGACCCGGCGCGCCCACATCAGTTTTCTACGGAGAACTTTTCCGCACCACAACGCAGAATGACCAGATAAACTGTGGGAGCATGGGAACAGTGTGCAAAGAGCAGAAAAGTTGGAAAGAAATGGTGACTAACACCACCACCAGGGTAGTGCCGACACCGCAGATCCCAAGGGCAGGGAAAGAAGAAGAACAAGCAGAAACCTGCGCAGCCACCCTGCCCACACATAGACAACCTCCCAACCCTGTGCCCCGAAGGGAAGAACAGGCATAAAAGTCATGGCACACGTAGGAAGCCCACCCCCCTCATCCTGAGCAAGGAAGGGGACCAGTCCCAAGATGGACAACAAACCATCAAGCCACCCCAACCTAGAGGGCAACCACCCAGAAGGACAAGGGCAAGATATGGTCAGAGGAGCCTCAAACCAGAGGACAGCAATGGAAGGAAGGGAGGGGGAGGAGGACAAGGGTAGAAGCAAGCCACCCCCCCCCCCCCAAACCTGGAGTAGCCAGAGCAGCAAGGCACCAGCACACTGAAACCCCCATCCTCCAAAGAACCAAGGGAGGAGCCACCTGTCAGGAACAAGGTAGGCACTCACAGGAAACACAGCCCCCCCACCGGGAGGTGAGTACCGAAGACCAACCCAAGGGTCCTCGCAGAATAGGGGAGGAAGGGCGGGCCATGAAGGAATCTGCGGCTAGAATCGTCTCTACAAGATACATCGTTACCGAAGGTAAGTAACTCGTACATCTGATAGAGACTACTAGCTGCAGATTCCTTCATGTAGAATAGATACCCTAGCAATACCCCCTGAGAAGGAGGGTCTGCGAAAGGACCCCACCAGCCAATGCAGAACAGAGGGGGACCAGATCTGTGGACCGGGTAGAACCTCACCCCTGCCAGGCCAAGGGAACCCCACAAGCAGAACCCCACCGACCCAAAGGGGATGTAGGAGGGAAAGAAGGCTGAAGAGGCTCATACACAGAGCAGAGGAACCAAGGTCAAGGGCCGAGAGGCCGAAGCACCTCACTCCCCCACAAGGCAGCATAGCTTCCGTCGAATGCCAAGACAGGAAGACGGAAGAAGAAGAAGCCTAGAGAGCCCAAGGAAACAAGGGAGAAGAAGGCGAGCCCACTCCAGATGGAGAGCAGCCTGTCAGCCAGAACAATGCTGGCCGTCTAGGCCAGAAGCAAGAAGAACAGCCCGAGGCCCCAGGAAGACCAAGTAGGCAACGCCTGGCAAGGGACATCCCAGGCCGCAGAACGGAAGCAGGGAGAGGAGGAGAGGCCCGGGCCACCACCACGAGTGGCCACACACACACACAACCTCAAGAAGCAAAAGCAACCTATGTAAACACCAAGGAGAACAGGTACCCGAAGGTGACCAGAACCCTCCAGCAGAGCACAAGCCACATGGCAGCCACCATAACCCCACATAGGGCACGTGAAGTCCCAATATATGGGCACCCTCTTTGAAAGAACTTTCGCAGCAGAGGAAGAACAAAAGAACAAAGGGGAAAAAAACATCCCAGCCACAGGCTTGACAGCAGCCCAAGCAAAGCCGAAGGCCCAATCTCAGGGCCAAATCTGCGCAACAACTCCTGCAAAGCTTCACACACAACAACAAGGGGCCGTCCAGCAGCCAACAATGCCAAAGTCCCAAGGAAGGACGTAATCGGCCAGAAAAACATACTCCACAACCATAACCGCCGGCCTAAGAAGAGCTAAAGGCAACCCTAACTCAGAAGTTACTGAGGAGGGGACAGAGGAGGGGGAGGACGGAGCCCTGCCAAGAGCCTTTGGATGGCAGAGTTGGTCGGGGCATGAAACAATAGACTGCCATCAAATGGGAGATCAATGAGCCTCTCGAATAATTTCGGGGAAGACGCCGTCCCGAAGCCAAGCATGGAAACTGAGAGCGACTGAGGAAGCCATGGCCCGGCCAAGCGCCTGAGACGTCCAGAGCGGAGCCGAGAATAAACGCCGCAAGCTCCCGGCCATCCAACGCATGGTGCCGCATATCCACTTGAGCAGACTCCTGGGACGCTGCAGACCCCAGAGACTCAGCCAAGTCCCACAAACAGGAGGAGGCCCTAGCCAGCGCACACAAGGTGTTAAAGGCCTGCAGGTCGAGGCGAAAACGTTGCGTCCCCAAGTGCCCAGTCAGTGGGCCTACCTGGACGGCGGAGCCAACAGGGGCAGCAGGGAGGGAAAAGCAGTCCGTAGAAGGGGACTGGCAGCTGAGGGGTGAATGGACAGGTACGTCGGGTCACGCAGCGTCGGAAGGTGCCGATGGAGAAGATGCGGAGGCACCAGGTCCACGGAGGCAGGACACCTCCAAGCCCCTGTCAAGGCAGAAAGGAGCGAACCTTCAAAGGTAAGCAAGATTTCCCTCCCACCAGAGCCCTGGTGGAGGACCTCCAACAGATGGTCCGCCTGAAAGTGAGCCACCGGGTCACCCATGCGTAGGGTGCCCACAGCCGTGGACACCGCGTGAGTGAAGGCCGCATACGCATCCGTAGGGCCCCGCATTGGAGAAAGCAACTCGTCCGTGGACGACGGCTGCAAACTAAGGCGGCCGTCCCCGAGGCCAAGCAGGGCGAGCAAGGGCCAGATCTGGCAGTCAGGAGGTGCCGGAGAATGAAGGACCTGCCGCTCCTCTGACGGACACCCCTGCCCCAGAAAGGGCGGGGAGTTACCCTTCAACGCCGATGAAAAAGACACCACACGGTGACCAGTCTCCGGGTAGGACGACACCAAAATGCAGCCTGCCTCCGGAGAACATCCGAAGACGAATCCGCCGTACGACCCCTCTGCGGAGCCGTGGAGACCGCTGCTTGGGGCAGGACACCGGTGCCATTCGGCGTCGACGGGCAAGGGACCTCCAAGTCACCCCACACCAGAGACTGTAACGGACCGGAGTAGAGTCCCACTGGCCCCGGAGCGGAGCCGGGCCAACCCCCGCCGAGGCAACTACCTGCGTGGGGGAACGGGATGGGTCCGAAGCCCTCCGCAGCCCAGGAGGCGAAGGTCATCCAGGAACCCCTGTGGTGGCGCCAGGGACGATACAACCTCTGACTCTCGCCATCCAACGAGGCAACCGCCTTTGAGGAGGTACGAGGGGCCCGGAGAGGGTCGAGGGGTCTGCCCTCGACCCGGAGCAGGGCGAGGAGGGGCCACTGACCCCCATGGCTCCGCACGGTCCAGCTGCTGCCGGCGCCGTAGCGGCATCACCTCAGCCTTAGACAGGACCACCCTGCCAAGGGACCGAGAGGGACTAGAGGATGCGACCCGAGCCCCGGCGACCTCCCGCGACACCACAGGGACCCCTGCAGGGGTTTGTGGTGAGGCAGAGACGCCGTGGCCTGAAGGAGGTGCCCCAGAGGAGCTGCACCCCAAACAGCACCACATCCTCCAAGCCTGGATCTGAACCAGTTGGCGCCGGAGCCACCGGCGGCCACGCGGAGGGCCCTGCGCGAGGCGAGGGATCCGCTGACGCCCCAGGAGGAGAAGAAAACGCCAACGAGGCCTGCAAAGTCGCCGCGTAAGTCTCCATCGGGACTCTCGATGCCCCAACACCGGCAAACGGTGGATAGGACGACACACGGGGCCGCATCACCCGCGGAGAGTCCACGCCCCCGGTAGGCCGAGAACCAGCCCCCGGGGACGAACTGAGACACTTACCCACCGGGGAGCGATGCTCATGTGACATCGGAGAAAGGCGAGGACGACCATCAAGGCCGCACCTGAAGCTGTCTGCCGAAGCAGACAGAGGGGTGGACGTCGACCTGGAGAGACGTGCCAAGAGACGTTCATGCGGCGCTCCCGCCGTGACTTCGGCTTCAACTTTTGGCACGCCGCACAATCCGAGGTGCCGTGATCCTCCCCCAAACACCACATGCAAATGAGGTGTGGGTCCGTCGCCGACATAAGACGCCCACAAAACGTGCAAGTTTTAAAGCCCGAAGGCATTCGCACACTGCTCCCACCAAAAAAGTGTGGAAGAAAAGGGGGGCCTTAAACAGGCCCACAGCAAGGAATGGATCCGCGTTGCATGCAGAAAAGGAAAAAAACTGACGTGGGCGCGCCGGGGTGGGTCTTATGTGACCTCGCTGATGTCACGTACGCTGACGACGCCTGGGCGGAGTCTCGTGATGTGGTCCCGGCGCGCAGGGAAGCTGTGGCAAAAAGTTTCCGGATCCAGTCTCACGCCTGGGGATAATTCTAAGTGAAGTACACTGCGGCTAGTAGTCTATCAGATATCTACATCAATGTGCCTTCACAATAAGCAACTGCCAGTTCTACAAAGACTGCCGAGCTCCCAAACATTAAAATCTTTTTAGGGAGATTTTTTGTGTGTGGAGCTTTATATAGCGCTAAATAGACCCGGAGGTATCAGAGCGCTTTACATGAGCACCAGTTACGTCACATACAGATGCATTCATTTTTGTTAGGCATGGGGAGATCAAGTGATTTGCCCAGAATCATAGAATGAGGAGCGTCTCTGCCGAGATTCAAACCCGGTTCCCCAGCTCAGAGGTTGACCGCCCTAGCCGTTAGGCCACATTCTCTCCTCAGATTGAACTGCGTCTGGCTACTTTGATTACTTTTCTTCAGATCCAAGTGTGTGTATGGAGTTTTAAATAGCGCTAACTAGACCCGGAGGTAACAAAGCACTTTACATGAGCACCAGTTACGTTACATATGTGAACCTGAGCAAACGCCACCGATTTCCAAGAAAGGAAAATTCTGACAATTCGATCTCTGGTGGAAAAAACCTTACTTCGTGTCCCCTTGGTTGCATCTTTGGCTTGCATCAAGGATCCTGTTCTTGTTCATTTGGATTGGTATAGTAACTGTCTTTTTCCTACTACTGACTGGACATTACCTACCACAATGCTCTGCAGTACAACCTGTGAACATGGTCTTGAAACCTAATACTTTATCACACCGTGAACAGAGAGACTTGTCCCTGGTGAACATTACAGCAGTTCCAGTACAGGATGGTATAGTTTCATATGATGTAATATTTGGTCCTACTGAACATTTGAAAAATCCCACATGAACTTAAAATTTCCTTGAATGATTTCATTACCCTGAGTACCCTCTCCGATGATTGGGACATTGAGACTGTAAATACTATGCACTCAGATTTAGAACAATCTGCTGCATTTTCTTACAGGGAATTGTACAAAGATACACCTGACTTTGACAGTATGTATTGTTGCAAAACGCACAAGATGGACGGAATGTTGCACATTGGCAAAAAATTCACCCCAGTCACTGGCGTAGTGAGCACGGGACCCACGTCTGGGCATACCCTTGCCACATAGGGCGAACAGCAAAACACACAAGATGATTAACTGATTTGCATATGGCCATGTCTGAATTGGGGTGGCGTAGTGAGCAAAATAACGATGTATTAAACCCATATCTGTGACTGGGGGTGAATGTTTTGCCAATGTGCAACATTCCATCCATCATCTTGTGTGTTTTGCTGTTCGCCCTATGTGGGAAGGGTATGCCCAGACGTGGGTCTCGTGCTCACTACGCCACTGGAGTCAAGCTATCCTGGCTGAAGAGGGGTGAATCCCCAAAAACGGTCCTAGGATGCTTGATTCCGGTTCAGGGAAGACATGGCTTGGCAGTTCGGGCTGGACTGTTCCCATGAGGCACAGGATCAAGACTGATTTGCATTAGGCCATGTCTGAACTGGGGTGGCGTGAGCAAAATAAAGATGGATTAAACCCAGATCTGTGACTGGGGGTGAATGTTTTGCCAATGTGCAACATTCCGTACATCATCTTTTGTGTTTTACAGTATGTATTGTTACCAGCATTATGGTCATCGCTTTTTGCACAGAGCTAGTGTCCCACGCACTGTTGACACTTACCATCAATGGGAACATTGCCCGACACCACCAAAAGGTAGTTCTGCCAAATCCGCACAGAATTTTGCATACTTTTCAGGGTTCAATACATCAGACTCAATGTCATTACTATACGTTAGTACAGACTAATGCAACTGCGAAGAGAATTATGATAAACACCAAACTCATATATTCATCACCTTTTTATCTTCCAACTGTCTATACAAGGTTTCGACTATTGGAGGGACACTGTAGACACAAAATACATCTGGGGGGACGAAACACTGGCACGTTCAGGGAACAGAGGCTTTATTTAGATCTTGCCTAATTCCATCACAGAAAATATTCCTATACAGAACAGTCCAACAGACTACCTGCTATGGATTTGCAAAAATAAAAGACCTGAAAACACCACACATCTCCTTTGTAGGTTTATTAAATGACACACTGATAATAAGGGAGATGCTGGGTACAGTTTCTCAGCTCCCAAGTGGAAGGGATGGTTGGTTTGGCCTATTGACACAAATAAGTGTCAATCTAGATTCAGAGGACCACCGGAGGGTTTAGTATCCATAGGCCTGACCCACGCTATGTACACATATACGACCCAGGGGTAGTGATTTCTTACAGTGTTGGGAAGTTGTGGCTAGAATGGCAAAAAACCTCAACACTACTGCAGGGGAACACTTGTCCCTTCTCTATGACATGGATCTTAGGGATTTCTTGCTAGGTCCAAAGAAACCGCGTAAGAAACGCTTATTTGCCATCTACAATGAACAATAAAAAGACTCCCAGCAGGATGCTGCTGAGAGATTACTTGAGATTGATAGAATTAACCTAGAAAAGGTCTTGGCTGTGGTGGGCAATGGAATGACCAGTTTCTTCAAATATTAATTCACTGAGCAACATTGTGTTCTCAGATATTGATATAATGGAACAAGATTTTGTCTATTCTACAAGATGGGCAATCTCAATTGTGCTCCATTTTACTTTTAAGCTGGATGCTACAATCATTGCGTCCGGGCCATGTGCCATGGAGGGACATTAACAGCACAAATTTGTTCTTGGATTATAATCAGACCGACAGACAATTGACCATGGCACTCTGAGATGTGAAGAACAGCTGCTCATTGAAAAATTAGAGAAGTTACCTTTTACAGTAGCTGAGTCACCATCTAAGGAATGGCTAATTCATGGCTATATCACACTGCCAATCACGGCATTTCAGTTCCAATATTGCTTCGGGTACATCCAAGCAGGCAGGTATGAAGCGTTGGGTGAATGGTACATACAGGAAACCTGGGAGTTACCATTTAAATATAGGTGCAGAAATAAGGACACTGAAGTCTTCTCAAGTGGTACAGACTGCAGAAAGGCTTTAAGTGGGTCTTTAGTGTGCAAAGAATTGTCACTTCATGGAGTGTCTAATACGTCAAAAGCAAACTTATCTTGCTACTTGAAAGGCTCCCCAGCTGCAGTGATTCATCCAGTTTTTGAGTTGCTCTCGAACAGGAGTTATTTAATGTTGAATGATCAAGGCTGTTGCAGGATGGCGCCAGACATTGCATATCTAGTCACAGTAAACTTCATTTATTGTAAGCAAGCATGGTTTCCCCCGGCTCCCACAGTTAGGGAGGCAACACTGAGGCCTTCATTGAATGTTTCCAGAATAAGTTTTGATTCACTGAACAGATTAAAAGCCATGTTGTTTCAACAAAATGTGGCCTTAACTTCAGTCCCAGAGACTTTTGATCTCCAGGTTGCAAGGTCTTCAGCAGAGATACAGGACCCGGTCTGTACGAACTTACAGATCCATATAGGAGAAATGGTTCATCATATCTTTAACATGTCTGATACGAGTGGGATCGTTCACTTATTTAAGCGACTTGGATCAGGTCTCTTAACCACCTTTCAGACCATCTTCGGTTTAATTCCAGCTTTGATACGCTCTATACTTGAAAGCGGTTTTGGAGGGCTTCCTTTGGTCCTGTTATCTGTAGCAGGCATCCCGATTTTAATCCTATTGCTTTGCAATGGACGTCTCAATCCCGCAAGACATTGAGAGAACACTGGTGGAACGACGTTGTCGTGAGCGTTTGGCGTTCTACCTGGGTACACCTCAGCTTTGAGAGCTGAGTGAGTATTGGTTCCTGTCTTTTAGACCGGTCTGGCTAGACTGTGTCCTGCCTGTGTTCCGTTGCCTCTTTTGCAGATTCGGCTACGTGTTGGACCTGTGTCTGACACTTTCATTGGTTGCGCCGCCGGTCACAGAAGTGCTCCTGGCACCCTTGCAGGCCCACTTGAACAGTTGTCCACAGCTTATTTCCATGTTGATGACGGAATTTCTAGAGCCTCCAAGGGATGCTTCTGCTGGAAGGGAAATAGGCTCTGCTCCAGAGGTACAGGCATCGGCATCAGGCGAGCAGGCATCTAATTGCTCACTCGACATATTGGAAGTGCTGGATGGATTGTCACCTACTGATACGATGTTCAGCAATGTTGAGTCCTCAGCACAGGATTCATAAACAATCTGGCCTCTCCTGTGCTGGGAACCGTTTGACAACTTTTAAACATTTACCAAATTGAAGGTCGAAACTGACTTTGTTTTACTTTTCCTTCTCTGCTCTGACTGAGCATAGTGGCTTTCAAGGTGCTCAGTGAAATAACGAAATGGTTACTTACCAGTAGGAGTAGTTTTGCAGCTTGAAGAATTTTCTGCATTCACATGCTGTGCATCATTACGCCATCTGGTGGTTGGGTCCGGATTTGTCTGTTTATAAATTATTATATTTTGGTCGCTGTCAACCACCATTTGGTGCCAGGTACTTTCCCTGTGTGACGTCAGACGGTATCCTGTAGGTCGACGTGCTTGATGGCCATCTTTGGATTCCTTTTTCTGCTCTTATTGTCTTTGCAACCCTTGAGATGGTTTTGAGAAATACTGATAAAATCCTTTTCTTCCCCACCTGGTTTTTTTTCCTTATAGGGGAGACCGGGTGGGTCGCATGTGAATCCAGAAAATTCTTCAAGCTGCAGAACTACTCCTACTGGTAAGTAACCATTTTGTTTTGCAGCATGAATCCTTTTCTGGACTCACATGCTGTGCATTTGATTACGTAGCGATTTTTCCCATGTCTGGAAGGCTGTTGTAGGCTGTTGTGTAAGGAAGACCTCGCAAACAGGTATTGAAGCACCCTTTGTCCAATTTGAGCTTTCTTATTAATTTGTATGTCCACACAATAATGTCTTGTAAAGGTGTGTGGTGATGCCCATGTTGCTGCTGCGCAAATGGAATCAATGGGTACATTGGCCATAAAGGCTAGCGTTGCTCCTTTCTTAATAGTGGAGTGAGCAGTTGGTTGCATTGTTAGTTCCTTTTTGGCATTGGAATAACATAATTGGATGGCTTGTACTATCCATCTTGCAATAGTTGCTTTTGTGACTGCTGACCTTGTGCTGGTGTGTGCATGGGCGACAATTGCTTTGTCTTCCTGATTTGTTCTGGTTTTTTTGCAAATAGTATAGTAAAGCCCTCCTTACATCCAGGGTATGGAGGCTTCTCTCTTCTTTAGTTTTTGGGTCTTTAAAGAAAACCGGCAGGAGAATGTTTTGATTTAAGTGATACTTGGATATCGCTTTTGGCAAAAACTGTGGATTGGTTTTTAAGATTACTTTATCCTTTTGAAATTGTAAGCAGGGTTCTTATATTGTTAACGCTTGCAGTTCACTTACTCTTCGTAGTATAGCAATGAGAGAGGCTGTCTTTGGAGTAATATGCTTGAGGTCCGCTGCATGCATGGGCTCAAAGGGTTTTGTCATTAGTTGAGAAAGTACTGTATTTAAGCTCCATGTGGGAACGGGAGCAGCTCTTGGTGGAGCTATTCTTTTTGCTCCTCTTAAGAACCTTTTCATTACTGGTCTTGTAAAAAAGCTTTTGCATGATTTTCCACTTGTGTATGCCACTATGGCAGCAAGGTACACTTTAAGGCTGGAAAAGATGATGTTGCTTTCCAAGAGGTAAGTAAAGTATGTAATAACTGTTTCTTGTGTATTGATTGAACCAATTTTGTTGTTAGCGGTGCACCATGTAGCGCATCGCTTCCATTTTGCTGTATAGCACTTTCTTGTTGAGTGCTTCCTTTCTTCCCTTAATACTTCCATAGTTCCGGAGGCAGGTTGAGATGCCCAAACTATGAACTCAGAAGCAAAGTTGCTAGCTGTAGTGTCGACGGTTCTGGGTGGAAAATCTTGCCCTGCTGCATTGTTAGAGGTCTTTTTCTGTTATGATCCTTACCATCTTTCCCTTGGATAGTTCTAGGAGGGTTGAGTAACAGGTTTGTCTTGGCCGTTGAGGGGCAATGAGAATCCTATTTGTTTCCGGGCTTTTTGTAACACTCTTTGCATCAGGGGTATTGGTGGAAAGGCATAAGCAAATGTCTGCAACCAATTGAGTGAAAGCGCATTTCCCTTTGATAGGGGGTGTGGAAACTGAGTCAAAGCATTGGCATTTCTTGTTCTGCATTGATGCGAACATATTTATCACTGGTGTTCCCCAGATGTTGAATACATATTGTACTGTCCTCTGCTTCAACTCCCATTTGGGGGGAGCAGTTGTTTTGTCTGCTCAGTTGGTCTGCTGTAATGTTGTCTATTCCTGGTAGATGTACCATCTGTAGATTGATCTTTTGAAGTATTGCCCAAGAAGTTGATGTGTTTCGTGGAGTCCTGTTCGCTCCATTGACCATGAACTTTGAGCTGGTTGAAGTGTGCACCCCATCCGTTGAGAGATGCATCCGTGGTGATAGTCACAGATGGAGTTGGGTTCCTGAAGGGTCTTCCCTGTGCTATGTTGTTGGATGCCCACCATTGTGTCTGTGCTTGTACCCTTTGTGTAACAACCACTAGATCCTCCCAACATCCTGTGGCTTGAGAACAGCTGTTGGTGAGCCATTCTTGGAATGGGCGCATGTGTAGGAAAGTGTGAGGGATATGTGGGATGCATGATGCCATCATGCCCATTAGTTTAATTACTCTACTCACTGTCAGAGACTGACCTCTCTGGTAGAGGACTGTTTCATTGTGGATAGCTTGTATCCTGGCCTATGTGGGGTAAGCCTTTGCATTTGTGTTTAGTCTTGTTCCTAGGAAGATTTTCTCTTTTGCTGGTGCTGTAGATTTCTTGTGGTTTATTGAGAAACCCAGGTCTTGTAGCGTTTTAATTGTTTTTTTAACATGATTGTGACATGTCTGTTTCGAGTGTCCCCTTATTAGCCAATCGTCTGAGTAGGGGTAGACGTGGATTCATTCTCTTCCCAGGTGTGCCGCCACTGCGGCTAGACACTTTGTGAACACCCGTGGAGCAGATTGTATACCGAATGGGAGTACCTTGAATTGGTAGTGTGTTCCGTTGTGCAGGAACCTTAGGTACTTTCTGTGCCTTTTGTTCACAGGGATCTGTATGTAGGCGCCCTTGAGGTCTATTGTTGCCAAGTAATCCCCTTTTTGAATTTGTAGGATTATTTCTTGGAGGGTACACATTTTTAAGTATTGTGTTCGTATGAACTTGCTTAGGAATCTTAAGTCCATGATTGGTCTTAGAGTCTGATCCTGTTTGGTTACTAGGAAGTATGGCGAGTTATTTCCTTTGAACCATTCTTGTGTTGGTACCATTTCTATTGCCTGTTTGAGGTATAGCTCTTTGATCTCTGCGTTTAACAGTGTTTGTTCTGCTCTTGTTAATCTTTTTGTTTTGGGCAGATTTGCAGGTAGTGTTCTTGTGAGCTCTATGCAGTATCCTTATTTTATCAATTTTAATATCCAATTGTCTGTTGTGATCCTTTTCCATTGTCTGTGGAGAAAGGATATCCCCCCCCCACCCCCCCCCCCGGTGTTTTGTGTGGGTCCTTTTTCGGAATCAAGTCAGACCCATTTCCTTTTCCTCTAGAGGATTGGCCTTTCTCTGCCATTGCCTCTTCCCTAAAAGGGCTGCTTTTGTTGTTGTTGCCAACCTTGGTAGCTAGACTGTTGGCCCGTTTGTTGGTTTTAGTTCTGTCCTTGGTATTGTTGTGGCATTTGCTGCCCTTGACCAAAGGTGCCTCTACCTGTGGACTTTCTGCCACAGATAGCTCCTCTTTTGAAACAACCTCTTTGCTGTAGGGCCCCCACTGCCCTTGCAGTTGCGTTGCCCTTTTTAATTTGCTGAAGGGATTCATCCACTTCCTTGCCAAATACACCTTCCCCACTGAACGGTCTGTTAATGATTGATGTTTGAACTTTCTGCTTGACACTAGAAATTCTGAGCCAGGCGTGCCTTCTGGACGGTTCCTGTGCACATTTGCCTACTTGCAGTATCTGCTGCATCTATAGCAGACTTTAGGCAGGTTTTACCTACATTTTTTCCTTCCTGGACTATAGATTTTGCCCTTTTTTTGTCCACCCCAGGGAGTTTGTTTAGCAACTCTAGCTCATCCAACTGCTGCTGGCAATATCTATTTAACAGTGCATTGGAGTTAGCAATGTGCCACTGTGTTTCTGCTTCCTTCTCCATTCTTCTCCCTACCATATCCATCCTTTTACTTTTTTTCTTGTGGAGGCCCGGTGTTGGGAGAATGCATTTGCTCTCCTTCTGGCAGTGGTGACAATGATGGGAGTCAGGTACTGTACTTCCCTGAATATATTTAGGGTCCTTGGAGGAAGATTTATACTTTCTCTCCACCCTGGGGGTTACCCCCTTGTTTGAAGCTGGTTCTTTGAAGGCTTTTTTGCCTTGATGAAGGATACTGGGCAACATAGGTAGATACGGTGTTCCTTTTGTGGCAGGTCCCAGGGTCTTCCAGTAAGAAACATGTGCCCCCCTTTTCTTCCTCTAAGGGTACACCAAACCGATTTGCTGCCCTGTTTACAATGCCATTGTAGAAAGCAATGTCTACTGGGGGGGAAGCGTTCGAGGGATAATAGCAAATCTCTTCTGGGCTCTCGGAGTCAAGGTCGTTCCATGCATCCTCGAAGGTTTCGGACTAGTCCTCTTCCTCAGGTACGTCGCCGTATTCCTCTGGGTCTTCACCTCGAGGTTCAGGTGTTGGAGGGGATTCGAAGATACCTTCTTCCTCTCCCTCGACGTCTTGAGCCTCTTTGGCCTCAACGCTCTCCGGTTCGGCAGCCGTGGTCTTAGGGATTCGAAAATCCTTCAGTGAGGCATTGAAATCCTTTTTCTTTTTAGCGTAGCCATCTCCTCCTCGAGTCTTCGACTTAGAGGGCACTCTCGGTGGCAGAGGCCAGAGATTTTCTCTTCTTCCTGGCGTCGACGTTAGTCTTCGGCAGTGTTGTGCCCTTTTTTTGCGGGTTTGTTGTCGACCCTTGGCTTTGGTGCGTTTGGCGATTTTTCCTCCTCTGTAACCTTTGGTAGGGTTCTGTGGGGTTCTTTTAATCGCGGCTGACCCTCGATCGCTTTTTTGCTCAGTGTCGGGGCTGCCTTGGGAGTCTTATGCTTGTGGTCCTTCGGTTCCGACGGATCTTTATGGTGTCTTACCTTCTCAGTCTACTTTTTCGACTCTCTCCCCTTCTTCTCGGCGCAGATTTTTTCGGAGTCCCTTTCTAGGATCCCAACGTCAGATTCTGTGTGTCGACTCTCCTGGAGCTCGCTGCTCTTCTGCGTCGCTAGAGAAACCCAGGTCTCTCATGGAAGGTTTCTTCGTTGACTGCAACATTGTGGTGTAGTGGGCCTGTCTTTGATTTCGGCGTGTCCTGAGCGTCTTCGGCAGGAACGCTGCGCAGGCCTCTCAGGGCTTGTTCGGATGATCTTAGGGCAGGCAAAGGTTGCACACGTTGTGTGGGTCGCATTGTGCGTATTCATGGTGGCACTTGGGGCAGAATTTGAAAGGGGTATTCTCCATGACCACTACATCGCCATTTGTGGATTGGAGTTGTCTTCTGGGATTTGAACGGCCACTCTGCTCCTGCTTCTTGCTACGATGTTGGTGATCGATGATCATCTTTTTTGAGATTTTTTCAGGAAACGAAAAACTTTCTTCGGAGCTTCCCGTCTTGCTTCCAGACCCAATGGCAGAAAAGATAATCTGAAGATGGCCACCACGCACGTAGACCTCCAGAATATCATCTGACGTCACACAGAGGACGTACCTGGCACCAAATGGTGGTCTACACCGACCAAAAAACAACAAAAAAAAAAAAAAGACAGTTCTGGACTCAACCACTTGATGGTAGAATGATGCACCGAAACCCTGCCGTGGCCACTCTACTATATAAGACCTTTATTCCCCCTACAAAGCAGAGGAGAATTCCTTCCAAGCTGACACGGGGTCCTGCATGCTGAATCTTCGACACGCAGCGGTAAAACATCCCTTGCGGGGTACAAAGATCAAAAGGAGGGGGGAATGGACCACTTGTACCTACGTTACCAGGGTAGTTAGTTATTGGTGCCATTCATTAAAAACCCTCATACACGTACGTAGGTGGAAAGGCGGTATATCTTGGTCCTCCGCCTATTCATAACGTGACCGCATCATAGGGTTTGGTTTTCGGTATGCTGACCTCCACCTGCAGGTGAACCACTGGTATTGCAGTAGTGTCCAGAGACCAAAAATTCTAAAAAGTGAAGTGCTCAATATGAAGTGAGGTTAAAATTCTTTCTACATCCTCATTTGGGGGCAATTATTTATTGGGAAAAGGATGTTGAAGAAATTAGAAAAAGAAGGTGTGCGTATTCAGATTGTGTTACTAAGTACAGCGCACTAGTGTAGTCTAAACGTGAGGTCGACATGTTTCAGCCCCATTATGCCCAGCCGGGTCTAGGGGGCTTTCTTCGGGACCGGTGAAAGTGTGCTGGCACTAGTTGTGCAGCAGGTAGGAGGGGGTTACCATTTGTCCACTCTGATAAATAGGTCAGTTCCGTCACCACTGTGTGCTCCGATTGGGGAAGGGAGAGGGATATGCCATTGACCCAATCGCGATTCGTGAGCCACCACTGCAATTGTCGTGCAGTGCCCTCCGAGATCCGGACATGATCGGACAGGTTGCCCTGATGCTGCGCCCACTGGAACTTCAGGTCCCACTGCAGAGCCCGCAGATGCCGCCATCACTTTGGTGAACACCCAAGGGGCGCTGGTAAGGCCGAAGGGGAGCACGGCAAACTTAAAATGCTCCAGGCCTACCGTGAACCGCAGGTAACGCCGGTGGGCCGGCAGAACGGGGATGTGAAAATATGCGTCCTGCAAGTCCAACGCTACCATACAGTCTCCAGGGTCGAGGGCAGCCAGGACCTGAGCCAGAGTCAGCATTTTGAAGTTCTCCTTACGGAGGAAGCGATTGATGTTCCAGAAGTCCAAGGTGGGGTGCAAGCCGCCTTTGTCCTTCTTGGGGACCAGAAAGTAGTGGGAATAACAACCACTCCCTACTTCCGGCCCAGGAACACACTCGATGGCCCCCTTGGCCAAGAGGGCCATGACTTCCTGCTCGAGATGTACCAAGTGATCCCCTGACATGCGGTGGCATGGCTGGAGGGGAGGACTGAAAGGGAAGAGAGTAACCTCTGCGGATGATCTGCAACACCCACTTGTCTGATGTGATATCGCGCCATTGGGGGAGGTGGTGGCGGATCCTGCCACCCACCGGCGTGGGGTGCTTCACAAAGCTCGGATTAGGAAGTTTTGGAGGTGGTAGCAGCATGGGCGGAGGTGGACTGACCCCCACGCTGATTCCCAGACCCGCCCCTGCAGAAGCCACGTCCGCGCTGAAGCTGGTTCTGCACAGGCTTGCTGAAGGAACGTGCCTGGGAGCCTCTGCCATGGCCACGAAAGGAACGAAACCCAGGAGTGGTCGGACTCTTTGCGGAAAGGCCCAAGGACTTGGCTGTGGCCTGCGAGTCCTTAAAATGCTCCAGCGCACTGTCGGCCTTATCGCAAAACAGGCGAGTGCCATCAAAGGGCATGTCCATGAGCGAGCTCTGAACATCAGGCGAGAACACGGTGGATCTCAGCCAGGCGTGGCAACGAAGCGACACCGTTGTAGAAATCGCCCTGCCGAGCGAGTAAGTGGTATCCAAACCACACCGAATGGCGAACTTAGCCGAATGCTTACCCTCAGCAACTGCTTGGGACAGCACAGCATGGACTTCCTCAGGACACTGAGGCAACACCTGAGCAACCGTATCCCACACCGCGTGGGAATAGCAGCCCAATAAGCAGGCGGTGTTCACCGACCACAGCCCCAAGCTGGCCGAAGAGAACAACTGCTTTTCGACCTGTTCTAGCTTCTTAGAGTCCTTATCCGGCGGAGCCGTGGGAAAGGCACTCTGTGACATTGAAGCTTGGATGACCAGACTCTCAGGCGTAGGATGAGTGGTCAGAAACGTGGGGTCACCAGGTGCCGGGCGGTGACGCCTGGCGACATTCTTATCCACAGGATCCCCTGTGGCCAGCCTCGACAAAGTGCCCAACAAGACGCCAGTGAGGGTGTCGTTGAAGGGAAGCAGGGGCTCCGACGAAGTGGTCGCCGTCTGGAGCACCTCAGTGAGGAGATTAGTCTTAAGGGCCACTGTAGGGACATCGAGGTTGAGGACCTCAGCTGCCAGACGGAGCACCATCGTGAAGGAGGCGCCCTCCTCCATGGTAGGCGATGGAGCGGCAAACCCCGGGTCAGAGGAGACGTCGAGATTGCCGGCATCCTCCACGTTGTCCACCCAGTCCTGCTCGGAGTCACACTGACGGGCAAGAGGGTCCTCAGACCCCTCCCAGTCATCCTCCACCTCTGTCACATGGGGAACAGACCGCATCGGCAGAGCTGGGGCCGGAGCAGGAACAAACTGCATCGGAAACGGCGCCAGCCGGGGCCGAGTCGGCGCTGTGTCCCAGTGCGGATCAAAATGGTCCTGGAACTGGGTGTGAGAAAGTGACATCTTTCTTGCATGGTATGCCCCCACTGTTTGCTGAATGTACGTTGACCGAGTGTACCCTGGACTCCTGCCAATCAGGTGCCCAGAGCCTATCTTCCTTCCCTAAAAACACAAAACCCAAATTGGCAAACCCTGGCCACATGTCAGCCCCCGGTAAATGGTACCCTAGGTACCCAGGGCACTGCAGCACTCATTGTGCCACCCATAGAGGCCCTGAACCCTTTCACACACACACACACACACACACACACACACACACACACACACACTGCCCTTGCAGGCTGGGTGTCTGGGTGCAAGACAAGACAGAGTCGACATGGCACACATCAGCCACCCCTCTAGCTGGGTGCCCTATGCCAATGGTGTGGGCACAGGAGCCCTGTGCCCCTACAGTACCCAGGTCCATTCCTGGGCACTGTAAGTGCAGTGCTGCCATTTAAGAGTACATGGTGCCGAGAGCTCGTCAAACACGAACTCCACAGCACCATAAAGGCAGCACTGAAGACTGAGGAGTTTGATATCAAACTTCTCAGCACATTAAACCCACACTGATGCCAGTGTGGGATTTAATGTACCAAGCACCCCAGAGGGCATCTTAGAGATGCCCCCTAAAACCTAACCTACAATCCACGTCTGCTCTGAGGCTGCCTAGGCTGCAACACAGCAGACATGTTGCTGGATCCCTGGGTAGGAGAGCCCCTGCTCTCCTGGGCCTGCAACAATGCACATCCTGGGCGAGGTGCTAAATCTCCTCCCTCAGGATGGGCAGGGGGGAGCTTCAAAGGCATGCCGCCTCTGTGAGCTTCCCCAGGCGACTGCAACCCCCCACTCTGGCGGGAAGCTTGGCCGGAAACCCCATACAAGGACAGCCTGCCAACCCCACCACTCAGGTGGGGGAGGCGAGGTGAAGCACATCCCCGGGCTCTCGCCATCTTTAAGATGGGAAGCCCTACCCAATCAGGACAAAGCTACTTCCCCCCTCCCACAGGAGAGAGGCAGGATAGGGGGGTGTACCCACCCCAGGACAGGGACCCATTGGTCCCTGCCCTTCACCTACCTGTAACGCCCCTAAATCTAGTATTTAGGGGCACCCTGAACCTTCCTTCCCCAGATTCCGAAATACAAAGAAGAGCAAGAAGAAAGACGACCTGCCCTCACAAACCCCGGAGGACCTGGCTGCCTTTTGGCTCCAAGTCACTGGGACTCCCATGAGTAGGGGCTCTACTCAAAACCTACTTCTAATCCCTGGCAGCAGCCCAGAACCGCGAACCCAGCACACACTGCACTAGCCAAGCCTGACCGGTGCCGGAGTGAACAAAGACCACGAGGACGACCCCACGGAGACTGTGACCCCGAGTCCAGCACCCAAGGTCCTCCCTCAACACTCCTGAAGAAGCCTGCAGCCTCAGAACAAGGTGCCCCCCCCCTACCCAATCAACAGAGGGTAAGATATCCCGACACCAAAAGGCACCCCTGCATGCAGTGCCCCGCAGCCCCCTGTGCCCAATCCCGGGGTACCTACCTATCCTCCAACTACCCAACTTACCTCTCAAAGTGGTGGTGGCACCTGAAGAATCCTCGTCCCCGAGCTTGCAGTCTTTTTCTAAACCGGAGATTTCCCAGTGGAATCAATTGAGCACCCAAAGGCTCAAAAGCACCCTGCACCCAGCCACCCCCTGACAGTGCAACCTCTAAACCTACCTACTTCCCCACTTGCCCTGAGTAGTGGCTTGCCGCGTGGCTTGCTAGTCAGCAGCCACCAACCAAGGCCCAACTATCCCTCATAGGATAACATTGGGCCCAACTCTCTCTGCACCCGGCCGCCCTAGTGCTGCTGAGGGTGAACCAACTGTACCTACCTGACCCTGGGGGACCCCTGAGTCTATGCCCAGAACCTCAACTCTGCCAGTCGAGTAATTACCTTTAAACCGATAACTCTATTTTCTTTGTAGGGTAACATTGACTGGCTTTTTCCTGAAATTTCTTCTAAATGTGGACTTTTCAAGTCTTAAAATATTCACCAAAAATCAGCCGAGTAACAAAAACACTCACATGCTCTTAGGTGAGCTCCCAGTGCTGGATCTTGGTGCCCAGGACTGACTCTGAAAAATACTTACAACTGTACTTACCAGTAACCCAATTTTCTCCCATAGGAAATCATTGACTGTTTTTCTGTGAAATTTCTTCTAAGTGTCAATTTCTGCAATCTTTAAATATTCTTTAAAAATCGTATAATATCTGAAAACATAACTACTTACCTGTTTTGGATAAAGGTCCCAGTACTGAGTCTAGGTACCCAGTACTGGATTACAAAAGAAACAAGAACATACTATACCTGCAATTTTCTTTCATAGGGAATCATTGACTGTTTATGAAATATTGTGTCAACTTTTAAAATAGCTAAATATTGTTTAAAATTCATCACAGTAATTAAGTCGACTTTCATCACTTGATTCTAAGTACTGACCCAGGACTGAATCTAGGATCCAGTCCTGGAATTCCAAAAGTAATCCTAAAAGTAATCTGTTGCAAATAACTTGAAATTTCCATTGAGCTCAATGCATTGTTGTGTTTACAATAGTGTTGCCTATTGCAACCACTTGTAACTGTTTACAAAAGTCAAATGCATATTGCAAAAGTATTTATATAAAGCATCTCATTCTGAGAAAGTATATTTTAATGCCAATTGTTAGTTCTAAAATAAAACAAGCATATATTTTTTTTATATATAACCCATTGGCCTAGAGATCAGTTATTGAGTGTGTGAAATAATATTGCTGACTGTGTGTACAACAAATGCTTTACACTGTCCTCTGATACTGCCTTACTGCTCGATCAAGCTACCACTTTAGAGAGTAAGGTTATATCTACCTTTAGCCTCTACTAAACCTCTGGGGACTGTGGACTCTGTACACCCTGTACCTATTAGGGAACAGTATATACAGAGCCACTTTCTCACACCGGGGCAAAGGCGGGACAAACGACACCCACTGCTGCGTCGGAACAGAGTGTGGCGCCGGAAGCGCTGGACCTTGTGGCGCCGGGGCAAGAGCCAACGGCACAGGATCCTGTGGCACCGAAGCTGGATCTTCGGCGGCGCCACAGGATCCGGACACAGGACCAAGGGGCCCGAAGGCGCACCGGCGGGAGCCTGAGGCCTAAAATGACGGTTCAAGGTAGCAAGAAATTCTTGCACCTGTTCGGGAGTCGCCGACGGACCCGGGTAAGGCCGGTAGGCTGCGGGACTCCCAGGCTCCAAAGGAGCCGCAGGGGCAGAACCCCTGTCCCCCTCCGCATCAGAGGACCGACGGGGGGACGTCGGAGAGCGAACACGCTTCTTCGACTTCTTTTTATTTCATTGCATACCCGAGGGTGAAGACGAGTGCCGTACCTCCAGCAGCTTGAGGCGCCGCTCCTTCAGGGCCATGGCCCGACAGTCGTGGTCAGTCTCCAGGCAGTAGAGGCAAACATCGTGGGGGTCCGCCACCGACATATTGCGATGGCAGGCCCCACAAGACTTAAATCCAGGCATCCCTACATGCACCAGGAGAAAAAAGGGGGGAGACAAAAGTATAGTCAACAAGCATTGGCATAGCCAATAGGTCTCGTCTTTGGGACCTTATAAGTGTTTAGCTATGCAACAGTTGCATAACTAAATACTTATAAGGTACCAAAAGCGAGACCTATTGGCTATGCAAAGCGGCCGCGAAAGTGATTGCGATCACGATCAAACATCAAATCGGAAGTGAACCAGGCTTGGCTTGGTTCTAGAAGGAAAATGTTACTTACCCAGTAAGCATCTGTTCTTGGCATGTAGAGCTGTAGATTGACATGCTTTGCATACTCCAGCCATCTAGTGTTGGGTCCGGATGTTTGCAAGTTGTTTTTCTTCAAAGAAGTTTTTCGAGTCATGAGGTAAGGGGACTCCTCCTTTCAGTGATAGTGCGACTGGGCATCAACTCCACTGTTAGACTGTTTACCTGCAGAGGGTAGCAATGGCGTTGGTAAGTGTAAAATAAAGATGTCCATGCGTATGTATATGACTAAGAAACTGCAACAGGTATGGGTACCCGGGGAGGCAGGTGGGTGCATGTGAATCTACAGCTCTACATGCCAAGAACAGATGCTTACTGGGTAACATTTTCTGTTCGAGGCATGTGATCTGTAGATCACGTTTTGCATAGACTATACAGGAGTATTCTCCCAAAGCGGTGGCTAACCTGTAGCCGTTGCAGTTGTCTGAAAGTGTTTTAAGTACTGCCTGGCCTACATTAGCTTGCTGCCTTGCTAACACATCTACACAATAGTGCTTGGTGACTGTATGCGGTGTAGACAATTTTGCAGTTTTACAGATGTCAGCTATGGGAATATTTCCTAAGAAAGCCATAGTAGCCCCTATTTTGCACGTTGAATGCTCCCCGCGGGGGTATTGGTAAAGTTATTTTTGCTTTCGCATAAGATGTTTGAATACATTTGATAATCCATCTAGCAATACCTGATTTAGATATATGACTGCCTTTGTGTGGTGAAGAAAAAGCAACTAAGTTTTATTTTACGAAATGGTTTTGTTCTATGTAATATAGCAAAGCTCTTCTAACATTTAAGGTGTGAAGAGCTTGTTCTGCCACTGAATCCGATTGATTGATGTGAAAGGCAAATATTTGTTTGGGTAGAAATGTAGGGTTAGTACGAAGAACCACTTTGTCTTTGCGGAGCAGGAAGGAATATGCTACTTACCAGTATGCATCTGTTCTTGGCATGTAGAGCTGCAGATCTATACACTGTGCATAGATCGCCATCTGGTGTTGGGCCCGGATGTTTGCAGTTTGTTTTTCCTCTTGGTAAGTCTTTGGAAGTCACAAGGTCGGTGACACCTCCTTTGGTTCGTATTGCGCATGGGCTTCGGCTCCATCCTCAGATTGTTTTTCGCCAGCAGGGAAAGATGGAGCGTAGTAATAACAGTAAAGAAACCCATGTGTGTTGTATCAAAATAAGCCGGGGAGGCGGGTGGGCGTGTATAGATCTGCAGCTCTACATGCCAAGAACAGATGCATACTGGTAAGTAGCATATTCCGTTCGAGGCATATGAGCTGCAGATTATACACTGTGCATAGACTATATAGCAGTACCCAACCCTAGCGGCGACCACCGGCATCCGTTGCAGTTGTTTGGAACAGTGTTTTTAGTACAGCCTGGCCCACACTAGCTTGTTGCTTGGTTTGCACATCACAGTAATGTTTTGTGAAAGTGTGCGGTGTTGACCATGTCACTGCTTTGTAGATGTCATCTAGTGGTATGTTCCCTAGAAAAGCCATAGAAGTCCCTATCTTCCTTGTAGAGTGGGCTTTAGGGGGAACAGATAGCGTTCGTTTTGCTTTGTGGTAGCAAATCTGTATGCATTTTACAATCCACCTAGCTATCCCCGATTTAGAAATAGGGTTGCCTTTATGTGGTGGAGAGAAAGAGACAAATAGTTGTTTGGTTTTTCTGAAAGGTTGTGTTCTTTGGATGTAGTAAAGTAAGGCCCTTTTAACATCCAGTGTGTGTAAAGCCCTTTCCGCAACGGTTTGAGGTCGTGAGAAAAAGACTGGTAATTCTACCGACTGGTTTAGATGGAAGGGAGAAATGACTTTGGGTAGAAATTTTGGGTCGGTGCGGAGTACAACCTTGTTCTGATGCATTTGGAGAAAAGGTTCCTGTATAGTGAGTGCTTGTATTTCACTAACCCTTCTAAGGGAAGTGATGGCCACTAGAAATGCTGTTTTCCATGTGAGAAATTGCAGCTCACATTTATGTAATGGTTCGAAAGGGGGTCCCATTAGCCTTGTGAGAACTATATTTAAGTTCCAGACAGGTGAGGGTGGTACTCTGGGTGGAATTACTCTTTTGAGGCCTTCCATAAAGGATTTGATGGCAGGCACCCTGAAAAGTGATAGGTGCTGCCTGTTTTGTAAGTAAGCAGCAATTGCTGCGAGGTGTAACCGAATGGATGTATATGCTAGGCGCTGTATGGACACATTTAGAGGGTTGATTGTGTTGTTGTGGCAGTAAACAACAAATCTTTTCCACTTTGCAGCATAGCATGCCCTAGTAGTAGGGCGTCTAGCTTCCCTGATAATATTCATGCAATCAGGGGGAAGGTTAAGGTATCCGAATTCTAGGACCTCAGGAGCCAGATCGCAAGGTTGAGCTGAGCTGGGTCCGGGTGCCTGATCTCTCCATGGTTCTGGGTTAGGAGGCATGGTGAGAGGTGCAGCTTTTGGTGTGGTACTACCAAGAGTTCCAGCAGTGTGGTGTACCACGGTTGTCTGGCCCATGTTGGAGCTACTAGGATCAGTGTTCGGGAATGCTGTTGTAGCTTTCGCACCACTAATTGTATTAGTGGGAGAGGTGGAAACGCGTATGCAAATTTGTTTAACCAGTTCATCCATATCGCATTGCCTTTGGACAATGGGCGTGGATATCTGGCGGCGAAGCTTGGGCATTTTTTGTTTTCGTGGATGGCGAATAGGTCTATCTGTGGATGCCCCCACTTCTGAAAGAACGGGTGAAAAGCCTGTGGGTGAAGTTCCCATTCGTGAATCTGTTGCATTTGTCTGCTGAGCAGATCTGCCAGTGTTTTGGACTCCTGGGACGTGTTGGGCCAGGAGAAAGATTTTCTGTGGAATTGCCCATCTCCATATGCTCTGTGCTAATTGAGAGAGCTGTGGAGAGTGTGTGCCCCCCTGTTTTTGAATGTAGTACATGGCAGTCATGTCTGTGCGAATGAGGACTGCCTTGCCTGAAATCTGCGTCTGGAAGGATTTTAGGGCTAGGAAGATTGCCGGTAACTCCAAATGGTTGATGTGGAGTAACTTCTGTTGCGGCGTCCATGTGCCCTGTACTGTGAGATGTAACAGATGAGCTCCCCAGCCGGAGAGCGATGAGTCTGTTAGGATTATTTGTGGAACCGGGTCCAGGAACGGTTGACCTTTGGAAAGGTTTGTGGTGTTCCACCACTGCAGAGAGCGATGGGTGTGACCGTCTACCAACACCAGATCTGTCAGTTGCCCCTGGGCCTGGTTCCACTGGCGCGCTTAACACTCTTGGAGTGGACGCATCTGGAGTCTTGCATGGGGCACTATGAAAATGCAAGAGGCCATCATCCCTATCAGTTGCATAAACTCTCTTGCTGGGAGAGAGTGTTGAAGTATGAATTTTTGACGCAGAGCCTGTATGTTTGCAATCCTGGCAGGATTGGGATAGGCTATGGCTTTTGAGGTGTCTATGGTGGCACCGAGGTATTGTTTTGTGTGTGATGGTACCAGGTGGGACTTTTGGTGGTTCACCGTGAAACCTAGCTGGTGAAGTAGTTGGATTGTAGCGGCGGTGTGGCCCACACATTGGTCGTAGGACGTGGCTTTTATTAGCCAGTCGTCCAAATATGGGAAGACGTGAATGTGCTGTCTTCTGAGGTGTGCCGCCACTACTGCTAGGCACTTGGTTAATACCCTTGGTGCTGTTGTGACCCCGAACGGGAGCACCCTGAACTGGTAGTGTTGCCCGTCCACTACAAATCTGAGGTACTTTCTGTGGGCATAGTGTACTGGGATGTGAAAGTATGCGTCTTTCAAGTCCAGAGTGGTGAGAAAGTCGTTCTGGGAGAGGAGTGGAAGAACCTGTTGAAGGGTTACCATGTGAAAATGGTCTGAATGTATGTAAGTGTTTAGAGGTCTGACATCTAGAATAGGTCGTAGAGTCTAGTCTCTTTTTGGAATCAGAAAGTACCGGGAGTAAATTTTGTTGATTGATGGGGACGTGCTCTAGGGCTTGTTTTTGCAGGAGGAGATTACCTCCTGTTTTAGTAACGTGGCATGTTCTTGAGACATTGGGCGTTGCCTGGGTGGAATGTTTGGGGGGGGGGGGGGGTAGATGTTAATTCTAGGCAGTACCCTGAATGAATAATTTGGGTCACCCATCTGTCTGAGGCGATTGTCTCCCAGGCGTGAAGGAAATTTTGTATTCTGCCCCCGACTGGAGTGGAATGGTCTGGAGGGAGCGGGGGAAAGTCATTGGGTAGGCGGTGTGGCAGAGCGGGCGGTATTTGTCTTGCATCTGCCTTTATTATTATTGCCTCTGTAGCCGCCTCTTTGATAACCCTTTGTGAAGGTAGACTGAGGAGGGGATTTGTAGGACGTGGATGCGCTGAGGAGTAGCCTCTACCCGTGCCCCGAAAGGAAGAGCGGCTAAAGGAGCGCCTAGGAGTGTGTGACTGTAGGGCTCCCATGGATTTCGCCGTATCAGTATCTTTCTTCATCTTCTCAAGGGCTTCATCAACATTTGGACCAAATAAATGTTGTTGATCGAATGGGTGATTCAATATGGAGGCTTGCACCTCAGGTTTAAAACCTGAAACTCTTAGCCAGGCGTGGCGACGGAGAAGGACACTGGTGTTTATGGCCCTGGAGGCTGTATCTGCCGCATCTAGGGCACAGCGTATAGAGGTATTAGTTATAATTTTTCCCTCTTGGATCAATTCATTAGCCATATTTCTGTATTTCTCAGGGAGATGGTGCATGATGGTCTCCAACTCATCATAATGCGCTCTGTCGTATCTGGCCAATAGCGCTTGCGTGTTGGCGATACGCCATATATTGGCGGCTTGTGACGCAGTGCGCTTCCCTGACGAATCTAGGAACTTGGACTGTCAGGTGGTGGTGCTTCGCCTGAGAATTTGATCTCTTCCTAGCTGTAGATACCACTAAGGAATCCAGTGGTGCAGGGCCTTTAATGTATGAAGGATCTGTGGAGGTGGCTTTATATTTTTTCCCTATACGTGGGTTTAGGACCCTAGCCCTGACTGGGTCTTTAAAAACATCCGGTGCATGCTCGATAACTCCTTTTAGCATAGGTAGTATAGCAGTAGACCTATGTGCAGTATCGAAGGTGTCTAGGAGAAAATCTTCCTCCACTGGGTCATTGTGTAGCTCTACCCCGTGATAATGTGCCGCCCTCTGTAGTAGGTGGTGAAAACCTAACGAGTCTTCTGGTGGGGATGGCCTAGATGGGTAAAGGTCATCCTGTGGGACATCTGGGATGTCCGGATTGTTATAATCATACCATGGGTCTGGGGATCCAGTAGGGGTGGGGTCTTGTGGCACATCTGCTGGATCATAGTAAGGGTCCCCTTGATCATCCTGGTCTGGAGAGCGATGAGGCAGGTGTGGAGGAGGTGGGGAGGGTGGAGGAGGTGGGGAAGGCACTCTGAAAGGGGAGGTAGCAGTGTCCTTCCTCTTTGGACGTGGAGCTGGTTTGTCCAAGTGTCTCTTTTTTGAAGACAGTGTCACATGTCCAGTTTCTGGATCCCTGGTAAGTGTCTTTTACAGAGGATCCGGTGTGAAAAGTTCTTGCGACACTGGTTGTTCGGTCGGCGCCGAGGTTTTCGGGGCCGACTGCTTTTTAGGCTGGTCTGTGCCGTGCTTTTTCGGGACCTCTGATTTTTTGTTCGGTGCCGAGAGAGGCTTCGGCACTGGAGTGTCGGCGCAGATTGCCTTATGATGTTTGGTCGGCACCGAGAGGGCGGGTTTCGACACAGAGGGCTTTGGTGCTGGGCTCGGTGTGGAGGTGGAGGCCGATTTTTTCTTCGGTGCCGAAGGGTGTTTTTCGGCACCGCTGGTGAGCTGGCTCGAGCCCGAGCTGCAGGAAGGCTTAATAGGCTTCTTTACCGGGCCCGGAGGTGGGGTGTTAGAAGCAGTGTCCTTGGTCTTGCCTAGGCTCGAAGGCGTGACCGAAGCCTTTTTGGGTATCGGAGTGGCTGTGGGAGGGGGTATAGTACTCACGACCCTGTGCGCCGGGGTGATGTCCTCCACATCTGAGTCGTCGGCCTCGGAAGCACTGACAAGGTCGTCGTCCTCTTCTTCGATGTTCTGCTGTCCCGGAGCTTCGACGTCGTCCCCGAAGATGTCGACTGGAGCGGAGGTCGAGGAGTGCGCCATGTTGCGTCTGGCCCTTCGATCTCGAATAGTCTTTTTGGATCTAAAAGACTTGCAGGCGGGACAGTCTCGAGCCGCGTGGTCAGGGGCGAGGCAGAGGTTGCACAAC
Source organism: Triturus cristatus (assembly GCF_964204655.1). NCBI lineage: Eukaryota > Metazoa > Chordata > Amphibia > Caudata > Salamandridae > Triturus > Triturus cristatus. The sequence goes on from NC_140590.1 coordinate 792,219,487, forward strand.
TCATGAAGATCGGTGTGGGGGAATTTGGACCCACATCGAGGGCACTTCTTGAAGGGAGTTCTTTCCATCAGTCGAGATAGGCTCGAAGGCCGCCGTCGAAGAAGTGTTGAAGAGAAGGTGATTAAGATGATTTATTATCTGAAGGATCTCGATGAGCGAGGATTTTGCATCGATCGGTGAACTGGAAAAGTTTCGGAACCGGAGCGCGAAGTATTACATCCGAGCCCGATGGCGGAAAAAAACAATCTGAGGATGGAGCCGAAGCCCATGCGCAATACGAACCAAAGGAGGAGTCACCGACCTCGTGACTTCCAAAGACTTTCCAAGAGGAAAAACAAACTGCAAACATCCGGGCCCAACACCAGATGGCGATCTATGCACAGTGTATAGATCTGCAGCTCATATGCCTCGAACAAAAGGTTCTTCTATGGTTAGTGCTTGTAGCTCACCCACTCTCCTCTGTGAGGTAATTACAATGAGGAAAGCGTGGACCCATTAATCGTGTAAGGACTATGTGAAGATTTCACACTGGGGCAGGTGCAGTCTTGGTGGTATTACCCTTTTAAATCCTTCCATAAATACCTTTGATAACTGGTACTCAACAGAGACAAATGCTGTCTATTTTGTAGGTACGCAGCTATTACAGCGAGATGTAAGCGGATGGATGTGTACGTTAATCCCGACTGCTGCAAGTGCAGTAAATAAGAGATGATATTTTGTATGGAGGCATTCAAAGGATTGATATTATTAGATTATATAACAAATAGTTTCCATTTAGCTGCATAACAAGCTCTAGTAGTAGGCCTTCTGACCTCTTTTATGATGTTCATACAGTCTGGCGAAGGATTCAGATAACCAAACTGACTTCAGGAGCCATATCGCAAAGTTGAGTTCTTTGGGATCTGGATGTCTTATTTCTCCATGGCTCTGAGTGAGGAGTCTGGATGTGAGATGCAGCTTTTGATGTGGAACTACTGATATCTCCAACAGGGTTGTGAACCACGGTTGACAGGCCCGTGTGGGAGCTACTAGGTTTAGTGTGATGGATTTTAGCCTGAGCTTCTGAACCACTAGTGGAATGAGTGGGAGAGGAGGAAAAGTGTAGGTAAAAATCCCTGACCAGTTCACCCATAGTGCATTGCCTTTGGAGAACGGTGTGGATACCTGGAGGCGAAGCTTGGGCATTGTGTGTTTGTGTGTGGCGAATAGATCTATTTGGGGAAAACCTCAACATTGAAAGTATAGGAGGAGAACTTGTGGATTTGTTGCTTCTGTCTGCTAAGGTGGTCGGCAATTTAATTAACTCCTGGAAGGTGTTTTGCTAGGAGATGAATTCTGTGGTGTATGACCAATCTTCAAATTGCTTGAGCTCGTAGTGACAGTTACATAATGCGTGTGTCCCCCCTGTTTTTGTATATAGTACAGGGTCGTCATGTTGGTGCAGACTTGAACAGCTTTGTCTACAAGGTGAATTTGAAAGGCTTTGAGTGCTAGAAACATTGCTAGCAGCTCTAGGTGATTTATGTGGAGATGTATTTGCTTTTGACTCCACAAGCCTTGAATTGTGTGATCTTGGAGATGAGCTCCCCAACCAGTGACCAACGCGTCTGTTAGCACAGTTTGTGGAACAAGGTCGATGAAGGGCCGCCTTTTGGACAGATTGTGGGTTCCACCATTACAGAGAGCGATGGGTGCAGCTGTTTACCAACACTAGATCGATAAATTGACCCTGCGACTGGTTCCACTGACTCGCTAAGCATTGTTTAAGTGGACGCATATGAAGCCTTGCATGGGGAACAATTACGATGCAAGACGCCATCGTTCCCAGCAGTTGCATGAAAACGTGAGCTGGTAATGAGTGGTTGGGTTGAAACTGAGCGATTAGAGCCTGAATATTGCAAATTCTAGCTGCATTGGGACAAGCTAGAGCTTTTTGAGTATCAGAAGTGGCTCCCAGATAGAGGGGCTGTGTGTGTGTTGCAAGGTTGGAGATGAGACAAACACATTTACTGTAAACCCCAGTTGATGCTGTAACTGGAGTGTTGAGTGTGCTGGAGACACTTTGGGTAAGTGCTGGTTTTGATGAGCCAGTCGACCAACTAAGGGGAAGACATGAATGTGCGGTCTTCGTAGGTGAGCGGCGACTACTACTAGGCATTTGGTGAATACTCTGGGAGCAGTGGGAACTCCAAATGGAAGCACTTTGAACTGGTAATGCTGTCACGCTATCACAAATCTGAGATTTGCGTGGAGCGGGATGTATTGGAATATGGAAGTATGTGCCCTTTAAGTCTAGAGTAGACAAAGTGGCCTTGCTGTAGAAGTGGAAGCACTTGAACTGTCACCATGTGAAAGTTATCTGATTGTATGTAATGATTTAGTTCTCGGAGGTCTAGTATGGGTCAGAGCACCGTCCTTTTTGGATATTAGGAAATATAGGGAGAACACGCCCAACCCTTGATATTGTAGTGATACGGGCTCTATGGCTCCCTTTGGTAGGAGAGACTGAACCTCTTTTTTGAGAAGGTGTAGATGCTGTGGCGACTGTGTGAACGTTGAGAAATGTTCTGAGGATCATTGTGTTGATAGGCAATAACAGGAATAGATCATTCCTAGCACCTATTTGTCTGTAGTTATTGATTGCCAGACAGGGAGGAATTGAGAAAGACATCCCCAACAGGTGCTGAATGATTGGGGGGGGGGGGGGGGAAGCGGTCACAAATCACTGGTTGTTAGGTGAGGAGGAGGTACGTGTTGTGGAACCTTTACCCCTACCCTTCCTGTTGCCTTTGTACCCTCCCCTAAAGAAACGTCTTGAAGAGGTGGATTATTGCCTTTGTATGGTGTAGAGGCAGTGTCTGACGAGATACGTTTTGACCCCCCATGACAGGAGGAGCGACGAAAGGAACCCCGATGGGTCAGGGACTGTAGGGCTCCCATAGATTTTGTAACGTCTGTGTCCTTTTTCATTTTCTCTAAGGGACGTCTACAACGGGACCAAAGAGATGTTTGTCGAACAGTGAGTTCAGATTGGAAGCTTGGACTTTAGGTTTAAACCCGGAAATTCTTAACCAGGCGTGTCTTCTTAATAAAACACTGGTATTAATGGCCCTAGCTGTAGTGTCAGTGGCATCTAAAGCACACCTGATGGACGAATTAGTGAGGGGTTTCCCTTCTTGTATTTAAGTCTTGAGCTTTGGATTTATGTTCATCTGGTAGAAATTGGAGCAATTGCTCTATTTCGTCCCAGTGCGCTCTGTCGTACCTGGCTAGAAGAGCCTGGGTGTTAGTAATACGCTAGTGATTTGCTGCTTGGGGGGGGGGGGGGGGCTACTCTTTTTCCAGAGGCGTCTATTAGTTTAGATTCTTTGTCTGGAAGAGGGGCATCCCCTGATGTTTGTGAATTTGCCAGTTTACGGGCATTAGAAACCACTAAAGAATCTAATGGTAATTGGCCTTTAATGAAAGCTGGAGCAGATGGTGCAGGTTTATATTTCTTATCAATTCTAGGGGTGAGAATCCGTGCACAAACTGGGTCTTTAAATACGTTATCTGCATATCTCAGCATACCTTTGAGCATGGGGAGTGTGTAGCTTGATCTTTGTAAAGTACCAAGCGCCTCAAAGAGAAAGTCCTCCTCTAGGCATTCCTTATGCAATTGAACCCCATGATATTCCGCAGCCCTATTTAATAGCCCTATATAGCCTACATTATCATCTGGAGAAGGCGTTGTAGAATAAAGGTCAGGATCATTATCTGTGAATGAATCCATATTATAATCCGTCCAGGGCTCTGCAGTCATAGTACCATCATCCTGATCATTAGCAGGTTGTGGTGAATTAGGTGTTATCAGAAATGTTTTGTTTTGTGGGGAAGGAGGTGATAGAGGAGGACTCTGGTTAGAACCAACATGTTTCTTTTTAAGAGGAATGTGAGAAGTGTCCTCTGGCTCTGGTTTGCGTTTTAAGTGGCATTTTGATGGAAATATGTCCAGTTTTAGGGTTAATAAAGTTTTTTGTTTCGGGTCCGATTTGGAAGGCAGGACGTCGAAACAGGGCTCCTGTTGCGGTAAAGGACCATTTTTTGGTCTAGGTGCAAAGATTTTCGGTGGCGGTGTTTTCGGTGCCAAAGCTTTCAGATCCAAAGAAGCTTTCGATTTTGCTGAAGGAGCCTGCTCTGGGACTGATTTTGAGGCCAAAGGTTTCAGCTCGGTGCCAGAGTGTGGCCAACTCTATCCCGAGCCGGAAGGCGGGGCGCTGGAAACATTTACTCAGTGCGGACCTCGACCCGAAGGCGGAGGTGAGACCGTAGCCTTTATCAAGGGCTGACTTGGAGTTTGGGGCAAGGGAGGTTCGGTACTCCCGATACGATAACCTTGGGAAATCTCTTCGTCCATATCGGAGCCTGATTCTGAGACTGAAATAATCTCCTCCTGTTCTTCCTTGGCTCCTAGTGCATCAGAAGTCTCTTGTTCGGAATATTCTCCGAAGAGGTCCGGAATGGAGCCAATGTTTTGACTTTACATTTCGTGACGTCGAGCCAGACTGTCATGTATCGTTTTCTTTGATCGGAAAGATCTACACGCTACGCAGTCCTGTTTGTTGTGCTCAGGGGAAAGTTGCACGCTTCGTGAGAGTCATTGTGTGGAAATTTTGCGTGGCACCTGTGACAAAATTTAAATGGAGTCCGATTCATGGACTGCGAGGTGGACCGACGCGGCTAGGCTCGACGGCCTTCCATGAATTTCCTGATCGAAAAGAGTTTTATAAACTGATGTGATACGCAAAGAATGGGATACATGATCAGAAACAATACCATCAAGGGTAAGTGGATTGCACACGGAGGGGAACCTGAAGAACGGTTTTGAACCGGGGAGCAGCAATACACGTCCGAACCAGATGGCAGAAAAAAATCTAACAATGGAGTTGATGTCCATGCGTACTATCACTGAAAGGAGTCACCACCTTACCTCGTGACTTGAAAGACTTCTTCGAAGAAAAACAACTTGCAAACATCCGTACCCAACACTAGATGGCAGGAGTATGCAAAGCATGTGATCTATAACTCACATGCCTCGAACATAATATTACTTCATATTTTTATACAAACAAAATTGGTCTGAGTTCAGTCTTTGAGTGTGTGACATTTGCTTATTGAGTGGGTACAACAACTGCTTAACACTACCCTCTGATAAAGCCTTACTGCTCACCAACACTACCACAAATTAGAGTAACGTGCCATCTACTTTTACCTCTGCCTACCTTTGGGGTTCCACTGGACAATGTGCACCCTATACCTCATTTTGATATAGTAAATACAGAGACAGCTTCCTACAACTCTCATGGCACTTTTTCCTCTTCTCAGTTTCTTACAAACATGGCGTAGAGAGTTTCTGCTGACGTTTCAATGTCTGCCTTCAGTGTCTCTGTAGGAATGTAGTCAGGTCCTGTTGCATTCCCATTACCCAGATGTTTGATGGCTTGCTGTAGGTTTACCATGGTTGGTCTGCTGCAGCCTATTGGCAAGTCCTTGTCAGCTGGCTGCATGTCTGGTGGAGAGTGAGGCACTGGCTGGCGCAGCAGTTCCTAAAAGTGCTTCACCCATCTTCATTGTTGGCCTTTGTTACCCATGATTGTCAATTCCAGCTTTGTTTTGAGCATGTTTCTGGCTGAATCTGCTGCAGAGTTTCCTTGTTACGTCAGAGTTATTTCAAGTTTCCATGGCTTGCTGTTTGCTGGGCTTCTGTGGCAAAATCACCATTGAATCTTTGCTTATCTGCTGTTAAGCATCTCTTTGCTTCCTTGTTGGTTTTGCTGTATTTGCCTTGAGCCAACACTTTCTGCTCGTTTGGATAGTGTTGCCTGCAGTTTTCTTTTCCTTTCTATCTTGGAATTTGTGAAGAGAGTCTCAGAGGAGTTCCATTCTTTATGTTGGTGTAAAAATATCCTAGCAACAGAAACGCCAATCAAAAGACCAGAAGACATGCCAGCCTTGGGGAGTGAGGAATCTTCATGGAGAGCTATGCCGCCTTGTGGTGTAAGCCAGAGATCCCTGTAAGCCACAAAGACTATCTACCTGCTTTTGACCAAGATCATCACTTTCGGGACATGGAACGTGAGGACCATGTATAAGAAGGCCCAAGTGGCAGCGGAGATGAAAAAAAAAACAACCTAGCCTTGCTTGGCATCAGCAAGACCAGATGGCCAGAGTCTGGACAGAAAAAACTGGCTCTAGGGGGAATGCTGCTGTATTGAAAACATGAGGAAGAGAATTCCCCACATACTCAAGTAGCACTGATGTAAAGGCCAGCAGGTAACCTGTGTGTCAGACCATTCAACAGAAAAATCAGATCGACCATGTCCATATTACCAAAAAATTCCGGCGGTTCCTGCAGGATGTGAGAGTAATGAGAGGAGCAGACGTGACATCAGACTATCACCACGTCGCGGCCAGGCTAAAGCAAGCATAGATGGAACGGACAAACCAACGCCAGCAATGTAACACCACCCACCTCACAGATGCATAGAAACGAAGCGAATATTCAAGTCACCCTCAGTAAAAGAATTAAGTCGTGCAAGATCTAGAAGAAGAGAGAAACCAATAGAAAGTCAGTGGGATAAGATCAAAGCAACAGTGACATCAACCTGCCAGGAGGTACTGGGTCCCAAGAAACACCAGCATAGGCCTCTACTGCAACGCAGATAAAGTGCTTGGAACTGCTAAAGGACTGATTCCCCTGTAAAGGGGACAGTTTGAGGATCTTGCTGGCCACTCCAGACTAGCTCCCTGCTGGAGTTTGTCACCCCAAATACTTCTAACTGACTGCATTGCCACTTACTTAAGTTTTCTATGAAAATGTTTTTTTAAGTGTCTAATTTGTTGACTTGGCCAAGGCTTGTTCGTGGTTGAGTGAAATTGCATCAATTTATTATTGCTTACAAAATCTAGATCAACCAGAACCCTCCAGTGGATCTTTTTTGTCCTGGGGACTAAATTCTTATAATAATTGTCTATTTTTATAAACTGCTGTTGGATTTGTGTGTCCTGTTGATTTCTTCGATTGTTTTGATGCTGTTTAAATGCTTAACGCATGTTCCTCTTTATAAGCCTTGCTGCTCAGAGCCACAGCTACCCAGGGTTGATCTAAGGGTTTTAAGACTCAACCTACTGGATCTAAAGGGGTTGGTTAAGTATTACACGGCGAGGTAGCACAACCGCACCATATAATACACCCCATTTGCTCACAGGCATTCTAGGCAGAATTTAACGGGGCTATATTCACCATTCCCCCCCCATGATTCTAGTCCCCATCCTTCTATTCTTTCACAGAATAGCTCGTTGCCCACGTGGTCCACCTACTTTTCGGTGATTTCCACTCTCTACCCTCTTTCCTCTACGGATGTTCTCTGTAGGCTCTTGCTTTTTCGACTGTTGAAAGCCTTGAAAAACGAATTTGAAGATGGCAACCACGCAGTGACATCCCAGTTGGATGGACACAGCACTAAATAGTAAAAAATATCTCCAGCAAAAAGAAAAAAACAAATAGGAGGACTAAGAAAAGTATTCTGGACTTAACCACTAGATGGCGGAATAATGCACAGCATTTGAATCCAGAAAGATTCATGCTGCTAAACATCCAGTGAGTCGATGCTCACGTGCATAGAAAACAAAGTGAGCTCACCATACATTGCGACTTAAAACACTTTGAAAAACTTGCAAACATCCAACGGCACATAAGAGTATGCAGAGCATCTATGCCTACAGCCACATTCTATGAATATATAATGAGCATTCTGGGTTCACGCACGCAGAGGTTAATGACTAATGCGTATGACTATCAAATAAGTGTGAGAAAGTGCCATCTTTCTTGCATGGTATGCCCCCACTTTTTGCTGAATTGCTGAATGTACTTTGACTGAGTGTGCCCTGGACTCCTGCCAATCAGGTGCTCAGGGCCTATGTTCCTTCCCTAGACAAAAACCTCAAAACCAAATTGGCCACATGTCAGTCCCTGGTAAGTGGTACCCTAGGTACCCAGGGCCTTGTGACCAGTGAAGGCCTCGAAGGGCTGCAGCACTCATTATGCCACCCTTAGAGGCCCTGTACCCTAACACACACACTGCCCTGGCAGTCCGAGTGTCTGGGTACAAGACAAAACAGAGACGACATGGCACACATCCCTGTGTGCCATGCCCACAACCTACACTGCCCTGGCTTACATCAGCCACCCCTCTAGCTGGGTGCCCTATGCCAGTGGTGTGGGCACAGAGGCGGGAGCCCTGTGCCCCTACAGTATCCAGGTCCATTCCTGGGCCCTGTAAGTGCAGTGCTGCCATTTAAGAGTACATGGTGCTGGGAGCTTATCAAACACGAACTTCACAGCACCATAATGGCAGCACTGAAGACTGAGAAGTTTGGTATCAAACTGCTCAGCACATAAAATCCACACTGATGCGAGTGTGGGATTTAATGTACCAAGCACCACAGAGGGCATCTTAGAGAGGCCCCCTGAAACCTAACCTACAGTCCACGTCTGTTCTGAGGCTGCCACACAGCAGACCTGCTGCTGGACCCCTGGGTAGGAGAGCCCCTGCTCTCCTGGGTCTGCAACAATGCACATCCTGGGCGAGGTGCTAAATCTCCCCCCCCCCCAGGATGGGCAGGGGAAGCTTCAAAGGCATGCCGCCTCTGTGAGCTTCTCCAGGCCACTGCAAACCCCCACTCTGGCAGGAAGCTTGGCCGGAAACCCCAAATAAGGACAGGGGATGCCCCAGCCTGCCAACCCCACCCCTCAGGTGGGGGAGGCGAGGTGAAGCACATCCCGGGCTCTCGCCATCTTAAAGATGGGGAGCCCTGCCCAATCAGGATTAGGCTCCTGCCCCCCTCCCACAGGAGAGAGGCAGGAAAGGGGGTGTACCCACCCCAGGACAGGGACCCATTGGTCCCTGCCCTTCACCTACCTGTAACGCCCCTAAATATAGTATTTAGGGGCACCATGAACCTTCCTTCCCCAGATTCCAGATTCCAAAATCCGAAGAAGAGCTAGAAGAAAGACCTGCCCTGCAGCTGCTAAGAAGAGGAAGACACCAAATGCTTTTGCCCCAGACCTACCGGCCTGTCGACCCTCAAACCTGCTCCAACCCGGCATCTCTTGTGGCCAGCAACCTCACAAACCCCGGAGGACCTGGCTACCTTTTGACTCTAAACCCCTGGGACTCCCAAGAGTAGAGGCTCTACTCAAAATCTACTTCTAATCCCTGGCAGCAGCCCGGAACCGCAAACCCAGCACACTCTGCACCAGCCAAGCCTGGTCTGTGCCGGAGTGAACAAAGACCACAAGGAAGACCCCACGGCGACTGTGACCCCGAGTCCGGCACCCAAGGACCTCCCTCGATACTCCTGAAGAAGCCTGCAGCCTCAGAACAAGGTGCCCCCCCCACCGCGATCAACAGAGGGTAAGATTTCCCGACACCAAAAGGCACCCCTGCAAGCGGCGCCCCACGGTCCCCTGTGCCCAATGCCGGGGTACCTACCTATCCTCCAACTACCCAACTTACCTTTCGAAGTGGTGGTGGCACCTGAAGAATCTTCGTCCCCGAGCTTGCAGTCTTTTTCTAAACCGGAGCTTTCCCATTGAAACCAATTGAGCGCCCGAAGGCTCAAAAGCACCCTGCACCCAGCCGTCCGAGTGGCCCTGGCAGTGCAACCTCTACACCTATCTACTTCCCCACTTGCCCTGAGCAAGTGACCAGGAGCCCAGCTCCCACAGCCGTGTGGCCTGCTAGTCAGCAGCCACCAACCAAGGCCCCCCTACCTCTCATAGGATAACATTGGGCCTAACTCTCTGCACCCGGCCGCCCTTGTGCTGCTGAGGGTGAACCAACTGTGCCTACCTGACCCTGGGAGACCCCCGAGTCTATGCCCAGAACCTTCACTCTGCCAGTCGAGTACTTACCTTTAAACCGATAACTTAATTTTCTCCATAGGGTAACATTGACTGGCTTTTCCTGAAATTTCTTCTAAGTGTGGACTTTTCAAAACGTAAAATATTCACCAAAAATCAGCCGAGTAACGAAAACGAAAATACTCACCTGCTCTTAGGTGAGCTCCCAGTGCTGGATCTTGGTGCCCAGCACGGACTCTGAAAAATACTTACAACTGTACTTACCAGTAACCCAATTTTCTTCCATAGGAAATCATTGACTGTTATTCTGTGAAATTTATTGTGTCAATTTCTGCAATCTTTAAATATTCTTTAAAAAACGTATAATATCTGAAAACTTAATTACTTACCTGTTTTGGATAAAGGTCCCAGTACTGAGTCTAGGCACCCAGTACTGGATTACAAAAGTAACGAGAACCTACTATACCTGCAACTTGAATTTTCTGCCATAGGGGATCATTGACTGTTTTCTATGAAATATTTTCTAAGTGTCAACTTTTAAAATGGCAAAATATTGTCTAAAAATCATCACAGAATCTAGGATCCAGTCCTGGAATTCCAAAAGTAATCCTAAAAGTAATCTGTGGCAAATAATTTGAAACTTACATTCAACTCAATGCATTATTGTGTTTAGAATTGTGTTGCCTATTGCAACCACTTGTAACTTTCTACAAAAGCCAATTGCATATTGCAAAAGTATTTATATAAAGCATCTCATTCTGAGAAAGTATATTTTAATGCCTATTGTTGGTTCTAAAATAAAACAAGCATATATTTCTTATATATAAACCATTGGCCTAGAGTTCAGTTATTGAGTGTGTGAGACCATTTGCTGGCTGAGTGTGTGCAACAAATGCTTTACACTGTCCTCTGATACTGCCTTACTGCTCGACCAAGCTACCACTTTAGAGAGTAAGGTTATATCTAACTTTAGCCTCTGCCAAACCTCTGGGGACTGTGGACTCTGTACACCCTGTACCTATTTGGGAACAGTATATACAGAGCCACTTTCTCACAATAAGATCCTATGATGCAGAATGAACAAGTTACTCACCTTCGGTAGCTATATATGTGTAAGAAACATTAGTAGTGATAGATTTCTTACCTTAGAATTACTCCTAGGCGTCAGACTGGATCCGGAACGTTTGTCAGCAGTACCCCTGCACGTCGGTAGGTGGCGTTGTGCGGCTCCGCATCCGTTGTTGGCATCGTGGTCGCAGAGATGACGTTGCGGGCGCTACTTAGACGCCGCACACGCGCGCTGACATCAGTTCTGTACTCTACTTGCCGTGCCAGTAACGCAGAGCCATGCAACAAACTGAGCACTGGTGCCTTGAAATTAGGGCCCTGAAAGGGGTGACCTTAACCCTAGAAATCAGTTCGCAGATCGGGGAGGATGGGTGGGGCGGTAAGGAATCCATCCCAACTAATGTTTCGTACAGATATATCGTTACAGAAAGTAAGTAACTTGTTCATCTGAAAGAAACACATAGTGATAGATTCCTTACCTTATAATAGATACCCCAGCAATACCAACCCCGGTGGTGTGTCTGCGAGCCAAGATCACACCAGAAAGACACGGAGAACAGAACGGCCAAAGAAGCTGTCTCTCCGGACTTGGCTGTCCAGGCAATAATGCTTAGTAAACATGTGCAGCGAGGCCCACGCGGCTGCCGGACAGATGTCTTGCAGGGGGACACCACATCCCAATGCAGTAGTGGCAGCAGTAGCTCTGGTGAAATGAGCACGCAGTCCTACCGGGGGTTCCTTTTTAGCCAACGAGTAACAGGCTTTGATACACAAGGCAACCCAGCGAGAGAGAGTTCTCGTGTGCACCGCCCGACCTTTCTTGGTGCCAACGTAGCCAACAAAGAGCTGGTCATCCACCCGGAACTGTTATGTGCTGTTGAGATTAAATGAGAGTGCACGTTTTGGGTAGGGATGGTGGAACCTCTCTTCCTCCCTGGAAGGATGGAGAAAGAAGGTGGGCAAGGTACTAGACTGCCCAATGTGAAAGGCCGTAACTACTTTTGGCAAAAAGGAAGGCCGGGGCCTGAGCACAACCTTGTCCGGATGGACTGATAGGAAAGGAGGCTTACAAGAAAGAGCCTGGAGCCTAGCGGAAGTGATGCTGCTGCGACAGAACATCCTCCCGAAGAGGCAGTCTGATTGGAGATCGATGCTCATACCGAGTAGCTCGGGAAACCATACTCTTCGAGCCCAGTCCGTAGCCACAAGGATGACTTGCGCCTGATCTTCAGCACTCTGGGCAGAAGTGGTGTAAGCGGAAAGGCGTACAACAGACCGCAACTCCACTCGTGACAAAAAGCGTCACCGAGCAAGTGCCGCCTTTGAAATTCCAACGCGCATAACTGATGACATTGCGTGTTCTCTACGGTGGCAAATAGATCTAACCAAGGCTCTCCCCACTGCTGAAAGAGACCTTGCACCACCTCAGAGTGAAGACGCCATTCGTGATCCATCATGCACCTGCGGCTGAGTTGGTCTGCCCTGGCGTTCAGAGAACTTGCCAGGTGTTGAACCACCAGTAAAACGCCCTGATGTTCCAGCCATGTCGAGGCGCAGAGCCTCCTGGTAGGGTACGCAACCCCACCCCACCTTGCTTGTTGCAGTACCACATGGTGGTGGTGTTGTCCGTGAACACCTGCACTACTTTCCCCTTGACAGAGGGAAGGAATGCCTTCAGTGCAAGCTGGATCACCCGAAGCTTCAGAAGGTTGATATGAACTTGGACTCCGCTTGAGACCAGAGGCCTCTGAGCTCCGCCTCTCCCATGTGGCCGCCCCATCCCAGGAGGGCCGCATCTCACCACTGTAAACTCCGGTAGAGGGATCTGCCGTTGACCCAATGCCGGTTCGTGAGCCACCACTGCAACTGTCGTGCAGTGCCCTCCTAGATCTGGACGTGATCGGACAGGTTCCCCTGATGCTGCGCCCACTGGAACTTCAGGTCCCACCGCAGAGCCCGCATATGCCATCTGGCATGATCAATCAGCAGGATAAAGGAGGCCATGAGGCCCAGCAGCCTCAGTCACTCTGACCGAAACGCGGGACAAGGGCTGAATGATCGGAATCAGAGCCCGAATATCCCAGATAGACCCGAAACTGCGCCATGTCCAGAACCACTTCGATAAAGAGGAGCTTCTGAGAGGGAATCAGGTGCGACTTAGGCACGTTGATGGAGAACTCCAGCAAATGCAGGTCAGCCTCAGTCTGGAGGTGGGAGACTAGTGTCTGTGGCGAGCCTGCCTTCAACAACCAGTTGTCGAGATAGGGGAAGACAGAAACCCCTGATCTGCGCAGATGAGCTGTGACCACCACCATCACTTTCGTGAACACCCGAGGGGCACTGGTAAGGCCAAAAGGGAGCCCGGTGAACTAAAAATGCTCGTGGCATACCGCAGGTAACGTCGGTGGGCCCGCAGGACTGGGATGAGGAAATAAGCATCCTGCAAGTCCAGCGCTACCATCCAGCTTTGTGGATCGAGAGCAGACAAGACCTGAGCCAGACTCAGCATCTTGAACTTCTCTTTGCGGAGGAAGCGATTGATGTTCCGGAGGTCTAAGATAGGACGCAGGCTCTTGTGCTCCTTTGGCACCAGAAAGTAATGGGAATGGCACCACGACCTACTTCTGGCGTCGGAACGCGCTCGATGGCCCCCTTGGCCAAGAAGGCCGCAACTTCCTGCTGAAGAAGCACCAAGTAATCCCCCGACATGCGGTGGTACTGAGGTGGCATGGCTGGAGGGGTAGTCTCGAAGGGGAGGGAGTAGCCCCTTCGGACGATCTCTAAAACCCACCTGTCCGATGTGATGGTGCATACGTGGGGGAGGTGATGGCGAAGCTTGCCGCCCACTGGCGTTTGATGGACCTGAAAGTTCGGACTAGGAAGGTTTGGAGGCAGTGGTGGCCGGGGTGGAGGTGGACTCTCGCGCCCGCTGGCCCCTTGGTCCGCCACGGCGGAACCCGCGTCCACGCCGGGATTGTTGCTGTGCAGGCTTGTGGCTCTGTTGCGAACGCTGCGGGGCGCCCCTTCCGGTGCCTTCAAAGGAGCGAAAAGCAGAAGGCGGAGGAGGGCGGACTGCAGACAGTCCCAAGGACTTGGCCGTAGGCCGCGAGTCCTTAAACCGCTCCAATCCCCAGTCTGCTTTGTCGCCAAAGAGGGGACGGCCAACATAAGGCATGTCCATAAGTGTGTTTTGGACATACCCCGAAAACCCAGTTGTCCTCAACAAGCGTGGCGTCGAACCGCCACCATCGATCTGCCCAGTGAGTCGGCGGTGTCTAGGCCACAACGAATCATGAACTTAGCTGCGTCTCTCCCCTCTACAACAGCCTGGGAGAGAGCTGTCCGGTCCTCCTCCGGACACTGAGGCAGCACTTGCGCCACCGTATCCCACAGAGTGTGGGAATAATGGCCCAAGAGGCATGCGGTGTTCACGGACCGCAGCGCAGAACTAGTGGAAGAGAAAATCTTCTTTCCAAACTGATCCAGTTTCTTGGATTCACTATCCGGTGGTGCGGTCGGGAAAGCAGAGGCTTGGACAACCAAGCTCTCAGGGGTGGGGTGTCGGGAGAGGAAAATGGGGTCACGCGGAGCTCGGCGATGGATTCAGGCCATGTTCCTATCCACAGGAGTCCCTGTGGTGGGCCTGGACCAGGTGCCCAAAAGAACGTCAGAAAGTGCTTCGTTGAAGGGGAGCAGCGGTTCCGCAGAAGTAGCTGCTGTCTGAAGCACTTCTGTCAGGAGGTTACTCCTGAAGGCCACAGTAGGGAGCACGAGGTGTAGAACCTCGGCCGCCCTACGCAACACCACAGCATAACTAGCGCCCTCCACCGTAGCCACGGTAGGAGACAGCATGCCAAGGTCTGGTGAGCTATCCAGACCACAGCTTCCTCCAACTCCTCTGCCCAGTCCTGTTAATACTCGCAATCACCTGCGAGAGGATCCTCAGACCCCTTCCAGTCCTCCCCTTCTTCCTCAGGACGTTCCAAAGACCTAAAAAAAGGAGCAGGGACATGGGGATAGAAATCCCGAGCAACGTCGAGAACGGCATGGATCGACACTGGCCGGACGCCGCGTCCCCTTTGGGGCTGAAACCGGGGTCAACGTCGTCCCAAGGAGCGGGCAACGTCGGTGGAGGTGTTTTGAGGCCAACCGGTGTCGACTGGGATCCAGGCCTGGATCCATGGAGTTCCTGCAGTGCTGGGGCCGGAGCCAGAGGCAATGAAACTTGAGGATCCACAGTCGGGACCGCGGGGCCCAAAGGCGCACCAGTGGGACCCAACGGCCCAAAGAGACGAGCCATGGTTGACAGGAACTCCTGTATCAGGGTCGGAGTCGCCGACTGACCCGAAAAGGGCGGGTAGGCCGGCGGCAACACCACAGGCCTCGCCGGAACCGCGGGGGAGGCACCACCTGCACCCTCAGCCGCGTCGTGTGACCAGCGAGGGGAATTCTGAGAACGATTACGTTTCTTCGACTTCTTGTGCTTCGCCTTACCTGACCCAGAGTGCGAAGACTTGGATCCCGAAGATCGATGATTACTCCGCGCACTGTCCCTCGACCTCCCACGGGACCGAGACCTCGAACGGCGCAGAGCCGACTGCCGGGCCTCCAGCAGCTTTCAGGACCGCTTCCGCAAAGACTTCAGCGCCATGGCCCAGCAGTCGGGGCATGACTTGGTCGTGATCACGCCCCAGGCAGAAAAGACACTCGGTGCGGATCCACCACCGACATCATGCGGTGACAGTCCTCGCAGGACTTAATACCGGGCCTCCTAACTGCACCAGGAGTTGAAGACTCGATGAAAAAATAGAGATAAAAAGCCTCAAAAAGTCAGTAAAAAAAAAAAATGACTCGGGTGTACCTGCTCTTCCCGAATCTGCGCTTGCTAGCGCCGAAAAAGAACTGATGTCAGCGTGCGTGGGCGGCGTCCAAGTAGTGCCCACGACATCTCGGCGACCACGACGCCAACGACGGACGCAGAGCTGCACAACGCCACCTACCGACGGGCAGGGGGGCTGATGACGAAACCTTTCCGGATCCAGTCTGACGCCTGGGGGTAATTCTAAGGTAAGGAATCTATCACTGTGTTTCTTTCAGATGAACATTTCTATAACTGAACAGACAAAAAAAAGCAGCTGCAGACTAGTCTATTCTGTATGAATACGTCAGCAATTGAATAGCAGAAACTTAGCAACGAAGAGCTGTTCAATGGCATAGAATATGAGAGAGAACTTACAAAGAGGCTAAGGCAGCAGAGTCAGGATTTCTGGCTACGAAGCACGGTGATAAAATAGTCTCCACAAGATAGGAGCCTGTGACAGTTAAAAAAATTTGCGAGACATGTCTTTAAGGCTTTTATTTTTTACACTTTTTTTTGTATTAAAAAGGAAAAAGCATAATTACCACAAATTACAAAGGACTAAGCACTATAAGAAAGAATCACATCAGCCTAACAGCAGATATTCTGAACAATAATAACGTTATTATACAAGCGCTCATTCAAGTATTTGACATTTTTTAACCTTTTCTTTGTTTTTTTATTTTAGCATAATGATCCTAGCATAATGTTCAATATTAGCTATTAACATTCAGATGATCGTGGCTGCTGCACGCTACCGGTGTTTCTGTGCTCCCTCTGGCTGGTACTGTGCGTTTACTCATCTTTACAGAATGGCTGATGTCAAGTTGCGATGTGAACTCATTTTGGGAAAAAATAAGGGGCAAGGTCTAAAGAGGAATGCATTAAAGCAATTATCAAAAGAAAAAGGGAAGGAAGAATGAAGTCACAATCCAAGAATTGGCAGTTTAAATAATGCCTATTTTCTAAAGTGGCAGAAGTCGCTGAGGGTAGTCCAAAAACAGTTATATCAGCATTTTAATTTGTATTTTGCCCATTCGGAGCCCCTGCCCACAGGCTTCTTCCTTCATATGCCTCAACTGGACACATTAATTTTGTTTCGTAACTAAAATACCTATCCAAAGAAATATTTGAGTGATCTTTTAACTTAAGACTTTCTGGGCTCCTCCTAAGTTTTGAGCAACTAACAAACTTTTCAAAATAAATAAATATATATATATGGTGTGCATATATTTGTGTTTATATATGTGTAAGATAGTACAGCTCATTTTATATATTTATATATTTATATATAAATATATGTACGAATGTAACGGATTTCTTATTTCCATCCTCACTCATGAACATTGTCAATTTTGCCCTTTGTATACAAAGCATCTGGAAAACAAAAATTGGCATTTCCTTGGGAAAAATACCTTTCTTAAAGACCCAAACAGCAGCATGAGGCAAGCAATACCATAAACTCATCCTAAAAGTCTATACTAAATGACAATACCATATTTGAGCCTCTGACTGTTGCAATATAGGGCGCCACGAAGTAGCATCCTTCAGCAAGTAACTGCATGGATTAGGAAGCATGTTTTCTCTTCGACTCATTTTCGCTTTTTCAAGAAGCCAAAGACATCATAAGTTTAGGGCAAACAACCGATGATATTTTAGTGCACAGGAAAGATAGTTAAATCAATTTAACAATTTTTATGTGCCTCTCAAAACATGCACATTTTTCACGAGTTAGAATGGACTGTAAGAACTAGAATCATATAAAGATTGTCTTATGTCTGACAAATCTATGCAAACAGGACAACACAAAACCAATGGGTATTTGTAAACATTGCTTCCATTTCTCCACTGTTTTGCAGGTTGAGCTCCCAAAAATGTCACTCACATTGATATAAGAAACATTAAAAGAGGACAATCAGTCCACTTAAAGAGTGCTACAACTATGATCCGCTGGACTCCAACATCCGTTCTCTTATTACGGGATAACAACTATCACCAAATAAAATCTTTAATATGACTATCCAGGGCTGCACTGATCAAAACCACTACAATTTGAGGGACCCAAGGAAAAATGTAATTGTAAAACTTCAAAAACAGGCACAGCAGCAGAGGCAAGTCTTAAATTCCAGAAGCAGCTGGAAGGTTAAACTCCAATGCCGCACATGGTGGATAATTCAAGTTTCTATTTACTGAAATACCACTCGTTTATCTGGTACCAATGTTTAAAAAGAAATGCAGAAATACTTGAATTTTAATTACTAATTACTCTGGACTACTTTCCAGTCCATGTTTTACTCGCTGTGTGACTAGAGAGAGGAATCATTCATATGCTAATCAGTCTTGGACTTGCCCAGTCCAAAGTGCTAGGCCACATCCCCTCTGTATGAGAAGATAAGCATCCACAGACCCTAGAGTGTTGCTGTTTTTCATAAGTGATGCACAAATGGAGTCTTATACAATAGCAAGGTAAGTAACCAACACATGGACATACTTGTCCCAGTTAGGGTGACTCAACGAGAAAAGCAGAAGGCAATGGAAGAAATGCTTATCAGTCAATCATCTGAACCACACTAAATTAAATGTTCTTTCTGTTCACAATAGATAGGAAGTAGCAATATGTAAATCAGTTTTGGTCCTCCCACAAAAAGGGCACTACAACTTGAACTGCTATGCTACGACCCATCTCTACGAGATCAGCAACACAAAACTGTATTGTCCTTGATGGCCAGTTGCAGCAAGCTATCAGAACTGCATCTTGACTTAATAGAAACAAATTTAAGCAATCCATCCATCGCGTAGTTTGTGTTAAAACTTCAAACCAATTCAACAATTCAAAGGTTTAATATGTAGCCATTGTAAAATCTAGTATGTTCCTTCAAATAACTACATAACAGAATGGATGAGAGCAAGCAGGAACTTCAGAGAGCAAATAGGAGCACGTCAATTTAACAATGACTAGGACATAGCACATATGTCTGGTTCTATCTGGTACTGCATCTGTCGGGTGCGTGCACAGATTTGCTTTTTTTTCCTGATAATCAGCATATACAGAAATTAAGAACCATTTTACATTTTTACTAAAAAAAGACCCAACACTGTCTGGATGGATTATGTTTGCCGTAGCACAACACACTGCTTTGTACTGATGAGTTTGAAAAAATGTTAAGAACTTTGCCCTAGGTGCCATTCTTTCTCATTAGGATTGTGCTTCAATAACAGTCGAAAACAATGCAAAATAAAATCTAGGAGGAGGGAAATATCCTCTTGCCTTATACATAGGCTTACATAAATCTAGCCAAGGAGCATCTGCCCTATGTACAACTTAGTGAAATCAAACTCGTGCTCTTCGTACAGCACAATAAAGAGCACAAAAAAACCTGAGGATTGCTAAAATTGTCAATTTATAAGTAAAGGGCAGTATGGTGTCCCACCCGCATTCTTTGGCAGTAGAAGAAAACAAGAAATAGGCCAGATAATACAGCATATAACTGCAGTTTAGCTGGATGGCCTTTAAGATCAATGCTAAACACTGGTTTACTATATTATGGACTAGTTGGTGGGTGCCAGGCTGCTACATGACAGAAGTCAAAGGGAGCAGAAAATTAACATTAGTTTTGATCAAATATAGAAATATAGAATCACATCAAATTCTCGTTGACTGTTACCCCTTCTCCACATGAATGCAGCATTAAGCTGCCCTCACCTCCACCCTTGTGGTGATTCCGAAAACCCACCTTCACCTAAATTTTAAAATACAAATAGGGACTATGTGATTGAACAATAACCACTTGGTTTCCCACTCAATTGAGCTAATGGACAATGAAAAGGGTGACAGGTAGTAATGTAATCGCACCGTTAGCATGAATTCTTTTGAATTTGCCACATACCCCTGGCAATTGTAATCTAGAGTCGAATTTCAAGGCTACTGAAATTGATCTAAGTCTTACTGTAAATCAACATTATATAAATGAGAGCCTCATGCATATACAAGATATCCTGAACCTTTGCCACACTTGCAGCCAATGGCTAACAGAAAGTACCATTGATGAAAGTAAATCCTCAGTCTATATAGAAAGATCAGCATCCAACATTTTAATACACAAGAACTAAGCACATGCCCCTCTAGACCCTTCAGCCCAACAATCTTCCAGGTGCCAACACAGCACACAGATCCACCCAAAGCAAACCGCCACCAGGAAGGCCACCAAACCACAAGGTGTCGACAGGCTGGTGTTCTGTATGTCAAACGTCCGGATGAGACAATTACCTCATATAGAAAGGCAACTGCTATTGTTCCTCATCACTGCACAATCGATCGTTAAAACCAGAGTTGGGAACGGGTAGAAATACAGCCTTCTTTTAAGATCATCTTTATAATAAGGCAACTTTTTAAAAGTTTTTTTTTTCCCAACATCTCACAAGAGGGGAGAAACTTTTATGCTTTTTTCTCTGTACAGTTTCTTTGACATGGTTTTGTGTTTTTGATTCTAAAGTCTGGGAGAGAAAAAAATGTTACAAAAGTTAAAATAATTTCTTTACCTCTCCCAAATTCTTTTTTAAAAATGAACTAAAATGAAAAGACGCCTTCTCATGCAACGATGTTCTCAGCAGATTTGATGCTCAGAAAGCTTCACCACACAGGCTTGGCTGCAGAGGGCGTCATGCTGGCCCCAGCCTGAAAATGCACCAACCACAGCACCCCAGTAGGTGTCCAATTGTTCCTTATGGTAGGGCTAGGGTGCGGGAGAAGATCTGAAGAGCCACCATTGTTCGATCAAGGAAGGGGTGTTACTAGACCTAGTAACAAATCCACAGGTGAATGTCTGAGTGCGCACCTCTCCTTCAACCCTTGTGGAGGCCATCTCTGCCCAGTAATTTTGGTAATCCAGATGGATGATCAATAATTTAAAACTTGATATATATATATATATATATTTGTATTTTCCCTCCCCAAAAAAAAAATAATTCTCTCCCCCCCTCCCAACCCTCCATCCAACCAAAGGTAACTAAGACATGGGAAGCACGGGCAGCCAGTTCAGTACAAAGCCCTTTGCTGAAAAGGTGATGATCTTGTGTAGTTCGCTCCGCCAACCACAAGAAGCTGTGTGCATTGAAATTGCTTCCTGCAGCATGGTCCAACACTCAACTTTTCATCCTTTTTTCCCCAAATCAACCAACAGAGATATGGCCTCTCCCTCCCTAGTCACTAAACACAGGCTTCTGCTCTTCTATTTCCCCTGACTGGCTTGTTGCTCAGCTGTCGCCGTGCCTGCAGCCTGCTGACTTGTGGTTTTGGCACTCTCCTTGGCCAGCTTATTGGGCGAGACTTGCGAATGGTTTGCAGAGGAAGGCTGGCTGGCTGACTTGCTGGAAGACTGAGATGGGTATCGTCTTCTTCCTTCAGATGTTGATGGGTGTCTTCTAGGGCCACTCTCATCAGCCATGGGTGGCTAAAAAAAACAAGAAAAAAGTGGAGATTGATTGAACAAAAATACAAGCTTGCTTTACAATGCAGACAGATCACTCAAATGCTTTTACATGATTGGCACAAACATACGTTGATGTGAGGATGTACTGTGCTCACATCCATCTCGTCAAATCTACACCACCAGGAAATGTTGAGAGGATCGTGCAAGGTCCAAATCGAGGGTTGTGTAAAGTTTAGCTCATTCTTTTTTCAACTAGGGTCACGGAATTCGGAACTTGGAGTCATGAGTTGGTTAGCACTTGAAAAGTAACAGCGTGTGGCTTACCAACTAAAACTAAATGCTGAAGCTATTATGGGCATATGCAGCGAGTGTAAGGAGATACTCGGAACTTGCATTTTAGTTACTCACATCAACACGAAAGTCCTCCAGACGCCGGAATCTGCGAAGGTAGTCTTGCAATTTGGGATCAATCTCCAAGTTTTTGGCTTTGGAATATTTCAAGAATGCCCAAAACTTTTCAAGTCCATAAAGCTGCCCTATAAAATGTTGGAGAACCAATTACATATGTTAGGATTCTTAAAAAAACCACACTGTCCAGATCGCTTCACATTATAACATTTAGGACAGCTAAATCAAATTAAGCTGCTAGAATATGGATACCACATAAGAAAAAACTACTCCTTTCCAACACCATAGGGGCCTTCACTTAGCTTTTACCTTCAACAGCAGGAAGAATTGGTTTATTTAAGTTTCGACATCAGTCTCTATCCCCCAAAATGCTTTGGGCTCCTATGGCTTGTTCTATGATCATGATTTTAACATGGCTCTCTACAGAAAAGAGCCTGGCCTCTAGGTTATCAAGGAATAAATAAGGGATGCAGTTACTTACCTTTAACAACAGTTCTCAAGTGTCTGGATCTTTCATAGATTCACATGCAGGGATCATTCCAGTCATCAGGCTAGCAAGGCACGATAGTTTGGTAGTACATTAACTTAATTTTTGAGTACCCAAACATCAGCCTAAGAGGTGAATGTACTCGGCAATTAAATCCCACTAGAGGCCTTAACTAAGAATTCATAGCACAACCGAAGGAAGATGTCCATGCAGTGAGCACAAGGAGGAGAGCTAGTCATATCTGAATTTATTAACGATACCAGTTTTATGACACCACTACGCCTTCATTCACCGCGCACGTTTTAACATCAGAAATTTTACGCTTACCACTACCACGCATTTATATTCACTCACATTTGAAACGCCTTCACCATACAATCTACTACCACGTATACTTCAACCAGCAGTTACTGAAAAAACCTGTCAGTCTAATTCTGCCACAAACTGTTGTAAAATTATACATACATTTTTAATACATTACTAATCTGGATTATGCTATTTACCCAGTAAGCATCTGTTCTTGGAATGTAGAGCTGTAGATTTACATGTTTTGCATACTCCTGCCATCTAGTGTTGGGTCCGGATGATTGCAAATTGTTTTTCCTCGGACAAGTCTTTCCTAGTCATAAGGTAAGGTGACTCCTCCTTTTGGTGATAGTGCGCATGGGCATCGACTATTTGTTAAATTGTTTTTCCGCATGAGGGTGAGAATGGACTAAGTGTAGTACAGAGATGTCCATGCGTATGTAATAATGAAAACTGCAACAGCTACAGGTGCCCGGGGAGGTGGGAGAGTGCATGTGAATCTACAGACCTACATGCCAAGAACAGATGCTTACTGGATAAGTAGCATAATCCGTTCAAGGCATGCGAGCTGTAGATACACATGCTTTGCATAGACTATATAGCAGTATTCTTCCAAAGTGGTGGCTAAACGGTAGATGTTGCAGCAGTTTGAAAAAGTGTTTTTAGTACTGCTTGCCCTACATTGGCTTGTTGACATGCTAACATCCACACAGTAGTGTTTGGTAAACGTGTGTGGTGTTGACCATGTTGCTGCCTTACAAATGTCAGCTATAGGGATGTTACCTAAAAAGGCCATAGACGCTCCTATTTTACGAGTGGAATGCACTCTAGGAGGTATAGACAAAGTTTGTTTAGTTTTAAGAATAGCAGGTTTGAATACATTTCACAATCAATCTTTCAAAACCAGATTTAAAATTCGGATTGCCTTTGTGAGGTGTAGCAAATGCAACAAAATTTTTTGCGAAAATCCTTTGTTCTTTCAATGTAGCACAATAACGCACTCTGAGAGTATGAAGAGCTCTTTTTGCTATGGAATCGGGTTGGGGAAAGAACACAGGCAACTGAACTGACTTGTTGATATGAAAAGCAGAAATCACTTTGAGAAGGAATTTTGGGTTGGTGCAAAAAACTACTCTGTCTTTATGAAGTCTAAAGAAGGGTTCTTCTAGGGTTATAGCCTGTAGCTCACCAACTCTCCTCAATGATGTGTTTGCAAATAGGAAAGCCACTTACCCTGAAAGAAACTGTAGGGGACAGTTGTGAAATGGCTCAAAAAATGGACATATGAGCGGTGTAAGCACAATTTTCAGATAGGTGCTGGAGGTACCCTGGGTGGTATTATCCTCTTAAGGCCCTCCATTAAGGCTTTAATTACTGGAACCTTGAACAAAAGTAAATGTCAGTTTTGCAAATAAGCGGCTACTGCTGCAAGATGCAAACGAATGGAAGTGTAGGCTAGACCAGCGCGCTGAAACTGCAGAAGGTAACAAATGATATTTTGAGTAGATGCATCTAGTGGATCAATATTAGTACAATATATAAGGAAAATGCTACTTACCCAGTATGCATCTGTTCTTGGCATGTTGAGCTGTAGAATCTCATGCTTGTGCCTATATAGCTATCTAATGTCAGGCCCGGATGTTTGCACTTTGTTTTCTTTGAAGAGGTCTTTGTAGTCACAAGGTAGGGGACTCCTCCTTTCGGTGATAGTGCGCATGGTCATCGACTCCATCTTCAGACTGTTTTCCCGCAGAGAGCGAGAGAATGGAGTAGTAGTAAAGAATAAAGATGACTGTGTATGTATGCATAGTAACAGAAGAACTACAGCAGCCACAGATACCTGGGGAGGTGGGTGGGCACATGAGATTCTACAGCTCTACATGCCAAGAACAGATGAATGCTGGGTAAGTAGCATTTTCTGTTCGAGGCATGTAAGCTGTATATCACATGCTTGTGCATAGACTATACAGCAGTCTCCCCTAAGCGGTGGCTATCCTGTAGCTGATGGAGTTGTCTGAAACCGCGTTCTAAGTACTGCTTGGCACACATTAGCTTGTTGTCTGGCTAACACATCTACACAGTAATGCTTGGTGAAAGTGTGTGGTGTGGACCATGTTGCAGCTTTGCATATGTCAGTAATAGGGGTGTTCCCTAAGAAAGCCATGGTAGCCCTTAGCTTACGAGTGGAATGTGCTCGGAGGAGGGAGGGGCATCAGTCATTTTGGCTTTCGCATAGCAAATTTGAATGCATTTAACAATCCACCTAGCAATACCCGATTTGGATATAGGATTGCCCTTGCGCGCTGGTGCAAAAGGGACAGAGTTGTTTGGTCTTATGAAAAGATTTTGTTCTTTCACTGTAATACAACAGTGCTCTGCTAACCTCTAATGTGTGTAGAGCTCGTTCTGCAACCGAGTCAGGTTGAGGGGAAAAAACAGGTAACTCAACAGACTGATTTATGTGAAATGCAGATACTACCTTCGGTAGGAATTAGTACGAATAACTACTTTATCTTTGTGTAGCTGGAAAAAAGGTTCTTCTATTGTTAGTGCCTCAAGTTCACCCACGCTCCTTAATGAAGTGATTGCAATGAGGAAAACTGTTTTCCAAGTAAGGAACTGTAGCTCACATTTGTGCATGGGTTCAAATGGTGGGCCCATTAACCTTGGGAGGACTACATTAAGATTCCAGACTGGGGCAGGTGGATTTCTTGGTGGTATTACTCTTTTTAGTCCTACCATAAATGCTTTAATTACAGGCACTCTAAAGCGGGATAAATGTTGTCTATTTTGAAGATAGGCTGCAATTGCAGCAAGATGCAGTCTGATGGATGAATAAGCCAATGATGACTGCTGCAAATGTAAGAGGTAGCAGATAATGTTTTGTATGGAATCAAGAGGGTTGATCTTATTGCAATAGATCACAAATAGTTTCCATTTGGCTGCGTAACAGACTCTTGTGGTAGGCCTTCTGGCCTCCTTAATAATGTTCATACAGACTGGTGGAAGGTTCAGATTAACCAAACTGACTTCAGGAGCCAGATCGCGAGGTTCAGTTGTTTGGGATCTGGGTGTTTGATTTCTCCATGGCTCTGTGTGAGGAGACTGGGAGTTAAATGTAATTTTTGTTGTGGTACCAGACAGGGTTGTTAACCAGGGTTGACGTGCCCATGTTGGAGCTACTAGGATTAGTGAGATGTTTGCCTGAGTTTCCGAACCATAAATGGAATGAGTGGGAGAGGCGGAAAAGCGTAAGCAAATATCCTTGACCAGTTCATCCATAGAGCATTGCCTTTGGATAACTGGTGTGGATACCTGGAGGCGAAGTTTTGGCATTTTGGAGTGTTGCAAACAGGTCTATGAGGGACTCCCCAAGCTTGAAAGTAAGGGTGGAGAACGTGAGGGTGAAGTTCCCATTCGTGTATTTGATACCTCTGCCTGCTGAGGTCTGCAATCTGGTTGTTGACTCCCGGGAGTTGTTCTGCTAGGAGATAGATATTGTGGTTAATAGCCCACTTCCAGATGTGTTGGGGTAAACGGGACAGTTGGAGAGTGTCCCCCCCCCCCCCGTTTCTGTATGTAATACATAGCGGTCATGTTGTCAGTTAGAACCAAACAGTTTTGCCAGACAGGTGATCTTGAAAGGCTTTGAGAGCTAGAAAGATGGTCATTAGCTCCAAATGATTGATGTGGAACAACCTTTGCTGTTGGGTCCACAGACCTTGCACTGTGTGTTATTGATGAGCTCCTCAGCCAGTTAGGGACGCGTCCGCTGTTAATATTATCTGTGGAACCAGGTCTATGAACGGCCGTCCTTTTGACAAATTTTTTGTGTTCCACCACTGCAGAGAGCGATGACTACGGCCGCTTCCCAACAGTAGATCGGTTAATAGACCTTGTGACTGGTTAAGCATTCATGAAGAGGACGCACGTGCAGCCTGGAATGGGGAAAGATCATGATGCAAGACGCCATCATTCCCAACAGCTGCATAAAAACTCAAGCTGGAAGTGACTGATTAGCTTGATACTGGAGAATCAATGCCTGCATGTTTCAAATTCTGTCTGCGTTGGGAAACGCCAGAGGTCTTTGAGTATCTAAGGTGGCTCCTAGGTAGTTCTGAGTTTTGTCTGGCTGAAGATATGATTTTAACACTGACTGTAAACCCCAATGGTTACGGAAGAGAGCTGGCAGCATTGTTGATGCGTGCCGGCTTTGATGAGCCAATCGTCCAGGTATGGAAAGACATGAATGCTTTGTCTTCTTAGATGAGCAGCTACAATCACCAGACACTTGTACCTTGAATTGGTAAGGTTGACCTGCTACCACGAACCTAAGAAATTTGCGGTGAGCTAGGTGGATTGGAATATGAAAGTATGCGTCATTTAAGTCTAGAGTAGACAGATAGTCGTCCTTTTGCAAAAGAGTACCTGTTGAAGTGTTACCATGTGGAAATGGTCTGACTGTATGTACAAATTTAGTTCTATGAGATCTAATATTGGTCTGAGCCGTCCTTTTTGGTTATTAGGAAGTAAAAGGAATACATGCTTTGATATTTTGGTGGCTCCTTTTCCTAGAAGGGATTGTACCTCTTGTTTGAGGAGGTGTAGGAGATCCGTGAAAGTTTGTGTGACTTTGGAGGAATGTTTGGAGGAGTGTTGATGAACTCCAGGCAGTAACCAGAATGGATAATTTGGAGAACCCACTTTTCTGTTGTTACTGACTGCCACTTTGGTAGAAATTGTGACAGTCTTCCCCCAACAGGTGTTAAGTGGTCGGGGAGGAGTGCCTGTGGGCAAGTCACTGTTTTGTATTAGAGGGGGTGGTACATGTGCTGGAACCTCTACCTCTGCCCTTGATTCCGCTATAACCACCCCTGAAGTAAGTCTTGGAACCGGAGGGTTGGTTATTGCCCTTATATGTGGATGCAGTGTCAGAGGACATGGTTTTGGACCCTGCTCGATAAAATGAGCGTCGAAAGGAGCCACGGCCTTGTTCAGACTGAATGTCTCCCATTGATTTACCCACTTCTGTATCTTTCTTCATCTTCTCAAGTGAGGAATCTACCACCAGCCTAGATAGGTGTTCTTTATCGAATGGTGTGTTTAATATTGAGTTCCAAACCTCCGGATTGAATCCGGATATACGTAGCAAGGCGTACCTTCTTAAAAGGACACTAGTGTTCACCGCTCTGGCAGATGTATCAGCTGCATCTAGGGAGCACCTAATTTGATTATTGGAAATGAGTTGCCCCTCACGTACTAGGTCTAGCGCTTTAAATGTATGTTCTTGGGATAAAAATTGGATAAGTTGTTCCATTTCGTCCCAATGCGCACGGTCATATCTGGCTAGCAGTGCTTGTGTGTTAGATATGCGCCAGAAGTTAGCTGCCTGGGAAGCTATTCTCTTCCCTGAAGCGTCCAGGAGCATTTTATCTGGGGGTGGTGCATCTCCAGTAGTCTGGGAGTTTGCCCTCTTGCGTGCATTAGAAACAACTAATGAGTCTAGGGGTAATTGTCCTCTTATGTAGACTTGATCAGATGGTGCAGGTTTGTATTTTTTATCCACCCTGGGGGGTAAGGATAGATATATATATATATATATATCCAAACAACGAGTTGCCTGCACTGAGGGAGCCCAAACAAGTATGTTGATTCAGCGAACATCTTTAATGAAGGACAGCATTAGAAACGACCTGGTACTTCGCCAAAGTTTTCAAAGAGTCCAGCCCGACGCGTTTCGTGCCTGGTAGCACTTCCTCATGGGCTCTGGGCTTGCAGGTAAGAACAACGGCAGTTTCAAACAGCACATCTATAAATATCCTGACACACCGCCCCAGTGGGTGTGGCCACCCGCGTGGCCTGATGGTTGTCGTAGTGCTGCTGATTTTCCTCTAGTGAGTTGTCGTGTCTTCCTTGTAATTAAATGCAGTATTATCCAAGTGGATTGCAGACAGTGCTTCAGCCGTTACCATTGCCCGCTTACACCTCCATTAGCTGATACTTGCTCCTTTGGCTGCCGCGTCAGGTGGCGCCGCAGCAGGTCAACACCAAAGTGAAGCAGGGCTCTCCTCGCGGCTCAGGCGGTGCCGCATAACATCCAAACAACGAGTTGCCTGCACTGAGGGAGCCCAAACAAGTATGTTGATTCAGCGAACATCTTTAATGAAGGACAGCATTAGAAACGACCTGGTACTTCGCCAAAGTTTTCAAAGAGTCCAGCCCGACGCGTTTCGTGCCTGGTAGCACTTCCTCATGGGCTCTGGGCTTGCAGGTAAGAACAACGGCAGTTTCAAACAGCACATCTATAAATATCCTGACACACCGCCCCAGTGGGTGTGGCCACCCGCGTGGCCTGATGGTTGTCGTAGTGCTGCTGATTTTCCTCTAGTGAGTTGTCGTGTCTTCCTTGTAATTAAATGCAGTATTATCCAAGTGGATTGCAGACAGTGCTTCAGCCGTTACCATTGCCCGCTTACACCTCCATTAGCTGATACTTGCTCCTTTGGCTGCCGCGTCAGGTGGCGCCGCAGCAGGTCAACACCAAAGTGAAGCAGGGCTCTCCTCGCGGCTCAGGCGGTGCCGCATAACATCCAAACAACGAGTTGCCTGCACTGAGGGAGCCCAAACAAGTATGTTGATTCAGCGAACATCTTTAATGAAGGACAGCATTAGAAACGACCTGGTACTTCGCCAAAGTTTTCAAAGAGTCCAGCCCGACGCGTTTCGTGCCTGGTAGCACTTCCTCATGGGCTCTGGGCTTGCAGGTAAGAACAACGGCAGTTTCAAACAGCACATCTATAAATATCCTGACACACCGCCCCAGTGGGTGTGGCCACCCGCGTGGCCTGATGGTTGTCGTACCACCGGCGCCGCAACGTTGGGACAGGAGCCTATTACTGAAGGAAGATTGTGTCAGCGGGGAGTCAAGCCTTTCCCCTCCGCCCACTGTGGTGTTTTATTGATTATTTTGGAGGCTTATTGCACGGCATCTCACTGAAGAAAAATTGGGCACTACAATTACCATCAGGCCATGAAAGGGGGCCACGCCCACTGAGGCGGTACTTCGTATTCGTGTGGTGCTTTAAAACTGCTGTGCTGCTGCCTCTTCAGTTCCTCTGCCTTTGAAGAAGTGATTCACATCACGAAACGCGTCAGGCTGAACATTTCATTTGGTGGGGTTTGGCTGTTGGTTTCCTCGCTGCAACCCCTTCAATAAAGAATGCTGGCTATGGAACACCCTGTCGTGAGGCTCCTCTTTTGCAGGCAACTCTGTTGTGGATATATATATATATATATATATATTCACTGAAAAAACCATAGGTTTCACACATGTTATAGTTAGTGGAAATTTTACTGATAAAAAACCAATGAAATTGCCCCGTTATAGTTAGCGCAGGCAACTATAACTCACGCGACCACAATCCTCTGCTGATGCTAATACTGTATTTCGACACTTATTTGCCCATGTCTTCTTCCATACATTTTTAGCTATACATATATTACAAATATTTTTTTTTCCTAAAGACACATATGTCATCAGCAGAGGATTGCGGTCGCGTGAGTTATAGTTGCCTGCGCTAACTATAACGGGGCAATTTCATTGGTTTTTTATCAGTAAAATTTCCACTAACTATAACATGTGTGAAACCTATGGTTTTTTCAGTGAATTTGCAAGGTTTTTTAAATGCTAATTCCTAACTATAACGTGTGTGAAACCTATGGTTTTTTCAGTGAATTAGTACGGTTTTTTAAATGCTAAGTTTTTTTCCCTTATAATAAGCCCTGTACATTTGGTGGCCTACGGCCACCAAAAGCACAGGGGGTGGGGTAAGTGTGGATAGTGTTTTTTTCCATTGTAATAAGCCCAGCACATTTGGTGGCCTTCGGCCACCAAAAGCACAGGGGGTGGGGTAAGTGTGGATAGTGTTTTTTTTATTTTTATTTTTTTACCGTACGCTTACCGTAAGCGTACGGTAAGCGTACCCCGCGAAATTGCCGAAAAAAAAATAAAACCGTTTTTGCACTTGAGGGATGTTTGGGGACTCCCTCCACATGACTATGTGGGAGGGAGTTGTCAAAACAGCCCCTTTACATGTTTTTGGGCTTCCGATTTTAAAAATCTCTCTCAGTGCGAGAGACAAAATGGCGGCCGCCGCTTCCTGGTTTCGGCCGATTCGAATGTTTACTAAGATCTAAGAGCCAATCAGAATCGCGCTCGCGCACGCCACCGTACGCTTACCGTAAGCGTACGGTAAGCGTACCGTAAGCTGGCTCAGATATATATATTGATTTAAAGGCTATTTTCTCAGAATCTACTGAACAGATTTACACCAAACCTACAAAAGGCACTTCCTTGACCTAGGGACTACCTCTCTGCCAAATTTTGAGTAATTCTGTTCAGCCATTCGGGCTGTAGCTCGTTCTAAAGGTCCTATGGAAAAATGCATGGGAAAAACGCGTTTTGGGACCCCCCTTTTATCTCAGCCCCCGCTTGACGAATCCCCCCGAGACTTTCAGGGTAGGAGCGGAGCGTAGCGCCCCACCTATTTTGAGAAATTCGCGAGGATTCGTCGACCGGCGCCAAAGTTATTCAAAATAGAATGTTGAGGTTTTCCTATGGAAACGTGGTCCTAACTATAACTACCTACTGGCTATCGCCAGTAGGTAATATATATATATATATATATATATATATATATATATATATATATATATATATATATATATTTTTACCTACTGGCGGTCGCCAGTAGGTAGTTATAGTTAGGACCCCTTTTCCATAGGAAATCCGCAACATTCTATTTTGAATAACTTTGGCGCCGGTCGATGAATCCTCGCGAATTTCTCAAAATAGGTGGGGCGCTACGCTCCTACCCTGAAAGTCTCGGGGGGATTCGTCAAGCGGGGGCTGAGATAAAAGGGGGGTCCCAAAACGCGTTTTTCCCATGCATTTTTCCATAGGACCTTTAGACAGAGCTACAGCCCGAACGGCTGAACAGAATTACTAGAAATTTGGCAGAGAGGTAGTCCCTAGGTCAAGGAAGTGCCTTTTGTAGGTTTGGTGTAAATCTGTTCAGTAGATTCTGAGAAAATAGCCTTTAAATCAATATATATATCTGAGCCCGCTTACCGTACGCTTACCGTACGCTTACCGTACGCGTACGGTGGCGTGCGCGAGCGCGATTCTGATTGGCTCTTAGATCTTAGTAAACATTCGAATCGGCCGAAACCAGGAAGCTGCGTCCGCCATTTTGTCTCTCGCACTGAGTGTTATTTATCAAACATGATGCCCAAAAACATGTTACGGGGCTGTTTTGACAACTCCCTCCCACACAGTCATGTTGAGGGAGTCCCCAAACATCCCCCAAGAGCAAAAACTTTTTTTTTTTTTTTCGGCAATTTCGGCGAGTACGCTTACCGTACGCGACCTGTGAAAAAAAACTAAATTTTGGCAACATGAAATTATAAAATCGAAATAAAAAAAACACTATCCACATTGACCCCACCCCCTGTGCTTTTGGTGGCCGAAGGCCACCAAATGTACAGGGCTTATTAAAGTTGCTAAAAACCGTGCACGGAACGAACTGCGTTAAGTGGGCGCGCACGCCTCGAATGGCGTAAAGTAACTTAGCATTTAAAAAACCGTACAAATTCACTGAAAAAACCATAGGTTTCACACACGTTATAGTTAGGAATTAGCATTTAAAAAACCTTGCAAATTCACTGAAAAAACCATAGGTTTCACACATGTTATAGTTAGCGGAAATTTTACTGATAAAAAACCAATGAAATTGCCCCGTTATAGTTAGTGCTGGCAACTATAACTCACGCGACCGCAATCTTCTGCTGATGACATATGTGTCTTTATAAAAAAAAATATTTGTAATATATGTATAGCTAAAAATGTATGGAAGAAGACATGGGCAAATAAGTGTCTAAATACAGTATTAGCATCAGCAGAGGATTGCGGTCGCGTGAGTTATAGTTGCCAGCACTAACTATAACGGGGCAATTTCATTGGTTTTTTATCAGTAAAATTTCCGCTAACTATAACATGTGTGAAACCTATGGTTTTTTCAGTGAATATATATATATATATATATATATATATATATATATATATATATATATATATATATATAGTGGCGAGTGCTCGTGTGAAGTGGGCACATACAGAGGCTGAGGTAAAGGTGGAGAAGGAGGAGGAGGGGAAGGAATTGTCCCATCAGTTCTCTTCTTTAATGGAATATGGTATTCCTCTTCAGTAGTAGCCCCTCTTTTTAAAGTCACTTTGGTAGTAATGTGGCCAGTTTTTGTATGTATGATCAAAATCTTCTGTTTTGGGTCCGGTTTTTCGAGCAGATCCCCAAAACTATGCTTCTTAGGTGACTTTGGTGTACTAGTCTTTGTCGGCGCTGAAATTTACCGTGCCGATGGTTTTGGGGCTGGTGTTTTCGGATAAGATTTGTTTTTCGGTGTCGAGTGGTGATGATCGGAGCCGGACTTGGTCTTCGATCCCGAAGGCTTTGGCTCGGTGCCCGACTTGGAATGGGCGGAGGGCTTTTTGGTAGGCTTCGGTGTCAAGCCAGAATGCGGGGTGTCGGAAGACTGGTCTCGGTGCCGACCAGGGCCCAAGGGCGCGGGTTGGTCCGGAATCTTCTTTTTAGCAGGTTGGCTTGGAAGTCAGGGCGAAGAGGGACTGTACTTACAGTACATTGTCCATGCGGGATGTCGTCATCCTGGTCGGAGCCCTCCTCAGAAACAGGAATGGGATTCTATTCTTCCTCTGGTCGGATTGCGTCGCCGGATTCAGGTGTGAAGAGGTCCGGAATGGAGTCTGTGCATTGGCTCTGAATGTCACGTCGTCAAGCCAGACGGTCGCAAAGCGTCTTCTTGGAACGGAAAGCCTTACACGTGTCGCAATCCTGTTCTTTTTGTTCTGGTGACAAACACAGGTTGCACACTTGGTGTGAGTCGGTGCACGGGTATTTCACGTGGCACCGTGGGCAGTATTTGAAGGGAGTTTGTTCCATCGACTGCAAGTCGGATGGAGGCGGTTAGGCCTAATGGCCTACCACGAGCTTTCCGATCGAAAGAGGGTTTTTTCAAAACAAACAATACGAGAAGAATGGAGTATGCGATCAGAAACAATACCGTCGAATGTGAGTCTACGCACAGAGGGTAACCGAACGATCAGTGTCCAAGCAGAGCGCAGCGAGTAACATCTGAACCCAATGGCAGAAAAAAACAATCTGAAGATCGAGTCGATGACCATGCGTACTATCACTGAAAGGAGGAGTCACTTACCTTGTGACCACAAAGACTTCTTCGAAGAAAAAGTGCAAGCATCCGGGCCCATCACCAGATGGCGATATATGCAAAAGCATGTGATCTACAGCTCACATGCCTCAAACCAAATAATTTCCATTTTGTTGCATAACATGCTCTGGTAGTAGGCTTTCTTGCTTCTTTAAGAATGGTCATAAATTCTGGTGGCAGGTTGAGATAGCCAAACTGACTTCAGGACCGAAATTTCTAGATTGAGCTCCTTGGGATTTGGGTGTCTGACTTCTCCATGGTTCTGCGTGAGAAGACTGGAATTGAGATGTAGCTTTTGATGTGAAACTACTGACCGTTCTAGAAATGTCGTGAATAACGGTTGACGAGCTCAAGAAGGAGTTACTAGAATCAGTGAGGGATGTTTGCCTGAGCTTCTGAACAAGAAATTGAAGGAGAGGGAGGCAAATATCCCTGACCAGTTTATCCATAGGGCATTACCTTTGGATAGAGGGTTTGGGAACCAGGAGGCAAAGTTTGACCATTTTGAGTTGTCGACTATGGCATTTGTGGGAATCCCCATTGTTGAAAGTATGGAAGGAGAACCTGGGGAGGAAGTTCCCACTTGGGCATTTGTTACCGCCTTCTGCTTAGGAGGTCGTTAATCTGATTGTCTACTCCTGGGAAGTGTTCTGCCAGAAGATTAGCTCTGTGATGCATTACCCAACGCCAAATAGTCTGAGGCGTGACAGTAGCAGAGAATGCCCCCCCCCCCCTGTTTTTGTACATGGTACATAGCTGTCATGTATGTACATCGCTGTCATTGTCCGTGCGGACTAGGACAACTTTCCCTATGAGGTGAGACTGATAACCTTTCAGTGCTACAGATATACAGCTAGAAGCCCTAGATAGTTGATGTGCAGAGCTTTATACTTGTTGTCCCGTAGACCTTGAATTGTTAAGTTGTGAAGATCGACACCCAAACCTGTGAGGGATGCATCTGCTGTTAGCACAAGCTTGTTCCACCTGCAGGCGTATACCAACTTAGTGGAGGGACGCCTGGCTGCCAGAATGACATCACAGACTTCAGGAGGCAAGTCAAACGGAATCAACTGCCGCCGCAAAGAGGTGGAGACTGGACAGGTTCGGGAGGAGGACCGTCCCCTGCTGCTGCGACAGAAGATCCTCCCGAAGAGGCAGTCGGACTGGGGATAAGTAGTCATACTGAGTAGCTCGGGATACCAAACTCTTCGAGTCCAGTCCGGAGCCACAAGAATGACTTGGGCCCAGTCGCACCTGATCTTCAGCACTCTGGGCAGAAGTGGTGTAGGCGGAAAGAGGTAAACAGACCGGAACTCCACTCGCCGAGTGAGTGCCGCTTTGGAAATTCAAACACGAGGAACTGCTGACATTGCACGTTCTCTTCGGTGGCGAAAAGATCTAACCAAGGCTCTCCCCACTGTTGAAAGAGCCCTTGCGCTACGTCCGAGTGAAGACGCCATTCGTGATCCACTAAGTTAGTCTGCCCTGGTGTTCAGTGAACCTGCCAGGTGTTGAACCACCAGGGAAATGCCCTGATGTTCCAGCCATGTCCAGAGGCGCAGGGCCTCCCGACATAGGGTCCACGATCCAACCCCGCCCTGTTTGTTGCAGTACCACATGGCAGCGGTGTCTGTGAACATCTGCACTACTCCTCCCTTGACAGAGGGAAGGAATGACTTCAGTGCAAGTCGGATCGCCTGGAGCTCCAGAAGGTTGATATGGGGCCTGGACTCCGCCGGAGACCAGAGGCCTCTTATATCCACCTCTCCCATGTGGCCGCCCCATCCCAGGAAGGACGCATCTGTCACCACTGTGTGCTCCG
Organism: Triturus cristatus; assembly: GCF_964204655.1. Lineage (NCBI taxonomy): Eukaryota > Metazoa > Chordata > Amphibia > Caudata > Salamandridae > Triturus > Triturus cristatus. The sequence goes on from NC_140590.1 coordinate 792,255,088, forward strand.
GTTGGGGGAAGGGAGAGGGATCTGCCATTGACCCAATGCCGGTTTGTGAGCCAACACTGCAGCTGTTGTCCAGTGCCCTCCTCCGAGACCTGGATGTAATCAGACAGGTTCCCCTGATGCTGCGCCCACTGGAACTTCAGGTCCCATTGCAGAGCCCGCATATGCCATCTGGCATGATCGACCAGCAGGATGCAGGAGGCCATGAGGCCCAGCAGCCTCAGGGCCATCCTGACCAAAACTCAGGATAGAGGCTGAAAGATCGGAATCAGAGTCTGAATATCCTGGACACGCCGTTCGAGAGAATAGACCCGAAAGTGTGTTGTATCTAGAACCGCTCCGATGAAGAGGAGCTTCTGAGAGGGAATCGGGTGCGACTTCGGCACATTGATGGAGAACCCCAGCAAATGCAGGAGGTCGGCCATTGTCTGGAGGTGGGAGACTACTGCCCGGGGCGAGCCAGCCTTCAACAGCCAGTCAAAATAGGGGGAAGACTGGAACCCCTGATCTGCGCAGATGAGCTGCGACCACCGCCATCACTTTCGTCAACACCCGAGGGGCGCTGGTAAGGCCAAAGGGGAGCACGGTAAACAAAGTGCTCGTGGCCTACCGTAAACCGCAGGCAACGCCGGTGGGCCGGCAGGACGGGGATATGGAAATATACGTCCTGCAGGTCCAACGCTGCCATTCAGTCTCCAGGGTCAAGGGCAGACAAGACCTGAGCCAGAGTTAACATCTTGAACTTCTCCTTCCGGAGGAAGTGATGGATGTCCCAGAGGTCCAAGATAGGACGCAGGCCCTTGTCCTTCTTGGGCACCAGAAAGTAGTGGGTGTAACAACCATGTCCTACTTCTGGCGCAGGAATGCGCTCGATGGTCCCCTTAGCCAAGAGAGCCGAGACTTCCTGTTGAAGGGCCGAGACTTCCTGTTGAAGTGCCAAGTGATCCCAGGACATGCGTGGTACTGGGGTTGCATGGCTGGAGAGGCAGTCTTGAAGGGGAGGGAGTAGCCCCTTCGGACAATTTGTAAAACCCACCTGTCCGAAGTGATGGTGCGCCAGTGGGGGAGGTGATGGCAAATCCTGCTGCCCACTGGCGTTTGATGGGCCTGAAAAACCGGACTAGGAAGGTTTGGAGGCAGTGGTGGCAGGGGGGCGGTAGACTGACCCGCCCGCTGACCCACCTCGGCAGGTACCACATACATGCGGAGACCGTTGCTGTACAGGCCTGTGGCTCTGAAGCGAACGTGTTTGGGCGCCCCTTCCGTGGCCACGAAAGAAGCGAAAAGCAGAAGGCGGAGGAGGGTGCGTGGCGGAAAGGCCCAGGGACTTGGCCATAGTCCGCAAGTCCTTAAAGACCTCCAACGCATTATCTGCTTTGATGCCGAAAAGGCGAATGCCATCAAAAGGCATGTCCATCTGAGTGTTCTGGACATCCCCAGAAAAACCAGTTATCCTCAGCCAGGTGTGGCGGCGGAGCACCACTGTTGAGGAAATTGCCCTGCCCAGCAAGTCAGCAGTGTCAAGGCCACAGCGAATCGTGAACTTGGCTGTATCCCTCCTTTCAGCAATAGCTTGAGAGAGCACTGTCCGGGCCTCCTCCGGACATTGAGGCAGCGCACACGTCACCGTATTCCACACAGAGTGGGAATAACAGCCCAAGAGGAATGCGGTGTTCACAGACAGCAGCCCTGAACTGGCGGAAGAACAAAACGTACCGAAATGCTCCAGTTTCTTGGATTCCCAGTCCGGAGGAGCGGTAGGGAATGCACTCTGGGACGCAGAGGCTTGGACAACCAAGCTCTCATGGGTGGGGTGTTGGGAAAGGAAAAGGGGGTCAGCCACGTTCCTATCCCTAGGAGCCCCAGTGTTGGGTCTGGACCAGGTGCCCGAAAAAGTCTGAAAGTGCATCGTTAAAGGGCAGCAGTGGCTCCGCAAGGTAGCCGCCGGGTGAAGCACTTCTGTCAGGAGGTTAGTCCTGACGGCCACGGTAAGGAGCTCAAGGTGGAGGGCCTCAGACACCCTAAGCAACACCACTGCATAACTTGCACCCTCCTCCGTAGCCACGGTAGGAGTGAGCATGCCAAGGTCAGGAGAGGTATCAAGACCACTGGCCTCCCCCAGCTCCTCTACCCAGTCTGGGTCAAACTCACATTGTGCTGTGAGAGGGTCCTCAGACCAGAGCAGAAGGAGGCTGGACAAAGGGATAGAAATCCCCCATCGGCATCGAGTGACACCGTTCCTGCGCACTATAGACCTCGGGGCTGAAACCAGGTGCGTCGTTCAGCGGGACAGGCGACGTTGGAAGTGGTGCCGGCGGGGTCGACGTCTGTAGAGGTGTCACAAGGTCAACTGGCTTCGACCGGGATCCACGCCTGGATCCAAGGGGGCCCTGCGGTGCCGGAAGCAATGCCAGAGCCGCCGACAGTAAAGGGCAAGGACCCCCAGTCGGGCCCAAAGGCCACCAGAGGGGCCTGACGGCCCAAAGAGGCGAGCCATGGCTGACAGAAATTTCTGCAGTTTGGCCAGAGTCGCCGACAGACCCGGGAAGGGAGGGTAGGCCGACGGTGACAGCTTAGGCTCTGCCGAAGCCGCGGGGGAGGCCCCACCCACACCCTCAGCCGCGACGGGTGAGCAGGAAGTCGGAGAGCGATGGCGCTTCTTCGACTTCTTGTGATGCTTCGTCTTACCTGACCCAGAGTGCAAAGACTTCGATCCCGACGAACGATGATGGTGGCTCGGCGACCGGTCCCTCAACCTCCCACGGGACCTTGAGCGGCGCGGAGCAGACTGCCAGACTTCAAGCAACTTTTAGGACCTCTCCTGCAAAGTCTTCGGCGCCATGGCCCGGCAGTCGGGGCATGAGTTGGGGTCGTGGTCGCGCCCCAGGCAGTAGAGCCGCACGCGGTGTGGGTCCGTCACAGACATGAGATGACAGTCCCCGCTGGACTTAAAGCCGGGCATCCCTACAGCACCAGGAGTCGATCGACTCGAAAACAGACAAAAAGGCCTCGAAAAACTCAGTCAAAAAGTGACTGGGGTTACCGCTCTCTCGGGATCTGTGCTTGCTGGCGCAGGAAAAGAAAGAACTGACAGCGCGTGAGGGCGGCGTCTAAGTAGCTGCCGTGACGTAATCTCGGTGACCACGCACCAGACGACGGACGCAGAGCCGCTAGACGCATCCTTCCGACGCGCAATTGTACTGCTGACGAAAACCTTCCAGATCCAGTCTGACGTCTGGGGGTAATTTTAAGGTAAGGAATCTATCACTAACTTATTTCTTTCAGATTATATATTTTTTTTAATTATGGCTGCATTTGGAGAGGCTAGAGCTGTGCAATTGTTTAAAGTCGCTCCCAGCTAGGACTGAATTTGTGAAGGCTGAAGGTGATACTTCTGCACATTGACCGTGAAACCCAATTGGTGGAGTAGGTCTAATGTAGTCTGAGTGCGATGTAGACACTTTTGGTGTGTGCTGGCTTTGATGAGCCAGTCGTCCAGATATGGGAAGACATAAACCGTTGTGTTCTGAGATGTGCTGCGACTACTACTAGACATTTTGTGAACACACTGGGAGCAGGAGTTACTCTTAACTGGAGTACCTTGAATTGATAGTGTTTTCCTGCTATCACAAATCTGAGATATTTGTGATGAGCTGGGTAAATTGGAATATGAAAGTATGCGTCTTTTTAAGTCCAGTGTAGACATAAAATCACCTTGCTGTAGTAGTGGAAGGACCTGTTGAAGCGTGACCATGTGGAAATGTTCTTAAAGTATGTACAAATTTAATGTCCTTGGATCCAAAATGGGTCTTAAGGAGACGCCATCCTTGGGGATTAGAAAGTACAGAGTATACACCCCTGAATCTTGGTACTGTAATGGAACTGGTTCTATAGTCCCTTTTGTTAAAGGAGCTTGTACCTCTTGGTTGAGGAGTTGCAGGTGCTTTGACATGAGTTTGTGAGTGCCAGGTGGAATAATGGGAGGATTACTGGTGAGCTAAAGGCAATAACCATGTCGGATAATGTCTAACACCCATTTGTCTGATGTTATGGATTGCCAAATGGCGAGAAATTGTTGAAACCCCCCCCACCCCCCCCCGGACAGGTGTTAAATGAAGGAGGGGGGGAGGAGGGGAGTGTAGGCAAGTCACTGCTTCTTGGGGGAAGGGGAGTTACGTTCATACCGTGCTCTTACCCCTACCTTTAAAATTATTTCCTGTGTACCCTCCTCTATAGAAGCCTCTACCGGAGGAGGGCTGCGTGTTGGACTTGTATGAGGAAGTGTTAAGAGTCTAAGGATGTACTTTTAGACCCTGCGCTGTAGAATGATCGGCAAAAGGAGCCTCTGCTTGAAGGAGTCTGAAGTGCTCCCATGTATTTCGCAACATCAGTGTCTCTTCATCTTTTCTAAAGCCTCATCAATCTGAGGTCCGAAAAGATGTTACTTGTCTAAGGAGTATGTAAAACAGACTGCTGGACTTCTGGTTTAAAACCTGAAATTTCAAGCCAGGCATGCCGACGTAAGAGAATGCTGGAATTAACTTTTCTCGCTGCAGGGTCAGCTGCATCAAGAGCACATTTAAGAGGAGTTAGAAAAGCGTTTCCCTTCTTGAACTAGCTCTTGTGCTCTTCTGGAAGGTACTCTTGTAGGCCTTCCATCTCATCCCAATGTGCCTTGTCATACCTAGATAGTAGGCCCTGCGTGTTGGCAATGTGCCACTGATTAGCGGCGGATTGAGCAGCTACCCTTTTACCAGATGAGTCAATTAGCTTAGATTCTTTATCTGGGGGGAGATGTATTCCCAGGTGTCTTAGTTCACTCTTTTACAAGCGTTAGAAACTAAGAGGGAATAGAGAGGGAGCTGTCCTTTAATAAAAACCAGCATCAGAAGGTGATGGTTTATATTATTTCCCAACCCTGGGTGTTCGAATTAATGCACGAACAGGGTCCTTAAAAAATCTCATCTGCATGTCTCATCATGCCTTTTAACATAGGGAGACTTTGACTAACTGGGAAAAGACCCTAGTGTTTCAAATAAAAAATCGTCATCCAAGGCATCTTTATGCAGTGTAACCGCATGCTATGCTGCTGCTCTGGAAATGAGCTCTACAGAGAATACATTATCGTTTGGAGGGGAAAGTTTTGCAGGGTAAAGGTCTGGATCATTATCTATGGGTGGATCAATATTATAATCATTCCATGGATCTGTTGGCAAAGGAACATGGTCATGATCGTCATCATCATCATCATCATCATCATCATCGCAATCTTGTAAATCAAGCTGTGCATGAGTAGTTAGTCCCCTGTGGTGGTATGTGTAATAGATCTGAGCTTGGCAGTATTGGTAAAGGTGAGGATAGCGGAGGTGGTGGAGAGAATGGCAAGTAGGATAGATGGGGCTTGTAGCATAGTCCTTAAGAGGGATCTTGTATCTAGTGTCCTCTGAAATGACTTTCCTCTTGGAAGGAGTTTTGGCTAAAATATGTTCAGTGTCTGGATTGTTAAGCTTTTTCTGCTTTGGATCTATTCTGCCCTTCATAATATCTAAGATCGGTTCCGGGGAATCTGAAAGATCTTCTTTCGATTTCGGGGGAAGAAATTTTCGGTACTGAACCGGACTGGTCCTTGGAAGGTTTCAGCTTCTAAGCAGTCTTGTTTCCAAGTGGAGGATTTCTGCTCCGAGCCAGATTTGTCTTTCAGAGCTGAATGTTTAGAGTCCGAAGACGAATCGTCTCGGCCCGAGCCGGAAGGCTTGACCACTTCTTTCGGTGGCGGGCCCGAGGGCAGGGATCAGAAACATAGTCTTGGTGCCTACTAAGGCCTGAAGGCAGAGGTGGTGCCGAAGCCTTATGTTTGGTGGATGCTAGTTTATGGGGTGCAGAGGTTGTAGTACTCAACACCCTGTCCCGCTGTAATGTTTTCGGACTGCAACTCGATCCAGAGGTCGGAATCAGATTCTGGGACCGAAAAGGCCTCTTCCACAGCTGCTGCTCCTTCATGTTCAGATTCTTCTCCGAAGATATCAGGAGGGTGTTGAGTGCCTTGGCGCTGCATTTCTTGTTGTTGAGGCCGACGATCTTTAAGTCTTTTTCGACCTGAAGGACCAACATGCCTCACAGTCTTTTTCCTTGTCAGTTGCAGACCTTGCTTATATCGGTGCAAGGGTAGTTGGAGTGGCACCGAAGTCAGAATTGAAACAGAGTCTTTTACATCGGCAGAGGGATGGATCGACACGGCTAGTCCCGAAGGCCGTCCACTATGTTTTCGACCGAAGATGAGACTTTCCGATGGATACGCAAAGCGAGGGAAACTAGTCCGATAATACCATCAAGGGTTTAGTGGATTGCGCACAAAGGGGAACCCGAAGGACGGTTTTGAACCGGAGCGCAGCAATACACATCCAAATCCGATGGCGGAAAGAAAACAATCTAACCATGGAGTTGATGACCATGCGCACTATCACCAAAAGGAAGAGTCCCCTAACCTCGTGACTAGGAAAGACTCCTTCGAAGAAAAATAACCTGCAAACTTCCGGACCCAACACTAGATGGCAGGACTATGCAAAGCACATGCCTCGAACATATATACATTTAACAAATTACATTTGTAGTTTACAGGTTTGGTACTATTTAAAAAAAACATTTTTGGGGTAGTGGGGGCCTTCAAAATCCCACTTTTAATTATACTTAAAAAAAAATATATATATAGAATGACAGAGAAACACTGCCACCTACTGTTCAAATGTGGTAACGTTTTGAGTTGTAAAGACTTGCGTGGGGAGTCATTACAATGTAAAAAGTACATAAATGCTATACGTAGTGAAAACTTTGGGGTAAAGGTTGTTTCCCACAAACCCAGCACTGGGGAGCTTTAGTTAGTCAACTTTTTATCTGTCTAGATGGCTCTTTCATAGATTCAAATTTTGAATCAGAGTAGCACTCAGTAATTGCAATATATATATATATATATATAGCAAAAAACATGCTCATTTTTAATGAAACGCGTTACATTTAACTGACTGGCCCACCAAAGGAATCTGCTTATCCATTTGGGTTCGTGCAGCACATCAGCATACACCCATTGCCTCTTGTTGACAGCGCAATCACCAACAGGAATTTGCCTTCATCACCTTTTGTGTCAAGAAAGCAGCATTCCATCACACCATACCCTGGTTTTGTGAGGAGACCAACAGCTGATCTAATGACCTAATTCATGGTGCTAATTCTTGGAGTAAGCACTTTGAGAGGATGCAATGACTTTTCCGCATTAAACAATGGATTGAGAAAGAAGGAGTTAACACCACTACCTCATTCAAATAACGGGATTAAAATTTGGTTAATTGCCTATAGAGGCCAATTACATTCTTTGATGTTCCTTTGAACAAGCAAAGAAAGACTGGAATCCTCCTTTGGCTGGATGGAAAATATATTAAAGAATTTAGTGGGGCTGCTACCAAATTGGTTGCAAGACTTCCCTGTGCACCAAATGAGTCGTAAGTGGTGGTAGAACCACTAGCAGGTGCTAGTGTGCGACTACATTTAGCAGGTTCTACCAAGGCTAAACTCTACATGGTCATGAGCCAGGGCATGAAGTTCATGAACTTTAAAGTCTTGTTGTAAGACCTGGCCCTTTTCAAGTGAAGAGTCGGAGAGACCAAGAAGGGGATAGATCATGAAGGTGAAGTAGATGGGTAAACTAACACTGTTCCAGCCACACTGGTGCAATGAGTATCGAGAGTAAACGGTTCATCTTTGCCTTGCCGTTTACCCTGGAGGTCAGTTCAACTCAGGAAAAGTGAATGAAAATGTGCAGAAGAGTCAATGGAAACAATTAAGGCATCCACTCTTATTTCAGAGGCCTGCGATACTCTATATAGAGGTATAAGTCGTTGGCTTATTTCTAGTCCCACAGTTCGTGAGAGCTCATGTCTCCTTGTATGATGATAAAAATTCAGGATGCAATGAGCCTCCAATGGCTCCTCAACCTTGGCCAGAGCCCCAAGCACTGTACGCAGTTCTAGGAATTTGATGGCCAGTTTTGGTTTACTGCTAAAATTCACATTCAATTGAAAGCTAACAATGCACTGAGCATGTGGAACTTCCTGCCTTCCACCTTCAGAAAAGTGTGTTCAGAGAATGGTGGAACTTTTGAGTCAAAGCAAAAAGTGAGTAAACAACTGAAAAAAGTTTTCGGTCAAAGGAATATCTTATTCAGTCAAACGTCAAGTGTTGATATAAAAAATGTAACAAGAATATTTATCTTAAAAATAAATGACAGCACCCAGTGCTCTTGAATACTTTTCAATAGGGGTGAAATAGAATGAAACAGCAACCTGTAATTTCACCAACCAAACATGGGTATTCTCTGATTTCATATAGGTTTAATACATCTTCGCTTCAAAGCCATAAAACCTATCATTGGTTTGTTTAGAGGTAACGAGGCATGTCTGTACAACACAGTTGACAACGAACCGTTTGACTTTACAGACCCCACTAGCTTTAGCCAAATAATGTAAAGCCGTCTTGGCCTCAAACCTTTTGCCAGAGACGCTGGGCTTGGGAACAAGTAAGCAAAGAAAGTAAGAATAATGTAAAAATCAGACATTTAGAAGAAAAGGGCGAGTTCCAATGACGAAAAAACATGTACAGGCCATTGATAAACGGAAGCAGAAGGAAAATGCTACTTACCAGTATGAGATTCATACTGTAGCATAGATCGCCATCTGGTGTTGGGCTCGGATGCTTGCACCTTGTTGTTGTCTTGGAAGAAGTCTTTTGTAGTCCCAAGATAGGTGACTCCTCCCTTGGACGATAGTGCGCATGGGCATTGACTCCATCCTCAGATTGTTTTTCGCCATGATGGGAAATGATGGAGTTAGTAAGAAGTAGAAGAGATATCCATGTGAATGTATCTAATTAAGAGAACACGAACAGATACAGGCTCCGGGTAGGCGGGTTGACTTATGAATCTCCGCAGCTCTACATGCCAAGAACAGATGCATAGTGTTAAGTAGCATTTTCCGTTCGAGGCATACGAGCTGCGGAATTCATACTGTAGCATAGACTGTATAGCAGTGTCTCCCCTAGCGGTGGTCGCCTGTATCAGTTGCAGTGGTTTGAAAAAGTGTCTTAAGAACAGCCTGGCCTACAGAAGCCTGTTGCTTCGCCTGCACATCTACACAATAGTGTACCCTAAACAATGACAAATTTCTGTTTTGTAGGTAGGCTGTAAGGGCAGCTAGATGTAATCTGATTGAGGAGTATGCCAGATTGCATCTTTGTAGATGTAGCAAATAGCAAATAATGTTCTGAATTGAAGCATCTAATGGATCTATTTTGTTATTGCAGTAAATTACGAATCTTTTCCATTTAGCTTCATAGAAAGGTCTAGTAGTGGGGCGTCTGGCTTCTTTAATAATATTCATACATTCAGGTGGGAGGTTAAGGGAACCGAACTCTAGGACTTCAGGAGCCAGATTGCTAGATTCAGCTGTGCTGGATCTGGGTGCCTTATCTCTCCATGGTTCTGTGTGAGCAGTCTTGGGAAGAGATGTAGCTTCTGGTGTGGAACTACGGAGAGTTCGAGGAGTGTTGCGAACCACGGTTGCCGCGCCCATGTGGGAGCAACTAGGATCATTTTGAGAGACTGTTGCTTGAGCTTCCTGACCACTAACGGAATGAGTGGGAGTGGCGGAAAAGTGTACGCAGATCTGCCTGACCAGTTCATCCATATCGCATTGCCCTTGGACAACGGGTGTGGGAACCTGGCGGCGATGGTTGGGCATTTTGCGTTTGGGTGTGTGGCGAACAGATCTGTGGCTGGTTGTCCCCACATTTGGAAGAAAGGTTGAAGAACTTGCGGATGAAGTTCCCATTCGTGTATTTGTTGAGTCTGCCGACTTAACAGATCCGCTATCTGATTTCTTACCCCTGGAAGATTTTCGGCTAGCAGATATAAGTTTTGTGGAATGGCCCATCTCCATATGCTTTGCGCTAGATGACAGTTGCACAGAATGTGTTCCTCCTTGTTTTTGTATACAATACATCGCTGTCATATTGTCTGCGCGGACTAGGACAGTTTCGTTGAGAAGACGTGTTTGGAATGATTTTAAGGCTAGAAATATTGCTAGTAATTCTAGGTGGTTGATGTGGAGCGATTTTTGTTGAGTCGTCCACTTGCCCTGAATTGTGTGGTGTAGGAGAGTGGCTCCCCAGCCGGAGAGTGGTGCGTCTGCTGTTAGCACTATCTGTGGACCCGGCTCTAGGAACGGCCGCCCTCCGGAAAGGTTTTGTGCGTTGCACCACTGCAGAGAGCGAGGTGTGCGACTGTCTACCAAAACCAGATCTGCAAGTTGACCTTGAGCCTGGTTCCACTGACGTGCTAAGCATTCATGTAAAGGTCGCGTTTGGAGTCTTGCGTGAGGTACAATGAAAATGCAAGAGGCCATCATTCCTGTGAGTTGCATGAACACCCTCGCTGGAAGGGAATGCTGTGACTGAAATTTGGTGATGAGTTTGTATACTGGCTATCCTGGTTGGATTGGGATATGCCAGAGCTTTGGAGGCATCTATTGTGGCCCCTAGATACTGATGTATGTGGGAGGGCTGAAGATGTGACTGTGTAGTTTACTGTGAACCCCAAGTTGTGTAGTAGCTGGATGGTTTGGTAAGTGTGATGGACACACTGGTTGTGTGACTTGGCTTTTATCGAGGTATGGAAAGACATGGATCTGTTGTCTTCAGGTGTGCTGCTACTACTGCAAGGCACTTTGTGAACACTCTGGGTGCTGTGGTCACCCCGAATGGAAGGACTTTGAACTGATAGTGTTGTCCGTCCAACATGAATCTTAGGTATTTCCTGTGAGCAGGGTGTATGGGAATATGGAAGTAGGCGTCCTGGAGATCTAGTGTGGCAAGGAAGTCGCCCTTTTGAAGTAAAGTAGTGGGAGGACCTGTTGAAGAAATGTGGAAATGATCTGACTGTATGTAGAGATTGAGGGGTCTGAGGTTGAGTATTGGCCTTAGGGTGTCATCCTTTTTGGGGATTAGGAAATACAGCGAGTAAACCCCTGTTCCTTGATGCTCTAAGGGAACTAGTTCCATTGCATGCTTTTGACGCAGTGAGAGAACTTCCCGTTTTAAGAGAGAGATGTTCTGTGGACATTGGACGCTGTTTGGGTGGTATGGTGGGTGGGGTGGCTGTAAGTTCCAGGCAGTAACCATACTGTATAATTTGTCTTACTCAGTTGTCTGTAGTGATGGAAGTCCAGACAGGTGGGAACTGTGATCGTCTCCCTCCGACCGGAGTGGAATGGTCTGGAGAGAGTGGAGGGAAGGTAGCTTGTTAGCGGGGGAGGTGCGAGTGTTGTTACCTCGGCATCTTCTATTGTTATTTCTCCTGTACCCCCCTCTAAAATATCCCCTGTTGGGGGATGTTTGTGTGCTGTTTTTGTAGGAAGAAGCAGCATCTGCACTGATGTTCTTGGATGCTCCGCTATAGAAGGAGCATCTAAAGGAACCACGTGTGGATGGAGACTGTAATGCTCCCATAGATTTAGCAGTCTCGGTGTCCTTTTTCATTTTTTCTAGAGTGGTGTCTACAGCCGGTCTAAAAAGTTGTTCCTGATTGAATGGCTGATTGAGGCTAGTTGTTTGTACCTCTTGTTTGAACCTAGAGATGTGCAACCAGGCATGTCATCTGAGTAACACGCTAGTGTTGATGGACCTAGAGGCGGTGTCTGCTGCATCAAGGGCACACTTAATTGATGCATTAGTTACTAATTTCCCTTCCTGAATTAAATCATTGGCCTTGGTCTTATATTGATCAGGTAAATGTTGCAATAGGGTTTCCAGCTGGTCATAGTGAGCCCTATCATACCTAGCACGTAATGCCTGTGAATTGGCTATCTGCCAGTGATTAGCTGCTTGGGCAGCAACACGTTTGCCAGAAGCATCTAATAATTTAGACTCCTTGTCCAGAGGTGGCGCATCACCGGAGGTTTGAGAATTGGCACGTTTTCTAGCGTTAGCTACCACTAGGGAGTCTAAAGGGAGTTGACCCTTGATGTAGGTGGGATCACTGGGGACAGGTTTATATTTCTTTTCAGTTCTGGGATTGAGAATTCTAGCCCTAACAGGGTTCTTGAATATGTCAGGGGCATGTTTAATGACACCTTTCAACATTGGCAGGGTTTGTACAGTCTTTAGTGACTGTTCAAAGGTGTCTATTAGAAAGTCCTCCTCTGCGGGTTCTGAATGCATTGGGACCCCATGGTACTGAGCAGCCCTATTTACAAGCGGACTAAAACAAATATTGTCAACTGGGGGAGTTGGCTTTGTTGGGTATGCATGGGGATCAGGCCGGTCTTGAGGATCTACTGGGTCATCATAATAATCCCAATCTCAGTAAAAGGGTAATTGTTGCCTCCCCCATCCCCTAAATCATCATTATCATCCTGTGGTGGTGGTGAGTTTGGTGGAAGTATACGAGTATGCGGAGGAGAGACAGGCTTAGTAGGAAGAACAGGAGAAGAGGGTCGCAAAGGTGAAGTGGCACAGTCTTTCCTTTTTACAGGCACAGCAGGAATGTCTGGGGTGTCCAATCTCCTCTTCTTGTGTGGAACAGCAGCCAAATGTCCTGTTTTGGGGTCTATGTGGAGAGTCTTTTGTTTCAGATCGATAGGATCCTGTCGAAAAGGAATATGCTACTTACCAGTATGCATCTCTTCTTGGCATGTAGAGCTGCAGAGCCACACACTTAGGATAAGATCGCCATCTGGTGTTGGGCTCGGATTATTGCAGGTTGTTGTCTTCGGAAGAAGCCTTTTGGTCACGAGATAGGTGACTCCTCCTCTGGACAACAGTGCGCATGAACATCCACTCCATCCTCAGATTGTTTTTCGCCATGATGGGAAATGATGGTGTATAAGAATAAAGAGAAAGGATGTCCATGTGTAATGTCTAATTAAGACAATGCTGGAACAGATACAGGTCCCGGGGAGGCGGGTGGGCGTGTGTGGCTCTGCAGCTCTACATGCCAAGAACAGATGCATACTGGTAAGTAGCATATTCCGTTCAAGGCATATGAGCTGCAGATCACACACTTAGGATAGACTATATAGCAGTGTCCACCTGTATCCGTTGCAGCAGTTTTGAATAGAGTTTTTAGGACAGCTTGGCCTACGGAAGCTTGTTGTTTGGATTGCATATCAACACAGTAATGTTTAGTGAAGGTGTGTGTGGTAGATCATGTGGCTGCTTTGCAAATATCTTCTAAGGGAATGTTCCCTAAGAATGCCATGGAAGCCCCTATTTTACGCGTGGAGTGCGTCAAAGGGGGAACTGTAAGAGTGCGTTTAGCTTTTTGGTAACCTATTTGGATACATTTAACTATCCACCTGGCTATACCGGATTTTGAAATGGGGTTGCCTTTATGTGGTGGAGAGAAAGCAACAAACAGTTGTTTGGTTTTGCAAAAAGGTGTGGTTCTGTCGATGTAATAAAGCAAGGCTCTTTTAACATCTAAGGTATGAAGGGCTCTCTCAGCTACTGAGTCTGGATTAGGGAAGAAGACTGGCAGCTCGACTGATTGGTTAAGATGGAAAGGGGAAATGACTTTAGATAGGAATTTTGGGTTTGTCCTAAGAACCACTTTGTTACGATGTAGTTGTAGGAATGGTTCTTCAAGAATTAAGGCCTGCATCTCTTCGCAGGGATGTGATTGCGATAAGGAAAGCCACTTTCCATGTCAGGAAATGCAGTTAGCATTTATGCATAGGAGGGCCCATGAGCCTTGTTAGAACAATATTTAGATTCCACACTGGGGAAGGTGGTAATCTTGGAGGAACAATTCTTTTGAGACCTTCCATAAAGGCTTTGATGGCTGGTACCGTAAATAGTGACAGGTGTTGTCTATTTTGTAAGTAGGCTGCTAAGGCTGCTAGGTGTAGACGTATGGAGGAATACGCTAAATTGCATCTTTGCAAGTGTAGTAAATAGCAAATAATGTTTTGGATGGAAGCATCCAGTGGACGTATTATATTGTTAGTGCAGTAAATGGCAAATCTTTTCCATTTTGCAGCATAACATGCCCTAATAGTAGGCCTTCTAGCTTCTTTTATGATATTCATACAGTCTGGTGGGAGATTGAGGTAACCGAACTCTAAGACTTCAGGAGCCAGATTGTCAAGTTCAGTTGCTGTGGCTCTGGGTGTCAGATTTCTCCATGGTTCTGGGTTAATAAGGCCGGGGAAAGGCGCAGTTTTTGATGTGGAACTAGCGATAGTTCCAGAAGTGTCGTGAACCAGGGTTGACGTGCCCAAGTGGGAGCTACCAGAATCAGTTTTAGAGACTGTTTGAGCTTGCGCACCACAAATGGAATGAGTGGGAGAGGCGGAAAAGCGTACGCAAATCTGCCTGACCTGTTCATCCATATTGCATTGCCCTTCGACTGTGGGTGTGGAAACCTGGCGGCGAAGGTTGGGCATTTTGCGTTTGTGTGTGGCGAACAGGTCTATGTCTGGTTGGCCCCATTTTTGGAAGAATGGGAATAGGACTTTGGGGTGTAATTCCCATTCGTGGATTTGTTGTGTCTGTCGACTTGGGAGATCGGCAACCTGGTTGTGAACCCCTGGAAGGTGTTCCGCTAGCAGGTAGATGTTTTGGGGAATTGCCAATCTCCAGATGTTCTGTGCGAGTTGGGACAATTGGAGAGAATGTGTCCCCCCTGTTTTTGTATGTAATACATTGTCGTCCTGTTGTCTGTGCGGATGAGGACAGTTTTGTTCCTTAGATGTACTTGAAAGGATTTCAGTCCTAGGAACACCGCTAGAAGTTCTAGGTGATTGATATGTAGCAGTTTTTGTTGAGTGGTCCATCTGCCCTGAGTGGTGTGTTGAAGGAGATGGGCTCCCCACCCTGTGAGATGCGTCGGTCGTCAGCACTACTTGTGGAAGAGGCTCTAAGAACGGTCGCCCTTTGGACAGGTTGATGGTGTTCCACCATTTCAGTGAGCGACTGTCCACCAACACCAGATCGGTAAGTTGTCCGTGAGCCTGGTTCCACTGTTGTGCTAGACATTTTTGCAAGGGACGCATTTGAAGTTGAGCATGAGGCACAATGTAGATGCATGACGCCATCATGCCTAACAGTTGCATAAACACTCTTGCTGGAAGAGTGTGTTGAGTTTGAAATTTTAAGATGAGGTTTTGTATGTTGGCTATCCTGGCTGTGCTGGGATAAGCTATGGCCTTGGACGTATTTATGGTGGCTCCCAGATATTGACGTATGTGGGAGGGTTTCAGTTGAGATTTGGGATAGTTGATGGTAAATCCCAAGTCGTGTAGGGTTTGAATAGTGCGGTGAGTGTGGAGAACGCATTTGTCGAAAGTATTGGCTTTTATGAGCCAATCGTTGAGATACGGGAAGACATGGATTTGTTGTCTCCTGAGGTGCGCTGCCACTACTGCTAAGCATTTGGTGAATACCCTGGGTGCAGTGGTTACTCCGAATGGGAGGACTGTAAACTGATAGTGCTGTCCGTCTACCACAAATCTTAGATACTTCCTGTGTGCAGGATGCATGGGGATGTGAAAGTATGCATCCTTGAGGTCCAATGTGGCAAGGAAGTAGTCTTGTTGAAGTAGTGGGAGGACTTGTTGGAGAGTGATCATATGGAAGTGATCTGAGTGTATGTACTGATTTAGTAGTCTGAGGTAGAGTATGGGTCTTAAAGTCTCGTCCTTTTTGGGAATTAGGAAGTAGAGAGAATATACTCCTGTACCCTGATGCTGGAGTGGAACTGGTTCTATTGCGTGTTTTTGAAGCAAGGATCGAATTTGGTGACATTGGATGGTGTTTGGGTGGTATGTGTGTGCGGGGGGGGGGGGGGGGGGGGGGATGGGGGGGGGGGGTGTTTGTGAGTTCGAGGCAGTAACCAAACTGGATAATTTGTCTTACCCACTTGTCTGTTGTAATGGAATTCCAGACAGGTAGGAACTGTTGGAGTCTTCCCCCGACTGGAGTGGAATGGTCTGGGGGGAGTGGGGGCAAGTCACTGTTCAGTGGCTGGAGAGGTGTTGGTGTTGGTATTGCCCCGACCTCGGCCCTTGGTTTTGTTTCCCCTATATCCTCCTCTAAAATATCCTCTGTTAGGGGATGTTTGTGCGGAGGTTTTGAAGGTGGAAGAAGTGTCTGTTCCAACATTTTTGGAGGCTCCCCTATAAAAGGAGCGTCGAAAGGAGCCTCGCGGTTGTGGAGACTGTAATGCTCCCATTGATTTAGCAGTCTCGTTATCTTTTTTCATCTTCTCTAGTGCAGTATCTACTGTGGGTCCAAATAGTTGCTCTTGCTTGAATGATTGAGCAAGAATTGTTGTTTGTACTTCCGGCTTAAAGCCTGAAATACGTAGCCATGCGGGGCGTCTAAGTAGTATGCTTGTGTTGGACGCCCTAGAGGCAGTGTCCGCTGCCTCTAGTGCACATTTGATTGATGCATTAGATATGAGTTTTCCCTCTTGGATGAGGTCATTGGCCTGGGATTTGTACTGATCTGGCAGGTGTTCTAACTGATCATAATGAGCCCTATCATATCGGGCTAATAGGGCTTGTGTGTTGGCAATACGCCAATGGTTAGCAGCTTGTTTTGCCCGAGGACTCTAATAGCTTGGACTCTTTGTCTGGGGGAGGTGTGTCTCCTGTTTGGGAGTTAGCCCGCTTTCTTGCGTTTGAAACGACTAAAGAGTCTAGAGGGAGCTGTGTTTTAATGACCTAGGTGGTCATCAGGAGGGGAGGGTTTGGAGGGGTATGTAGTGGGATCAGGAATATCAGGTAAAGGGTAAGCCCAGTCATCTAAGGGTGCCGTATCCGGGAGTGTGAAAGGATCATTGGGGTCATCCGGATCCCCCCCCTCCCCCTAAGTCATCATCCTCCTGTGGAGGTGGTGTATGTGAATGAGATGGTAGAGGAGGAGGAGATAGGGGCAGAGGGGGTGGGATGAGAGGTGATATAGGAGAGGAAGGACGAATGGGTGAGGTGGCGAAGTCCTTCTTCTTTATGGGAGCTGGAGGAGGTGGTGTGTCCAGCTTCCTTTTCTTGTATGGCACAGCGGTGACATGTCCGGTTTTTGGATTGATATAAATCCTTTTTTGCGTGGGATCCGGGCAAAAAAGTTCTTCATAGTCCGAAAGTGGCTTTGGTGCCGACTTTTTCGGTTCCGATCTATGTTTTGGATGATCGGTGGAGTCTTTGTGGACTTTTTTTTGGTACCGACGATGGTTTCGGTGCCGAAGAACTTTTCGGTGCCGGTGGAGATTTCGGCCTCGATGGTTTCGGAGCCTGCTTCGGTGCAGAGGTGTTGAGTCTTCGGTGCCGAAGGTATTGTGGGCACAACATGTGGTTTGCTCGAGCCCGACCCACCTGTAGGCTTATATTTCTTCGGAGCCTGGGCCCGAGGGCGGGGCTTCTGAAGAAGATTTTCGGTCGCGACTGGGGCCAGCTGGCGGAGTCTTGACCAATGTCTTTTTTGGGGGGGTTGGGGAAGGGGCACTGGTACTCACTCGTTGCCCCGGAGTGATGAGGTCATCAGAATCGTCCGCCTCGGATACGATTTGGAGGTCTTCGGAATAGTCTTCTGGGACATCCTGGGCAAAGATGTCCTCTGGTTCTGGAGCTGGTCTGGCCATGATATGGCGTCGAGCTCTTCGGTCCCGGATGGTTTTCTTGGAACGGAATGCGGCGCAGGCTGGACAGCTGGATTCGTTATGTTCCGGCGAGAGGCACAGGTTGCAGACCTCGTGGTGGTCACTGTGGGGGAACTTTGCTCCACATTGGGGGCATTTTTTAAAAGGTGCCCTTCCCATGAGCCGTATCCGAACCCAATGGCGGAAAAAAACAATCTGAGGATGGAGTGGATGCCCATGCGCACTGTTGTCCAGAGGAGGAGTCACCTATCTCGTGACCAAAAGGCTTCTTCCAAAGACAACAACAACCTGCAATCATCCGAGCCCAACACCAGATGGCGATCTTATCCTAAGTGTGTGATCTGCAGCTCATATGCCTCGAACAGTTCTTCCTCTTCTGTAGTCGCTTTCGGCGAGGATTTTTTTTCGGGTCTGAGTGAGGTTTGGTTTCTGCTCCGGAGCCTTGGGAGATGGTTTTGGGTCCTTCGGCTTGGATGTGAAGACGGAAATCTTCTACGTTCCGAAAGCTTCGGAGACGATGCCTTTCTTTCGGCGCAGAGGTCTTTTTGGGAGTAGGCTGCGCTCCCGTCTTCAGTGCCAAAGGCGTCTGCGGGACACTGATATGCAGCTTGCTCGGTCCCGAGCCGCCGGAAGCCTTGTCCTTTATCTTCAGAGCCGGGCCCTTGGGTGGGGCTTCTGATGCTTGTTTTCGGTTGCGACTGGGGCCAGCAGGCGAAGTCTTGACCAGAGCCGCCTTTTTTTGAGGTGGGGTTGGGGCAGTTGTACTCACTCAACCTGAAGTGATGTGGTCGTCTGAGTCAGTCATCTGCTTCAGACAGGATTTCGAGATCCTCAGAATCCTCCTCCAGGACATCGGGGCCTTCATCGAAGATGTCTACCGGTGCCGGAGCTGCTCGCTGCCCCATGATGTGTTGGGCCCGGCGATCATGGATAGTCTTTTTGGCTCGAAAGGAGGCGCAGGCCTGGCAATTATTCTCATCGTGCTCTGGCGAAAGACACAGGTTACAGATCTTGTGGTGGTCACTGTGTGGGTATTTAGCTCCACACTGGGGCATTTTTTAAATGGTGTCCTTTCCATGAGCCGTAGGCCCGAATGGTGTCGATCGGCCCAGCAGCCCGCGTCGAGGACTGGAATCGAATATTTGAGGAGCGCATCGAAGATCACGCAATCGGGAACGTTACTGTCGAGTTTATGATGGTTTGTGCGTCGAAAAGGTTTGGAGAATATGGTGCCGAACCGGAGCGCATAAGTTATATCCGAACCCGATGGCGGAAAAAAAACAATCTGAGGATGGAATAGATGCTCATGCGCACTATCGTCCAAGGGAGGAGTCACCTATCTCTTGACTACAAAAGACTTCTTCCAAGACAACAACAAGGTGCAAGCATCCGAGCCCAACACCAGATGGCGATCTATGCTACAGTATGAATTCTGCAGCTCATATGCCTCGAACACATGTTTACCATCAAGAGAGATGAAATAACCACTAAAAAAGCAACCTTCCACAAATGTGTGTAGTATGTCAGCCTTGTGGGTTAGTTAAGAGGAAGACATTGATATAGAGAACCACATTCAATTTCCTAACTGGACGAAACGATTACTAAAACCCTTCAGGAAACCTTTAATCATTGGAATAGCGAAGAAAGGTGCCAGAGAAAGAAGCTTACATTAAGCAGTGATGGCAGCCAAATGCACTCTATTAGAAGAGAACTGTAAACCAGACTGTGCAATTAATTTAAGTTAAGTACTGCCCGTTCCTGGGGTGTTCTCGGGATCACATGTTTGCTGATGTGCCAGGAACAAATCCTCTTCCACTTGGAATGCATTCTAGTACCATGTGGAAGGATGCTTTACCTCTCAGAATGCAAACTATTTTCTCAGGAGCCATGTCACTTTCACCCCTGTATTATTAGAAAGTCCTGGGAGACTAGCAGTCTCATTACTCTGTATTGTACTATTTCCACCAAATCAAGAGTGCCAGGTCTGTCTGGCCAATGTTTTGACTACAAGTATCACTGCCATCCAGGATTGTCAGTCTGTACTTGGTAAGGACTAGAGTTATTAGCGGTACAGGTAGAATAGCATATGGAAAGGTTATTAACCAATATATTGTAAGAAAGTGCCCTCTTTTTGCATGGTTGCCTCCACTTTTTGCTAAACTGCTGATGTGCTTTGACTGAGTGTCCCATGTCCTCCTGCCAATCAGGTGCCCAGGGCTCATGTTCTTTCCCTAAAACTGCATTGAAGACCAAACCCAATTGTCCACAGGTCAGTCCCTGGTAAATGGTACCACAGGTAACCATGGCACTGTGACCAGGAAAGGCCTCTAAGGGCTGCAGCACTTATTGTGCCACCCTTGGATGCCCTGCATCTTTACACACACAGTGCCTTTGCAGGTGCCGTGTTTTGGTGCAGAACAAAGTGAAAACTCGACATGGAGCACATCACTGTGTACCATGCCCACTGCCCTGGAATAGATCAGTCACCCCTCTAGCTGGATGTACTATACCAGTGGTGAGGGTACAGGTGCATGAGCCCTGTACCCCTACAATGTCTACGTCCATTCTTAGACATTGTAAGTGCTGTCATTAAGAGTATATGGTGCTGGGAGTTTGTCATTACAAATTCCACAGTACCATAATGGCTGCACTGAAAACTGATAAGTTTGGTATCAAACCTCTCAGCACATTAAACCCACACTGATGCCAGTGTGGGATTTAATGAAAAATGCACACAGAGGGCATTTCGGGAATGCCCCCTGAAAACTAACCCATCTCAAGTGTCCAGGCTGAGTTGGTGCTTTCAGCTGCCACCAGACATGTTTAGGGACCCCTGGGTTGAGAGCCTGCTGCTCTCGGGGGGCCTGAAACAATGCACATCCTGGGACAAGGTGCCATGCCTCCTCCCCCAGGATTGGCAGGGTCTACAAAGGGGAAGCTTCAAAGGCTTGCCACCTTTGTGAGCTTCCCCAGGCCTTTTGCTGCTTCCAGCTTACCTGTGCCAGGCTCGTTTGGTTCTAGGAAATAAAATAAAGAATATTTGCATACAAAACCAATTGGTCTGAAGTTTAGTCTGAGTGTGTGATATCATTTGCTAATTGAATGTGTACAAAAAAATGCTTAACACTACCCTCTGATAAAATTACTGCTCGACCACACTAACACAAATATAGTTAGGTGCTATCGATTTTTACCTCTGCCTACCTTTGGGGTTCCACTGGACTGTGCACACTATACCTCATTCTGGTATAGTATATACAGAGTAAGGCTGTATCGGAGGGTAGTGTTAAGCATTTGTTGTACACACTCAATCAGCAAATGATATCACACACTCAAAGACTGAACTTCAGACCAATTGGTTTTGTATGAAAATATTATTTTAGTCATTTTATTTTCTAGAACCAAGCAAGCCATGCACAGGTAAGCAATCCATACATTGCAGTAGTAATGCAGTTTCCCATAAGTTTGAATTGCAATTGTATATGCACTTTGGTTTGATTACAGTTGAGCTACTGGTAATGCAATGCTTGATATACTGTACATATTAGTTTGTATAGGCTTTTTAGTAGAATGTCAAGTAGATTACTTTACAGATTACTTTTCTTACACAGTGTTCTATACCTGGATACTACACTGGGACATTTCCTGTAAATGCACAAGTAAAAGTGTTTATTTGGTTACAGTTTTAAAAACGTTTATAGATTTTCCAACTCCACACTTACAAACGTTTACGTAGAAAAACAGTCAATGTTATCCTATGGAGGAAAATAGTGTTATTGGTTAGCAGGTAAGTACTATGCTGTGGGAGTTGGTATTCTGGGGTTAGACTCAGGGGTTCCCCAGGTTCAAGGATGCACTCCTGTTACACCCTCAGCGGCACTAGAGCAGCTGGGTGCAGAGTGATCAGGCCCAATGTTCTCCAATGGGGGATAGGGAGCCTCTGGCTGGTGGCTGCTGACGAGCAGGCCACTGGGTTGTGGGAGCAAAGCTCCTGAACTTAAGCTCCGGGCAAATGGGGGTTCAAGATCGCACCAAAGGTACACCCTCAGCAGCACTAGGGTGGCCAGGTGCAGGTTTGTCATCGGGTGTCCTGTGACTTTCAATGGAGTCTCTCTGGTTTGCAAACACACTGCAGGCTTGGGGATGAAGGTCTTTTGGGTGCGAGCACCAATTTGAAGAGGTAAGTTGGGATGCTAGGGGTTGGTTACACACCATCGGTTGGGCCACCCAAAGCCGTGCAGCGTCAGGTGCAGGGGTGTCTTTTAGGGTCGGATATTCTTACCAGCTCCGGGTCGGGCGATCTTCCGGATTGAGGCTGCAGGCATCGGCTGGAGGCAGGTCAGGATCACTGGATCTCAGGGCAGTATAGCCAGGGAGACCTCTTCGTGGTGTTGGGCCACTCTAACTCGGGCTGTGGGCATCGGGTGCAGAGATGTGCAGACTCGCAGATGCTGCCGGAACTGGAGTCAGTGGGTGAACAAATCCGGTGTTCACGGGTGACGGAGTCTTTTCTTTGGAAGGCAGGGCAGGTCCTCGGGGTTCTTGAGGTTGCTGGCTGCAAGACACACCGGAGATTTGCATCTGCAGGTTTGAGATGGGGACAGGCTGGTAGGGCTGGGGCCAAGTCAGTGGGCATCCTCCTCTTCTTAGCTTCGACAGGGTTGTTCAGTCCTTTTCTTCTTGTAGTTTGTCTGAGGAGGCAAGGTTCAGGGGTGCCTCTAAATACTGGATGGATTTAGGGGCGTTACAGGTAAGTAAATGGTTGGGACCAATGGGTCCCTTCCTTGGGGTGGGTACACCACCTATTATGCCACCCTCCAGTGGGAGGGGGGCATATGCCTCAATCTGGTTGGCTGCCCCCCCGGCCCCCCATCTGCAAGATGGCAGTGTGAGAAAGTGGCTCTGTATATACTGTTCCCTAATAGGTACAGGGTGTACAGAGTCCACAGTCCCCCAGAGGCTGATAGAGGTCAAAGTTAGGTATGACCTTACTCTCAAAAGTGGTAGCTTGGTCGAGCAGTAAGGCAGTACCAGAGGACAGTGTAAAGCATTTATTGTACACACTCAGTCAGCAAATGGTTTCACACACTCAATAACTGAACTCTAGGCCAATGGTTTATATATATAAAATATATGCTTGTTTTATTTTTAGAACCACAAAGGAGGTAAAAATACACTCTCAGAATGAGAGGTTGAATATAAATACTTTTGTCTTAAGCAATAAATTTGTGTAAACAGTCACAGTTGGTTGCAATAAACAATCCTATTTCCTAAACATAACAATGCATTGAGCTCAATGGTAAATTCAGGTTATTTGTAATAAATTACTTTTCAGATTACTTTTGGAATTCCAGGTCTGGCTCCTAGATCCAGCCTTGGGTCAGTATTCAGAATCAAGTGATGAAAGTCGACTTAACTGTAATGATTTTTAAATAATATTTAGCTATTTCAAAAGTTAGCACTTAGAAAATATTTCAAAGAAAACATTCAATGGATCTCTATGGCAAGAAATTCAAATTGCAGGTAGAGTACTTTTTTAAAAGAATATTTCAAATTTGCAAAAATAGACACTTAGAAGACATTTCACAGAAAAGCAGACAATGGTTTCCTATGGGAGAAAAATGAGTTAGAGGTAAGTATAGTTGTGGACACTTTTCAGAGTCAGGGCTGGGCACCAAGATCCAGCACTGGGAGTTCACCTAGGAGCAGGTGAGTAAATTCGTTTTTGTCACTTGGCTGATTTTTGGTGAATTTTTGCAGTTTTGAAAAGTTCACACCTAGAAGATTTTTGAAGAAAAAGCCAGTCAATGTTGCCCTATGAGGAAAATGAAGTTAGCGGTTTAAGGGTAAGTACTCGACTGGCAGAGTTGAAATTCCGGGCATGGACTAAGGGGTCCCCCAGTGTCAGGTAGGTACAGTTGGTTCACCCTCAGCGGTTTCAGGACGGCCGGGTGCAGAGAGAGTTAGGCCCAATGTTATCCTATGAGGGATAGGGGGGCCTTGGTTGGTGGCTGCTGTCTGTCAAGCCACGCGGCTGTGGGAGCTGGGCTCCTGGTCACTTATTCAGGGCAAGTGGGGAAGTAGGTTAGTGTAGAGAGTGCACTGCCAGGGCCACTCGGGCGGCTGGGTGCAGGGTGCTTTTGAGCCCTCGGGCGCTCAATGGAAATCAATGGGAATGTTCCGGTTTGGAAAAAGGCTGCAGGCTCGGGGACGAGGAGGTTTCAGGTGCCACCACCACTTCGAGAGGTAAGTTGGGTAGTTGTAGGTTAGGTGGGTACCCCGGGATTGGGCACAGAGGGCCGCAGGGCGCCGGGTGCAGGGGTGCCTTTTGACGTCGGGAATCTTACCCTCTGGTTGATCGCGGTTGGGGTGGCACTCGGTTCTGAGGCTGCAGGCTTCCTCCGGGATGTCGAGGGGGGTCCTTGGGTGCCGGACTCGGGGTCACAGTCGCCGTGGGGTCGTCCTCAGGGTCTTGGTACACTCCGGCACTGGCCAGGCTTGGCTGGTGCAGTGTGTTGGGTCCGCGGTTCCGGGCTGCTGCCAGGGGTTAAAAATAGGTTTCTTGAGTAGAACCTCTACTCATGGGAGTCCCAGGGGCTTAGAGCCAAAAGGTAGCCAGGTCCTCCGGGGTTGGTGAGGTTGCTGGCCACGAGAGATGCCGCGCTGGTGCAGGTTCGAGAGTCGACAGGCCGGTAGGGCTGGGGCCAAAGCAGTTGGTGTCTTCTTCTCTTTTTAGCAGTTGCAGGGCAGGTCCTTGTTCTTCTTGCTCTTCTTGTAGTCTTCTATCTGGAATCTGAGAAAGGAAGGTTCAGGGTGCCCCTAAATACTAGATTTAGGGGCGTTACAGGTAGGTGAAGGCCAGGGACCAATGGGTCCTTGTCCTGGGGTGTGTACACCCCCTATCCTGCCTCTCTCCTGTGGGAGGGGGGCAGTAGCCTAATCCTGATAGGGTAGGGCCTCCCATCTTCAAGATGGCGAGAGCCCGGAGATGTGCTTCACCTCGCCTCCCCCACCTGAGGGGTGGGGTGGGCAAGCTGGCACATCCCCTGTCCTGGTATGGGGTTTCCGGCCAAGCTTCCCGCCAGAGTGGGGGGTTGCAGTGGCCTGGGGAAACTCCAAATGGCGGCCTGCCTTTGAAGCTTCTCTTTGCTCATCCTGGGGGAGGAGATTTCTCACCTCACCCATGATGTGCATTGTTGCAGGCCCGGGAGAGCAGGGGCTCTCCCACCCAGGGGTCCAGCAACGTGTCTGCTGTGTGGCAGCCTGGGCAGCCTCAGAGCAGACGTGGATTGTAAGTTAGCTGTAAGGGGGCATCTCTAAGATGCCCTCTGGGGTGCTTAGTACATTAAATCCTACACTGGCATCAGTGTGGGTTCAATGTGCTGAGAAGTTTGATACCAAACTTCCCAGGCTTCAGTGTTGCCAATATGGTGCTGTGGAGCTCGTGTTTGACAAGCTCTCAGCACCATGTACTCTTAAATGACAGCACTGCATTTAAAGTGCCCAGGAATGGACCCGGGTACTGTAGGGGCACGGGGCTCCTGCTCCTGTGCCCACACCATAGGCGTAATGCACCCAGCCAGAGGGGTGGCTGACATATGCCTTGGCAGTGTAGGTGATGGGCATGGCACACAGAGATGTGTGCCATGTCGACTCTTTGTTTTGTCCTGCACCCAGACACTCAGCCTGCAAGGGCAGTGTGTGTGTAAGGGTACAGGGCCTCTGAGGGTGGCACAATGAGTGCTGCAGCCCTTAGAGGCCTTCCCTGGCCACAAGGCCCTGGGTACCTAGG
Source organism: Triturus cristatus (assembly GCF_964204655.1). Taxonomy (NCBI): domain Eukaryota; kingdom Metazoa; phylum Chordata; class Amphibia; order Caudata; family Salamandridae; genus Triturus; species Triturus cristatus. Next base: position 792,280,575 of record NC_140590.1, read on the forward strand.
GTACCATTTACCAGGGGCTGACATGTGGCTAGGGTTTGCCAATTTGGAGTTTGTGTGGTTTAAGGAAGGAACATAGGCCCTGGGCACCTGATTGGCAGGAACCCAGGGTACACCCAATCGAAGTACATTCAGCAATTTAGCAAAAAGTGGGGGCATACCATGCAAGAAAGATGGCACTTTCTCACAGGCAGGGACAGAATTGTGCTTCATCTCGCCTCCCCCAAGTGAGCAGGGTTGGCAAGGGTGGGCACACCTCCCTTCCTCACTTGGTTTTCCCACCGGTTCTCCTGCCCAAAGTGGGAGTCAGAACCCATGGGGACCAGTTGCTGGAAGCAGCCAAAGGCCTGGGGAAGCCCACAAAGGCAGCAAGTCTTTAAAGCTTTGTGAGAAAGTGCCATCTTTCTTGCATGGTATGCCCTCACTTTTTGGTGAATTGCTGATGTACTTTGACTGAGTATGCCCTGGGCTCCTGCCAATCAGGTGCCCAGGGCCTGTGTTCCTTCCCTAAAACTGCATTGAAGCCTAAACCCAGTTGGCATCTCTGGCCACATGTCAGCCCCCTGGTAAATGGTACCATAGGTACCCAGGGCACTGTGACCAGAGAAGGCCCCCAAGGGCTGCAGCACTTATTGTGCCACCCTTAGGGGCCCTGTACCCTGACAGACACACACTGCCTTTGCAGGCTGAGTGTCTTGGTGCAGAACACAACAGAGTTAACATGGCACACATCCCTGTGTGCCATGCCCACAAACACACTGCCCTAGCATACCTCAGTCACCCCTCTAGCTGGGTGCACTATGCCAGTGGTGAGGGTACAGGAGCATGAGCCCTATACCCCTACAGTACCCAGGTCCAGTCCTGGGCACTGTAAGTGTAGTGCGGCCATTAAGAGTATATGGTGATGGGAAATAGTCATCACGAACTCCACAGCACCATGATGGCGGCACTGAAGACTGAAGTTTGGTATCAAACTTCTCAGCACATTAAACCCACACTGATGCCAGTGTGGGATTTAATGTAAGATGCACGACAGAGGTCATCTTAAAGATGCCCCCTGAACCTAACCAACAACCAGAGTCCTGCTTGAGAGGCTGCCACCCAGCAGAAATGTTGCTGGACCCCTGGGTAGAGAGCCATCCGCTCTCGTGGGTCTGCAACAATGCACATCCTGGGCGAGGTGCTAGGTCCCCTCCCAAGGATGAGCAGGGGAAGCTTCAAAGGCATGTCGCCTTTGTGAGCTTCTCCAGGGCACTTGCTGTACTCAGCAACTGTCCCCCACCGGTTCAGACCTCCACCCTGGTGGGAAGATCGGTGGGAAAACCCAAGTGAGGAAAGGGGGTGTGCCAGCATCTGCCAACCCCACCCCTCAGGTAGGGGAGGTGAGGTGAAGCACAACTCCGGGCTCTCGCCATGTTGAGGATGGGGAGCCCTACCCAATCAGGAGTAGGCTCCTGCCCCCCTCCCACTGGAGAGTGGCAGGCTAGGGGGTGTACCCACCCCAGGGAAGGGACCCATTGGTCCCTGACCTCTACCTACCTGTAACGCCCCTAAATTTAGAATTTAGGGGCACCCTGAACCTACCTTCCTCAGATCCCGAATCCGAAAGAAGAACAAGAAAGAAGACCTGCCGTGCAGCTGCTAACAAGGACGACACCAACTGACTTGGCCCCAGCCCTACAGGCCTGTCGACCCTCGAACCTGCTCCTGCTAAATCCCGGCGTCTCCAGTGGTCTGCAACCTCGTAAACCCCGGAGGACCTGACTGCCTCGCTCATCTACTAAGACTGGGACTCCCACGAGCAATGGTCCTGCTAAAAAACAAGCAACAACCCCTGGTGCCAGCCAGGAACCGTGAATCCAGCACACACTGCACCCGCCGAGCCCGGCCTGGGTGAACAAAGAACCCGAGGACGCCCCCCCCAGCGACTGTGACCAAGAATACAGCATCCAAGGACCCTCCTCGATGCTCCGGACGACACCTGCAGCCTCAGAACCAGGGACCCCTCCAACCATGACCAGCAAAGGGTAAGATTTCCCGACGTGAAAAGACACCCCTGCACCCGTTGCCCTGCGGGACCCTGTGCCCAGCTCCTGGGTGCCTACCTAACCTGCAGCTTCCCAACTTACCTCTCAAAGTGGTGGTCGCACCTGAAGAATCTCCATCCTGAGCTTGCAGCCTTTGTTCATCTTGCAGCTTCTCCATTGAAATACATTGAACGCCCCGACGGCTCAAAAGCACCCTGCACCCAGCCGCCCGAGTGCACCTGGAAGTGCAACATCTATCCTATCTTACTTCCCCACTTGCCCTGTGTGAGTGACCAGGAGCCCAGCTCCCACAGCCGCGTGGCCTGCCTGCTAGCAGCCACCACCAAGGGCCCCCTGCCCGCAATAGGCTAACATTGGGCCTAACTCTCTCTGCACCCGGGTGCCCCTGTGCCGCTGAGGATGTAACAAATGTACCTACCTGACCCTGGGAGACCCCCGAGTCTAAGCCCAGAACCTTAACTTTGCCAGTCGAGTACTTACCTGAAAGCCGATAACCTACATTTTCTCCATAGGGTAACATTGACTGGTTTCACTTGGAAATTCTTCTAAGTTTCGAGTTTTGAAACTTTAAAATATTCACTAAATATCAGCCGATCAACAAAGACGAAATTACTCACCTGTTATCAGGAGAGATCCCCTACAAAGCTATTACAACTGATTTTCCGATAACCAAACTTTCCTCCATAGTATAACATTGCCTGGTTTTTGCCAAAAATTCTTGTGTCGATTTTTGAAACATATAAATATTCCTTAAAAATCGCCTGTGTAACAAAAACGATTTCTTTCAACTGTTTACAGAAAATGCACCAGGGTTGAATCCAGGATCCAACACAGAGTAAGAAAATCATAAGCAAAGTAATTGAAATTGCATTTACTTAAAACTTCCCATTGAGCTCAATGTTATAGTTGTGTTTAACTTGTGTTGCCTATTACAACTGTAACTATTGCATTTAAAAGTCTATTGCTTATTGAAAGTATACAACTACAGCATTTTATTCTGAGAAAGTATTTTGATACCTATTGTTGGTTCTAAAATAAAACTATATATTTTTATATACAATTGACCTAGAGTTCAGTTCTTGAGTGTGTGAGACCGTTTGCTGACTGATTGTGTACAACAAATGCTTTACACTGTCCTCTGATACTGCCTTACTGCTCGACCACGCTACCACTTTAGAGAGTAAGGTTGTATCTAACTTTAGCCTCTGCCAAACCTCTGGGGACTGTGGACTCTGCGCACAATGAATCTTACTTTGGTGCAGTATAAACAGAGCCACTTTCTTACAAGCTTCCCCTTCATGGACCCTGCCCATCCAGTGGGAGGAGGCTTGGCACCTCATCCTAGGATATGCATTGCTTCAGGCCCAGAGAGCAGCAGGCTCTCGACCCTGGTTCCAGAAACATGTCTAGTGGTGGTAGCTGGTCCCAACCTTTTATCTACCTGTAACGTCCCTACATCTAGTATTTAGGGGCACCCCTGAACCTTGCTTCCTCAGACCAGAAGAAACTACAAGAAAAGAAGAAGGACCGAACAGCCGTGCCGAAGCTAACAAGAGGAAGATGCCCACTGACTTGGTCCCAGCTCTACTGGCCTGTCTCCACCTCGAGCCTGCTCCTGCAAAATCCCTGTGTGTCCTGCAGCGAGCAACCTCGAAAACCCCAGAGGACCTGCCTGCCTTCAACCGCAAAGACGGTCTCCTGTGAACACTGGATTTGTTAATCTCCAACCTCTGGCTCCGGCCGGACACCGCAAATCTGCACCACTCTGCACCTGCAGTCCACGGCCCGAGCGGGCAAACACAACGAGGTGGTCTCCCCGGCGATCCTACCCAGATTCGGCGATCCATGACCTGTCTAAAATCTCCAGCAGAAGCCTGCAGCCTAAATCCGGAAGTTACCCCCCCAAACTCAACCAGGAGCTGGTAAGAAGATCCGACCCTAAAAGGCACCCCACGGCCTTGGGTGGCCCAACCGACGGTGCATAACCAACCCCCAACATCCTAATTTACGTAAGTGGTGGTCGCGCCGAGAAGACTTTCATCCCCAAGCCTGCAGTGCCTTTGCAAACCGGAGGTTCCCCATTGCAAACAGGGCAACCACTGTCGAAACAGCACCCTGCACCCGGCCGTCTTAGTGCCGCTGAGGGTGCACCTTTGGCGCTACTTTGTTTCCCCATTTGCCCTGAGCTAAAGTCCAGGAGCTTTGCTCCCACAACCAAGTGGCCTGCTTGTCAGCAGCCTCCAACCGGAGGCCCCCTATCCCCCAGTGGATAACATTGGGCCTCAGCACTTTGCACCCGGCTGCCCTAGTGCCGCTGAGGGCGTAACAAGAGTGCATCCCTGACCCTAGGGGACCCGAGTGTGGAGTTTGAAAACCTAAAGAAATTCTTTAAAATTGCACTAACAAAAGCGATTTTACTTACCGGTTTACAGGAAATGTCAGTGTAGTATCCAGGTATACTACATTGTGTAAGAAAAGTAATCTCAAAAGTAACTTACCTGTAATTTTACTGAAAATCCTATACAAAGTATATGTACTGTATTTACAAAGCATTGCATTTCTCAGAAACATTACTGAAACAAAGAGCATTTACTATTACCATCTAAACTGTATTACAACTGTATATATTACAACTGTATATTTACTGCAAAGTATGTATCACTTACGTGTCAGACTTGCTTGGTTCTAGAAAATAAAATAACCAAAGGAATATTTTCATAGAAAAACAATTGGTCTGAAGTTGTTTTAGAGTGTGTGAATTCATTTGCTGACCGTGTGTACAACAAATGCATAACACTGTCCTCCGATACTGCCTTCCTGCTCGACCACACTACCACAAATAGACAGTAACGTGCTATCTAACTTTGCCTCTGCCTACCTTTGGGGTTCCACTGGACTGTGCACACTATACCTCAATTTGGTATAGTATATACAGAGCCAGCTTCTTACAATCATCTCCATATTCCTTCTCAAAATCATCCTCTTGGCACTTAACATGCAGCTGGGATGGGCTACTCGCGTAGCCAAAGGGTCAGTCATCCTCTTCTTCAGAAGCCTGCTCTTCTAACGGGTGAGAAGGCAACAGAGGTGTAACCTTGCTGGGTGAGGAAATTTCTGATCTTGTCCCAGCCTTTTCTGTTTATTCAGGTGTTCTTTCCATCAACAGCCCAGTCGACGAAACCGCCGCGATCGTTGGAGAAGCAGATATCAGCAGTGATTTGGAAACCATAAGCGACAGTATGCCATAGATGTCGTCCTTACCATAGTCGTCGCTGTCGACATAGCCATGAGCGTTGTCGACTTCTTCATAGCCGTCGTTACCCGAGACATCGTCAATGGTATAGTCGTCGACAGTTTAGTTTGACAGTGACAAAGTCTTCAACAACGGAGTCAACGCGGCCGTAGAGGTACTCACCTTCTAATTAGATGTCTTCGATTGACGGTCCGGTAAATGATGGAGCTTGTCAACTGCTTTTCTTCAGGAGGCACAGAAGGCTTTTTGAAAGATTGCCTGCCTTGAGGGGGGTGCATTAGAAGGCTCAGAACTCTCCTTTGTTGGTTGTTTGTCCCCCGAAGAATGTCCCTTTCTTCCCTTTTCATGTTTGTGAGGAGATTGAGGGACTGCGCCCATGAGAGGTCTTTTTAAGGGCCTTTTTTGGCCGCTCACCAGAAGAATGGGTGTGAGGTGATCTTCCCCTCTTATGGGACATCCTGGATGAAGAAGAGGATGCCTCACCACTGTCCTCACTCAAAATCACTTCCTTTCTGACTGACTTTATGGAGCCATATAAGAGGCACCCCTCACGATCCCTAAAGGTTTTATTAGAAAAGGTAAGAACATACCTTACACTCCTTTGCCTTATAGTTGGGATATAGGCAGTAAATCTAGTCTATGTGGGGGTCGTCTGTAAGGAGCCTTTTCTTACAGCAGGTGGCACATGCTCTAAAAAGACTTTCTCCTTATCTGAAATGGTTATGCCAGAATCTGTAAGGGCAGCACTGAACCTGGTCCTGCAGGAGTAAAATGCTCATCTGAAAGAAAAAAATGTATCCAAATTCACTGAAGTAAAAGAAAACTAAGCAGCGCTCAGAGGAGACTCCCTAGCACAACGTGCAGTAGAAAATCTGAGGGTCTAAGGTTCTCTCAGGAGTGTTCGAGGGTGAAAGGTCCAGATTGGTTCACAAATTAAATTACTTTTGGTGTTTTACAAAACAATAGAGATGTTACAAAACTGAAAAGGGCCTAGGCCTGGTTTGTGCTTTGGATTTGTTTAGCATTGCTATTTCGATGTACCGGAGACTCCCATCTCGACGACTGGGAATGATTAAAGCATGTGAATCTATGAAAGTTTTAATACTGAAGTAATTATAGGTACTCTGACCAACACATTTAATCTTCTGCTGACATATTTTGGCCCACAATGAAAGGTCTATAAAAGGTCCTGGGCATTCTTCAGGGCAATTGAGTTACAAGATCTCTACATAGCTGGTGAGCACATTTGTATGCTAGTGAAAGTAGTACTTCTTACCTACACCATGCGGAAATGAAATCCCCCAAATCTTTTGCAGACCGAGGAGATTTGGCTTAGGTTTCTTGCAGGGAATGAAGTGACTCCCTTCATGAATGAAGCGGGTTGTATTATATGGTGTGGTTCTGTGATCTCACCATGTAATACACAGCCAACCCCTTAAGGACCAGTTGTTTGGTTTGTTAAACCTTTAGCTTATCCTATGTAGCTGTGGCTCTGAAGAGTTAGACCTACACAAAGGAACAAGTGTAATGCACTTAATCAGAACCAAAACAATTGAAGAAAATAAACCACTTGTTACTTAACCACAAACAAGCACAGGCAAATTCAATGAATGTGACACTTAGAAACTGTTTAAGTGGTTCCTTTGGGCAACCAACCCTGGCAGGGGGGCAGTCAGGGAGTCAGGCAAGGCCCTCAGAACAGTTACCTCCAAAAGAAAAGTAATGTTCACTCAGTTCCAGGTGCTGTAATCTCCTTGCCACGGGCTCCTATGGAAGTGGTCCTGATCCTAGGCATACATGATGAAGATGCTCAAGGATGCCGTGGATGTGGTGTAGTCAACTGGAATCTTCCTGTGGCTATTCCTCAGTCCGTGGGCTCGGTCAGGTGGTTCTGGCCACTGGTGTCGACATCCCTTGAAATTCTCTTGGGCCTGACAGAAGTCCAGTGCCACCGGCCTACCAGTTGCCTAGTTTCGCAGTCACAGTGGATTCCTTATTTGGATGATAACTGGTCTTCTGGGCGTCCAAGCTGCACTCCAATGACTCACATTCTGCAGACTCCGGGGCACCTTTTGAGTGGCAGGTTTGGTGGTGCATGGCGACAAGGAGCAGCAATCTGGAGATCTGAGCTGCCGATTTGCCCGAGCAGACTTTCAGCTGTTGCAGCCTTATGCTACGCACAGGTCGTCAGTCAATTGGCCCTCAGTCTATTGGGCTCAGGAGTCTACTTCTCCATGAGCAGGACACAGCAGGCACAGTCCCCTCCCCTTTGCTAGCCACCAGGTTCAACAGATGCAGTCCAAAAAGATGCAGCCTCTGTTCGCCGGGTCCTTGGTGCAGCAGGACAGTCCTTTGGTTCTCTTCTCCAGTCCAACGAGATCTGACCTCTAGGTGACAGGGGCGCCCTTTTTATAGGCAGAAAAAGCCTTCGTTAGGTTGCGGTCAGTAGCCAATGGGATACTAGGTTCCCTTCCTCATGATGACCACTTTCTGCGAAGTGTGGCATCTGGCTATGCTACAATTCCTCATCCTGCCCACAAGGCAAACCCCCTCTTGGCATGTAGAGCTCCTCAGCCCAACTCAGAGGTGTGGGAACCAAGAGGGCTACATGTCCCTGAAAAACTGGGTTGACAACTGGCTTCTCCTTTATCCCCACTGCTGGCCTGTGCCTAAACAATAGAGCAGCTCCTCCCTAAAGTGTTTCTCATTTCCTCTTCAAAAGTGACTTCTCCTTTGAAGCTCATCATTTGGACCAGCACCTATGTGATTTCCTGCCAGGGAGAGTTAACACCTCTCTCCCATGCATCCTTCTATTTTGCCCTTTCCAGAACGGCTGAAAGCAGTCTCAGGGACAGACCTCATGTGCAACCATAAACAGGCACAGAAGAATTTGGGCAACAGCGTGGCAACTTTGTAAAAGTTGCACACAACAAGTTACATCAATTTCGACTCTGGCATCAAGTTGGGCTTCATAGAACGAGTAGTTTGATACCTTGCAGTACCAACTTTGGCAGTCCCAGTCAGAAATTAGAAGGGCTGCTGTGGTAACCAGTAACTTTGCACTCACTATTGGGGCTACTAGCCTTTTCCACAGTAAAGATAATGGCGGACTTTTACTGTTGGAAGCATGTAAAAACATGTTCCAGTTGTTAATACACAGCACCCTGCCTTAGGGCTTGATAGGCCTACTTCAAGGGTGGCTTACATTCATTAACCAGCATTTACAATGCAACGGTCTCGGCATTGTTAAAGTTAGAGCTATTGGCATTGCTCGTGACATTATTTTTGTTTATGTTTTTAAAACATTTAAAGAAACGGCATTGTTATTTACAATGTCAATAGCTTAATCACTCTCAAAAGCGAGATTTATTATGCGAGCATTATTTGGGAAGTTTGGCAAATCCATAATTATGAGGAAAACGCTGCAGCATCGCAAAATGCCAGTGGCCCAGACTAATATGCATGATTAGTATGTGGATTCCATGCCCATTCCATCTTTGTCCTCTCTGCTGAAACTGCTGTCTGAAGTGTCAAATTTTATTAATACTAAACAAAAATCGCACTACCGTGCCAGGGCCAGACTTGGCGTTGATAATGATTGTTTGAAAAGGGAACTTTGAAAGGATACGAACTTGACCTATTCTGGTTTCAAAATATAAGAGAACACTGTAGAGGCATGCGTCTACCGACTGTTATATATAATTTGGGATATATTTCTTAATCTGTCGAGTTCAGCCACTGCATGATTATATTGTTGTCTCTTTTTGAAACTCATGAGCAGTAACATTGTCGTGGTGTCACTAGGGCTTCAAGTGGATGCTTTTTCAATATTATATATAAGCCACAGTTACTGCAAATTTATCTTATGCAACTAACAACGATTGACAAAGCCAATAGTCCTAACTTGTTGTAGGTATCATGTTACTTGTTGTATCATTATGCCTGGATGCAATGACAAAAGAGACAGCAAAATACAAGTCGTATAGACCCCGCGCAACACCGCCCCCCACCCATTTGTTTGTATCCCACTTAAAGCCCTGGGTAGGATACTCAACAACAGGGCCGAACTGGAACCCCAAAGTAGGCCTGGCAATTATGTCGGACCAGCTGGAGGGTCATGGGGCAGGTTAACTGTGAAGCACTTTTGCTACAGGAAACGCCCGATGCCCGGGCAAGCCAGCCCGGCCCTGCTCAACAACCCCGTTCTCTCCCGCATTTACCTGTGATCAGGCGCTTCCCGGGCAGACACAAAGCCGCGCCTGAGCAGTTCACAGGTCTTTAAAAAGACCATTTGCATGTTAATGAGGCCTCGCTGTTGCTTCACCCCTTCTAAGAACCCCCGCAGCTCCACTCTGCCTAGATTCAGCCCCCCCCCCACCCCCGAAATCAGCGCCACTCTGCCTACTGTTTAAAGATTCAGCGTCCCCCCCCCATATTTTCGCTTATCCCCCCCCCCCGAACATTAACTAGCAAGTGATTTCGCTGGTCGCTTTTTCACAAGCTCTGAACTTTGGCAGTGATGTTTCCCCTTGATAGAGAAGTTTCAGTTTCTGTATTTGGATTCCATGCCCATTCCTTCTTTGTCCTCTCTGCTGAAACTGCTGTCTGAAGTGTCACATTTTATTAATTCTAAACAAAAATCGCACTACCGTGCCAGGGCCAGACTTGGCGTTGATAATGATTGTTTGAAAAGGGAACTTTGAAAGGATACGAACTTGCGAGTGCTTGCGGCCTGAAACAACAAGCGAAGTACCAGCAGCAACCCCAGAGGACCGAAGTTGCTGCGGGACCTGGAGAGCAAATTACCCGAGTCACCTCGAGGTGCAGGCATTCAACGCTGACTCTACAGCCTCGAACGGCCGAATGTAAAGCTATCGGCTGGGCCTGCCGATTCCGGACCCGGACTGCGGAGCTTGTCGGATCCGCACTGAAGTGCACTAGGGGACAGTGCGGGGACGTGCTGGTCCCGAGTCATGTAATAACCCGGACGGATTGGCCATTGCACTCGGAGGCTGTGGTGGAAGTACGCGGTTCGTCGCAAAATGGCGCAGAGTTGTAGCACCACAACATAAAAGGAAGTTAAGGAGGTCGAAGTACTGTTTGCCAGAGCGGAGACCATAGTCCAAGCACGGTTCATTGTGGCAGAGAAACCAGAGTTCTATAAAATAAATGTTCGTGAGGGAGGGGGTGGTTTTCGTAAAACGTGCCTGGCGCTCGGTAAAACAGCTTGAATTGTGTAACGATGACCCGCGAGCCGAGAGAGCGTGCACAAATGTTGATGTGAGAGACTGAAGACATTGAGAGTTAAAATCTGCAAGCGACAATTACTTTTATTTTCTTTGCTACATAAATGATCGAATTTAATGGAGGGCACCGAAAGACACCACCGCCTTTCTCCGAGGCACAGCAGAAATGCCTCGGATAAAGGGAGCGTCCTTTTCGGATTTGGGGGCGTGTTTTGCTGTTGTCTCCTCCCCGAGACTTCTCGCAAAAAACACGCCCCCCGATCCGAAAAGGACGGGGCATAATCGGAGTGACTGGACCTCTTCTCCAGTGGCTGGCCAGCATTTAAGAGGCCAGCCAATGGAGAACAGGAGAGAAGAGGGGCGGGTGCAAGCCCCTCTTCTTAAAGTCATTAAATCTCGCGAGCGAGACTGCGCAAGCGCAGCCATCGCTAGCCGAGACCTAAAAAGCAAGACTTCCGTTTGCTATTGCTTTAAATGGCAGAGTAGAGTTGGCAGTTTAAAAGTGCATTTCCTTACAACATGCTATAAAAAATCCCTTTCAAAGCTCGCTGAATTGTTCAGATGTTAACCTTTACGGTGGGCCCAATCATCAGTCAAAGAAGGAGTCTCCCATTGATAATAGCTGATCAATTAAAACAACAACAAAAACATGTGCAAAAGCTTTTGCTTAGGGCAAAAATGTAAGATCTAGAATATGCTCTTCAAGATTATGAATCAACATCCATCTAGGATTCAGAAAAGCAATAAAGAACTAGATAATCTCAAAATCATAACTCAAATGATTTACAAGCTACAAGTCATAATGGTTTGTATAGGCACTCAGTGAAGCTATCTAGTGTGCTTACCATGTCCCCCCATGCGTAAGATGCTACTATATGGCACCGACTGACACACAAGGGGCACATCTCCGGGCCTTATGCTCAGTCATAGGTAACATCTTCAACCACATGCACTAAAACCAGTACTTATTTGACCACAAGGACAGAAATTTGGGATCTTGCAATGGAGGAGGAAATCACTAGTGAAACAATAATAAAAAAGGAAGTGGTCGGACCTTTTAGGGACAAGCCAGTATGCAGATTCCCCATGTTGGATGCTAGTAAAAAGGCTCAACACCGTCAATAGTGAGAAAAAAAAACAGCCATTATTTACTATTTATCATAGTATATTAAGGCAGTGGTGTTTGTGCAAAACTATGGGTCTGAAGGATTTGCTTCTTCTCCCTAGCTAGGTCGAAATACTAACAGAATGATACACTTTTTTACTTCAATACTCTTCTGTTCAGAACTCACTTATGGTCTTACCAGCTTCATAATCTCGCATAGTCTCCTCCTGGAAATCACGGAATATATCCACTCTGAATTTTCTCTCCAGCCCATAACTATAATATCTAAAAAGGCACTCCAAGCCATACCTGTTGAGAGAAAAAGGCCACTAAATTATAAAGCATGCAGACCAGTGTGTAAGCCTTAAGGCAAATCTGCCTTTATGGATAAGAAAACAACTCAAAATCAGAAGAGGTACAATATTAATAAAGCTGCAACACCATCTTATTTACAGGCCTGGGTTATGCTGGGCTGGGTGCTGATGTCCGGGACACCAATGATATTGCCCTGGAACTGGATAAACAAGGTACTTATTGTAGAAACCTTACTTTATTTAGTGGTGCCCATGTAAGGGCACACCATGCAAGATGCTGATTGGTTTACAGGCCTTACTTTAATAATCTGAGGTGCTCTATTTGTGGTTGTGTGGCTTAGCAGCTTAGGCTCATCCTAGAGAAGTTTTAAGAATGTGCTGCACACACACACACACACACACACACACACACACACACACACACACACACACACACAGAGTCAATAAATGGTTCACACACTAAAGAGACCAGTTTATAAAAATAAGGATTACATTACTTACCCTGTAAGCATTTGTTCTTTTCATGTAGTGCTGTAGATTCAAATGCTTTGTACAAGTCTGCCATCTAGTGTTGGGCTTGGATGATTACAAGTTGTTTTGTTCCAAGACGTTTTCTTCGAGTCACAAGGCTGTGACCTCCTCTCAGGAATACTGTGCATAGTCATCAATGCCATTTTTAGATTGTTTTGCAGTGGGTAGGTGAGAATGTAAAGAATGCGGTGTATGTAAGCACTGAGATGGCAATTCGTTAGTATGAGATGAAGTTTATGAACTTCAACCTACACAAGAATTTGGAGAGGAGGGATGGCACATGTGAAATTACAGCACTACATGACAAGAACATATGCTTACAGGGTAAAAATCCGTCAGAGGCATGTGTGCTGTAGATACACATGCTTTGCATTGATTGTAACAAGTCCCTCTCCATAGGTAGTGGTTAACCTGTGGGGGTTGCAGTTGTCTGAGAGTTAAGTACTGCCTGATTGGCTTGCAAATACATCTAGCAATAGGAATCAATCCTGAAAAAGCCATAGAAGCTGCAATTTTTCTAGTGGAGTTTGCCTTTGGTGTAACCGGACAAAGTTGTTCAGCCTTTGCATAGCATGTTTATGCATTTAAATATCAATTGTTTAGTTTTTCTAAATGATTTTATTAATGCCCTTTGTAAAAAGTGTGTAATGTCCTTTCTGCAACTTTGTCAGGTTGTAGGAAAAACACAGGAAAATCAATGGCTTGGTTAATTTGAAAACTGTAAACTACTTTTGGTAGAAATGTAGGGTTAGTTCTAAGCACTAACCTATCCTTCTGTAGTTGAAAGAAAGTCTTTTCTAGGGTTAATGTCTGAATTTCACTCACTCTTGTAAGAAAAGTAATATCAATTAAAAAAGTCAAGTTTCCATGAAAGATATTTCAACTGACAAGAATGCAATGTTTCAAAAGGGGGACCCAATAATCTTGTTAGGTCAAAGTTTAAATTCCATGCTGGGGCAGGTGGAAGTCAAGGGGGAATTATTCTTTTAAGTCCCTCCATGAAAACATTTATAACAAGAATTTTAAACAAGGATGTATTGTCTATTTCGGAGATATGAGGCAATAGCTGCAAGATGTAATCTTATAAAAGTATCTGCTAATCCAGTAGTTTGTAAATGCAATAGGTATAAAATAAGTGTTTGTACTTTTGTTTGAAGAGGATTAACGTTTTCTTTGAGACAGAATATAAACTGCTTCTATTTTGCTGCATAACATTGCCTTGTAGTTGGTTTACAAGCTTCTTTAAGAATGTTCATACAGTCTTGAGGCACATTTAAGTATCCCAACTTTAAGACATCAGGAGCTAAATTGCAAGACTCATTTCTTTGGGATTGGGATATTTTAAAGTTCCATTGATCTGCGTGAGGAGGTCTGGGTTGAGGTGAATGTTATCGTGTGGAACCATGTGTAGTTCCATGAGTGTTCAGAACGTATAGTTTACATGTCGGTGTAGTTTTGCAGCTTGAAGACTTTCTGGATTCAACATGCTGTGTATTCCGCCATCTAGTGGTTGGGCCTGGAATTGTAGCCTTTCTTCTCTTTTGTTTTTTCCGTGGCCCAGGTGGGCGTTGACATACCACCATTTGGTTTCCTTCGTGACGTTGACGCGCTTCCTCCGGAAGCTCCCACCTTTGGTCTCCATCGTCGGATTCTTTTTTCTTGTCTTGCTTACTCTCTTTTTTTAACTTTTAAAGTATTTTTCCTGTTTTAATCCTCTTCCTCCTGTCTCATCTTTCTGGCAGAGGAGGGTGGGATCTCTAGTGAATCCAGAAAGTCTTCAAGCTGCAAAACTACACCGACAGGTAAGAAACTATACGTTTTGCAGCGTGAATCTTTCTGGATTCACTATGCCGTGCATAGACTTTGTAGCGGTTTGTCGTTATTGTGGTGGTTAGGTGGAAGATAAACTCTGGTTACTGAATAGGTGTTGTAAGACCTTCTGTCCCACTTTCGCTTCCTTGTTCATTTGAATACCTACACAGTAGTGCTTGGTGAACGTGTGCACTGAAGAACATGTTGCGGCTTGGCAAATGTCTTGAATAGGTGTGTTTGCTAGAAACGCAATTATTGCCCCTTTCTTCCTTGTTGAGTAAGCATCAGTTGTAACTGTTGTCCTGCTTGTTTGTGGCAGAGTTGTATGGTTTTTGCAATCCACCGTGCAATGGTTTTTTTGGTAACTGGTCGTCCCAAAAAACTGCTGGCAAAGGATACAAAGAACTGCTTTGTCTTTCTGCACTTGTTTGTCCTTTCTATATAGTGCATATCACTACCCTTCTGGTGTCCAGTGTGTGTAGCGCCCTTTCTGTGCTTGTGGTTGGTTTTTGGAAAAAACTTGGTATTTAAATTGTCTGATTGATGTGGAACTGTGACACCACCTTTGGCATGAAATGTGGGTCTGTTCTCATTACAATCCTATCATTGTGTATTTGTAGGTAGGGCTCCTGAAGTGTTAGTGCTCGCAATTCACTCACTCTTCGTAGCGATGTGATCGCTACTAAGAAGGCTGTTTTTAGCGTGAGCATGTGCAGTGTAGCTTTGTGAATAGGCTCAAATGGTGCCTTCATCAATTGAGTTAGCACTACGTTGAGGTTAAATGCTGGTGCTGGCCTTATTTGAAGGTGCGATTCTCTTTGCCTCTTCTAGAAATCTTTTTACTACTTGGGAGGTGAAGAAACTTTCCTATTTCTCCCCTTGTGTAAGCCACTATCGCTGCTAAGTGCACCCTTAGGGATGTGTAGAACAAGTTACTTACCTTCGGTAACGATGTATCTGTAAGAAACATTAGTTAGTTAGATTCCTCACCTTAGAATATCCCCAGGCGTCAGACTGGATCCGGAAGATTTTTCGTCAGCAATACCCCTTGCGCGTCGCTAGGCGTCGTCTGCGGCTCCGCGTCCGTCGTCGGCGTCGTGCGCCGGAATGACGTAGTACTTAGACGCCGCCCTCGCGCGCTGACGTCAGTTCTTGTACATAGCTTTCCGCGCCAGGAACGCAGAGTCATGCAAAAGACCGACACTGGTGCCAAAAATAAAATCTAGGGGCCTGAAAAGGATAACCTTAACCCTAGATGTCAGTTCGCAGAACGGGGAGGATGGGTGGGTCGGTGAGGAATCTAACTAACTAATGTTTCTTACAGATACATCGTTACCGAAGGTAAGTAACTTGTTCATCTGAAAGAAACACGTTAGTTAGATTCCTCACCTTAGAATAGATACCCAAGCAATACCAT
Organism: Triturus cristatus; assembly: GCF_964204655.1. NCBI lineage: Eukaryota > Metazoa > Chordata > Amphibia > Caudata > Salamandridae > Triturus > Triturus cristatus. The sequence continues at coordinate 792,296,298 of NC_140590.1, forward strand.
CCCCGGTGGTGGGTCTGCGAACCAAGATCACACCAGAAAAGTCCTGGAGGACAGAACGGCCAAAGAAGCCATCCCTCCGGACTTGGCTGTCAAGGCAATAATGCCTGGCAAACGTGTGTAGCGAAGCCCACGTTGCCGCCTGACAGATGTCCTGCAAAGGGACACCCCGTCCCAAAGCAGTAGTAGCCGCTGTGGCCCGAGTAGAATGGGCGCGCAGCCCAACAGGAGGGTCCTTTTTTGCCAAGGAATAACAAATTTTGATGCACTAAACGACCCACCGAGAGATGGTCCGTTTGTGCACAGCTTTCCCCTTCTTAGCACCCACGTATCCAACGAAAAGTTGGTCGTCCACCCGGAACTGCTTTGTGCGGTCCAGATAAAAGGAGAGCGCACGTTTTGGGTCCAGACGGTGGAGCCTCTCTTCCTCTTTGGAAGGATGCGGAGGCGGAAAGAAGGTGGGCAAGGTGACAGACTGCCCAAGATGAAAGGGGGTCACCACTTTCGGAAGAAAGGAGGGACGAGGCCGAAGGACAACCTTGTCCGGATGAACAGAGAGAAAAGGAGGCTTTGATGATAAAGCCTGGAGCTCACTCACCCGTCTAGCCGAGGTGATGGCTACCAGAAAAGCAGTCTTAAGCGTCAGCAGACGAAGAGGACAATTATGAAGAGGCTCAAAGGGAGCGCACATTAGAAATGTGAGAACAAGATTCAAGTCCCACTGAGGCATTACAAAAGGGACAGGAGGGAACGTGTGAGTAATGCCTTTTAGAAAGCGTGTAACTACAGGGGACTTGAAAAGAGAAGGCTGATCAGGAAGCCGCAAGAAGGCAGACATGGCAGCAAGATAACCTTTCAAGGTGCCCAGGGCAGAGCCCTGCCGGGCCAAAGAAAGAAGAAAGAGGAGAACCTCAGAAAGAGGGGCGGAAAGGGGATCCACAGCCTTTGCTGTGCACCATGCCACAAATTTGTTCCACCGGCAGGCGTATACAGTCTTTGTGGAGGGACGCCTGGCTGCCAGAATGATATCACAGACTTCAGGAGGCAAGTCAAATGGCATCAACTGCCGCCGCTCAATCTCCACGCATGGAGGTGGAGGCTGGACAGGTTCGGGTGGAGGACCGTCCCCTGCGACAGAAAATCCTCCCGAAGGGGCAGACGTATCGGAGGATCGGTCAACATACTGAGTAGCTCGGGATACCAGTACCTTCGTGCCCAATCCGGAGCCACCAAGATGACTTGGGCCCCGTCGTGCCTGATCTTCTTCAGCACTCTGGGCAGAAGTGGTATAGGCGGAAAGGCGTACAACAGACCGCAACTCCACTCGTGACGAAAAGCGTCGCCGAGCGAGTGCCGCCTTGGAAATTCCAACGCGCAGAACTGCTGACATTGCGCGTTCTCTTCGGTGGCGAATAGATCTAACCAAGGCTCTCCCCACTGCTGAAAGAGACCTTGCGCCACTTCGGAGTTCAGACGCCATTCGTGATCCATCATGCACCGGCGGCTGAGTTCGTCTGCTCTGGCGTTCAGAGAGCCCGCCAGATGTTGAACCACTAGGGTGACGCCCTGGTGTTCCAGCCACGTCCAGAGGCGCAGAGCCTCCTGACAAAGGGTCCACGACCCCACCCCGCCCTGTTTGTTGCAATACCACATGGCGGTGGTGTTGTCCGTGAACACCTGCACGACACTTCCCCTGACAGAGGGAAGGAAGTCTTTCAGTGCAAGTCGGATCGCTCTCAACTCCAACAGGTTGATGTGGAGGCGAGACTCCGCCGGAGACCAGAGGCCTCTGATCTCCGCCTCTCCCATATGGCCACCCCATCCCAGGAGGGACGCATCCGTCACTACGACATGCTCCGGTAGGGGTAGGGAGAGGCTCTTGCCCATGACCCAATCACGGTCCGTGAGCCACCACTGCAACTGCTGTGCAGTGCCCTCCGAGATCAAGACATGGTCGGACAGGTTGCCGTGATGCTGGGCCCACTGAAACTTCAGGTCCCACTGCAGAGCCCGCATGCGCCGCCTGGCGTGATGCACTAGTAGGATGCAGGAGGCCATCAGCCCCAGAAGCCGCAACACTAGCCTGACCGAAACCCAGGATAGAGGCCGAAAGATGGGAATCAGGGCCTGAATATCCCGGACCCGCTGTTCCGGCGGATAGACCCGGAACTGCGCCGAATCGAGAACCGCTCCGATGAAGAGGAGCTTCTGAGAGGGACTCAGGTGTGACTTCGGCACGTTGATGGAAAACCCCAGCAAATGCAGGAGATCCGCCGTAGTCTGGAGGTGGGAGACGACTGCCTGGGGCGAGCCCGCCTTCAACAACCAGTCGTCGAGATAGGGGAAGACTGGAACCCCTGATCTGCGCAGATGAGCTGCGACCACCGCCATCACTTTCGTGAACACCCGAGGGGCACTGGTAAGGCCGAAGGGGAGCACGGTAAACTGAAAGTGCTCTTGACCCACCGTGAACTGCAGGTAACGCCGGTGGGCCGGCAGGACGGGGATGTGGAAATATGCGTCCTGCAAGTCCAACGCTACCATCCAGTCTCCAGGGTCTAGGGCAGCTAGAACCTGAGCCAAAGTTAACATCTTGAACCTCTCCTTCCGGAGGACGGCATTGACGTTCCGGAGGTCCAAGATAGGGCGTAGGCCCCCTTTGCCAATCTTGGGAACCAGAAAGTAGTGGGAATAACAACCACGACCTACTTCTGGGCTCGGAACGCGCTCGACGGCCCCCTTGGCCAAGAGGGCCGAAACTTCCTCGTGGAGAAGATTCAAATGATCCCCCGAGATACGGTGGTGCTGCGGTGGCATGGCTGGAGGGGTCGTCTCGAAGGGGAGGGAGTAGCCCCTTCGGACGATTTGCAGCACCCACCTGTCCGATGTGATGGACCGCCAGTGGAGCAGGTGATGGCGAACTCTGCCGCCCACTGGTGTGGAATGGGCCTGAAAGCTCGGACTAGGAAGGCTTTGAGGCGGATGCTGCCGGGGTGGATGTGGGCTGACCGCGTCGTCCTCCAGAACCGCCTCGGCGGAAACCACGTCCGCGACCGCGCGCAGGTTGGTTTTGCGGCTGGTGGCTAGGCGGACGTGAGGAGTGCCACGAAAGGGGCGAAAGGCGGAAGTTTGCGACCGCGGGGCCGAGAGGCCCAAGGACTTGGCCGTAGCCCGGGAGTCCTTAAAGTGATTCACCGCACTGTCCGCTTTCTCACCAAAAAGGCGAGTGCCATCAAAGGGCATGTCCATGAGAGTGCTCTGGGCATCACCCGAAAAGGACGTGGACCGCAGCCAGGCGTGACGTCTAAGCGCCACCGTGGTAGAAATCGCCCTACCCAGCGAGTCCGTAGTGTCAAGCCCACATCTGATAGCATGTCGTGCTGCATCCCTCCCATCGGCCAGAGCCTGGGTAAGTCGTGTCTGGACCTCCTTCGGACACAGGGGCAGCACGTCCTCCACCGTATCCCACAGAGAGTGGGAATAACGGTCCAAAAGACAGGCGGTGTTTAAGGACCGCAGGCCCAAACTAAGGGAGGAGAACAGCTTTTTGCCAAACTGTTCCAGTCTCTTGGAATCCCGGTCCGGCGGAGCGGTCGGGAAGGAGGATTGGGAGGTAGAAGCCTGGATAACCAGGCTCTCGGGGGTAGGGTGTTGGGACAGAAAACTGGGGTCGCCCGGAGCAGGGCAGTGGCGCCTGGCGACGCTCCTGTCCACAGGAGGGACTGTGGAGGGCTTGGACCAGGTGCCCTGCAGAACGTCAATGAGGGCCTCATTGAATTGCAGCAGAGGCTCAGTGGAGCTTGCTGCAGACTGAAGCACCTCAGTGAGGACGTTAGTTCTCACAGCCACGGCAGGTAGCTCGAGCCCAAGGGCTGCGGCCGCCTTGCGCAGCACCACAGAGAAAGCAGCACCCTCCTCCGAAGCCACAGTCGGAGGAGAGATGAATCCAGTGTCTGGAGAGGTATCCAGACCACTGGCCTCCCCCAGTTCATCTGCCCAGTCCTGGGACAGCTGAGCCTGAACGACCATAGGATCCTCGGACCCCTCCCAGTTGCCCCCGTCATCCGATTCCTGGTAAACAGGAGGAAGGATCGGAGCCAGACGATAGACAATGTGTCTCCAGCGGCGCCGAACGCGGCGTTCGACGCCGTAACGGCGCCGGGTCCGGAGCGGGGCTAAACTGGGGCCCGACGCCGAGCAGAGCCGGCGTCGGACTTGGAACCGGTGTCGACGCCGGCGGCGGAGGCGTGACTAGGTCGACCGGCGTCGGTGGGGACGGGTCCCTCGGGCACTTGCGGCATCGAGGCCGGAGACTGCGCCAGGGCCGGAGCCGCCGGCATGCAAGGTTGCCCAGTCGGGTCCGCGGGGCCCGAAGGCGCGCCAGCGGGCGTCGACGGCGGAGCCAGGTTCCTCATGGCCGAGAGGAAGGCACTGACTTCCGCCGGCGTCGCGTCAGTCCCAGAGACCGGCAGGTATGGGGACTTGCGCGGCGCCTGCGGCTCCGCTGGAGCCGCGGGGGTGGAACCACCCTGACCCTCGGTCGAGTCACGCGACCTGCGAGGGGAGTCCGAAGAGCGGTGTCGCCTCTTGGACTTCTTGGAGTGCTTCGACTTACCCGAAGACTTGGAGCCAGACGATCTATGATGTCGGCTGCGGCTCCGCGACCGATCCTTGGACCTCCTCCTGGACCGGGATCGAGAGGGGCGTGGAGCCGAGTGGCGAAGCTCGAGAAGCTTACGGGACCGCTCCCGTCTAGCCTTCGAGGTCAGGGCCTTGCAGTCCGAACACGACTCCGCGTCGTGGTCGAGGCCCAAACAGTAAAGGCACCGGCGGTGATGATCCGTAACCGACATCAAGCGGTTGCAGTCAGCACAGGCTTTAAAACCAGGCATCCTACCGGCACCGGAGTCGAGACAAGATCAAAAACTTAGTCAAAAAAGACTAAAAGGGGTAGCTCTCCCGGATCTGCGCTTACTGGTGCGGAAAAAAGAAGAACTGACGTCCGCGCGCGAGGGCGGCGTCTAAGTACTCCGACGACGTCATTCCGGCGCACGACGCCAACGACGGACGCGGAGCCGCAGACGCCTAGCGACACGCAAGGGGTATTGCTGACGAAAAATCTTCCGGATCCAGTCTGACGCCTGGGGATATTCTAAGGTGAGGAATCTAACTATCGTGTTTCTTTCAGATGCTTAGTTTATTTTGTAGTACTGTTGATTCCTTTGTAATTTTTCTTTGTAGTTGCTCCCTAATGCACCATTCGGAGAATCTTTTCTACTTGGCTACGTAGCACTTTCTTGTGGTAGGCCTCCTTGCCTCCCTGAGCACCACCATTGTGCTTGCTGGTAGTTTGAGGTGTGCAAATTCTAGGTCTTCAGGAGCCAAGCTGCTAGGCTGAGGGTCTCTGGCTCTAGATGTAACACCCTTCCGTCTTGCATTGTTAACAGGTCCCTTCTCTTTGGGAATCTGTGTGCTGGTGCTTGTGCCATTTCTACTATTTGTGAGAACCAGGACTGTCTGGCCCACTGAGGTGCTATTAGTAGTAGCGTCATGTTGCTGATCCTGCATTTGTTGAGAACCCTGTGTATCAGTGGTATCGGGGGAAAAGCATATGCAAATGTCTTTGACCAACTTATCCATCGCGCATTCTCTTGGGACCGATGATCTGGTTGTCTGGATGCGAAGTGTTGGCATTTTGGTGTGTTGCAAATAGGTCTATTTGCGGTGTACCCCATTTCCGGAATAGTTTCTCTATTTCCTGTTGATTGAGCTTCCATTCGTGGGATGCTGAAGTCTGTCTGCCGAGTCTGTCTGCTTCCACATTGCCCTTCCCTGAGAGATGTATTGCTAGTAGGTCTATTCTTAGCGGAATGGCCCATGCCCATATTTCCTGTTAGTGCCACTGACTGTGTTCCTCCTAGTTTGTTGATGTAGAACATGGTGGCTGTGTTGTCTGTTTGGATCAACACCCTGTTTCCGTACAGCTCCTTCTGAAAGGCTTTTAAGGCTAGGAACACTGTTTTAGCTCTAGGTAGTTGATGTGTTTGACCGCATCCTGCTGCGACTACAAGCCCCTCACTTTGAGTTTGTTCATGTGCGCACCTCACCCCAGCTGGGAGGTGTCTGTTGTGATGGTCACTGTTGGAGTTGGCTGTGTGAATGGTTTACCCTGTGATATGTTTTCCTTGTTCCACCACGCTATTTCCTGATCCACTGCGTGTGTGACAACGACTAAATCTTCCCAACTTCCTGTTGCCTGTGACCATTGCTGCTGTATCCATTCCTGGAACGGTCTCATGTTGAGGCGAATATTTGGGACCAGGTGTATGCATGACGCCATCATTCCCATTAGTTTGCTCACTGTCAGAGGTTGCCCCTTGTGGTAAAGCTGTGTCTCCTTCAGTATTGCCAAATTTCTCTTTTTTTTTTCAAAGATATTTTTATTAAAGTTTTGCAACAGACATCTGAGATAATAGTGTTGCATCCCACGCAGGGGAGCAAAATCATGCAGTAACAGACTAAAGGCCACAAAAAGTGCCATGACCAGTAGAAATCAAGCTCTATCCTAATGAAGTGCTCCAGATCAAGGGTACAGTGTCAAAACATTATGGAGCTGGAGAGGAGGCTTCTCTGATTCAAATCATGAGGCAGCGTTCGTCCGTGATTGTCCCGTACTCTGTATAACAGCATATCTAATCTATAACATGGCAGACATGACACAGAATAAGCAGCAGGCCTTTAACATTGTACCTCAGATGTACAAAAAAAGAAAAACTAGGAAACCACAAAGAAAAAATAGATCTAAACATCCCTCCTTTAAACCCACCCCCCACCCTCCCTGTGGTGGCGGCAACAATCATACAGTGAAAAGTTCACATGATATTGTAATTGTGATCAAAATTGAAAGAGGTGAAGCGCTCTTATGGAGGCGGGACAGACAGCAGAGGGAAGACCTCGGGAAAGAAAGGCGACCAAGGGACCCCATTTAAACTCAAAGTTCTTGTAGTTATCTCTAAAGATGTCAGACATACGCTCCAAGCTAAGCAGTTTCCAAAGGCGAAATAGCTGGTGCCTCCTTTCTCTTCCATGCGGCCGTCAAGGTAATCTTAGCTGCTCCCAATACAGAGCCAAAATCATTTTGTCAGCTCGGGTCTGATGTTCTAGGGATGGATCCCGAAGCCCCATAAGTGTGTGCGCCATGGTAGAGGGGATAGGATATCCCAACATATCTTTTATGTGCACCAAGATTTCCTCCCAAAAGGGGCAGATGGACGGGCAATCCCACCATATGTGCTGAAAGTCCCCTAGCAGCCCGCAGCCCCTCCAGCACCTATCAGAAGAAGCGGGAAAAATTCGACGCAACTTGGCTGGATGTAGGTACCAATCCATCATGGTTTTCAAGTGTGCCTCCCTAAATTCCGTGGATTAATTAAAACGCGTAATGTCAGACCATAAGTGCGTCCACTCCTCGTCAGAAATGGGACGCTGCAACATATCTTCCCACATGGGCATATATCGTGGGTGTGGGGTCCGGGCCGTTGTAAGCAGAAAATTATATAAAAAGGTAATGACCCCTTTCATAGAGGAGGTCTTGGTGAGGAAGGCTTCCAACTTTGTAAGGGGGTCGGGTGGCGGCGGCTCGCCGAGGCGGTGTCAGGGCCCAGTGCATCAACTGAGCATAGTGGTATCGTTCCGTGGGCCCTACCTCATAATCCCGTTTGCAATTGTCAAAGGTAAGAGGATCGAAACCATGGAATAGGTGCGTCAGCGCTTAGCAACCACCCTTCCTCTAAGCATCAAAGGGTCCCTCATGCAGAGCCGGAAAAAAAGCTGGATAAAATGGATTGGCATGAAGGGGGAGGGAAACGAGGTCCATCTATCGTCATGGGAGACAGAGTCCCAAACCTTGAGGGTGGTGCGCGTGGGAGTGCTGATGTATGTGTTTTTAGGCCGGTCACGTCTAGGGCGCCAAATCAAATCCCAGATTGTCCTACCCGTCACGCTACGGTCCATGTGCAACCAATGCATCTCTGATTCTTGTTTAGACCACTCAACTAATACCCTTAATTGCCCAGCTTTACAATAGAGTTGGATATCAGGGAGCCCATCTCCCCCATCCCTGCGGGGGTGACGCAGTAAGGAGTAAGAGAAGCGAGCACGTCTCCCCTGCCAGAGAAAGCATAAGATCATGGGCTTCACTTGGCGGAAAAAATCACCCCCCAGCTTGATAGGCAAGGCTTGAAACAAATATAGGAGCTTAGGCAGAAGGGTCATCTTCACCGCATAAATACGACCCAACCATGACAGAAAGAGGCTTCCACTTCGTGAGTTCTGTTTGAATGCGTGCAAGGATGGGAGGGAAATTGGCAGCATAAAGACACTCAAGTTTGGGCGTTAGTTGAACCCCCAAATATTGGGTGGAGGATGCAGCCCAGTATAGAGGAGTAAGGGCCTGGATATTAATAACGTCCGCCGCTGTAAGGGTGAGGTTAAGAACATATGATTCGACATTTATTTTAAACCCAGACACCCCCTAAAACCGCGCAAGCTTCGAATGCAGATTAGGTAATGACGTGGCGGGCTCTAAAAGGGACAGAATAACATCATCCGCGAATAGCGAAATTTTGTAGGACTCCCCGGTGAAGGGCAGCCCCATAATTCCGGGATTAGACCTGATCGCCAGCGCCAAAGGTTCTATACTAAGGGTAAAAATTAATGGTGAAAGGGGACATCCTTGCCGGGTGCCTCTAGAGTGGTGAAAAGGAGATGATGGGACCCCATTAACTAATACTTTAGAACGGGGGTGTAGATAATTAGCTCTAATCATGGTAATAAATTTCGGCGAAAACCCAAATGCAGTGAGGGCGTGGAAAAGGTACGGCCAGTCAACCCTGTCAAATGCCTTTTCTGCATCCAACCCCACAAGGACCGCAGGTATGGGACTCCTACAGGCCTTTTCAATTAAGTGTATGATACGACAGGTGTTCTCGTGCTTTTGACGACCTTTGATAAAACCAGACTGGTCCGGATGTATAAGATTGGGCATAATATCATTCAGGCGTTTGGCTACGATTGAGTACAATTTTGCGTCTAGGTTTAATAAGGCAATCGGCCGAGAAGAAGAACAGTGTTGGCGGTCTTTTCCCAGTTTGGGTATCACCGAAATCACGGCCTCGGCCATAGAGCCGGTGGTGATACAGTTTTCCGCCATGGTGTTAAAAAGGCGAACAAGAGGAGAAGTAATATCTGGGGCAAATGTTTTATAAAAGTGCAGTATAACCATCCGGCCCGGGAGCCTTGTGGAGCTTCAGGGCTTTAATGGTCGCAACTACCTCAGCTTCTGTGATAGGAGCTGTGAGAACAGCATTCCACTCGTCCGATACCTGGGGTATGGGTAGGGTCTGTAGATAGTCTCGTTGAGCGACTGGATCTAAAGAATCCCCCGTATAAAGATTTTTATAGAAAGTCCCAAAAAGGTCAGCTTTCCCCTCGTCATTATATGTAACGTCACCTGTTGGTTCCTTGATGCCACCTATATATTCTCTTTCCCGTTTATCTCTCAATTGTCTGGAAAGATGTTTACCAATTTTATTACCCTGGGTGTAGGTGTTGTGAACATGACAATAAAAAGTGTAGTCTTGCGTCTGCGGAAAAAGAGTGCGCCAGGCGTCCAGAAGCCCCAAGTCGTGAAAGCGTTGTTGCGTGGCTTCCAAAAAGGAGCCCAGTTCCGAGCGGTGTGCGAGCGCTGTCGAAATCTTTTTGCCAGATCATATTAAAATCTCCCATGAGGATTAGTGGGCCATCCGCAAAGTCTGTCAATTTCCTCAAAAATGTATGTAAAAAGGACGTCTGCCCCGTATTGGGAGCGTACACCACGGCCAAGGTGCAGATTTTCCCTTGCAAGTGCCCTTTAACCATAAGTCAACGGCAGTCCGTATCCCTCTGGACCCCAGTGGTTGAAATTGGGTGGAGGAGCGAAATAGGATAGCCACCCCTCTATGTTTCGTATGGGTTGAGGACCTGTATATTAGTGGGAAATGTTTGTGTTTAAGGCGCGTAGCCTCAGCTCTGGTAAGGTGGGTTTCCTGTAACGCCACAATGTCAAGATGATGATCCACAATATATTTCCACACCCTGTGGCGTTTTGGGGGGGGAATTGAGCCCCTTAACATTCCAAGTACCAATAACAATCGGCATCATGACAGAAAGTAAGCACTACTGTTCAGCCATAAGCCCTCCCGCCCCTCAGGAACCCAATCTGCCGACCCACCCCTTGAAGCCATGAAAATCCTTGTCCAACACCGGCAACGACCCATGTGTTAAACAGCCGCCACCACAACCCACCCACCCACACCCTCCCCTCAACCCCTAAACAATAGAGAATAAAGGTAACTGGATAAACCCGTACATACATTACTGACGATCCCCTCCGCCGGGGCGGAAAGGCCCAGCAGGACCTAGGGGGGGAACATCAGGTCCGAGGACCCCGTCCACGCCCGCCCCAGTGCGAAAAATTGTATCAAGAGCATATTTGTGCGATTAACTGAAATGTTCCAAGAGAGTACCTCATTACAAGGCAGTGTCTCAGTAAGCGCCACATTGAAAGCTCTGTAGATAGGAAAAACATCAAAGACAACCCATTGAAAGCCATAACATACCTTAAGACATTGCTAACCTGTCTTGTCGGTGATGACAGACTGTTAGAAAAGAGGCAGCAACAGGTGCCTTACTGCAGAAAGGCCACAAAGTCCATGATCTCCCCCCCCCCCCCCGCGAGCATAGGACCAAAGCTGAGGTGAAGGAGTACTGCAGAGGGGAGTAAGCGTGAGGATAGAGTGGTAGTTCGGGTCAGAGCCAGACTCCAATAGGTGTCCCCAGGAGCCACCGGAGACTAAGAACTTGATCGATACATGGAGGGTCAAAAAAGCGCAATCCGGAGTGGAGAATGTTGGTGATGAGCGTCGCCCCTTGTGTGGTCCAGCAGTCCATGCAGAAGCCCTTGAAGAGCTTTGGGAAGATTCTCCATTCTTACCGTGGAGGGGAGTGTCCTCATCGGTGGGGAGACCCAGCAGCAATATACCTTCCTGCAGATCGGTAATATGACGCCGTTTGTTCTGGTATTCAAAGGAGAGCACAAACGGGTAGGTCCATCGATACCGGATGTCATCCCACAGTTTAGTGGTGACGGGCCTGAGGCAGTTGCCGGCGGGCAAGTGCAGATGGCGAGACCTCTTGGAAGATGGTGCAAGAGTGGCCCTGAAATGAGACACAGTCTTTTGTCCTAGCAGCCTGGAGAACCGCTGCCTTGACCTTGAAGGAATGAAACTTTGCTAGGACGTCGCGGGCCGGTTCTTCTCGCCGTGTTGTTGCGCTCCCACATGATGTACTCTGTCCAGTTTTATTTTAAGAGTCTGTGGGGCTAGGATCTCCGAGAACAGACCCACCATGAAGGCCTCCAGGTCCGGTCCCTCCGCGCCCTCCCCAGGTCTCTTATGCGTAGATTCTCTCTCCGGGCCCTGTTTTCGAGATCCTCAGCCTTGAGTTGCGCCTGTTGTAGCTGCTCCTGGAGTGTACAAACATCCTCCCAGAGCTCGGCAGAGAGTTGTTCCTGGTGTTGCGTTTCAAGGTCCAGGATCCTGGAGCCCACGGAGTCAACATCTTGCTGGAGGGAGGACAGGCGATCTGTCAGATCTGAGCACAGTTGCTCAATAGAATACTTGATATACTGACTGATGTCACTGCGCAATTCAGATTTAAAGTCTTTAAACATGGCCAAGAGATCAGTTTTTGTAAGGGCCATTGCTGGTGCACCTGCTTCGCCCCGAAGTGTGGAACGTTTTTCTGCAACAGCGAAGAAATTCGAGAGTTTATTCGGTGGGTGGCCCTTTGATTTCTTAGGCGGCATAAGGCTGAATCCCACAATGCAGCGTAGACAACTCCGAGAGCACGCGAGAGGTTTGGCATCTAGGGAGCGCCATGAGGTGGCAGCAGCTGTAGATTAAGCATTGGGGAAGAGTTGTATTTCAAAGGCAATACCGGGTTTTCCAGTTGAGGCTAGATCCCCAATCATCCAGTGGCAAGAGGGGAGCCGCTGTTATAAAAGTCACAAAACCAGGTGCACTCTAATGGTCGGGTGCCTATAGGGAGCCCAGAGAGTCCAGCAGTCCATCTGGAGCGGGCGCGGGCGGGTCCAATAGGTGCAACGAGCAGCCTATTTGCAACCTCAGGCCACGCGTTGAAAAGGCCCTTTCCTGACAAAGGGAGCGAGCATCGGTCTCCACACGGATGCTGCGCATAGAAGCAATCAGGCATACAAGACCCCAGTAAGCTCCTGGCGATGGTACAGGGCATGAAGGGTCAGGCGCGGTATACAGAGGCTCAGATCCGCCCTCTGACAGGTAAACCTCCAGTTGCAGCTAACATTAGGTGCAGGAAGTGCGGAGGGCCGCCATTTGATGATAGGCAACCGCCATCTTAGGGTCAGGCAAAGGCGGAGGTCGCTGCACTCGGCTGCTGCTGGAGAAGCGCTACCCGCATCATAAATGCCCCACAAGTAAGCATTATCTTGGGGATAGCAGCGGTCCTCAGTGGGCGTCCCCCGCCACTCAGAGCTGGACGATAGGGGGAGATGCCGGCGATCACGGTCGCCGCGCCGCCATGTGTGCGGCGCGGTCGTCCTCCGTAGCAGCGGTAGCGAGAAACAAAGCTCCTCCCGGCAATCCGGCCAGTTAAATTATCTCCACAGGTGCCTCATACTTCCCCACGTTGGAGGCTTTCGGTTTCAGCGCTCCTGGGTGCCTGTAGTCGCACTGCGCCGCACTGATAGTGCGTGTGGACCGGGAGTCGATACGGATTAAGTCCGATCAGCCATCTTGCCCAGCCACGCACCCCCAAAGTTATCTTTGTGCTGGGGAACACCTTGCCCTGTATAGTGTTTATCTCTGCCCATAAGAATATCTTCACCTGTTCCGGTTCTATTGAAGACTTTCCCCCAATGGATTGAAAACCCCAGTTGGATGAGTGTTTGTATCACCTGCTGGATGTGTTATTTGCATTGGCTGTAAGCTTGCTTTTACGAGCCAGTCGTCGAGGTAGGGGTATACATATATTCCTTGCCTCCTTAGGTGCGCTGCTGCTAGGCATTTTGTAAACACCCTGTGAACTGGTAGCGAGTTTGGTTGATCACACACCTTCGTAGGCGTTTGTGTTTTTTGTTGATGGGGATGTGTAAGTACGCGTCTTAAGTCTATAGTTGCCATGTAATCCCCTTCTGTATCTGGGGTATAACTTCTTGCAAAGATGTCATTTCGAACCTTTGTGTCCTTATGAACTTGTTTAAGATGCGTAGATCAAGAATAGGTCTTAACATTTTGTCCACTTTTGGTACAAGGAAGTAGTTGGAGTAAACCCCTTTGTTTCTTTCCTTGTACAGCACTATCTATTGCCTCCTTGTTGAGGAGTTCCTGCACCTCTAGTAGCAAGAGTGAAAGTTCCTTTGCAAAGTGCACCTTGTTGTTTGGCAGTTGTTGTTCTTGCTCTATACAGTAGCCGTATTGTATGAGGTTTAGTATTCATTTGTCCGTTGTGACCTTTCTCCATTCCTGGAAGAAGTCCCTTATCCTGCCTCCTACTGGTGTTATATGTTCTGGGAACCGTTTGTCTTGTAGAATTAGTTTTTGGTTTTGTCTTCTGTTTTGATGCCCCCCTAGAGGTGTTGTCTGGGTGGGCGCTTGCCTTACGGCGAAGTCACTTGGAGGTGGATTGTTGCCCTCCTCTCCGTGTTAGTCCTCGCCTGTTTGAGCGCCCTCGAAAGAAATGGCCTCGTGGCTGGTACTGCCAGTTTTGCTGTTGCTGTCCCTGCTGTTGCTGGGTCTGGCTGCTTCCTTGATAACCTTGTTGGAAGGCTTGGTGCGATGTACCAGGTTGGTTGTTTCCCCTACCTGCTGGCCTTCTTGAGGGTGTACCCCTTCTCATCCCTCTGAACTGCAGTGCTCCCATGGACCTTGCCGTCTCGTCTTTTTTGAGCTGAGTTAGTTTATCGTCAACTGTAGTCCCAAAAAGCTGTTCTCCATTGAAGGGTGTGTTAAGGATGTTGTTCTGTACTTCAGGCTTGAAGCCTGAAATCCTTAGCCAGGTGTGCCTTCTCTCTGTCACCCCAATCATCATCTGCCTGCTGGATGTTTCCGCTGCATCCAGGGCTGACTTCAAACATGTGTTTGCCATGTTTTTCCCGTCCTCTACCAAGTGGGCTGCCCTTTGATGGTACTGTTCTGGTAGATGCTTCAGGAGTTGCCCCACCTCCTCCCAGTGCTGGTATGCGTGTCTGTTGATTAGAGCGTTTGGGTTGGCGATGCGCCATTGAATCGCTGCATTTCTTTCCAATATCCTCCCCATGAGGTCCATTCTCCTACTCTCCTTGTCTGGAGGTGGTCCGGCATTAGTGGGTACATTGGCCATTTTCCTAGCTGTTGCTGTTATTATTGAATCAGCTGGTACTGATCCCTGAATGTATGCAGGGTCCTTTGAGGAAGGTTTGTACTTTCTCTGTCCTCGGGTTAACAGATTTACATACAGCTGGCTCCCTGAAGGCCCCCCTGCCCTGGCCCAGCACAATTGGGAGCATGGGCAGGAACTGACTTCTTGTTTGTGAAGGTAGCAGAGTCTCCAGGAGAAAATCCTTGGGGTTCTCCAACTTCACTCCATATGTCTCTGCAGCCTTTTTTACCACCATATTATAGATCCCGATATAGTCCAGCGATGAAGGCCTCGAAGGATACGAGTCTACTCCTTCCGGTATTTCGGCGTTGAGATCATGCCACTCGAAGTCTTGCGCCTCCGAGAACATCGAGTTCTGGTAGGTTTGCTGATCTTCCTCGCCTTCGCCCTGAAGTAATACAGGGCCTCCTCTTCCTGTTCCTTGACCGGTTCCGGCAGATCAGGGTCCTCGCTGCCCACTTCCGCCTTCGGTGGGATGGTGTACTAGCTCATCCTTTCATCGAAGTCCTTTTTTCGGTGTAGGATGCTTGCCATTTCGGCCTCGAGCCTCCTTAGCTTCCTCTCCATTTCAGCCACTTGTTCGGCATCGAGAGTTTGGGCACTTTGCTTCGAGGTCGTCTAAGTCGCTGTTAACTCTTTTCTCGGCATAGAGGTGTCCTTTGAGGCCAGCCTACGACGACTGATTTTTCTTGGTTTTTCGCCGTCTGGGAGCACTTTTCGAAGGATTTGCTGGGCTGCTTGTCCTTGGGTGCTGTTGCTTTCGCCAAATGTTTCGAAGGCAATGCTCCCTTCGAGGACTTTGCTTCACTCTTACGAATGTCGTTCGAGTGTCTGGGGGTCGACAACTCATCTCCTTTGACGTCGTCTTTTCAACCTAGACAACTGTGCAGTCCTCCGGGCCTTCGGCGATGTGGCCCTCTTCTCCACTGAAGAGGCCAAAGTCTCTGAGCGATGGAAATGGCCCCTGGCCCTGCATGGTGTAGTTTGCCCTTCTCTGTCTCTCTCTTACCCTTAGAGTCTTTGGTGTGAAAGCCGAGCAGGCGTTAAAGTCCTTGCTGTTATGGTCGAGCAGCAGGCAGAGGTTGCAGACTGGATGCTGGTCCTTCTGCGCGCATTTGTGGTGGCAATTGTCACAGAATTTGAATGATGTCTTGTCCATCCCTGCGCTTAGGGAGCACCCTGTGTGCGCATTCTCCGTTGAACATCTCATTTTCGGGTGCAATCCTTCTCTTTCGTCGTACCGGTTACCTGACCTGAAGTCGGATGTGTTGAAAAACGTGATTTCGTCGTTTTTCTGTCACTCAACGTCGATTCTCTCTCCAAAACTCTGGAACTCTTCGGTGACTATCCAGACCCCAACGGCGAAAAAAAGAATCTGAAGATGGCTACCAAAGGTGGGAGCTTCCGGAGGAAGCGCGTCAACATCATGACAGACACCACCTGGGCCACGAAAAAAAGAAAAATGACTACAATTCCAGACCCACCCACTAGATGGCGGAATAATGCACAGCATAGTGAAACCAGAAAGATTCACACTGCAAAACCACGCTTGTTGAACCTATGTGAGAGCTATTAGTATTATAGTTAGCAAAGTTTGCCTGAGTTTCCTGACAACTAATAGATGTAGTGGGAGAGGTGGAAAAGGAGTATGCAAATATCCCTGACCAGTTCATCCATAGAGCATTGCCTTTGGCCTGATGGTGGTGATATCTGCTTGTGAAATGTGGGCATTTCGAGTTTTCTTTTGTTGCAAACAGGTCTATCTCTGGGAATCCCCATTTGCAAAAGTATGCTAGAAGAACATTGGGGTGAATTTCCCATTTGTGGGCATGTTGTGATCTGCTCAGAAAGTCTGCAATCTGATTGCTTGTTCCTGGGACATGTTCTGCTAATAGATGGATGTTGTGGTGTATTGCTAACTTCCGTATGTTCTGAGCTAAGTGAGATAATTGGAGGGAGGGCCCCCCCCCCTGTTATTGTAAATACGTTGTTGCCATTGTCTGTTAGAATGAGGACAACTTTGTGTTCTAGGTTAATTGGTAAGGCTTTGATCGCTAGATGAACAGCTTGCAGCTCTAGGTGACATATGGAAAATTGTGTTTGGCATCCCATAGACCCTTAATAGTAAGGTCGTGGAGATGCGCTCCCCATCCTGTTAGAGATGCATCTGTTGAGAGTTATTTGTGGTACTGAATCTTGAAACAGCCGCCCTCTGGATAGATTTTGTGGATTCCACCATTGCAGAGAGTGATAAGTGCGGCTGTTTACCAACACTAGATTGTGAAGTTGACCCAGTGACTAGGAGAGATGTTGTAGGGGTCTGATGTTGAGTCTGGCATGTGGGGCTATGTAGGACTATGTAAATACAAGGCGTCCTCATGCCCAAACGTCTGAGAAATATTTTGGCTGGAATGAGAGTTCCTGTTTTAAATTGCTGAATTAACGTTAATGTAGTGCATATTCTGTATATGTTTGGAGATGCTAACGCTAGATTTGTGTTGAGCGTGGCCCCTAGAAATGCTAGAGTTGTAGCCGGCTGTAGATGCGATTTTTGTAGGTTGACCGCGAGTTGATTTAGTAAATCTAGGGTCTTTTGAGTGTTTTGTTTGCAAAGTATGAATGTATTTGCTTTGATTAGCCAGTTGTCTAGATAAGGGAAGACATGAATGTTTTCCAAGCACACTTTATGAATACTCTTGGTGTTGTAGTGATTCCCAAATTAAGAAATTTGAACCGATAATGATTTCCCCAATATAGAAATCGTAGTTATTTTCTGTGTCCAGGATGAAATGGTATATGCAAATAGGCGTCCTTTAGATCTAAGGTTGTCAGGAAGGCCCCTTTTTGTAATAAAGGGATAATCTCTTAAAGAAGGACCATATGGAAAGGTTCTGATATTATGTAATGATTTAGTGGTCTGAAATCTAGGATGGTCATCTTTTTGGAGAATAAGGAAGTATAGTGAATACACTTCTGTCCCGTGAAATTGTGGTGAAACTGGTTATATTGCTCCTTATGAACCCGAAACCGGTCCTAGGATGCGTGTTTCCGGTCCAGGGAAGACATGCCTTGGCAGTTCGGGTTGGACTGTTCCCATGAGGCACAGGGTCAGACTGATTTGCATATGGCCATGTCTGAACTGGGGTGGTGGAGTGAGCTAAAGAATGATGGATTAAACCCAGATCAGTTGACTGGGGGTGAGTGTTTGATTTGCTCAAACGCTCCGTCCATCGCCCCCTTTGGTATCGCATGAACAACTAGGCCCTGAGCTATTGGGTTAAGAGACAGAGGATCACCCAGAGCAGGGCGGTGCCTACGAGCAAAAGACTGAACAGGGTCACCAGAAGAGGGTCTTGACCATGTGCCACGCAGGATATCAAGCAGAGAATCCTCGTAGGGCAGCAAAGGTTCTACTTCAATAGGCTCCAAAGGGAGAAGATCCAATAAAGGATCAGAAAGTAGAGGCACCACAGGAGGCTGAAAGCAGAGTACAGCAGCCACTGCATGAATAGCGCCCGCAAAGGCAGCACCAGATTCAGTCACCATCCGTGTCGGTGCAACAAACCGTCAGGAGGAGACTTTTGAAGGCTAATCCTGCCACTAGACAGGAGGAGTGGAGGAGCTGGAGACTCACCCGAAGGCCAGGCAACACAGGGAACTTGCACCCAGGCTCCTTGATCTGGGGAGTCCAGGGAAGCATCAGGTTCCAAATGAGGAGGCGTAAACGGTAGAACCGGCGTTAACGGACGCCCATTGGAGACCTATTGCAGCCCGAGGAGTCAGGGGGAGCAACAACCAATGGAAGCGGAATTGATGCTGGTACAGACATCAATCGACGTCGCATCGGAGTCGCCTGGACATCGACGGCCTCCACAGAGGACGCGACCGGGATGCCGACCGACGTCGATCCCAGGGCAACCTGCCTGAAGGAAGCACGAGGCGCAGGGGCCGCATCGAGCCTGGTGTAGTACCAGACGTCGCCTCCGACGTCGGTGCAGGAAGCCGCACAGGGCTATGTGCTGACAGACGGGGAGGGCTGTGCACAGGGTCCTGGCTCGGTGGCGTCGGGTCCGGAATCTGAGTCGACACACACAGCCGGTGCCGGTGAAACGTCCGCAGAAGAGGACCCGGCATGAGTGCCTGCTACCTCTGTGGGACCCGAAGGCACATCTGGGAGAGGGGGCGACTCAAAACAAGCCTGTAGTGCCTTTGAATAAGACTTCATTTGGGCACACGTTGCCCCAACACCCGGAAAGGGTGGATACAGAGGAGGCTGCTGCCGTGCACCCGTACCCAGCACAGTGCGAGAGCAATGGGCGGCACGGACATTGGAGAAATATCTCTAAGCAACGCCTGTGCTTACGCTTACTTGTCACACGGCGGTCACGGGAGCAACCTCAGGAATGAGCCGATCTTGAGAAGAGCGGCGACAGGAGGGAACCGGACCGGACCGGACATCCATGCGCCCATTATTTTCATGAGACGCTCCCTCAAGGACTTCGGTTTCATCCTCTGACAGGCGTCACAGTCCTTGGAGTCGTGGTGCACGCCGAGGCACCACATACAGATGAGGTGCGGGTCAGTGGCAGACTTCTGACGCGCACAGGCTTCACAAGCCTTAAAGCCAAAAGGCATTGCACACTGTTCCCACTACACCGGATGTGAGAAAGCGCCATCTTTCTTGCATGGTATGCCCCCACTTTTTGCTGAATTGCTGAATGTACTTTGAGTGTGCTCTGGACTCCTGCCAATCAGGTGCCCAGGGCCTATGTTCCTTCCCTAAACCAAAACCTCCAACCCAAATTGGCAAACCCTGGCCACATGTCAGCCCCTAGTAAATGGTACCCTAGGTACCCAGGGCCTTATGACAAGAGAAGGCGTCTAAGGGCTGCAGCACTCATTGTGCCACCCTTAGAGGCCCTGTACCCTAACACACAAACACACTGCCCTTGCAGGCTGAGTGTCTGGGTACGGGACAAAACAGTCGACATGGCACACATCCCTGTGTGCCAGGCCCACCACCTACACTGCCCTGGCATACATCAGCCACCCCTCTAGCTGGCTGCCCTATGCCAGTGGTGTGGGCACAGGAGCATGAGCCCTGTGCCCCTACAGTACCCAGGTCCATTCCTGGGCCCTGTAAGTGCAGTGCTGCCATGTAAGAGTACATGGTGCTGGGAGCTTATCAAACACGAACTCCACAGCACCATAATGGCAACACTGAAGACTGAGAAGTTTGGTATCAAACTGCTCAGCACATTAAACCCACACTGATGCCAGTGTGGGATTTAATGCACCAAGCACCACACAGGGCATCTTAGAGAGGCCCCCTGAAACCTAACCTACAATCCACGTCTGGTCTGAGAGGCTGCCACACAGCAGACATGTTGCTGGACCCCTGGGTGGGAGAGCCCCTGCTCTCTTGGGTCTGCAACAATGCACATCCTGGGCGAGGTGCTAGAGCACCTCCCCCAGGAGGGGCAGGGGGAAGCTTCAAAGGCATGCTGCCTCTGTGAGCTTCCCCAGGCCACTTGCAACCCCCACTCTGGCAGGAAGCTTGGCCGGAAACCCCACATAAGGACAGGGGATGTGCCAGCCTGCCAACCCCACCCCTCAGGTGGGGGAGGCGAGGTGAAGCACATCTCCAGGCGCTCGCCATCTTGAAGATGGGAGGCCCTACCCAATCAGAACTAGCTACTGCCCCCCCTCCCACAGGAGAGTGGCAGAATAGGGGGTTTACCCAGCCCAGGACAGGGACCCATTGGTCCCTGCCCATCACCTACCTGTAACACCCCTAAATCTAGTATTTAGGGGCACCCTGAACCTTCCTTCCCCAGATTCCAGATTCCGAAATACAAAGAGGAGCAAGAAGAAAGAAGACCTGCCCTGCAGCTGCTACAAGGAGGAAGACACCAACTGCTTTGGCCCCAGCGGCCTAGAGTTCATTTATTGAGTGTGTGAGACCATTTGCTTACTGAGTGTGTGCAACAAATGCTTTACACTGTCCTCTGATACTGCCTTACTGCTCGACCAAGCTACCACTCTAGAGAGTAAGGTTATTTCTAACTTTAGAGAGTAAGGTTATATCTAACTTTAGCCTCTGCCAAACCTCTGGGGGCTGTGGACTCTGTACACCCTGTACCTATTTGGGAACAGTATATACAGAGCCACTTTCTCACACCGGAGGGTGTCGAGAATGCCCAAAAACCAGGCCAAGGAACTGCTGGTTTTCCAGGATCCGCGCTTGGACGCGGAAAAGAAGATAACTGACGTCAGCGTGCCAGGAAGGGTATATATGGCTCTGCTGACATGTCCGTGGACGACGTCAGGGCGTAGCCGGACGGCGCCACCCCCGGTGCGCAGAGGTACTGTTGCGAAAGATATCCTGATCCAGTCTGACACCAGGGGATATTCTAAGTTAAGGAATCTGCGGCTAGACGTCTATCAGATAGGCCCTCCATTTCATCCCAGTGGGCCCTGTCGTACCTTCCTAATAATGCTTGGCTATTAGCTATAAGACAATGATTAGCTGCTTGTGCCACAAGTCATTTACCAGAGGCATCCATAAGTTTGGATTCCTTTTCTGGTGGTGCTTCTCCAGTTGTTTGGGAGTTAGCCATTTCCCTAGCATTGGATACTGAAGAGTCAGGAGTTAATTGACCTCTAATAAAAAGGGGGTCTGAAGGTGTTTTTTTAATTTAATACAAGGACTAATTTATTCTTGCTTTGACTGGTTGTTTGAATGTTTCATCCACATGAAGGGTCATACCTTTTAGAAGCGGTATGTATTGTGCCCTTCTTTGTGTATTAGATAGAGTTTCAAAGAGGAAATCCTCTATTGAGTCCTTCTATAAAGGTACCTGATGAAAAGTGGCTGCTCTAGCTATGAGACCCTGATAAGCAGATGCATCATCAGGTGGTGGACGGTTAGGGTATAAATCAGGATCAGTATCAACATGAGGATCAATATTTTAATAATCCCAAGGATCACCTGGTTGTGTCTCATCTGGGATGTCTTGATCGCCATCTATTGCTGACTGAGGAGATGTATTACAAGTCTCAGACCATCGTGGTGAGTGAGGTGGTGGAGGTGCCGATTGTGGTACAGGTGAAGGAATGGGAATGTGCAATGGACTAGTTGCAGCATCCTTTTCTTTCGGGGTTGAATAGGAACGTTGTGAGAAAGTGGCATCTTTCTTGCATGGTATGCCCCCACTTTTTGCTGAACTGCTGATGTTCTTTGAGTGTGCCCTGGACTCCTGCTAATCAGGTACCCAGGGCCTATGTTCCTTCCCTAAAAACTTCATTGAAGCCTAAACCCAATTGGCATCTCTGGCCACATGTCAGCCACTGGTAAATGGTACCACAGGGCTGCAGCACTTATTGTGCCACCCTTAGAGGTCCTGTACCCTGACACACACACACACTGCCTTTGCAGGCTGCGTGTTTTGGTGCAGAACAAAGTGAAGTCGACACAGCACACAGCCCTGTGTGCAATGCCGACAACCCACTGCCCTGGCATACATCAGTCACACCTCTAGATGGGTGTCCTATGCCAGTGGTGAAGGTACAGATGCATGAACCCTGTGTGAGAAAGTGGCTATGTTCATACTGTTCCCAAATAGGTAGTGTGTAGAGAGTCCACAGTCCCCAGAGGTTTGGCAGAGGCTAAAGTTAGATATAACCTTACTCTCTAAAGTGGTAGCTTGGTCGAGCAGTAAGGCAGTATCAGAGGACAGTGTAAAGGATTTGTTGTCCCCACTCAGTCAACAAATGGTCTCACATACTCAAGAACTGAACTCTAGGCCAATGGTTTATATAAAAAAATATATGCTTGTTTTATTTTAGAACCAACAATAGGTTTCACAATATACTTTCTCAGAATGAGATGCTTTAGTTAAATACTTTGCAATAGGCAATTGAGTTTTGCAGATAATAGGTACAGTTTTGTTGCAATAGGCAACACAATTTCAAACACAATAATACATTGAGCTCAATGGGAATTTTAAGTTATGTGCAAATTGATTACTTTCAGGATTACTTTTCTAACTCCAGGACTGGATCCTAGATTCAGTCCTGGGACAGGTCTTGGAAACAAGTGAGTAAATTCTTTTTAGTTACTGTTGTGATTTTTAAGCAATATTTTGCTATTTTAAAAGTTGACACTTCGAAACTTTTTCTGATCAAATTACCAATGTTATCCTATGGAAGTAAATTCACTTAGCAGGTAAGTGGGGTTATGGTTACTTTTTCTAGGTCAGTGTTGGATCCTAGAACCAGCACTACTGTACCACCTGTAAGCAGTTGAGAAACTGTGTTTAAGTTACACAGGCGATTTTTAAGGAATATTTATAAGTTTGCAAAAATCGACACAGAAGAAATTTCATAGAAAAACAGTCAATGGTTTCCTATGGGAGAAAAGTCAAGTTACGGGTAAAGTATGTTCTCGTTACTTTTGTAATCCAGTGCTGGGCTCCTAGGCTCAGTACTGGGGCATCTATCTAAAACAGGTAAGTAATTACGTTTTCACAGTTTGTACGATTTTTAAAGAATTTACAGTTTGCAAAAATCAACACTTAGAAGAAATTTCACAGAAAAAAACAGTCAATGGTTTCCTATGGGAGAAAATGGAGTTAGTGGTAAGTACGGTTGTAAGTACTTTTTAGGGTTAGTGCTGGGCACCAAGATCCAGCACTGGGATCTCTCCTAATAGCAGGTGAGTATTTTGTTTTTATTTTAGGTGAATATTTTAAATTTAGAAACTCCACACTTAGAAGAAATTTCAGAAGAAGCCAGTCAATGTTACCCTATGGATAAAAAGTGAGTTATCGGCTTTTGGGTAAGTACTCGACTGGCAGAGTTAAGGTCCTAGGCACAGAGTCAGGGGTCTCCCAGGGTTAGGTAAGTACAGTTGTTACACCCTCAGCGGCACAGGGGCAGCCGGGTGCAGAGTGAGTTAGGCCCAATGTTATCCTATCGGAGGCCTTGGTTGGTGGCTGCTGACCAGCAGGCCACGTGGCTGTGGGAGCTGGTCTACTGGTCACTTGCTCAGGGCAAATGGGGAAGTAGGTAGGAGTAGAAATTGCACTGCCAGGGCCACTCGGGCGGCTGGGTGCAGGGTGCTTTTGAGCCTTCTAGCGCTCAATGGATTTAAATGGGAAACCTCAAGGATGAACAAAGGCTGCAAGCTGGGGGACGAAGATTCTTCAGTTGCCACCACCACTTCGAGAGGTAAGTTGGAGGATAGGTAGGTACCCAGGAGTCGGGTACAGAGGGCCGCAGGGCGCCGGGGTGCCTTTTGAGGTCAGGAAATCTTACCCTCTGTTGAAAGCGGTTGGGGGGGGGGGGGTCCCTGGTTCTGAGGCTGCAGGCGTCGTCAGGAGCATCAAGGAGGGTCCTTTGGAGCGGTATTCGGTGTCACAGTCGCCGGGGGGACGTCCTTGGGGTCTTTGTCCACTCCGGCACAGGCCAGGATTGGCGGGTGCAGGGTTTGCGGTTCCGGGCTGATGCCAGGGGTTAGTAACTTGCTTTGAGCAGAGCCACTGCTCGTGGGAGTCCCAGGTGCTTAGAGTTACAAGGTAGCCAGGTCCTCCGGGGTTTGTGAGGTTGCTGGCTGCAGGAGGTGCCGGGATTTAGCAGGAGCAGGTTCGAGGGTCGGCAGGCTGGTAGGGCTGGGGCCAAAGCAGTTGGTGTCTTCCTTTTCTTAGCAGCTGCACGGCATGTCTTCTTTCTTCTTGTTCTTCTTTGCTAGTTTAGAATCTGGAATCTGTAACGCCCTGAACGTCTCAGGATCATTTAACAGACACGACAATGAGGACGCAACCACTTGTGAAGGGTTAGTTCTTTTAATGAAGGCAAATAAAATACAAAGAACAAACAAAAGTTATAGTCACTGGAATCCTCCAGGCTAAGTACGTTACCAGCCCACAGCACGGATGGTCCTAACCGTCCTCTGCATATACGCCGATCCCGGCGTATGCCAACAGAGGGCAGAAATGAAATGGCCGACAATGCCAATCGGTAGGCTGTGAGGGGCACGAAGAGTGTTGGGGAGAATCGAGGAGTCAGGGAAACACCCAGCCGGGGTCTCTACCTGAAGGGAGCAGCCGCTCAACCTCTTCCTCAGACTGCACCGGGACGCGGAGTCACCTCCTGGTGATGCGTCACCGATACCCCAATCACAAGCAAGAAGACTGAACCGAGAGCAGCCGCTCGATCGATCCTGTGGACTTCCGAGTCTGTAACGCGGCAAACACCTCCTGGTGTGCGTTACAGCTGGCAGTCCCTGTGTCTCTGGTCGGGCTGGGAGTTACGACTCCAACCAGCAAAAGCGCCACTGCGCTTGGACTCAGCCGAGTCAAAAAGCGAAGCTCAATGGTTGACCGGTAGAGCTTCCGGGTCCTTCACAGGTGACGATGGGGCAAGACACGGCCCAGGGAGTAACGACTCGACCTACCTCCGTTCTTGCCTTACTGGAGCGCCACTCCGGAACACTGCTCTTCACGAAGCAGGTACGTCGGTGTAATGAATATGCTACTTACCAGTATGCATCTGTTCTTGGCATGTAGGGCTGCTGACATTCATATCTGTGCATAGATCGCCGCCTAGTGTTGGGTCCGGATGTTTGCACGTTGTTGTCCTGGAAGAGTCTTCGAAGTATCCTTGGATAGGTGACTCCTCCCCTGGACTACAGTGCGCATGGGCATCCTCTCCATCCTCAGATTGTTTTTCGCCATTGTGGCAGTGATGGAGTAGATACAGAAAGTGATGACCATGCTTGCAGTAATTCTGAGAGCTGCAGCTGCGACAGGCGCCGGGGAGGAGGGAGGGCGATATGAATGTCAGCAGCCCTACATGCCAAGAACAGATGCATACTGGTAAGTAGCATATTCAGTTCGAGGCATGTGGGCTGCTGAATTCATATCTGTGCATAGAATACATAGCAGTGCCCTCTATTAGCGGCGGCTACCCGTGCCAGCTGCAGCGGTCTGAAAAAGTGTTTTGAGAACAGCCTGTCCTACAGCTGCCTGCTGTTTTGACTGCACATCTACGCAATAGTGTTTTGTAAATGTGTGTGTAGTGGACCATGTGGCTGCTCTGCATATATCATGCAGGGGAATATTTCCTAGGAAGGCCATGGAAGCCCCCAACTTACGTGTTGAGTGGGCTCGTGGTGGAATAGTTAATGTGCGTTTTGCCTTTTGATAACAGATTTGAATACACTTAACTATCCATCTGGCTATCCCTGCTTTGGAGATGGCGTTACCTTTGTGGTGTGGGGCAAAGGCAACGAACAGTTGTTTTGTCTTCCTGAATGGTTTAGTCCTGTCGATGTAGTACATGAGGGCCCTCCGTACATCTAGTGTATGTAGTGCCCTTTCTGCAACAGTTTGTGGGTTTTGGAAGAAAACGGGCAGTTCAATAGTCTGGTTCATGTGGAACTGCGATATTACCTTGGGCATGAACTTGGGGTTGGTACGTAGTACGACCCTGTTAGCGTGAACCTGAATAAATGGCTCTTGAACGGTTAGTGCCTGGAGTTCACTAACTCTTCTGAGGGAAGTGATCGCTACTAGGAAGGCCACTTTCCAGGTAAGGAATTGAATCTCGCATGAGTGTAGAGGTTCAAAGGGTGGACCCATCAGGCGTGTGAGGACCAAGTTGAGGTTCCACATTGGAGCCGGTGGGTGACTAGGTGGAATGACTCGTTTGAGCCCTTCCAAGAATGCTTTGATGGCAGGCACTCTGAATAGAGAGAGGTGCTGCCTGGTTTGCAGATAGGCTGATATTGCGGTCAAATGGACACGTATAGAGGTGTACGCCAGATTGCATCGATATAGGTGTAAGAGATAACAGATGATGTTTTGGATGGATGCGTCCAGCGGGTTGATGTCATTATTACCGCAATAAATGACGAACCTTTTCCATTTGGCTGCATAGCAAGCTCTGGTAGTGGGTCTCCTGGCCTCCTTGATGATGTCCATACAGTCAGGTGGCAGGTTGAGATAGCCAAACTCTAGGACTTCAGGAGCCAGATCGCCAGATTCAGCTGTTGCGGATCTGGGTGCTGAACCTCTCCATGGTTCTGCGTCAAATGCGCGGGTTTGATCCGCAGCCTTTGATGCGGCACCACGGAAAGTTCGAGGAAGGTGGTGTACCACGGCTGGCGTGCCCACGTGGGAGCAACTAGGACGAGTGTCAGGGAGTGTTGTCGGAGTTTGCGGGCCACTAGCGGTATCAATGGCGCTGGGGGAAAAGCGTACGCAAATCTGCCGGACCAGTTCATCCATATCGCATTGCCCTGCGACTGCGGATGTGGGAATCTGGCGGCGAAGCTTGGGCATTTTGCGTTTTCGCTTGTCGCGAATAGGTCTATCTCCGGATGACCCCACTGCTGAAAGTACGGTTGGAGTACTGATGGGTGTAACTCCCACTCGTGCATTTGGTGGCTGTGTCTGCTGAGCAGATCCGCCATCTGGTTGTCCTTGCCAGGGAGGTGTTCCGCCATGAGGAACATGTTCCTTTGAATGGCCCACTTCCACATGCTCTGAGCCAGATGAGACAACTGTGGAGAGTGTGTGCCTCCCTGTTTCTGTATGTAGTACATTGCGGTCATGTTGTCCGTCCGGATCAACACGACCTTGTTGCATAGATGTACTTTGAATGCCTTCATGGCTAGGAAGATTGCCATCAATTCCAGAAGGTTGATGTGCAACTTCTTTTGTTGTGTTGTCCATAGTCCTTGTACTGTGTAGTGGAGTACATGAGCTCCCCATCCCTGGAGAGACGCGTCCGCTGTCAGTACTATTTGTGGGACAGGCTCTTGGAACGGTCGGCCCTTGCAAAGGTTTTGTGGATTCCACCAATGCAGAGAGTTGTATGCCCGACCGCTCACCAACACTAGGTCCTTTAACTGTCCTTGAGCCTGATTCCACTGACGTGCTAGGCACTCCTGAAGTGGGCGCATATGTAATCTCGCGTGCGGGACTATGAAGATGCAGGAGGCCATCATGCCTATCAACTGCATGAACACTCGCGCTGGAAGTGAGTGATTGGGTTTGAATTTGGAGATCAGCAGTTGTATGCTGTCGATCCTCACTAAATTTGGCTGAGCTGTGGCCGCCAGAGTGTCTATAGTCGCACCTAGGTACTGTTGTACGTGTGCGGGCTGGAGATGGGACTTTGGATAATTCAGTGAGAATCCCAGACTGTGAAGAAGGTGAATGGTGCGGGATATGTGGCTTGCACATTGCTGGGCTGACTTCGCTTGAACGAGCCAGTCGTCTAGGTAGGGGTAGACGTGTATATGCTGCCTCCGTAGATGTGCTGCCACCGTAGCTAGGCACTTCGTGAAAACCCTGGGCGCTGTTGTCACGCCGAAGGGAAGGACTTTGAACTGATAGTGCTGCCCCTGAACAGTGAACCTGAGGTATTTTTTGTGTGAGGGGTGGATGGGTATGTGAAAGTACGCATCCTTGAGGTCCAGTGTGGCTAGGAAGTCTCCCTGCTTGAGAAGCGGAAGGACTTGCTGTAGAGTGAGCATATGAAAGTGCTCTGAAAGAATGTACTGGTTCAGGGGTCTCAGGTCCAATATAGGTCTGAGCGACCCGTCCTTTTTTGGAATTAAGAAGTAGAGGGAGTACACTCCCGCACCCTGCTCGTGGATGGGTACGACCTCTATAGCGCCTTTTAGAAGCATACTTTGCACTTCTTGCTGTAAGAGCGTTAAGTGCTCTGAGGACATAGGACGGCTTCTTGGTGGTATTGTGGGTGGAGTGGAGGTTAACTCCAGACAGTAACCGTATTTTATAATATCTTTGACCCACCTGTCCGTGGTGATGGAATTCCACGTGGACAGGAACCTTTGTAGCCTTCCCCCGACAGGTGTTATGTGGTCGGGAGGAAGGGAGAGGGCGTCACTGCTTGTTCTTGGGGGAGGACCTGGTGTTGCCGTAGCCGCGTCCTCTGCCCTTTGTGCTGGAGCCACGATATCCACCTCGGGTGTTTTTATCATAGGTGGTCTGTGTATTGCCTTTGTTATATGTTTGTTGTGACCCCTGTCCTCTACCAGCTCCCTTGTTTCCGGGGCGACGAAAGGAGCCGCTCCGAAAGGACTGAGTTTGTAGTGCGCCCATGGACTTTGCAGTGTCCGTATCCTTTTTTATCTTTTCGAGGGTGGTGTCAACCTCTGGCCCGAATAAATAGTCGGGGTTGACGGGCTGGTTCAGTATATTGTTTTGTACCTCAGGCTTGAATCCTGAGATCCGTAGCCAGGCATGTCGTCGCAACATGACGCTTGTGTTTATGGCTCTGGCAGCCGTGTCTGCAACATCTAGTGCGCATTTGATGGAAGCGTTCGTTAGTAGCTGTCCTTCTCTGATGAGCATTTCTGCGCCTTCCTTGAACTGGTCAGGGAGATGTTGGAATATTTGCTCAAGTGTGTCATAGTGCGCTCTATCATAGCGAGCAAGGAGCGCCTGAGTGTTGGCTATGCGCCATATGTTGGCAGCTTGGGCGGCAACTCGCTTGCCAGAGGTTTCTAACACCTTGGACTCTTTGTCCGGGGGAGGAGCGTCACCTGTTGTTTGCGAGTGTGCCCTCTTGCGTGCATTCGCTACGACGATGGAGTCGAGTGGTAATTGTCCTCTGATGTAAGTAGGATCCCCAGGTGCTGATCTGTATTTTTTATCAATCCTGGGGTTTATCACTCGTGCCCTGGTGGGTTCTTTGAAAATGTCCTTGGCTGGTTTGAGGACCCCCTTCAACATTGGCAGAGTCTTTACATGTCTTTCTGAGGATGCAAAGGTGTCCATTAGAAAGTCATCTTCGATGGTATCAGAGTGAAGCTGCACCCCATGGTTATTGGCAGCACGTTCGATAAGAGCATTGAACGCCGCAGTATCCTCCGTAGGAGATGTCTTTGCCCCATAGAGTTGTGGATCCTGTGCATCGAGAGGTGCACTGGGGTCTGCAGGGTCGCCCCAAGTTTGATCAGGGTCCTGCTGGTCATCAGGGTCCGTGTCTACATGGTAGGGGACTTGGTCAGCCATGTAGTCCTCCAATGCGTCTGTATCGGAGCGTGTGGGGGAGAACCGGTGTGGATCCTGGTAGGATGAATGGAAGGGTTCATAAAGGAGAGGTTCCGATTCTGCAGGCAACTTCCTTTTTAGTGGGATCCTGAAAGGGTCCAATGGCGGCTCCGAAGTTATCCTTCGGTCCTGGAGAATCATTCTGCCAGTGCCGGCGTCGATGATACGTGCCGGAGACGTCTCAGCAGGTGTGACTGTAGGTTGGGTGACCCGTGTCCTGAGTTGGAACATTTTTGGGATTGTTGACGGAGGCAAGCCGAAGGTAATGTTGGTCGGCACCGAAGAGGCTGCGGGAGCTCCGACCGAACCGGAGCCCGACGTGTCCTGGAGGACAGGTGTGGTTTTGCTGCCTTGCGTCACACCAGGTCGTACTTGGGGCGCCTTCGAGGCTTTGGCACCGGCCAGGCTCGTAGAGGCGGCCGTAGATTTTTTCGGTGCCGGCGGGTCATCGAGTCGGGGTGAAGAGATCACCGTCGAAGTCTTCGATACCTGAGGCTTAGGTGTCGTCGAGGGAGCGATGTGAGACACAGCAGGCGGGACCGCCCTTGGTGTCGTCGGTGCCGGTAGCCGAGCAGGTTTGTCGGTGCCGATGGCTTTTTTACGTTTGTCGACTCCAACGTCGCCCGCCTCAAGTTCGGCACCGAAGTCCCTCTTGGTGCGGTCGGTGCCGACGCGGTGCGCTGGCGTCGAAGGCCTCGATCCGACCAGCGCTACTTTCAGTTTCGGTGGAACTTGAGCCGCTTTCGGTTTCGGTTTTGTGATAGGGAAACCAGCCTGTTTATGTAGTAATGGCTGCCGCTGAACGTCCGAGGCCGGGCCCGAGGGCGGGGCCGAAGAACTGCGGGATGGGTCTCGGGTAAGGCCCGAAGGCGATCCCTCGACCGGAGCCATAGGCTGTGGCACTGGTGTTTGAACGGTTTGAACAGGTAGGCCTTGTTCATCATTGGAGCTACTTTCTTCGGCCCCGAAGACCTCCTCGTCGTCTCCTACCTCGGTGTCGTCTTCACCTCTGTGGAAGAGTGACTCGCCTTCCCGTCCGATCCGGGTTCGTGTTCGGAAACGGGACTGGAGGGCAAGACTTCCAATTCCTCGACGTCTTCGGCCTCGCCGAAGATGTCTGTCGGGGCCGGTGCCGCGTGCTGCGCCTCGAGTCTCGCCGCTCGTCGATTCCGCAGAGTCTTCTTCGAGCGGAACCGGGCACAGGCCATGCATGTTGATTCGTCGTGGTCCGGCGAAAGGCATTTGTTGCACACCGGATGGACGTCGATGTGTGGGTACTTCGCATTGCATACCGGACACCTTTTGAATGGCGTCCTGGATTCCATCGTCGAAGTAGTCGATGGACAGGTAAATGCGAAAGCAGTCGGTGCTGAAAGTTAGTAAACTAACAAATTCTATCGAAACCCGATCGATAAACAGTACCGACGCGAACTAAAGGCCTTTTGGCCTCGAAAAAATATTTTCCTAACTTGAGCTAAGATAGCACATCCGAACCCAATGGCGGAAAAAAACAATCTGAGGATGGAGAGGATGCCCATGCGCACTGTAGTCCAGGGGAGGAGTCACCTATCCAAGGATACTTCGAAGACTCTTCCAGGACAACAACGTGCAAACATCCGGACCCAACACTAGGCGGCGATCTATGCACAGATATGAATTCAGCAGCCCACATGCCTCGAACACACAATATCCGACAGCCTTGTACCTCCCGGTTCCTCCCTTTATAGGGCGTGTTTTCCTTGAGTTATGTAACAGCTCTCCTGTTTACATAAGGGCGTGTTTCCCTTGAGTTATGTAACAGCTCTCCTGTTTACATAAGGGCGTGTTTCCCTTGAGTTATGTAACAGCTCTCCTGTTTACATAAGGGCGTGTTTCCCTTGAGTTATGTAACAGCTCTCCTGTTTACATAAGGGCGTGTTTCCCTTGTATGACAGGAATTCTTGACAGAATCGGAGGAAGGAAGGTTCAGGGTGCCCCATAATACTAAATTTAGGGGTGTTACAGGTAGGTAAAGGGCAGGGACCACTGGGTCCCTGTCCTCGGGTGGGTACACCCCCTATCCAGCCACTCTCCTGTGGGAGGGGGGCAGTGGCCTAATCCTGATTGGGCAGGGCTCCCCATCTTCAAGATGGCGAGAGCCCGAAGAGGTGCTTCACCTCGCCTCCCAAACCTGAGGGGTGGGGTTGGCAGATGCTGAGTACAGCAAGTGGCCTGGAGAAGCTCACAAAGGCGGCATGCCTTTGAAGCTTCCCCCTGCCCATCCTGGGGGAGGAGACCTAGCACCTCGCCCAGGATGTGCATTGTTGCAGGCCCAGGAGAGCTTGGGGCTCTCCACCCAGGGGTCCAGCAACATGTCTGTTGTGTGGCAGTCTAGGCAGCCTCTCAGACAAGACGTGGATTGTAGGTTAGGTTTCAGGGGGCATCTCTAAGATGCCCTCTGTAGTGCTTTGTACATTAAATCCCACACTGGCATTAGTACGGGTTTAATGTGCTGAGAAGTTTGATACCAAACTTCTCAGTCTTCAGTGTTGCCATTATGGTGCTGTGGAGTTTGTGTTTGACGAGCTCCCAGCACCACATACTCAAATAGCAGCACTGCACTTACAGTGCCCAGGAATGGACCTGGTTACTGTAGAGGCACAGGGCTCATGCTCCTGTGCCCACACCACTGGCATAGGGCACCCAGCTAGAGGTGTGGCTGAGTTATGCCAGGGCAGTGTAGGTTGTGGGCATGGCACACAGGGATGTGTGCCATTTCGACTCTGTTTTGTCTTGTACCCAGACACTCAGCCTGCAAGGGCAGTGTGTGTGTGTGTGTGTGTGTGTGTGTGTGTGTGTGTGTGTTAGGGTGCAGGGCCTCTAAGGGTGGCACAAATAGTGCTGCAGCCCTTAAAGGCCTTCCCTGGTCACAAGGCCCTGGGTACCTATGGTACCATTTACCAGGGGCTGACATGTGGCCAGGGTTTGCCAATTTGGGTTTATGTGGAGGAACATAGGCCTTGGGCACCTGGTTGGCAAAAGTCCAGGGTACACTCAGTCAAAGTACATTCAGCAATTCAGTAAAAGGTGGGGGCATACCATGCAAGAAAGATGGCACCCTGTACCCCTATAGAGCCCAAGTCCATTCCTGGGCACTGTAAGTGCAGTGCTGCCATTAAGAGTATATGGTGCTGGGAGTTTGTCATTACGAACTCCACAGCACCATAATGGCTACACTGAAAACTCACATCCTGGGACGAGGTGCCACGCCTCCTCCCCCTGGATGGACAGGGTTCACGAAGGGGAAGCTTCAAAGGCTTGCCGGCTTTTGAGCTTCCCCAGGCCATTTGCTCTCAGCAACTGGTCCCCACTAGTTCTGACCCTCAGGGAGAACCGGTGGGAAAAACAAGTGATGAAGCGAGGTGTGCCCACCTCTGCCAACTCCATCCCTCAGGTGGGGGAGGCGAGGTGAAGCACAACTCAGTACACGCCATCTTGAAGATGGGGGGACTCAGCCAACCAGGGACAGGCTCATGTCCCCCTCCCACTGGAGGGTGGCATAATAGGGGGTGTACCCACCCCAGGGAAGGGACCCATTGGTCCCTGCCTTTTACTCACCTGTAATGCCCCTAAATCTAGTATTTAGGGGCACCCCTGAACCTTGCTTCCTCAGACAAGAACCTGCAAGAAGAAGAAGGATCGAACAGCTATGCAGCAGCTAACAAGAGGAAGACCCCACTGACTTTGCCCCTGCCCTACCGGCCGGTCTTCCCCCCTCGAAACTGCTCCTGCAAAATCCCGGTGTGTCCTGCAGACAGCAACCTCGAAAACCCCGGAGGACTTGCCTGCCTTCAAGCACAAAGATTGTCTCCCGTGAACACTGGATTTGTTCATCTGCAACCGTGGATCTGCCCCACTCTACACCCGCAGACCACGGCCCAAGCGAGCAAACACCACGAGGAGGTCACCCCGGCGATCCTGACCCAAGATCTGCTGACCCCTGACCTGCCTCAAGCCAACATCTGCAGCCTAAATCCAGAAGACCCCCCCCCTAACCGCGACCAGGAGCTGGCAAGCAGATCTGACCCCAAAAGGCACCCCTGCACCCGACGCCCCACGGCCTTGTGTGCCCAAACCAACGGCGCCTAACCAACACCTAACTTCCCAACTTAACCCTCGAAGTGATAGTCGCACCCACGCCTGCAGTGCCTTTGCAAACAGGAGGTTCCCCATCGAAAAAGCACCCTGCACCTGGCCGCCCTAGTGCTGCTGAGGGTGCACCTTTGGTGCTACTTTGTTTCCCCATCTGGCCTGAGCTAAAGTACAGGAGCTTTGCTCCCACAGCTGAGTGGCCTGCTAGCCAGCAGCCACCAACCGGAGGCCCCCTATCCCCCATTGGATAACATTGGGCCTCAGCACTCTGCACCCGGATGCCCTAGTGCCGCTGAGGGTGTAATGAGTGTGCATCCTTGACCCTGGGGGAACCCTTGTTCTAACCCCAGAAGCTCAACTCCAAAGACCGAGTCCTTACCTGGTAACTGTTAACTTCATTTCTCTCCATAGGAACCTATTGACTGTTTTTCTCTGAAAAATGTTAAGTGTGGAGTTGATGTGCATGGAAACATGAAAAATAACAATTGTGCAAAACTGATTTTACTTACCTTTTCTCTAGGAAATGTCTCAGAGTGATATCTAGGCACATCACACTGAGTAGAAAAAGTAATCCGAAAAGAAATCTCAAACGTAACGTAAAACTTACTTGCGATTCTTATTGGAAAATACAAAGTATATGTACAGCATTTCACAGTATTGCATTTCCGTAATTCAAACGGATACAATTTCAAAGTAAATTTACAACTGCATTTCAAACTGTATATCTACTGCAAAGTATTTATCAACTGACCTGTGACAGACTTGCTTGGTTCCAGGAAATAAAATAACAGAATATTTTTATACAAAACCAATTGGTCTGAAGTTCAGTCTGAGTGTGTGAAATCGTTTGCTGATTGAGTGGGTACAACACATGCTTAACACTGTCCTCTGATACTGCCTTACTGCTTGACCACACTACCACAAATAGAGAGTGAGGTGCTATCTAACTTAACCTCTGCCTACCTTTGGGGCTCCACTGGACACTGTGCACACTAGTAGGTTCCTATGGAGAGAAATGAAGTTTGTGGTAGTGTGGTTGGGCAGTATCAGAGGACAGTGTTAAGCATTTGTTGTAACCACTCAATCAGCAAACGATTTCACACACTCAAAGACTTAACTTCAGACCAATTGGTTTTGTATACAAATATTCTTTTACTTATTTTATTTCCTAGACCCAAACAAGTCTGGCACAGGTCAGTTGATAAATACTTTGCAGTAAATATACAGTTGTAATACAGTTTGGATTTGTAATAGTATATGCACTTTGTTTTGACTTACAGTATGGTTTCAGAGAAATGCAATATTTTGTAAATACAGTACATAGACTTTAATGGGCTTTTCAGTAAAATTACAGTTAAGTTACTTTCCAGATTTCTTTTCTTAGTAGTATAACTGGATACTACGCTGGAACATTTCCTGCAAACAGATAAGTAAAATCGCTTTTGTTAGTTAGTGCAATTTTAAAGAATTTCTTTAGGTTTTCCGACTCCACACTTTGTTATCCTATGGAGGAAAATAGTGTTAGCGGTTTTGAGGTAAGTATTTGGTAGTGGGAGTTGAGGTTCTGGGGGTAGACTCGGGGGTCCCACAGGGTCAAGGATGCACTCTTGCTACACCCTCAGCGGCACTGGGGCGGCCAGGTGCAGAGTGCGGAGGCCCAATGTTAACCAATGGGGGGTTAGGGGGCCTCAGGTTGGTGGCTGCTGGCGAGCAGGCCACTTGGCTGTGGGAGCAAAGCACATGGACTTCAGCTCAGGGCAAATGGGGAAACAAAGTAGCACCAAAGGTTCACCCTCCGCGGCACTAGGGTGGAGGGGTGCAGGGTGCTGTTTCGACGTCGGGTGCCCATGTGTTTTCAATGGGGAACCTCTGGTTTGCAAAGGCACTGCAGGCTTGGTGACTTTGGTCTTCTGGGTGCGACCACCACTTCGAGAGGTAAGTTGGGAAGTTAGGGGTTGATTAGGCACGGTCGGTTTGGGCACCCAGGGCAGTGGGGTGGCGGGTGCAGGGGTGCCTTATGGGGTCGGATCTTTTTACCAGCTCCTGGTCGCGGTTGGGAGGACCTTCTGGATTTAGGCTGCAGGCGTCAGCTCGAGGCAGGTTAGGGGTCGCCGGATCTTGGGTCAGGATCGCCAGGGTGACCTCCTCGTGGTGTCTGCCCAATCGAGCTCAGGCCGTGGACGGCGGGTGCAGAGTGGGCTGGATTCGCAGTGTCCGGCCGGAGCCAGAGGTTGCAGATGAACAAATCCGGTGTTCACAGGAGACAAAGTCTTTGTAGTTGAAGGCAGACAGGTCCTCTGGGGTTTTCGAAGTTGCTGGCTGCAGGACACCAGGATTACGCAAGAGCAGGTTCGAGGGAGAGACAGGCCGGTAGGGCTGGGGCCAAGTCAGTGGGCTTCTTCCTCTTGTTAGCAGTTGCACGGCTGTTCGGTCCTTCATGTAGTTTCTTCTTGTCCGAGGCAGCAAGTTTCTGGGGTGCCCCTAAATACTAGATTTAGGGGTGTTAGAGGTAGGTAAAAGGCAGGGGCCAATGGGTACCTTCCCTGGGGTGGGTTTAATGTAGCTGAGAAGTTTGATACCAAACTTCTCAGTTTTCAGTGTAGCCATTATGGTGCTGTGGAGTTCGTACTGAAACTCCCAGCACCATATACTCTTAATGGCAGCACTGCATTTACAATATCTAAGAATGGACTTAGACACTGTAGGGGTAAAGGGCTCATCCACCTGTACCCTCACCACTGGTATAGTGTACCCAGCTAGAGGGGGTGACTGATCTGTGCCAGGAAGTGGGTTGTAGGCATGGCAAACAGATGTGTGCCATGTCGACTCTTCTTTGTTCTGCACCAAAACAAGCAGCCAGCAAAGGCTGTGTGTGTGTGTAAGTGTACAGGACCTCTAAGGGTGGCACAATAAGTGCTGCAGCCCTTACAGGCCTTCTCTAGTCACAGTGCGCTGGGAACCTGTGGTACCATTTACCAGGGGCTGATCTGTGGCCAGAGATGCCAATTGGGTTTAGGCTTCAATACAGTTTTGGGGAAAGAACATAGGCCCTAGGTACCTGATTAGCAGAAGACCAGGGCACACTCAGTCAAAGCACATTAGCAATTTATCAAAAAGTGGGGGCAACCATGCAGAAAGAGGGCACTTTCTCACACTGTGCCTGCTGTGTCCTGCTCGCGGAGAAGCAGTATACAGAGCCCAGCCAAAGCCAAGCGACCCCAATGGTCAGTGCGCTGAACTCCTGTTTAGAGCACAGGGATACAACAGCTGAGAGGCCTGCTGGGGCAAGTTGGTAGCCCAAAGCCTTAACTGCCACCAAGCAGCACCAGGGATCAGGACCCGACACAAAGTTGCACCCAAGTTCCCTGAGCTCAGGAGCTTTGTTGGAGTGCAGCTTGGACCTCCAGAAGACTAGTTATCGATCCAGGAAGGACTGTCCTGTGACAGCGATACTGGGCAACTGGTACCGAGAGGAGTTCGAGGTACGTCGACCCTGTGGCCAGGACCACCTACGTGGACCGAGGAGTAGGTGCAGAAAGACCTCCGCCAACCGCATCGCATCCACAGCATCCTTCACCCTTGCATCAAGACCACTTCCAGAGGAATCCCAGGCAAAGGATAAAAGTGCCTGTAACTGACTGAGGACTGCTTCCCCAACCGAGGTAACTGACTTAGGACCTGGCTGGTTCCCCTGACTGGCTCTCTACTGGAATTGGTTGCAAAGGTAACTCCAAGTGACCTCACTCCAATGAACCAAACCCTTTGGTGATAAAGTGTCTAAATTCTGTGAATTCGCCAACGCTTGTTTGCGATTGAGTGGAATAACCAGGTTTACTATACCTTGTAAATTCTGTATCTTCAGAACCCTTTGGTGTTTTTTTTGTTGTTGTAGTGTCTAAAAATACAGTCTATTTTTATATACTGGTCTCAGATTTAATTGGGGTTTTGTCGATTTCTTCAAATGTTTTGGTGCTGTTTAAATGCTTTACACTTGTACTATTGTGCAAGCCTTGCTATTCAGAGCAAAGGCTACCCAGGGTTGAGCTGAAGGTTTGACAAACAAAACATAAGGGTCCTAAAGGTGTTGGTAAGTTTATTATATGGTGAGGTTACACAACCACGCAATAATACACTTTATTTCCTCACACCGTAGAATCTGGCAGTGACACTGCTCTTCAGAAAGGACTTTAGCGCCACATCGTCCTTGTCGCTCAACAAGAGGACGTCATTGAAGGCAATGTTGATCAGTGATGACTGGACATCTCCCAAGAACGCAGTGGAAAATAAGGCGTGGCAATGCAGATACACTGCAGATGCCATGGCTCTACCCATAGAGACACTAGTGTCCAGTCCACACTGAATGACTAACTTCGCCACATCCCTGTAGTCCACAAAAGCTCAGTTGAGGATGGCAAGGCCCTCCTCAGGCATCAGTGGATGCAGCTGTGCAACAGAGTCCCACAAAGCATGGAAACATCGGCCCAAGAGGTGAGGCTGGTGGAGAATATGCACTTCCCAAAAGTGTCCAGGCTCTTGGATCTTCGCTAGAGGGGCCTTTACTGTCAGGCTTTTAGGTAGGGGTGTTGGAAGAGGAAAGCAGAGTCTCCAGGGGCAGGACAATGCCAAGATACAATCACTCAGTGCACAGGAGCCCCTCTGCAGTTTCACCCAGGCCCCTAGGAGAACATTGGTGAAGGCTTCTTTAAACAGGAGCAGAAGCTCAGGTGAGCCTGCTTCAGTTTGAAGCACCTATGTCAAGACACTGGACTTTACCTGAACAGCCGTCAGCTGGAGATTGAGGAGCTCAGCTGCCCTGCAATTCATGGTGGCATAAGATGCACCGACCATTGAAGTGTGGCCCTAAGGAGAAAGCATGCCAGTCTGGGAACATAGCCAAATCACTGGCATCCCCCACATTCTCAAACCAATTTTCCTCTTGTGTTCCTAAGGAGAGCATACACCTCCTCTCCCCCCACCCCTTTCAATGAATGAAAAGTCCAGGAGATAGTACTGACAGAGGCACCAGGTCGGTAATTACGATCATCTAGGTGGTCGAGCGGTGCCAGCAGCAGATGGGATGGAGGTGCATGGAGGCACCCATGGTGCAATCTATCCTGAGAGTAGAGAGTATCCAGAGGGCCCAGCTGGTGTTTATGATGGACAGTAACCCAGCAGGGGCCCCTCTCAGCTCTGTGGGCCTCAAAACATGTCTGAGGGCGTTAGTAACCCCAAAATGGCATTGAAGGAGTCATAGAATTCCTTACGTTAGCTGGGAGTCACTCCAGTGCAAGTAACCTCAGGGTAACTTGGAATGGGCTTTGACACTAGATCTGCAGGACAGCTGGATGCAGACGGATGAAGTTGAGGGGGGAAGTTGCAGAAGGTTTCAATTTCTTTTTCTTGTGCTTCTTAGATTTACCCAACTTGGACTAAGAGGTCTTGGAGCAGATCTTCTCCAGGAATTGTACAGGGTCTTCTTTTCCCACACCGCCAAGAGCTTCATCACCCGCTTGCAAATCACCTTCAGGTGAATCGACTTACACTTGGCACAGGCTTTGGGGTTGTATCCAAACACCAGAAACAGACTAAGCAGGGATCGGACACACATCCGCCTGCGACAATCCCTGCAAAGTTCAAACCCCAAAGGTTTAGCAGGGGACATGTCCCAACCACACACGGAGCGTGAACCTCAAACGTCAATAAAAATTCAAAACAAGTTAGTAAAAAGACCAAGGTAGCTCGCTCTTCGAACCCGAGCTGTTGCTGTGGAAACAAAGGAACTGATGTCAGCGAGCAAAGGTGGTGCTTATATTGGCACCGCGACGCTGTTGCCAATGCGAAGCTGAACAGCACCACCTACTGGCATGCAGAGGTACTGCCAGTAGCGGCTGGTGTCAGGGAGGAAAAAAAAAAACATACCTGCGGCTCCTCTGTTCCTCTGGCTCCCCTGCAGCACAAGCGGAGGCTCCCAGACATCCCTACGGCCAATCCAGATGCTGATAGGAGCATGAAAGAAGTGCCGGGATTGGCCTGAGCAGGCTGGATTTGCACTACCCGAGAGACTGGGAGCCTGTGCCTGCTGTATCCAACCCGGCAAGCAGCTATGGTTGGAAACATGTCAGTGCGCATGTCAGTTTTGCCATCCTAAGATGGCCAGCCAACCCCACATGCAGCATGTGGCCATTACGCCTCCTCCTTCGCTGTTATCATATAGCCCCCCCCCCCAAAACTCTGCCATGTGAAGACAATAAAAATTGGAATAAACCTGTTACTATCATTGTATTTTTCAAGTTCTGCATCTGTTTGTTTGGGGGGGGGGGGAGGCGGAAGAGAGGGGAAGGGCAACGCTCCTCCGCCATAATCGAGGAGGCGCCACAGAGTAATGCTCAAGATGTTCCTGATGAAGCCTGGAGAATATTCTACGATTGTGGAACCTGCGGTTATAAGTCTATCATAAGTCATGCAAACATTTAGATTCATACAGGTGCTATCTGGGTCCATTACTCTTCATGTTTTCCCTTTACATGCAAGGAGTAAGCTAAAATGTTAGCCTGCTTGATAGTAAATACCAGCTATTACTTAGTTACTAAATGCCTAGTTAATAGATAACTAGGAATTTAAAAAATATCAATCTCTATCTGCATTTTACAAAAAGTATGTGTATTTTCTTGGTTCCAAACAGAACTATTCAGGAGTTTGACTGCAAGATAGATTCCACAATAAAGGAATATAAAATAATATCTTAACAAGCAATTATTAGAAATGATAAGGTGTACTATTCTAGGACTGCTCTATGGGCTTAACTGCACTTACCTGTAACCCTCTTTCCCATCTTCTACAGAGAGCTGCCTGAACTCCTCATACATTTTCTTGTTGAAATGATCCCGAAGGAAAAATGACCAAAAGCGGAAAAGTGTGTTCATCTCCTGGGACTGGCCAATACCCAACCTTTTTCTCTCTGTTGGAAGACAAAAGACAGGATTTAAAACAGGCCAAAACCACATTTTATTTGCCTGACAAACTACTCAGTCAACTGTGAAACATCATTCATGTAGACACTGGGCAATGAGCTCAAGACCAAGGCACAGACATGTACACCTGGCACATCTTTTCAACGGAATTGATGAACAGTAGGATGTATCAGTAGCAACTTCCATCCACTGCTGGAATTTGATATTTGCCCTGGGATGGGGCATCATTACTTTATATTAATCATCTATCAATCACTAGATGTCAAATTATGCACAGCATGTGAATGAGAAGAGACTACCAGCTGCAAAATATGGCCTTCTCTAGGGGTTCTAAGTAGTCACAGATTATTGTGCTCTGTTCTGAGTGGGTCAAGTAGATTACCACTATTGTAAAAGGGTCAATCCTGTTGCACTCAATTGGAAAGCCAAGAGATATTTATAAACCTGATAAAAGGGTAGTGAGGAGATCAGCCTAAACTTAATCCAGGGGGTGGACGTGCTTAGTGACATAGCACCAGAGTACCATGAGACTCCCCCTAATAGAGAAAATGGACTGTCAGAACCAAGATCCATGGAGCCACCAACCCTGTGAGAAAAGTGGGCTATTTATTAGCTGAGGTGATTGTGAGACCTCACCAAGTAATAATGTGACTAATCCATTTCAGGTCCAGTCAGGTTTTCTAATAAATTAAACTGCAGCTCAGTCCTGGGTAGCTGTGGAACAGAGCAGCGAAGCTTAACTCCAAGTAAAACAAGTGTAAAGCATTTTATAGTAATAACACAGTTGATAGGAAACAAGAGGCTAAAAAAACCTTTCAATTTATAAAAATAGAGTAGGATATATTGTTATCTTCAAATAGACACCAAGACAAAAAAAATCTGACAAAGGAATAAAGAGAACCAGAGTAATGCTTTTTGTAAGATTTTCATAAATCACTGCTGTTCACTTCAAAAAGTTTTAGAAAAGTTTTGGAAGTTGGTAAATCACTGCTTTTCACTCTTAGTGGTATTCTATGTGCCTCGAGCACAAGATTCCAGGGAAAAGTCAAAGTTTTAGTCCGACCACAATAGAAGTATGGGTTGGATGAGGGTGCTGCGTTGCTCCTGGCCAAGATTTTACCTTCACACTTAGAACCGAGGTTACCAATGAACTGATAAGTTGTGGTTGTCTATGAGGCTGTGTGTTTAAAACAGTACCTTTTGCCTTTGGCTCACAGGTTGCACTCTAGCACTAGCCAAGGGTTCAGAATCAGAGAGTGGTTCACAACCAGTGAGAGGGGGCTATGACTTGATCTCTCGGTTACACTAGCAGAGTCCAGGGCGACCTGGTCAGCTGGGCCCTTTTTAGCTGCAAGTCATCCTTAACTTGTGTCTCATAAGCTTAACAGGAGGCTAGTAAACTAGCTCAGAGTCCACTAACTAGCCGTTGGCACGAGCAGGAGGATGTTCAGCCCTTGGGGTCTCTCTCCATAGGTACAACAGCAGGAGCAGCCGTTTCCTTTCTGAAAACCTGCCTTGGCTCAGCAGGTGCAGTCTGAGTCCAGCAGTGTTCTGAGACTGGAAACTAATTTCAACTTTGTGGGTGGAGTGGACCCACTGGCTAATGAGGCTCCAATTCCCGTAAGGCAACTCTACCCACTGACACTCCCTGTGGGGTTGACACTAAATCCCACAGGGCTCTCTGCCCAAGCACAAGATGTTGGGACCCTTCTTCCCTGGGACACAGCCATGGGCTCACCACTGAGGTCTGTCTAGTATAATTGGCCACCCCTCCTGGAAAACCGGTTCTGCATTTTATGTTCCTCCTCTGGAAGAGATGCCAGATTATCTACATTCGGGAAAGGCAGACTGCAGTGTGACTCATTTGCCCATCAGAGGCGATAGCCCCATTGAAGCTGGGACATCTGTAGCCACCCAGGAAAGAGAAGGTCACCTCCTCCGTTCCCCTTTGAGAGCACTTCATACCTCTTAGCATGAGGGCAGCAGGTTGTCTCAGGTGACAACTTCTGTAGAGCACCAGAAATGGCTACTAGACGTTTGGGGCAAAAACAAAACTTGACTTTCTACGGTCACCTTTGCATTAAAAGTTAATTTAAATGAAACTCCAGAAATAAGTCTGGTCTAAAGTAACAGATTTGATACCTTGAAGTACTATAGTTGGTGGTCCCAAATAGAAGTTAGCACTCAACACTGGACTGCAGGCATTACTGCAATGAACACAACAGTTT
Organism: Triturus cristatus; assembly: GCF_964204655.1. NCBI lineage: Eukaryota > Metazoa > Chordata > Amphibia > Caudata > Salamandridae > Triturus > Triturus cristatus. Next base: position 792,339,210 of record NC_140590.1, read on the forward strand.
GAAGTATTCACTGTCAGGACGCGTAAAGTTCAAATTTGACATGTTCTTTTGAATATCTGACATCCTGCCTTATGGGCAACCAATAAATATTAACAAGCATTTGCAATTCAACAGGTCTCGCACTTACGAGACTGAGCTATTGGCATTGTAAGTGTCAATAGCTTAAATTCTCGCAAAAGCGAGACCTATTGATTTGCAAATATTTTTAGTTTCCGAGCGTCCCATGCCGCGCTTCCACACGAATAGAGACCACATCCCTTTCTTTAGACTAGCGGTGTCTAAAGAAAGGAGCACAGCCACCATTAAAGTGAAAGCGGAGTTGAAAAACAAATGCTTTTTTGTTGTAAAAGAGCAGCTCGTCTATAGAAAGGGGCGTGGCCTCTATTAAGTGCAAGCGCACCATGGGCCGTTTGGAAATAACCCCCCCAAAAAGTATTTGGAAAGCAATAGGTCTCGCATTTGCGAAAGTTTAAGCTATTGTCATTTAGAATGCCAATAGCTCAAACTCTCCTAAATGAAAGACATTGTATTGCCGCTATTGTCCTGGCTGCTTGCAAAGTGAAGTACAAGTTACTTACCTTCGATGTATCTGGTAGAGACTATTCTAGCCACAGATTCCTTAACGTAGAATGAGCCCCAGGCGTGAGACTGGATCCGGAATCTTTTTGCCACAGCATCTCTGCTCGCAGAGGGCGGTACCACGCGAGCCCGCCCTGACGTCGTCCGCAGACGTGACGTCAGCGAGGTCACACAAGTCCCACCCCGGCGCGCTGACAACAGTTTTCTTCTGAGAACTTTTACGCGCCACAACGCGGAGACACCACAAACAAAACTGTTAGAGTATGAGAACAGAGTGCGAATAAATCAGTAAAACAACAAGCATTGAAAATGCAAAAGGCCTCGCCTTTTAGTAAGTTGAAGCCATTTGCTTTGCTAATGGTATTATATAGCAAAGCAAATGGCTTTGACTTAATAAAAGGCGAGACCTATAGCATTTTTAATGCTTGGTATTAGTGGTGGGTAAAGCACCCGCTTGCACTTGGCAGTAGGTGGTGTGCTATAGGAGCTACCTGTACCCAGTCTGGATATTTTATCAGATATTAAACAACCATAAACCGATGCCCTTGAGCCCTCTGTACAAGCGCTGACTTGAAGACAGTTAACACCCTAATGAACAAGTTACTTACCTTCGGTAACGATGTATCTGTAAGAAACATTAGTTAGTTAGATTCCTCACCTTAGAATATCCCCAGGCGTCAGGCTGGATCCGGAAAGATTTTGTGTCAGCAATACCCCTTGCGCGTCGCTAGGTGTTGTCTGCGGCTCGGCGTCCGTCGTGCGCCGGAATGACGTCGGAGTACTTAGACGCCACCCTCGCGCGGACATCAGTTCTTGTACCTAGCTTTCCGCGCCAGGAACGCAGAGCCATGCAAGAGACTGGTGCCAAATAATCTAGGGCCCTGAAAAGGATAACCTTAACCCTAGATGTCAGTTCGCAGAACGGGGAGGATGGGTGGGTCGGTGAGGAATCTAACTAACTAATGTTTCTTACAGATACATCGTTACCGAAGGTAAGTAACTTGTTCATCTGAAAGAAACACGTTAGTTAGATTCCTCACCTTAGAATAGATACCCCAGCAATACCAACCCCGGTGGTGGGTCTGCGAACCAAGATCACACCAGAAAGTCCTGGAGAACAGAACGGCCAAAGAAGCCGTCTCTCCGGACTTGGCTGTCCAGGCAATAGTGCTTGGCAAACGTGTGCAGTGAAGCCCACGTCGCTGCCGGACAGATGTCCCGCAAGGGAACTCCCCGGCCCAGGGCAGTAGTAGCCGCAGTGGCCAGGGTGGAATGGGTCCTCAACCCAACAGGAGGGTCCTTTTTTGCCAAGGAGTAACAAAGTTTAATACACAACACGACCCACCGCAAGATGGTCCGTTTGTGTACCGCTTTCCCCTTCTTAGCTCCTACGTATCCAACAAAAAGTTGGTTGTCCACCCCGAACTGTTTGGTGCGGTCCAAATAAAAGGACAGCGCCCGTTTTGGGTCCAGACGGTGGAGCCTCTCTTCCTCTTTTGAAGGATGCGGAGGCGGAAAGAAGGTGGGCAACGTGACAGATTGCCCGAGGTGAAATGGGGTCACCACTTTCGGTAGAAAAGGACGAGGCCGGAGGACAACCTTGTCCGGATGAACAGAAAGAAAGGGAGGCTTAGATGACAGAGCCTGGAGCTCACTCACCCGTCTAGCCGAGGTGATAGCTACCAGGAAAGCAGTTTTCAGGGTCAGAAGACGAATGGGACAATTGTGAAGAGGCTCAAAAGGAGCACACATCAGAAAGGTCAGAACAAGATTCAAGTCCCACTGAGGCATTACGAAGGGGACAGGAGGGAACATGTGAGTAATGCCTTTGAGAAAACGGGAAACAACAGGGGACTTGAAAAGAGAAGGCTGATAAGGAAGCCGTAAGAAGGAGAGATTGCAGCAAGATAACGTTTCAAGGTGCCCAGAGCAGAACCCTGCTGGGCCAAAGAAAGAAGAAAGAGTAGAACCTCGGAAAGAGGGGGGGAAAGGGGATCCACAGCCTTTGCTGTGCACCATGCCACAAATTTGTCCCACTGGCAGGCGTATACCGTCTTTGTGGAGGGACGCCTGGCTGCCAGAATGATATCACAGACTTCAGGAGGCAAGTCAAATGGCATCAACTGCCCCTGCTCAATCTCTACGCATGGAGGTGGAGGCTGGACAGGTTCGGGTGGAGGACCGTCCCCTGCTGCTGCGACAGAAGGTCCTCCTGAAGAGGCAGTCGTATCGGAGGATCGATTGACATACTGAGTAGCTCGGGATACCAGAACCTTCGTGCCCAGTCCGGAGCCACCAAGATGACTTGGGCCCGGTCGCGCCTGATCTTCTTCAGCACTCTGGGCAGAAGTGGTATAGGCGGAAAGGCGTACAACAGACCGCAACCCCACTCGTGCCGAAAAGAGTCTCCGAGCGAGTGCTGCCTTGGAAATTCCAACGCGCAGAACTGAGGACATTGCGCGTTCTCTTCGGTGGTGAATAGATCTAACCAAGGCTCTCCCCACTGCAGAAAGAGACCTTGCGCCACGTCCGAGTTCAGACGCCATTCGTGATCCATCATGCACCGGCGGCTGAGTTCGTCTGCTCTGGTGTTCAGAGAGCCCGACAGATGTTGAACCACCAGGGTGATGCCATGGTGTTCCAGCCATGTCCAGAGGCGCAGAGCCTCCTGACAAAGGGTCCACGGCCCCACCCCGCCCTGTTTGTTGCAATACCACATGGCGGTGGTGTTGTCCGTGAACACCTGCACGACACTTCCCCGGATAGAGGGAAGGAAGGCTTTCAGTGCAAGCCGGATCGCTCTCAGCTCCAAAAGGTTGATATGGAGTGGAGTCTCCGCCGGAGACCAGAGTCCTCTGATCTCTGCATCTCCCATGTGGCCCCCCCATCATAGAAGGGACGCGTCAGTCACTACTACGTGCTCCGGTTGGGGTAGGGAGAGGCATCTGCCGCTGACCCAATCGCGGTCCGTGAGCCACCACTGCAACTGTTTCGCAGTGCCCTCCGAGATCAAGACATGGTCGGACAGGTTGCCTCGATGCTGGGCCGACTGAAACTTCAGGTCCCACTGCAGAGCCCGCATTCGCCAGCTGGCGTAATGCACCAACAGGATGCAGGAGGCCATCAGCCCCAGAAGCCGCAGCACCAACCTGACCGAAACCCAGTATAGAGGCTGAAAGATGTGAATCAGAGCCTGAATATCCCGGACCCGCTGTTCCGGAGGATAAGCCTGGAACTGCCCCGAATCGAGAACCGCTCCGATGAAGAGGAGCTTCTGGGAGGGACTCAGGTGTGACTTCGGCACGTTGATGGAGAACCCCAGCAAATGCAGAAGGTCGGCCGTAGTCTGGAGGTGGGAGACTACTTGCTGGGGCGAGCCCGCCCTCAACAGCCAGTCGTCGAGATAGGGGAAGACTGGAACCCCCGATCTGCGCAGATGAGCTGCGACCACCGCCATCACTTTCGTGAACACCCGAGGGGCACTGGTGAGGCCGAAGTGGAGCACGGTGAACTGAAAGTGCTCCTGACCCACGTGAACCGCAGGTAACGCCGGTGGGCCGGCAGGACGGGGATGTTAAAATAGGCGTCCTGCAAGTCCAACGCTACCATTCAGTCTCCAGGGTCGAGGACAGTCAGAACATGAGCTAAAGTTAGCATCTTGAACCGTTCCTTCCGGAGGAAGGTGTTGACGCTCCTGAGGTCCAAGATAGGGCATAGGCCCCCTTTGCCCTTCTTGGGAACCAGAAAGTAGTGGGAATAGCAACCACGGCCTACTACTGGACCAGGAACGTGCTCGACGGCCTCTTTGGCCAAGAGGGCCGTAACTTCCTCCCGCAGAAGATTCAAGTGATTCTCCGATCTTCCTTGGCCACGAAAGGGGCGAAAGGCGGAAGTGTGCGGCCGTGGGCCAAGAGACCCAAGGACGTGGCCGTAGCCCGGGAGTCCTTAGAACGAGCCAGCGCACTATCCGCCTTCTCACCAAAAAGGCGAGCGCCATCAAAGGGCATATCCATGAGGGTACTCTGGACATCCCCCGAAAAAGACGTGGACCTCAGCCAGGCGTGGCGCCGGAGCGCCACCGTGGTGGAAATCGCCCTACCCAGCAAGTCCGTGGTGTCAAGTCCACACCGTATGGCATGTCGCGCTGCATCTCGCCCATCAGCAAGTGCCTGGGAGAGATGTGTCCGGGCCTCCTCCGGACACAGTGGCAGCACGTCCTCCACCGTATCCCACAGAGAGTGGGAGAAACGGTCCAAGAGGCAAGCGGTGTTCAAAGATCGCAGGCCCAAACTCAGGGAAGAGAACAGTTTCTTTCCGAACTGTTCCAGCCTCTTGGATTCCCGATCCGGAGGAGCGGACGGGAAGGAGGATTGGGAAGTGGAGGCCTGGATAACCAGGGTCTCGGGGGTGTTGTGTTGGGACAGGAAACTGGGGTCGTCCGGAGCTGGACGGTGGCGCCGGGCCACGTTCCGATCCACAGGAGGAACTGTGGAGGGCTTGGACCAAGTGCCCTGCAGAACGTCGACGAGGGCCTCATTAAACTGCAGCAGAGGCTCTGTGGAGCTTGCTGACGGTTGAAGCACCTCTGTGAGGATATTAGTCCTCACGGCCACAGCAGGCAACTCGAGCCCCAGGGCTTCGGCCGCCTTGCGCAGCACCACTGAAAAAGCTGCACCTTCCTCCGAAGCCACAGTCGGAGGAGAGAAGAAGCCAGCGTCCGGCGAAGTGTCCAGACCACTGGCATCCCCAGTTCGTCTGCCCAGTCCTGTGAAAGTTGACCCTGGAGGGCCATAGGGTCCTCAGACCCCTCCCAGTCGCCCCCGTCATCCGATTCCTGATAAACAGGAGGAACGATCGGAGCCGGAAGGTAGATGAAACGTTCATCCATCGGCGTCGGTTGCGGACAGGGGCTAAACCGGGGAACGGCATCGTCTGGAGACTGCGCCGGCGGAGGAGGAGGCGTCGGGAGGCCGACCGGCGCCGACAGATCCAGGCCTGGATCTCTCGGGGACCTGCGGCGTCGGGACCGACGTCGTCGACGGCGCCGGGGCCGCCAGCACGCAAGGTCGCCCAGTCAAGCCCGCGGGGCCCAAAGGCGAGCCGGCAGGCGTCGACGGCAGAGCCAGGCCCCTCATGGCCGAGAGGAAGGCACTGACCTCCGCCAGAGTCGCGTCAGTCCCAGGGACCGGCGGGTATGGAGACGGACGCGGCGTGTCCACCCTGACCCTCGGCTGAGTCGCGCGAGGGGCCCGAAGAGCGGTGTCGCCTCTTGGACTTCTTGGATCGCTTCGACTTACCCACAGACTTCGAGCGATGATGAGGACGACGACGACGACTACTACTGCGGCTCCGCGACCGGTCCTTGGACCTCCTCCTGGACCGAGACCGTGAGCGGCGCGGAGCCGAGTGGCGAAGCTCGAGACGCTTACGGGACCGCTCCCGCCTAGCCTTCGAGGTCAAGGCCTGACAGTCGGGGCACGACTCTGCGTCGTGGTCGGCCCCCAGGTTGTAAAGGCACCGGCGATGGTGATCCGTCACCGACATCAGGCGATGACAGGCATCACAGGCCTTAAATCTAGGCATCCTACCCGCACCAGAGTCGAGTCGACAAAAGACCAAAATAAGTTTAGTCAAAAAGTGACTAAGGGGTAAGCTCTTCCCGGATCGGCGCTGTCTGGCGCGGAAAAAAGAAGAACTGACGTCAGCGCGCGAGGGCGGCGTCTAAGTTTTCCGACGACATCATACCGGCGCACGACGCAGACGACGGAGCCGCAGACGATGCCTAGCGACGCGCAAGGGGTATTGCGGACGAAAAATCTTTCCGGATCCAGCCTGACGCCTGGGGATATTCTAAGGTGAGGAATCTAACTAACGGGTTTCTTTCAGATATAATAAATACACTCTAGTGCTAGCTTATTAATTATACTAATATTGCCCATGCACAGAGGATACAACTTTTTTTTGCGTTTAATAGTGAGCATTAATTACTGTAGTATTGTTCACTACCTAATTCAATAGTACTCTGCTTCTTACCCTCAAAAGAATGAAAGCTTTGGTTAGCGCTGTATGCACGTAAACGTTTCCATGCACAATAGTCCTAGGTCTTTGTTGAGGCTGCATAACCCTCTGATGAGGACTGGAAACAGTTACCTGTGGGTTCCATCTGGTTGGATCTATGACCTGGAGATACGTAGTGCTCTGCAGCAGGCACATTGAGCACCTGAGCTATTTTATTAGTACTGGAAACTGTGTGCTACTGCAAAACAGACTTCTGCAGCTGACCCACTCACCACTGGGCTAACATACAAGCTGACGCACTTAGTCCCCAGATAACAGCATGGCTCAGTCTATTGAACCTCCTACTGTGGAAATCTGAATGCATTTTTAAACTTTTACAGCCAATACATCGTTCGAACCTGCCGACTTGGGAGACTGACAGCTATTATTTCTAGTGCAACTTAACAGCAAGACTGGGGTAAAATGCATTATGTACTAACATATGTAATGTATACACCTATATGCGCATGTATATTGTCCTGGTTGGTTATTTTAATTCTGTACTTTCTCTTACCGGCTGCGAAGTGCAGAGGGGTGCTCTTCCTGCCAGCCATATCCTTGGCATTTACGTTGCTTGTGTCCACCAGTCGCTTAACTTGGGACACATTCCCATTCCTGCAAGCTTCGAAGAGCTCTCGGAAGGCCCCGGATACACCAGCGGCCTCGGCGTGGCTATCCACTGACTGGAACCGGAGGAGGGGCCGCTGGTACTGCCACTACTGCTGGAAGAGGAGCAAAAGCCTGAGGCCACCCCCAAAGGAGAGGGATCGGGGAGACCAGGGCCGCAGGGAGCACCAACCAGAACGGCGCTAGGTGCTGCTCTGCTGGCCTTCCCCTCTGGCTCTGCGTCCAAGCCGCGGCGCGGGGAGAGGCTGCTCCGTGGCGGGGAGGGCGGCACAGCAGGGGCGGCGGGTGATGCTGATGCTGAGCGCGAAGAGACGCCGCCATCTTCCCACTGCCCAGCACTTGTCACTGCGGCAACGCAGCCATGACCGCGTCCTGCCTAGCACTGAACACGGGTGAACCTACAGCATCACATCCGCTGTCCAATCGGGGCAGTGCGCAGTCTAGTACTTTCTCTCTGTCGACTAGATGTAATGTACACAAGGATGCGGCAACAGAAAAAAAGGACGAACAAGCCTCAAACTCCACTCCCCCCCCCCCCCCCCAAGCCACGCCTTCCTCCAGCGAATGTGACGGGCATCGAAGAGTGGAATACGTTTTCTTTGTTTGTTTTGACTGACTGCACGATGATTTAGTATAGTCGGTGAAAGTACTAATACAAATATTTTCATATATATCGACGAGATTATGTTCAGGCACCAGTTCAGAACAGATGTGTTATTTGTGAAGACTTTTTAATGCTAGATTTTCAAAGTGCATGTCAGCAGAATATGAGTAAACAAGCAATGCCAACAACGCCTCCTGCTTTTTTTTCTCTTTTAGAGCCGTCCCAGTTGGACTGGCTCGCCTGACTGGTTTCTTACCTTTATGGGGCCATGTGTGTTGTATCTAAATAAGATAGACTGGAACGGATAAAGGTAGCCGGGGAGGCGGGTGGGCGTGTGTAGATCTGCAGCTCTACATGCCAAGAACAGATGCATACTGGTAAGTAGCATATTCCGTTCGAGGCATATGAGCTGCAGATTACACACTTTTGCATAGACTATATAGCAGTACCCAAACTTAGCGGCGACCACCGGCATCCGTTGCAGTGGTTTGGAACAGTATTTTTAGTACAGCCTGGCCCACACTAGCTTGTTGCTTGGTTTGCACATCTACACAGTAATGTTTTGTGAAAGTGTGCGGTGTTGACCATGTCGCTGCTTTGCAGAGGTCATCTAATGGTATGTTCCCTAGAAAAGCCATAGAAGCCCCTATCTTCCTTGTAGAGTGGGCTTTAGGGGGAACAGATAGCGTTCGTTTTGCTTTGTGGTAGCAAATCTGTATGCATTTTACAATCCACCTAGCTATCCCGGATTTAGAAATAGGGTTGCCTTTATGTGGTGGAGAGAAAGAGACAAATGGCTGTTTGGTTTTTCTGAAAGGTTGTGTTCTTTGGATATAGTAAAGTAAGTCCCTTTTAACATCCAGTGTGTGTAGAGCCCTTTCCGCAACAGTTTGAGGTTGTGAGAAAAAAAACGGTAATTCTACCGATTGGTTCAGATGGAAGGGAGAAATGACTTTGGGTAGGAATTTTGGGTTGGTGCGGAGTACAACCTTGTTCTGATGCATTTGGAGAAAAGGTTCTTGTATAGTGAGTGCTTGTATTTCACTAACCCTTCTAAGGGAAGTGATGGCCACTAGAAAAGCTGTTTTCCATGTGAGAAATTGCAGCTCACATTTATGCAATGGTTCGAAAGGCGGTACCATTAGCCTTGTGAGAACTATATTTAAGTTCCAGACAGGTGAGGGTGGTACTCTGGGTGGAATTACTCTTTTGAGGCCTTCCATAAAGGCTTTGATGGCAGGTACCCTGAAAAGTGATAGGTGCTGTCTGTTCTGTAAGTAAGCAGCAATTGCTGCGAGGTGTAACCGAATAGATGTATATGCTAGGTTACACCTTTGTAGATGGAGCAAGTAACATATGATGTGCTGTATGGATACATTTAGAGGGTTGATTGTGTTATGGCAGTAAACAACAAATCTTTTCCACTTTGCAGCGTAGCATGCCCTAGTAGTAGGGCGTCTAGCTTCTCTGATAATATTCATGCAATCAGGGGAAGGCTAAGTGTGAGAAGTTGGCCTGGTATATGCTGTTCACTAGTTAAAGTGACCACCTTGTACCATGCCAAGCAACCCTTATGGTGTGGTTGTAAGTCAACCTTTTCAGACTAGCTGCCCTAGTGGTAGCGTAGGCTAAGCAGTCTTTGAGGCTAAACTCGTTAAAGCGTGTTAAGCAGGCTGTTTTACCAAATGTAACCCCCCTTTATACCAATGAAAGGACACCACATAGATATATATTGAAAATATATATGTATTTATTTCTCAAAGTATCCCCTAGACTCTTTATGAGCACAGGAGCACAAATCGTTAAACAAGACAATGTTATAATATACAGAAGTTGCACTTTATATGGATGGGCCCTGGTGGCCACTCAAACCATATACTAAAATAGTGGTATAAGTACCACGAACAGGAAAGGGAAAAGGCCTAGGGCCTCTAGAATCGCTGGGCCTACAAGGAGCTAACTTCAGTTAGTGACCAGGAGGTCCACGGGTCGCGTGTGCAGTGAGGAAAGTTACACGCGTGCTCCCATAGGTTTTCAATGGGTGCGTAAAAGTTTAAAAGTTACTGCAGAAAGGGTCTTCTGGATGGACTATGATCTTAAGATTCAAAACACAGACACTAGAGATGTTTCTCTACACTTGGGCACCGGAGTGCCAGCTTTACCTCACCCACAGGAAGCGGGTGCATAGGTCTCGAAGTGCGTCGGGTTTCTTCTATCGATTCAATGGAGCCTGATGACAAAGATGCTGCAGGCGGTCGGTCCAGAAGAGATGCGGTGGATCCAAGAGTGGATCGGAGGTGTAGAAGACCTGAAAGCAGAGGGGACAGTGTTCACAGTCACTAGCCAGTGACCGGCGTGGCACCAGGTAGGTACCAGGCGATGTCGGGTGCAAACAGGTGATGAGGTGTAGCTTGTCTCCGCAGCCACGTGGTCCCTGAAAGTCGACGACGTCCAGGAGTCGGTTCACTAGCTGTCCCACGCAGGCTCTCGCTGTCGGCGGTGTCGGCGACTCGAAAGAGACAAACAAGCCTTGGCAAAGGCAGGAGTCGTGGAAAGAGAAGAAAGCTGATTGTTCTGACCAGCAACGTCAGAGGGGCTGCTCTTTTGGAGAGCAGCTGGGGCCAGTCTGGAGCAACCAGACCAGCGTCGTTGATTTCAAGGTTTGTCGCCAAAATGGCCACTAGCCAACGGGCCAGGGACCGGGCAGGCGCGTCGAGATGCAAAGTGCAGAGGGGCCCCACGCAGATCGTGGAGATGCTGGAGGGCTCACCTTTGGTGCAGATGCTGCTCGGTGGTTGGGCTTCTCAGGACCCAAAGCACAACTTGGAGGGAGCCTCTGCTGTTGCGCTTGCAGCTTGTCGTCGGTCTTCCAAGATGGCTGGCTCCACGTGTCTCGGTGCCTCCACGGGTTCCTTCTTTTCAGGGACTGTGGATCGGGCGGTGAGAGGTCTGGAGGTCCAGGTCTTGTCGGGCTCTGGGCTCGGGCTCCGGCGGGAGGCGGCGGCAAAGCAGACGTCGAATAGCTGGTTGGTGCTTGCGTTAGCAAGATGGTCACTCCCTGACCATAGGGGAGATTTCCTTCTGTCCTCTGTGCAGCAGAGCGTCGAAGTTCCCGTCCTCTTCTTGTGGTTAAGTGGATTCCAGGATGTCTGAAGTCTTAGGACACAGCTCCTACCTTTAAGCGGATTCTAGGGGCCGGACTACCTGCTAGGTCCCTCCCTAAGGGTGGGACCAGGAAGGGGGTGGTTACACCCCCAATCCTTTGTCCAGCTCGCCCCAGGTCCGGGGCTGGTGTGCCCCAGGACCGGTTTGAACTGGCATATGCACCGAGGCTCCTTGTGAGCCTCAGGCATGTCTGTTTCCTTTCAAGCCCTACCTGACCAATACACAAAATCCTGTCTGGGGTGGTGCTCGCACCTCCCCTGGCAGGAAACCCTTTGTCCACGTCTCCCAAGCTGGAAGGACTCCCAGCAGCAGGAGGGCAGACTTGTGTCTGTGGTGGCAGCATCCATTTTGTGGAGCTGAGGCTATGCCTGATTTTACCCGGGTTTCAGGTACTGTACATGTCGTGTCCCTCTAGAAGGGTGGAATGCTAACCCCGTCGCCAGAATTGGCGAGGGGTTAGTATTCCAATTCGTATGACACCTTACTCGACATGTTTTGATAAAGCCAAACGAAAGATAGCATTTAACCGCGAGGTTCATAATGCACTTAAGAGTATATGGTATGGCGATAACGGGAAACGGTAGAAGGAAGTTGTTCCGACCACTGCAGACAGGCTCAGCTCATGCCAGAGCACCATCTCACATGAAACCAAGCACTCTGCCTTCAGGATTGTTAAGGCCTGCCATAGGAGTGACTTATAGGTTAACATGTGTCCCATTTAAGGTTAGGTATAGGTATACTACACCTAAGTAAGAGGTGGTTACACCAACTTACCCCAGCTGAGTGATCAGCCAGTTGTGTCAAATTTGTTAGGCCAGGCCTGGGGTGGCATAATACATGCTTCAGCCCCTGGTAGGCCTTAGATACACCAATGCCCTGGGTACCTAGTGTACACTGGTACAGGGGCTCACAGGGTGATCCAATTCCAATTGGTTATGCACCTAGGGTGCATAGTGTCAATTTAGTTAGAGAGAACAGCAGGCTGGGGGTCTGATTAGCAGGCCCACAGCCTCAATATGTCAAAAACCAGTGAAGCAAAAAGCAAACATTTGGGGTGACCATAGGATAGCAGACCCTCTCCTACACAAAGGTATCCGAATTCTAGGACCTCAGGAGCCAGATCGCAAGGTTGAGCTGAGCTGGGTCCGGGTGCCTGATCTCTCCATGGTTCTGGGTTAGGAGGCATGGTGAGAGGTGTAACTTTTGGTGTGGCACTACCGAGAGTTCCAGCACTGTGGTGTACCACGGTTGTCTGGCCCATGTTGGAGCTACCAGGATGAGCGTGAGGGAATGCTGTTGTAGCTTTCGCACCACTAATGGAATTAGAGGGAGAGGTGGAAAAGTGTACGCAAACTTGTCTGACCAGTTCATCCATATCGCATTGCCTTTGGACAATGGGTGTGGATATCTGGCGGCGAAGCTTGGGCATTTTTTGTTTTCGTGGGTGGCAAAGAGGTCTATCTGAGGATGCCCCCACTTCTGAAAGAATGGGTGAAGAACATGTGGGTGAAGTTCCCATTCGTGGATCTGTTGCGTTTGTCTGCTGAGCAGATCTGCCATGGTGTTTGACTCCTGGGACGTGTTGGGCCAGGAGAAAGATTTTTTTGCGGAATTGCCCATCTCCATATGCTCTGTGCTAGTTGAGAGAGCTGTGGAGAGTGTGTGCCCCCGTTTTTGAATGTAGTACATGGCAGTCATGTTGTCTGTGCGAATGAGGACTGCCTTGCCTGAAATCTGCGTCTGGAAGGATTTTAAGGCTAGAAAGATTGCCAGTAACTCCAAATGGTTGATGTGGAGTAACTTCTGTTGCGGCGTCCATGTGCCCTGCACTGTGAGATGTAACAGATGGGTTCCCCAAACGGAGAGCGATGAGTGTTAGAATTATTTGTGGACCGGGTCCAGGAACGGTCGACCTTTGGAAAGGTTTGTGGTGTTCCACCACTGCAGAGAGCGATGGGTGCGACCGTCTACCAACACCAGATCTGTCAGTTGCCCCTGGGCCTGGTTCCACAGGCGCGCTAAGCACTCTTGGAGTGGACGCATCTGGAGTCTTGCATGAGGCACTATGAAAATGCAAGAGGCCATCATCCCTATCAGTTGCATAAACACTCTTGCTGGGAGAGAGTGTTGAAGTATGAATTTTTGACGCAGAGCCTGTATGTTTGCAATCCTGGCAGGATTGGGATAGGTTATGGCTTTTGAGGTGTCTATGGTGGCACCGAGGTATTGCTTTGCGTGTGATGGTATCAGGTGGGACTTTTGGTGGGTCACCGTGAAACCTAGCTGGTGAAGTAGTTGGATTGTAGCGGCGGTGTGGTGCACACATTGGTTGTAGGACGTGGCTTTTATTAGCCAGTCGTCCAAATATGGGAAGACGTGAATGTGCTGTCTTCTGAGGTGTGCCGCCACTACTGCAAGGCACTTGGTGAATACCCTTGGTGCTGTTGTGACCCCGAACGGGAGCACCTTGAACTGGTAGTGTTGCCCGTCCACTACAAATCTGAGGTACTTTCTGTGAGCATGGTGTACTGGAATGTGAAAGTATGCGTCTTTCAAGTCCAGTGTGGTGAGAAAGTCGTTCTGGGAGAGGAGTGGAAGAACCTGTTGAAGGGTTACCATGGTCTGAATGTATGCAAGTGTTTAGAGGCCTGAGATCTAGAATAGGTCGTAGAGTCTCGTCTCTTTTTGGAATCAGAAAGTAGAGGGAGTAGACCCCTAAATTTTGCTGATTGATGGGGACTTGCTCTATGGCTTGTTTTTGCAGGAGGGAGATTACTTCCTGTTTTAATAACGTGGCATGTTCTTGTGACATTGGGCGTTGCCTGGGTGGAATGTTTGGGGGGGGTAGATGTTAACTCTAGGCAGTACCCTGAATGAATAATTTGGGTCACCCATCTGTCGGAGGTGATGGTCTCCCAGACGTGAAGGAAATTTTGTAGTCTGCCCCCAACCGGAGTGGGATGGTCTGGAGGGAGCGGGGGAAAGTCATTGGGTAGGCGGTGTGGCAGAGCGGGCGCTATTTGTTTTGCCTCTGCCTTTATTATTATTGCCTCTGTAGCCGCCTCTTTGATAACCCCTTGTGAAGGTGGACTGAGGAGGGGATTTGTAGGACCTGGATGCGCTATCTGAGTAGTAGCCTCTACCCGTGCCCGGAAAGGAAGAGCAGCGAAAGGAGCGCCTAGGAGTGTGTGACTGTAGGGCTCCCATGGATTTCGCCGTATCAGTGTCTTTCTTCATCTTCTCGAGGGCCTCATCAACCTTTGGACCAAATAAATGTTGATCAAATGGGTGGTTTAATATGGAGGCTTGTACCTCAGGTTTAAAACCTGAAACTCTTAGCCAGGCGTGGCGACGGAGGACGACACTGGTGTTTATGGCCCTGGTGGCTGTGTCTGCCGCATCTAGGGCACAGCGTATAGAGGTATTAGTTATGGTTTTTCCCTCTTGAATCAATTCATTAGCCCTATCTTTGTTTTTTTGAGGGAGATGGTGCATGATGGTTTCTAGCTCATCATAATGCGCTCTGTCGTATCTGGCCAATAGCGCTTGAGTGTTGGCGATACGCCATATATTGGCAGCTTGTGACGCAGTGCGCTTCCCTGGCGCATCTAGGAGCTTGGACTCTTTGTCAGGTGTTGGTGCTTCACCTGACGCCTGGGAGTTTGATCTCTTTCTAGCTGTAGATACCACTAAGGAATCCAGTGGTGCAGGGCCTTTAATGTATGAAGGATCTGTGGGGGTGGCTTTATATTTTTTCCCTATACGTGGTTTTAGGACCCTAGCCCTGACTGGGTCTTTAAAAACATCTGGTGCATGCTCGATAACTCTTTTTAGCATAGCAGTAGACCTATGTGCAGTATCGAAGGTGTCTAGGAGAAAATCTTCCTCCACTGGGTCATTGTGTAGCTCTACCCCGTGATAATGTGCCGCCCTCTGTAGTAGGTGGTGAAAACCTAACGAGTCTTCTGGTGGGGATGGCCTGGATGGATAAAGGTCATCCTGTGGGACATCTGGGATGTCTGGATTGTTATAATCATCCCATGGGTCTGGGAATCCAGTAGGGGTGGGGTCTTGTGGCACATCTGCTGGATCGTAGTAAGGGTCCCCTTGATCATCATGGTCTGGAGACGGGGTCGGAGAGCGATGAGGCAGGGGTGGAGAAGGTGGAGGTGGAGAGGGTGGGGAAGGCACTCTGAAAGGGGAGGTAGCACAGTCCTTCCTCTTTGGAGGTGGAGCTGGTTTGTCCAAATGTCTCTTTTTTGAAGACCGTGTCAAATGTCCAGTTTTTGGATCCTTGGTAAGTGTCTTTTGCAGAGGATCCGGTGTGAATAGTTCTTGCGACACTGGTTGTTTGGTCGGCGTCGAGGTTTTCAGGGCTGACGGCTCTTTAGGCTGGTCTGTGCCGTGCTTTTTTGGAACCTCCGATTTTTTTGTTCGGTGCCGAGAGAGGCTTCGGCACGGAAGTGTCGGCGCCGAGGGCCTTATGATGTTTGGTCGGCACAGAGAGCCTGGGTTTCGACACCGAGGGCTTTGGTGCTGAGCTCGGTGTGGAGGTGGAGGCCGATTTATTCTTCGGTGCCGAAGGGTGTTTTTTGGCACCGCTGGTAGGCTGGCTCGAGCCCGAGCTGCCGGAAGGCTTAATAGGCTTCTTTACCGGGCCCGAAGGTGGGGTGTTAGAAGCAGTGTCCTTGGTCTTGCCTAGGCTCGAAGGCGTGACCGAAGCCTTTTTGGGCGTCGGCGCGGGTGTGGTAGGGGGTATAGTACTCACGACCCTCTGCGCCGGGGTGATGTCCTCCACATCTGAGTCGTCGGCTTCGGAAGCACTGACGAGGTCGTCGTCATCTTCTTCGGTGTGCTGCTGTCCCGGAGCTTCGACGTCGTCCCCAAAGATGTCGACTGGAGCGGAGGTCGAGGAGTGCGCCATGTTGCGTCTGGCCCTTCGATCTCGAATAGTCTTTTTCGATCTAAAAAAGACTTGCATGCGGGACAGTCTCGAGCCTCGTGTTCAGGGGAGAGGCAGAGGTTGCACACCTCATGAAGATCGGTGTGGGGGAACCACATCGAGGGCACTTCTTGAAGGGAGTTCTTTCCATCAGCCGAGACCGGAGCTGGGATAGGCCCGAAGGCCGCCGTCGACGACTGGAATCGAAGAAGTGTCGAAGAGAAGGTGATTAAGATGATTTGTTATCTGAAGAATCTCGATGAACGAGGATTTTGCGTCGATCGTTGAACTGGAAAAGTTCGGAACCGGAGCGCGAAGTATTACATCCGAGCCCGATGGCGGAAAAAAACAATATGAGGATGGAGCCGAAGCCCATGCGCAATACGAACCAAAGGAGGAGTCACCGACCTCGTGACTTCCAAAGACTTTCCAAGAGGAAAAACAAACTGCAAACATCCGGGCCCAAAACCAGATGGCGATCTATGCAAAAGTGTGTAATCTGCAGCTCATATGCCTCAAACATTACGTTTTCAGATATTATACGATTTTTAAAGAATATTTAAAGATTGCAGAAATTGATACTTAGAAGAAATTTCACAGAAAAACAGTCAATGTTACCCTATGGAGAAAATTGAGTTATCGGTTTAAAGGTAAGTACTCGACTAGCAGAGTTAAGGTCCTGGGCATAGACTCCGGGGTCTCCCAGGGTCAGGTAGTTACAGTTGGTTCACCCTCAGCAGCACAAGGGCGGCCGGGTGCAGGGAGAGTTAGGCCCAATGTTATCCAATGAGAGGTAGGGGGGCCTTGGTTGGTGGCTGCTGACTACCAGGCCACACGGCTGTGGGAGCTGGGCTCCTGGTCACTTACTCAGGGCAAGTGTAAGTGCAGTGCTGCCATTTAAGAGAACATGGTGCTGAGAGCTCGTCAAACACGAGCTCCACAGCACCATAATAGCAACACTGAAGCCTGAGAAGTTTGGTATCAAACTTCTCAGCACATTAAAACCGCACTGATGCCAGTGTGGGATTTAATGTACCAAGCACCCCAGAGGGCATCTTAGAGATGCCCCCTGAAACCTAACCTACAACCCACGTCTGGTCTGAGAGGCTGCCACACAGCAGACATGTTGCTGGACCCCTGGGTAGGAGAGCCCCTGGTCTCCTGGATCTGCAACAATGCACATCCTGGGCGAGGTGCTAAATCTCCTCCCCCAGGATGGGCAGGGGGAAGCTTCAAAGGCATGCTGCCTGTGAGCTTCCCCAGGCCACTGCAACACCCCACTCTGGTGGGAGGCTTGGCCGGAAACCCCAAATAAGGACAGGGGATGTGCCAGCTGCCAACCCCACCCCTCAGGTGGGGGAGGCGAGGTGAAGCACATCCCCGGGCTCTCGCCATCTTGAAGATGGGGAGCCCTCCCAAATCTGGATTAGGCTACTGCCCCCCTCCCACAGGGGAGAGGCAGGATAGGGGGTGTACCCACCCCAGGACAGGGACCCATTGGTCCCTACCCTTCACCTACCTGTAACGCCCATAAATCTAGTATTTAGGGGCACCCTGAACCTTCCTCCCCCAGATTCCAAAATCCGAAGAATAGCTAGAAGAAAGAAGACCTGCCCTGCAGCTGCTAAGAAGAGGAAGACACCAACTGCTTTGGCCCCAGCCCTACCGGCCTGTCGACCCTCGAACCTGCTCCAACCCGGCATCTCTTGTGGCCAGCAACCACACAAACCCCGGAGGACCTGGCTACCTCTTGACTAAGCCCCCTGGGACTCCCATGAGTAGAGGCTCTACTAAAAATCTACTTTTAATCCCTGGCCACAGCCCGGAACCGCAAACCCAGCACTCTCTGCACCCACCAAGCCTGGCCTGTGCCGGAGTGAACAAAGACCCCGAGGATGACCCCACGGCGACTGACCCAGAGTCTGGCACCCAAGGACCTCCCTCGACACTCCTGAAGAAGCCTGCAGCCTCAGAACCAGGTGCCCCCCTCAACCACGATCAACAGAGGGTAACATTTCCCGACACCAAAAGGCACCCATGCACCCGGCGCCCCGCGGCCCCCTGTGCCCAATCCCGGGGTACCTACCTATCCTCCAACTACCCAACTTACCTCTCCAAGTGGTGGTGGCACCTGAAGAATCTTCGTCCCGAGCTTGCAGTCTTTTTCTAAACCGGAGCTTTCCCATTGAAATCAATTGAGCGCCCGAAGGCTCAAAAGCACCCTGCACCCAGCCGCCCGAGTGGCCCTGGCAGTGCAACCTCTACACCTATCTACTTCCCCACTTGCCCTGAGCAAGTGACCAGGAGCCCAGCTCCCACAGCCGAGTGGCCTGCTAGTCAGCAGGCACCAACCAAGGCCCCCCTACCTCTCATAGGATAACATTGGGCCTAACTCTCTCTGCACCCGGCCGCCCCTTTGCCGCTGAGGGTGAACCAACTGTACCTACCTGACCCTGGGAGACCCCTGAGTCTATGCCCAGAACATTAACTCTGCCAGTCGAGTACTTACCTTTAACCCAATAACTCAATTTTCTCCATAGGGTACCATTGACTAGTTTTTCCTGAAATTTCTTCTAAGTGTGGACTTTTCAAAACCTAAAATATTCACCAAAAATCAACCGAGTAACGAAAACACTCACGTGCTATTAGGTGAGCTCCCAGTGCTGGATCTTGGTGCCCAGCTCTGACTGAAAAATACTTACAACTGTACTTACCAGTAACTTATTTTTCTCCCATAGGAAATCATTTGACTGTTTTTCTGTGAAGTTTCTTCTAAGTGTCAATTTCTGCAAACTTTAAATATTCTTTAATAATCGTATAATTTGTGAAAACGCAATTACTTACCTGTTTTGGATAAAGGTCCCAGTACTGAGTCCAGGCACCCAGTACTGGATTACAAAAGTAACGAGAACATACTATACCTGCAACTTGAATTTTCTTCCATAGGGAACCATTGACTGTTTTCTATGAAATATTTTCTAAGTGTCAACTTTAAAAATAGCAAAATATCGTTCAAAAATCATAACGTTAACTATGTCAACTTTTAATCACTTGTTTAAGTACCGACCCAGGACTGAATCTAAAATCCAGTCCTGGAATCCCAAAAGTAATCCAAAAAGTAATCGATTACAAATAATGAATATGCTACTTACCAGTATGCATCTGTTCTTGGCATGTAGGGCTGCTGACATTCATATCTGTGCATAGATCGCCGCCTAGTGTTGGGTCCGGATGATTGCACATTGTTGTCCTGGAAGAGTCTTCGAAGTATCACGAGATAGGTGGCTCCTCCCCTGGACTACCGTGCGCATGGGCATCCTCTCCATCCTCAGATTGTTTTTCGCCATTGTGGCAGTGATGGAGTAGATACCGTAAGTGATGACCATGCTATAAAGTAATTCTGAGTGCTGCAGCCGCTACAGGCCCTGGGGAGGAGGGTGGGCGATATGAATGTCAGCAGCCCTACATGCCAAGAACAGATGCATACTGGTAAGTAGCATATTCAGTTCGAGGCATGTGGGCTGCTGAATTCATATCTGTGCATAGATTATATAGCAGTCCCTCTATTAGCGGCGGCTGCCCGTGCCAGCTGCAGCAGTCTGAAAAAGGGTCTTGAGAACAGCCTGTCCTACAGCTGCCTGCTGTTTTGAATGTACATCTACACAGTAGTGTTTTGTAAATGTATGTATAGTGGACCATGTGGCTGCTCTACATATCTCCTGTAAAGGAATATTCCCTAGGAAAGCCATGGACGCCCCTAACTTTCGTGTTGAGTGGGCTCTGGGAGGAATTGTTAATGTGCGTTTAGCTTTTTCATAGCAAATTTGAATACATTTAACGATCCATCTGGCTATCCCTGCTTTGGAAATGGCGTTGCCCTTGTGTTGTGGAGAAAAGGCAACGAACAGTTGTTTTGTTTTC
Source organism: Triturus cristatus (assembly GCF_964204655.1). Taxonomy (NCBI): domain Eukaryota; kingdom Metazoa; phylum Chordata; class Amphibia; order Caudata; family Salamandridae; genus Triturus; species Triturus cristatus. Next base: position 792,359,105 of record NC_140590.1, read on the forward strand.
CTAAAATCCTTTGTTCTGTCTATATAGTACATGAGGGCCCTCTTTACATCTAGTGTATGGAGCATTCTCTCCGCGACATTTTCTGGATTTGGAAAGAAAACAGGCGGTTCAATAGTTTGATTCATGTGGAACTGCGATATCACTTTAGGCATGAAAGTGGGGTTAGTACGTAGTACAACTCTGTTTGCGTGAACCTGTATGAATGGCTCTTGAATGGTTAGTGCCTGGAGTTCACTAACTCTTCTCAACGAAGTGATTGCCACTAAGAAGGCTACTTTCCAGGAGAGGAATTGAACCTCACATGAATGTAGAGGTTCAAAAGGTGCACCCATTAATCTGGAGAGGACCACATTCAGGTTCCACACCGGTGCCGGTGGTTGAGTTGGAGGAATAACTCTTGAGTCCCTCTAAGAAGGCTTTGATGGCAGGCACCTTGAATAAAGAGAGGTGCTGCCTGTTCTGAAGATAGGCCGCTATTGCGGTTAGATGTATTCGGATGGAGTTGTATGCCAGATTGCATCGGTATAAGTGTAACAGGTAACAGATGATGTTCTGAATGGATGCATCCAGCGGATTAATGTCATTGTTTTTACAGTAAATGACAAATCTTTTCCATTTAATCGCATAGCAAGCTCTGGTCGTGGGTCTCCTGGCCTCCTTGATGATATTCATACATTCTGGAGGCAGGTTCAGGTAGCCAAACTCTAAGACTTCAGGAGCCAGATCGCCAGGTTCAGCTGTTGCGGATCTGGGTGCTGAATTTCGCCATGGTTCTGTGTTAAAAGTTTGGGCGTCAGCCGCAGTCTTTGAGGCGGCACCACGGACAGTTCTATTAACGTGGTGTACCATGGCTGGCGTGCCCACATTGGAGCAACCAGGATGAGTGTCATTGAGTGTTGGCGTAGTTTGCGTGCCACTAGCGGTATTAATGGCGCTGGGGGAAAAGCGTACGCAAATCTGCCTGACCAGTTCATCCATATCGCATTGCCCTGCGACTGTGGATGCGGAAACCTGGCGGCAAAGCTTTGGCATTTTGCGTTTTCCCTTGTGGCGAATAGGTCTATCTCTGGATGACCCCACAGCTGGAAGTACGGTTGGAGAACTGATGGATGTAGCTCCCACTCGTGCATTTGGTGGCTGTGTCTGCTGAGCAGATCCGCCATCTGGTTGTCCTTGCCCGGGAGGTGTTCCGCCATGAGGAACATGTTCCTCTGAATGGCCCACTTCCACATGCTCTGAGCCAGATGAGACAACTGTGGAGAGTGTGTTCCTCCCGGCTTCTGTATGTAGTACATGGCAGTCATGTTGTCCGTCCGGATCAACACGACTTTGTTGCACAGGTGTACTTTGAATGCCTTCATTGCCAGGAAGATAGCCATCAGTTCCAGAAGGTTGGTGTGCATCTTCTGTTGCTGTGTCGTCCATAGTCCCTGCACTGTGTAATTGAGTACATGAGCTCCCCATCCCTGGAGAGACGCGTCCGCCATCAGTATTATTTGTGGAACAGGCTCTTGGAACGGTCGGCCCTTGCAAAGGTTGTGTGGATTCCACCAATGCAGAGAGTTGTATGCCCGACCGCTCACCAACACTAGGTCTTTCAACTGTCCTTGATTCTGATTCCATTGACGTGCCAAGCACTCCTGAAGCGGGCGCATATGTAGTCTCGCGTGCGGGACTATGAAGATGCAGGAGGCCATCATGCCTATCAACTGCATGAACACTCGCGCTGGAAGGGAGTGTTGTGGTCTGAACTTTTTTATCAGCAGTTGCATGCTGTTGATTCTCGCTAAATTTGGCTGAGCTTTGGCAGCCAGAGTGTCTATAGTCGCGCCCAGGTACTGCCTTACGTGGGCGGGTTGGAGATGTGACTTTGGATAATTCAGTGAGAATCCCAGACTGTGAAGAAGGTGAATGGTGTGGGATATGTGGCTGGCACACTGCTGGGCTGACTTTGCCTGAACAAGCCAGTCTTCCAGGTAAGGGAAGACGTGAATGTGCTGTCTCCTTAAGTGTGCGGCCACTGTCGCTAGGCACTTGGTAAAGACTCTGGGCGCTGTTACTCCGAAAGGGAGTACTGTGAACTGATAATGCTGATCCTGAAGAGTGAACCTGAGATATTTTTTGTGTGATGGGTGTATGGGTATGTGGAAATACGCATCCTTTAAATCTAGTGTTGCTAGGAAGTCTCCCTGACTGAGTAACGGCAGAACCTGCTGGAGGGTGAGCATATGAAAATGCTCTGACAGAATGTATTGGTTGAGAGGGCGGAGGTCTAGTATAGGTCGTAGAGACCCGTCCTTTTTTGGGATTAAGGAGTACAGAGAGTACACCCCTGACCCCCGCTGTTCCATAGGCACGAGCTCTATGGCTCCTTTTTGCAGCATACCTAGTACTTCTTGCCGCAATAATGTCAAGTGCTCTGCGGACATAGGACGGTGTCTTGGTGGTATGTTGGGTGGATTGGATGTTAATTCCAGACAATAACCGTACTGGACAATTTCTCTGACCCACCTGTCTGTGGTGATGGATCTCCAGACTGGCAGGAACTGTTGGAGTCTCCCCCCGACCGGTGTTATGTGGGCAGGGGGCAGCGACAATTTGCACTGTTTGTTATTGGCAGAGGACCTGGTGTTGTTGTGTCCTCGTCCTCTGCCTTTGGTGCTGGATCCACGATATCCACCCCTATTGTTTTTATTATAGGTACTCTGGGTACCTCCTTTACTGTACTGCTGCTGGGACCCCTGACCTCTAGCTGCTCCTCTATTCCCGGGGCGACGAAAGGAGCCACTCCGAAACTGCTGCGACTGTAGAGCCCCCATAGATTTCGCAGTTTGTGTCCTTTTTAATCTTTTCCAGTGTAGTGTCAACCTCGGGGCCAAATAAAAAGTCTGGGTTGACTGGTTGATTCAAGATATTATTTTGAATCTCAGGTTTGAAGCCGGATATTCTCAGCCATGCGTGCCTCCTCAACATCACACTAGTGTCGATTGCCCTTGCTGCAGTGTCAGCTGCATCTAGTGCGCATTTGATGGACGCATTTGTAATGAGTTGTCCCTCTCTGACGAGGAGCTCCGCTCCATCTTTGTATTCATCTGGTAGGTGTTCTAGCAGTGTTTCTAGTGTATCGTAGTGTGACCTGTCGTATCGGGCCAGGAGTGCATGAGTGTTGGCAATGCGCCAGATGTTTGCTGCTTGTGCTGCTACCCTTTTGCCTGATGTTTCTAGCACTTTGGACTCCTTGTCTGGAGGAGGAGCATCACCTGTAGTCTGCGAGTTAGCTCTCTTGCGAGCATTAGAAACTACCATGGAGTCCAACGGCAATTGACCCTTAATGTACATTGGGTCTCCGGGTGCTGGTTTGTATTTCTTCTCTATTCTCGGGATCAATACCCGTGCCCTGGTCGTTTCCTTAAGGATGCCTAGCATGTTTAAGAACCCCTTTTAACATTGGTAGAGTCTTGACCATTCTTTCTGATGTGGAGAACGTGTCCACCAAGAAATCCTCCTCCACAGAGTCAGAATGGAGTTCCACTCCGTGATTGGCAGCTGCCCTTTCAATGAGGGCGTTAAAAGCAGCAGTATCTTCAGTGAGAGATGGTTTGATATTATAAAGATGTGTCAGGAGCATCTTGTGGGTCACCTTGGTCAGTAGGGTCTCCCCATGCTTGATCTTGGTCTTGCTGTTGGTCATCAGGGTCATTATCCACAGGATAAGTGGTATAATCCCCAATATAGCCCTCTCCTGCATCCGCCTCCGAGTGTGTAGGAGAAAAGGATGGTGGTTCCTGATAGGTGTGGAATGTTTCTACAAGCACTGGCGTCGCACCTGATGCCAGTTTCCTTTTTAGTGGAATCTTGTATGAGTCCAAAGCCTTCTCTGGAACAATTCTCCGCTTGCGGAACAGCCTACCAGTGTCGGCGTCGATAAACTGGTCCTGCGAGTCCTCGACATCGGTTCTTTCCGTGGACACTGTTTGTGGTTGTTCGACACTCCTCCTAAGTTCGAACATCTTCGGTGCCCCTGGTGGCGGCAATCCAAACTTGATCGGTGCCGGCGCCGAGTGAGCTTTGGCGACCTTGTGTGGTTCGGGACCCGTTTTTGGTTCGAGGGTTGCCCGTTCCCTGATGCGCTTTAGGGACTCCGGCACCTGTTGCAACGTGATTGCAGACGGTGCTTTGGAACCGATAGGATCTTTGGAGACAGGCCTCGACGCGGTCTCCGGTTTCTTCCCAGCCTTCGGGTTTTCTATCTGGAGTTTGGGATCGACGCCCTGTTGATCCGATATTTTGGCAGTCGCCGCACTCTTTGGTGTTGACGTAGTCGGATCGACCACCGTGACCTTGGTGGTCGGTGCTCTAACCTTCGGTGCCATAGGCCGTTGCGTCTTCTCGGGACCGAGGGCCTTCTTCTGTGTCTCGGTGCCGAAGCCCTTTTTTTGTTTCTCGGTACCGAAGTCCTTTCTTTGGTCGGCTCCGATGTCCCTTTTCTGTGTCGACGGATTGGAGGGCTTCGATCCGACCTGAACCAGTTGCACTTTCGGTTTCGATTTGACCGGTTCTGGGTTTGGTTTCGCTTTCACTGAATCGAATCCAGTCTTTTTTGATATTGTTGGCTCTTTTGAAATGTTCGAAGCCGGGCCTTCAGGCGGGGCTGTAGAACGATCCGACTGATCTTGGGTAAGGCCCGCAGGCGATCCCTCGACCTGAGCCTTATCAAGACTGTCTCCTTCGGCCTCCGCATCTACGGATTGGCCTAGCTCCTCGCACGAGCTATCTTCCTCGGCCCCAAGGGCCTCATCGTCGTCTCCTACCTCGTCGACGACGTCTTCGTCCTCAAAGATCACCTCATCATCGTCGTCGTCAGATTGGGATTCATGCTCCGAAGCATGGCTCGAGTCTATCTCTTCGACGCTCTCGACTTCTTCATCTTCGGTGCTAAATATGTTAACCGGGTTAGGCGCCGATTGTTTGGCCTCTAATCTAGCCGCCCGTCGATTCCGAAGTGTCTTCTTTGACCGGAACCGGGCGCAGGCCATACACCTTGACTCATCATGATCCGGTGATAAACATTTGTTACACACCGGATGGACATCGATGTGTGGATATTTCACATGACCTAAAGGACATCTCTTGAAGGGAGTCCTCGATTCCATCCTCGAACGTCGATCGATGTTCGGACCAAAACTAGGTCCGAGAAGTGTGAATAAATCCGAGAACAAGTATAATAATTTGTCGATACCGAACGCAAACAATACCGACGATACCTAAAGGCTTTTGGCCTTAAATAAAGTTTTCCTAACTTGAGCTAAGATAAGCACATCCGAACCCAATGGCGGAAAAAAACAATCTGAGGATGGAGAGGATGCCCATGCGCACTGTAGTCCAGGGGAGGAGCCACCTATCTCGTGATACTTCGAAGACTCTTCCAGGACAACAATGTGCAATCATCCGGACCCAACACTAGGCGGCGATCTATGCACAGATATGAATTCAGCAGCCCACATGCCTCGAACTGAATATGCTACTTACCAGTATGCATCTGTTCTTGGCATGTAGGGCTGCTGACATTCATATCGCCCACCCTCCTCCCCGGGGCCTGTAGCGGCTGCAGCACTCAGAATTACTGTATAGCATGGTTATCACTTACGGTATCTACTCCATCACTGCCACAATGGCGAAAAACAATCTGAGGATGGAGAGGATGCCCATGCGCACTGTAGTCCAGGGGAGGAGCCACCTATCTCGTGATACTTCGAAGACTCTTCCAGGACAACAATGTGCAATCATCCGGACCCAACACTAGGCGGCGATCTATGCACAGATATGAAGTCAGCAGCCCACATGCCTCTAACCTTGAAACTTCCATTGAACTCAATGCATTATTGGGTTTAAAATTGTGTTGCCTATTGCAGCCACTTGTAACTTTCTACAAAAGCCAATTGCATATTGCAAAAGTATTTATATAAAGCATCTCATTCTGAGAAAGTATATTTTAATATCTATTGTTGGTTCTAAAATAAAACAAGCATATATTTTTTATATATAAACTATTGGCCTAGTGATCAGTTATTGAGTGTGCAAGACCATTTGTTGACTGAGTGTGCGCAACAAATGCTTTACCCGGTCCTCTGATACTGCCTTACTGCTCGACCAAGCTACCACTTTAGAGAGTAAGGTTATATCTAAATTTCGCCTCTGCCAAACCCCTGGGGACTGTGGACTCTGTACACACTGTACCTATTTGGGAACAGTATATACAGAGCCACTTTCTGACACATACCATGCAAGAAAGATTGCACTTTCTCACAACACTCTCACATCAAATCCTGCTCAGGAGACTCAGTGAAATTTGCATTCAAGGGACAGTTGTACAATGGATGAGGAGTATTCTTTCACATAGAACTCAGACCATTAATTCTGGCCCTTTCCACTCCGAGACCGTGGAACTGACTAACATCGATGTCGCCCCTTTGGCAGGATTATTCAAGAACTTAGGTTTTATGCCCATCTAGTATGCCGATACTCAGCTCATTTTCTCCTTTGATAAAAACAACCCCAATGCTCAGTCCATCTTTTCAGGAGGTATGAAGACCATTGCTAACTGGACGAGGCGCATTTTTCTCCAGCTCAATGCAGGAAAAACAGATATTATGCTGTTCAGTGACATCTATGAGATGGTCCACGAGCTGGTGGCCAGCGGCACAGGGCTCAGCACCGGCCCCCAAGACTGTGGTAAAAAATCTAGGTGTCCGCGTGGATCAGAAACTAATATTGAAGGAACAGGCTAAAACCATCATCGGCACTTGCTTTCATGTTCTAAACCTTCTGAAAAGGGTATTTCCCTTTCTCCATTTGCCCACGCGGAAAACCCCCATCCAGACAATAGTATTATGTCGCCTGTCTTATTGCAATGCTCTGCTAATCTCACCGAATGAAGAGTCACTGAACAGATTGTAAGTGGTCCAAAACACTGCAGCCCGACTGGTCTCCAATGCTCCCCCCTTACCTCCTTCCTCCCCCTATTGCAGAGATTGCATTGGCTCCCAGTGCGGAAGCGGATACATTTCAAGATCTGTTGCACTGTGCACAAATCTCTAAACAGCAAAGGCCCCAGTTATTTGGCAGAATAATGTATGAAATACCAGCCACCCAGGGCGTTATGCTCAGGGATCAAATCTCTACTCGTGGTTCCATGCTGTAAAAAAATCTCGGCTGAGTGGGAAAGCCTTATTCCACTTGGCCCCTACCTACTGGAACCATCTACCCATCCATCTGCCGGAGTGCTCCGACCACTTGCAGTTCCGTAGGCTCCCTAAGACTGCATTGTTTTGATCTGTTCTTCTCTGGCCCACGTAAGCAGTTCACTAGCACGGAGATACCCCTGGGGGTGAGGGGGTGATTCAGGCGCTTTATAAACTTTAAACGAAAACAGTTTGGCAACTGGTTTCACCTCACTCCTCCCCGTGCTGGTCAGTTGGTCTTAACAATGGGGCAGCCCTCCACCCTTGTTCCACATTTGCCCTTCAAGTCTGTTTCCACTTTGAAGCCTATCTTTTGAGGCCAACATCCATGTGGCTTCCTGCAGGAGGGAAGTATCACCTTCCTGGCCTGCAATACCTCATTGTTACCCTTCCAGAGAGTCGTTGGCACGTCTCTACAGGGAGGACAGAAAGCAGTCTCGTGGAACAGACTCCATGAGTGCCCTGGAAGGCAAAGGAGTTTTAAAGGCAACAAAGTGACAGCTTGATAAAAGCTGCACTTTACGACAAGTTATATTAACTTTGACTTATGTTTCAAGTCGAGTTTAATGTTACTTGTTGTTTGATACCTTGGAGTACCCACTTTGGTTGCTCCATTCAGGAATTTAAGCAGCGGAGCGGTCTGTTTGTAATACAGCACTCGCCAATTGAGCGACCAAGCCTTTCCACAGTAAAAATTGCATTTTTTAATTTTTACTGTAATAAGTAAACTACATGACCTGCTGGTGTCATACGTTGCACCCTGCCTTAGGATTCGGTAGGTCTGCCAGAGGAGTAACTTGCACAGATACACAGGGGAAGTGAATTTGACACTGCTTTTAATGGCATAGTCAGGCTAGCAGTGCATGGCTGTTACCAGGCTGCAGTGGTGGACTGGGAGGCTAGATTTTGCCCGGGGTCCTCCAGAGTGCCACAATCAGTGCTGCAATCCATGGAGTACCCCTCTACCTTGCTTGCCTGGAAACCATACCTGCAGGTATGTTAACCATTTCCAATTCAGTATAGCCAATTCAACATACACTTTAGGGTCAAGCACTGGCACAGAGATCTGATTAGCAGGGTTCAGCACACTCAGTTGAACAACCAGCAGCATCAGTCCAGAAACTTGGGTCTGACTAAACAAAACGGCATTTGCTTACAATGATAATAAACAATCTTTGTTGGTGCCCATGTCCTGGTGCATTGTGGGTTTCAGGGAAGGGATCACAAGCATTCAAACTAGCAACATCTGAGCAAAACACGATTTGGCTAGAAGTGAAAAGCATGCAACAGTACATGCTGCAAAAATTCAACATTACCTGCGTGTTTGTGTATGCATATATCTTTGTGTGTATATATACATATACATACACACATACATACACACCAACATTTCCTGTGTAATATATATATATGGAAAATGTTACTTACCAGTATGCATCTGTTCTTGGCATGTAGAGCTGCAGAACCGTACACTACGCATTAGATCGCCATCTGGTGTTGGGCTCGGATGCTTGCACCTTGCTGTTGTCTTGGAAGAAGACTTTTGTAGTCACGAGAAAGGTGACACCTTCCTTGGACGATAGTGCGCATGGGCATCGACTCCATCTTCAGATTGTTTTTCGCCATGATGGGAAATGGAGTCAGTAAGAAATAGAAAAGATCCATGTGAATGTATTTAAGATAATACTGGAACGGATACAGGTCCCGGGGAGGCAGGTGGGCATGTACGAATCTGCAGCTCTACATGCCAAGAACAGATACATACTGGTAAGTAGCATTTTCCGTTCGAGGCATATGAGCTGCAGCTCATACACTATGCAAAGACTGTAAAGCAGTGTCTCCCCTAGCGGTGGCCATCTGTATCCGTTGCAGTGGTTTGAAAGAGTATTTTAAGAACAGCTTAGCCTACAGAATCTTGATTAGACTGCACGTCAACACAGTAGTGTTTGGTGAAGGTTTGTGGTGTAGACCATGTTGCTGCTTTACATATGTAATCTAAGGGGATGTTCCCTAAGAACGCCATGGAAGCCTCTAGTTTGCGTGTTGAATGTGATCTAGGGGGGATTGTTAATGTGCGTATAGCCTTTTGGGAGCATATTTTGATACATTTTACTATCCACCTGGTGATCCTAGCTTTGGAGATGGGGTTACCCTTATGAGGTGGAGAGAAGGCTACAAACAGTTGCTCTGTCTTTCGAAAAGGTTTAGTCCTGTTGATGTAATAAAGTAGTGCTCTTTCAACGTCTAGTGTGTGAAGGGCTCTCTCTGCTACTGAGTCTGGGTTTTGGAAAAACACCGGTAACTCAACTGAGTGGTTTAGATGAAAAGCAGAGATGACTTTGGGAAGGAATGTTGGATTTGTTCTGAAAACCACCTTGTTATGATGTATTTGTAAGAATGGTTCTTGTATGGTTAAAGCCTGGATCTCACTTACTCTCCTGAGAAAGGTAATTGCGACAAGGAAAGCTACTTTCCAATGTGAGAAATTTAAGTTCACATTTATGTAGGGTTTCTAATGGGGGACCCATGAGCCTGTTAAGAACAATGTTTAAATTCCACACTGGAGATGGTGGTAATCTGGGAGGAATTATTCTTTTAAGTCCCTCCATAAACGCTTTAATTGCAGGCACTCGAAATAGTGACAAGTGTGTTCTATTTTGTAAATAAGCCACAATTGCTGCGAGATGTAATTTTATGGATTAATATGCCAGATTACATATCTTTGCAAGTATAACAAGTAACAAATGATGTCCTAGATGGAAGCATCCAGCAGATCAATAGGATTGTTGTTGCAGTAGATGACAAATCTTTTCCATTTTGCTGCATAGCAAGCTCTAGTAGTAGGGCGTCTGGCTTCTTTAATGATGTTCATACAGTCCGGCGGAAGGTTAAGATAACCGAACTCTAGGACTTCAGGAGCCAAATTGCTAGATTCAGTTGTCCTGAATCGAGGTGCCTTATCTCTCCATGGTTCTGCGTTAGCAATGTTGGGGAGAGGCGTAGTTTTTGGTGTGGAACTACTGAGAGTTCCAGTAATGTTGTGAACCACGGTTGGCGCGCCCATGTGGGAGCCACCAGGATCATTTTGAGAGGCTGTTTGAGCTTGCGTACTACTAGGGGTATCAGTGGGACTGGCGGAAAAGCGTACGTAAATCTGCCTGACCACTTCATCCATATCGCATTGCCGTTGGACAACCGGTGTGGAAACCTGGCGGAGAAGGTTGGGCATTTTGCGTTTGCATGTGTGGCGAACAGATCTATTTCAAGGTTGACCCCACATCTGAAAAAATTGTTGAAGAACTTGGGGGTGTGTGAGAAAGTGGCTCTGTATATATTGTTACCAAATAGTTACAGGGAGGACAGAGTCCACAGTCCCCAGAGGTTTGGCAGAGGCTAAAGTAAGATATAACCTTACTCTCCAAAGTGGTAGCTTGGTCGAGCAGTAAGGCAGTATCAGAGGACAGTGTAAAGCATTTGTTGTACACACAGTCAGCAAAATTATTTCACACACTCAATAACTGAACTCTAGGCCAATGGTTTATATAAAAAAATATATGTCTGTTTTATTTTAGAACCAACAACAGGAATTATAATATACTTTCTTAGAACGAGATGCTTTATATAGATACTTTTGCAATAGGCAATTGGCTTTTGTATACAGTTACAAGTTGTTGCAATAGGCAACACAGTTTTAAACACAACAATGCATTGAGTTAAATGGAAGTTTCAAGTTATTTGAAATAGATTACTTTCAGGATTACTTTTGGGATTCCAGGACTGGATCCTAGATTTAGTCTTGGGACAGTACTTAGAAACAAGTGATAAAAGTCGACTTGGTTACTACTAGGATTTTTAAGCAATATTTTGCTATTTTAAAAGTTGACACTTCGAAGAAATTTCATAGAAAACAGTCAATGATTCCCTATGAAAGAAAATTCAAGTTGCAGGTATAGTATGTTCTTGTTACTTTTCTAATCCAGTACTGGGTGCCTAGACTCAGTAATGGGACCTTTATCCAAAACAGGTAAGTAATTACGTTTTCAGAAATTATACGAATTTTAAAGAATATTTAAAGTTTGCAGAAATTGACAGAAGAAATTTCACAGAAAAACAGTCAATGATTTCCTATGGGAGAAAATTGGGTTACTGGTAAGTACAGTTGTAAGTATTGTAAGAGTCATTGCTGGGCACCAAGATCCAGCACTGGGAGCTCACCTAATAGCAGGTGAGTATATTTGTTTTCGTTACTCGGCTGATTTTTGGTGAATATTTTAAGTTTTGAAAAGTCCACACTTAGAAGAAATTTCAGGAAAAACCAGTCAATGTTACCCTATGGAGAAGGAATAAGCTACTTACCAGTATGCATCTGTTCTTGGCATGTAGAGCTGCAGAGTTGTACACTTAGCATAGATCGCCATCTGGTGTTGGGCCCGGATGTTTGCAGTTTGTTTTTGTTCTTTGGACAGTCTTTGGAAGTCACGAGTTCGGTGACTCCTCCTTCGGTCCGTACTGCGCATGGGCTTCGGCTCCATCCTCAGATTGTTTTCGCCAACAGGGAAATGATGGAGCGTAGTAATAACAGTGAGAAACCCATGTGTGTTGTATCTAAATAAGATGGACTGGAACGGATACAGGTAGCCGGGGAGGCGGGTGGGCGTGTACAACTCTGCAGCTCTACATGCCAGGAACAGATGCATACTGGTAAGTAGCATATTCCGTTCGAGGCATATGAGCTGCAGATTGTACACTTAGCATAGATTATATAGCAGTACCCAACCTTAGCGGCGACCACCGGTATCCGTTGCAGCGGTTTGAAAAAGTGTCTTTAGTACAGCCTGGCCCACACTAGCTTGTTGCTTGGAATGCACATCTACACAGTAATGTTTTGTGAAGGTGTGCGGTGTTGACCATGTGGCTGCTTTGCAGATGTCATCTAAGGGTATGTTCCCTAGAGAAGCCATAGAAGCCCCTATCTTTCTAGTAGAGTGGGCTTTAGGTGGAACAGATAATGTTCTTTTTGCCTTTTGATAGCAAATTTGTATACACTTTACAATCCACCTAGCTATCCCTGATTTAGAGATGGGGTTGCCTTTATGTGGTGGAGAGAAGGAAACAAACAATTGTTTACTCTTCCTGAAAGGTTGCGTTCTTTGTATGTAGTACAGCAAAGCCCTCTTAACATCAAGTGTGTGTAAGGCCCTTTCTGCAACAGATTGAGGTTGCGAGAAAAAGACAGGTAATTCCACCGATTGGTTGAGATGGAAGGGGGAAATGACCTTGGGCAGAAACTTCGGATTTGTACGAAGTATGACCTTGCTGTGATGTATTTGTAGGAAGGGTTCCTGTATAGTGAACGCTTGTATTTCACCAACCCTTCTAAGGGAAGGGAATATGCTACTTACCAGTATGCATCTGTTCTTGGCATGTAGAGCTGCAGAGTTGTACACTTAGCATAGGTCGCCATCTGGTGTTGGGCCCGGATGTTTGCAGTTTGTTTTTCTTCTTGGACCGTCTTTGGAAGTCACGAGTTTGGTGACTCCTCCTTCGGTCCGTACTGCGCATGGGCTTCGGCTCCATCCTCAGATTGTTTTTCGCCAACAGGGAAATGATGGAGCGTAGTAATAACAGTGAGAAACCCATGTGTGTTGTATCTAAATAAGATGGACTGGAACGGATACAGGTAGCCGGGGAGGCGGGTGGGCGTGTACAACTCTGCAGCTCTACATGCCAAGAACAGATGCATACTGGTAAGTAGCATATTCCGTTCGAGGCATATGAGCTGCAGATTGTACACTTAGCATAGATTATATAGCAGTACCCAACCTTAGCGGCGACCACCGGTATCCGTTGCAGCTGTTTGAAAGAGTGTTTTTAGTACAGCCTGGCCCACCCTAGCTTGCTGCTGGGAATGCACATCTACACAGTAGTGTTTTGTGAATGTGTGCGGTGTAGACCATGTGGCTGCCTTGCATATGTCATCTAAGGGTATATTCCCTAGAAAAGCCATAGAAGCCCCTAACTTTCTTGTAGAGTGGGCTTTAGGGGGAACAGATAATGTTCTCTTTGCCTTCTGATAGCAAATTTGTATGCATTTTACAATCCACCTAGCTATCCCTGATTTTGAGATGGGGTTGCCTTTATGTGGTGGAGAAAAGGAAACGAACAACTGTTTGGTCTTCCTGAAGGGTTGCGTTCTTTGTATGTAATATAGCAACGCTCTTTTCACATCTAGTGTGTGTAAGGCCCTTTCCGCAACAGATTGGGGTTGCGAAAAGAAGACAGGTAATTCCACTGATTGATTGAGGTGGAAGGGGGTAATGACTTTGGGCAGGAACTTCGGATTAGTTCGAAGTATGACCTTGCTGTGATGCATTTGTATGTAAGGTTCCTGTATGGTGAACGCTTGTATTTCACCAACCCTTCTAAGGGAAGTGATAGCTACAAGGAAAGCTGTTTTCCAGGTGAGAAATTGTAGCTCACATTTGTGCATTGGTTCGAAGGGCGGACCCATTAGTCGTGTAAGGACCAAATTTAGATTCCATACAGGGGAGGGTGGTGCCCTGGGAGGAATTACTCGTTTGAGGCCTTCCATGAAGGCTTTAATAGCGGGCACTCTGAAGAGTGACAAATGCTGTCTGTTTTGTAGATAGGCAGCGATCGCTGCTAGGTGTAGGCGTATGGATGAATACGCCAGGTTACACCTGTGAAGATGGAGCAGATAGCATATGATGTGTTGTATGGATGCATCTAGAGGGTTGATTGTATTGTTACGGCAGTACATTACAAATCTTTTCCACTTTGCGGCATAGCATGCTCTAGTGGTAGGACGTCTGGCTTCCATGATGATGTTTATGCAATCAGGGGGAAGGTTAAGGTACCCGAATTCTAAGATTTCAGGAGCCAGATCGCCAGGTTGAGCTGAGCTGGGTCCGGGTGCCTGATTTCTCCATGGTTCTGGGTTAGGAGGCATGGGGAAAGGTGCAGTTTTTGATGTGGTACCACTGATAGTTGTAGTAGCGTGGTGTACCACGGCTGTCTGGCCCACGTCGGAGCTACCAGAATGAGTGTGAGGGAGTGCTGTTGTAGTTTCCTGACCACTAATGGAATTAGTGGGAGAGGTGGAAAGGCGTATGCAAATCTGCCTGACCAGTTCATCCATATCGCATTGCCCTTGGACAATGGGTGTGGGTATCTGGCGGCGAAGCTTGGGCATTTTTTGTTTTCGTGGGTGGCGAAGAGGTCTATTTGAGGATGCCCCCACTGTCGGAAGAATGGGTGAAGAACTTGTGGATGCAGTTCCCATTCGTGTAGTTGTTGAGTCTGTCTGCTGAGCAGATCTGCTATGGTGTTTTGTACGCCTGGAACATGTTGTGCCAGGAGAAAAATGTTTTGGGGAATTGCCCATCTCCATATGCTCTGGGCTAAGCGGGAGAGCTGGGGAGAGTGTGTCCCCCCCTGTTTCTGTATATAATACATCGCAGTCATGTTGTCTGTGCGAATGAGGACTGCTTTGTCTGAAATCTGCTTTTGGAAAGATTTTAGGGCTAGAAAGATCGCCAAAAGCTCCAGATGGTTGATGTGGAGCGTTTTTTGCTGTGGCGTCCATAGACCTTGCATTGTGAGGTGTAAGAGGTGCGCTCCCCAGCCGGAGAGCGATGCGTCCGCTGTTAGAGTCACTTGGGGAACCGGGTCCAGGAACGGCCGTCCCTTGGAAAGGTTTGTGGTGTTCCACCACTGCAGAGAGTGATGTGTGCGGCCGTCCACCAACACCAGATCCGTCAGCTGACCCTGGGCCTGGTTCCACTGTTGTGCTAGGCACTCCTGAAGTGGACGCATGTGGAGTCTTGCATGGGGCACTATGAAGATGCAAGACGCCATCATCCCTATGAGCTTCATAAACACTCTTGCTGGTAGAGAGTGTTGAGGAAGGAATATTTTGCGTAAGGCTAGAATGCTTGTGATTCTGGCTGAGTTTGGATAGGCAATACCTTTTGAGGTGTCTATGGTGGCCCCGAGATATTGCTTTGTGTGAGATGGTATGAGGTGGGACTTTTGGTAGTTCACCGTGAAGCCTAGCTGATGAAGCAGTTGGATGGTGCTGTTTGTATGTTGCACGCATTGGTGGTAGGACGCGGCTTTTATGAGCCAGTCGTCTAAGTAAGGGAAGACGTGAACATGTTGACGTCTGAGGTGTGCTGCTACTACTGCTAGGCATTTGGTAAACACCCGTGGTGCAGTGGTGACCCCGAAGGGGAGAACCTTGAATTGGTAATGTTGCCCGTCCACCACGAACCTGAGGTATTTTCTGTGAGAGGGGTGTATTGGAATGTGAAAGTACGCGTCTTTCAGATCCAGTGTTGTGAGAAAGTCTCCCTGGCAGAGGAGTGGGAGGACTTGTTGTAAGGTGACCATGTGAAAGTGGTCTGAATGTATGTAGGCATTTAGAGGCCGGAGATCCAGAATGGGTCTGAGGGTCTCGTCTTTCTTTGGGATTAAGAAATATAGGGAGTAGACCCCTAGATTTCGTTGATTGTCGGGTACCTGCTCTATGGCGTGTTTCTGGAGGAGCGAGAGTACCTCTTGTTTGAGCAGTGTGGAATGCTCTTGGGACATTGGACGGTGCCTTGGTGGGATATTGGGTGGGGTAGATGTTAGCTCGAGGCAGTACCCTGACCGAATGATTTGGGTCACCCATTTGTCCGATGTTATGGACTCCCATACGTGGATAAAATCTTGTAGTCTGCCCCCGACCGGAGTGGAATGGTCTGGGGGGAGCGAAGGGGAGTCATTGTGCGGGTGGGGTGGCAGAACGGGTATTGTTGGTTTTGCCCCTGCCCTTATTGTTGTTGCCTCTGTAACCACCTCTTTGGTTGCCCTTTGAAAAGGTATTTTGAGGAGGGGATTTGTAGGAGGTAGAGGCATTATCGGTGGAGGAGCCTCTACCTGTGCCACGAAAGGACGAGCGTCGAAAGGAACGCTTAGAGGCTTGGGTCTGGAGCGCTCCCATAGACTTCGCTGTGTCTGTATCTTTCTTCATTTTTTCGAGCGCTTCGTCTACCTTTGGGCCAAAGAGTGTATGCTGGTCAAAGGTGTGATTAAGTATTGATGTCTGGACCTCAGGCTTGAACCCTGATATCCTGAGCCAGGCATGGCGTCGAAGCAGGACACTGGTGTTTATGGCTCTAGAAGCAGTGTCTGCTGCATCGAGGGCACACTTAATGGAGGTGTTTGTGATTAGTTTGCCCTCCTGTATCAGGTCATGAGCTTGGCGTTTGTATTTCTCTGGAAGGTGCTGCATAAGAGCCTCTAATTCATCATAGTGTGCTCTATCATATCGCGCAAGCAGTGCTTGTGTATTTGCAATGCGCCACATGTTTGCAGCCTGGTAGGCGGTGCGTTTACCAGACGCGTCCAGAAGTTTAGATTCCTTGTCAGGTGGTGGGGCATCTCCTGAAGATTGGGAGTTAGCCCTCTTTCTAGCTGTGGAGACAACTAGGGAATCTAGAGGAGCAGGGCCCTTGATGTATGCAGGGTCTGTGGGTGCCGCCTTGTACTTCTTCTCTATTCTAGGGTTTAGTACTCTGGCTCTGACAGGGTCTTTGAATACCTCTGTAGCGTGCTTGGTGACACCCTTAAGCATGGGTAAAATAGCAGTGGAACGATCTTGTAAATCAAATGTATCCAGTAGGAAGTCTTCTTCCACTGGTTCCGTGTGCATGTCCACCCCATGGTAGTGTGCTGCTCTCTGCACTAAATGGTGAAACCCTAAAGAGTCCTCTGGAGGAGACGGCCTTGATGGGTATAGGTCGTCTTGAGGTACATTGGGTACATCAGGGTTATTATAATCCTCCCATGGATCTGGGGTCCCTGGTGGAGTGGGATCCATTGGGGCGTCCCCTGGGTCATTGTCCGGGTCCCCGTCATCCGGGTCTGGGGATGGGGCCGGATCGTAGTGAGGTAAAGGTGGAGGGGGTGGTGGTGGGAGGGGGGTGGCAGTGGGGAGGGTACTCTAAGGGGAGAAGTAGCTGAGTCCCTCTTTTTGGGTGGAGGAGGAGGAGCCGGAGCCTCAAGGCGACGCTTCTTAGTAATCACAGTCAAAAGGCCAGTCTTTGGATCTCTGGACAAAGTCTTTTGTAAAGGGTCTGGTGTAAACAGAGCCAATGGCGCCGAGTCGTCTGTCGGCACCGGCGATTTCGGAACCGGAGGTTTCGATGTTCTGTGTACGCCCTGCTTTTTGGAGGTCTCCGTGTGTTTCGGCGTCGAATGCTGTTTCGGCGCCGGAGCGTCGGTGCCGACCGATTTCTGTTTGTGTTTGGTCGGCGCCGAGTGTCCAGGCTTCGGCACCGGTGGTTTCGGAGTCGAGCTGGATTTTGCAGGCTTCGGTGCCGAGTGGTGTTTATCGGCACCGGGCGTCGGCTGGCTCGATCCCGAGCTGCCGTGAGACTTTGAGTGCTTCGACACCGGGCCCGAAGGTGGGGTGATCGAGGCTTTGGTTTTGGTTTTGCCCAGGCCGGCAGGCGAGGGAGTAACCGGAGTCTCTTTGGTTTTCGGTGCGGGGCTGGGAGGGGGCATTGTACTCACGGCCCGCTGTCCTGGTGTTACGTCCTCCAGGTCGGAGTCGTCGGCCTCGGAAGCGCTGACGATGTCTTCTCCCAGTTCGGTGTGTGTCTGCCCCGAAGCTTCGGCGTCGTCTCCGAAGATGTCCGGTGGAACTGTCGAGGATGAGTGCGCCATGGTGCGTCGAGCCTTTCGATCCCGGATCGTTTTCTTCGATCGAAAAGACTTGCAGGCGGGGCAGTCTCGAGCCTCGTGTTCCGGAGAGAGGCAAAGGTTACACACCTGATGGAGGTCGGTGTGGGGAAATTTAGACCCACATTTTGGGCACTTTTTAAACGGAGTCCTTTCCATCGGCCGGGACCGGAGTCGCGGAGGGCCCGAAGGCCGGTGTCGATGTACGGGATGGAAAAAGTGCCGCTTCGAGAGATGAAGATGATTGAAGGAACTCGAAGAATCGAGGATTTTCCGTCGAGGCTGGAACCGTAGAAGTTCGAAGCCGGAGTACGAAGGATCACATCCGAGCCCGATGGCGGAAAAAAACAATCTGAGGATGGAGCCGAAGCCCATGCGCAGTACGGACCGAAGGAGGAGTCACCAAACTCGTGACTTCCAAAGACGGTCCAAGAAGAAAAACAAACTGCAAACATCCGGGCCCAACACCAGATGGCGACCTATGCTAAGTGTACAATCTGCAGCTCATATGCCTCGAACTGATAGCTACGAGGAAAGCTGTTTTCCAGGTGAGGAACTGTAGCTCACATTTATGCATTGGTTCGAAGGGTGGACCCATTAGCCGTGCAAGAACTACATTTAGATTCCACACAGGGGAAGGTGGTGCCCTGGGAGGAATTACTCGTTTAAGGCCTTCCATAAAGGCTTTAATAGCGGGCACTCTGAACAGTGATAAATGCTGTCTGTTTTGTAGATAAGCAGCAATCGCTGCTAGGTGTAGGCGAATGGATGAATATGCCAGGTTACACCTGTGAAGATGGAGCAGATCGCATATGATGTGCTTAATGGATGTATCTAAAGGGTTGATTGTATTGTTACGGCAGTAAATTACAAATCTTTTCCACTTTGCGGCATAGCATGCTCTAGTGGTAGGACGTCTGGCTTCCATGATAATGTTCATACAATCAGGGGGAAGGTTAAGGTAACCAAATTCTAAGATTTCAGGAGCCAGATCGCAAGGTTGAGCTGAGCTGGGTCCGGGTGCCTGATTTCTCCATGGTTCTGGGTTAGGAGGCATGGGGACAGGTGCAGTTTTTGATGGGGTACCACTAATAGCTGTAGTAGTGTGGTGTACCACGGCTGCCTGGCCCATGTTGGGGCTACCAGAATGAGTGTGAGGGAGTGCTGCTGTAGCTTCCTTACCACTAACGGAATTAGTGGGAGAGGTGGCAAGGCGTATGCAAATCTGCCTGACCAGTTTATCCATATCGCATTGCCTTTGGACAATGGGTGTGGGTACCTGGCGGCGAAGCTTGGGCATTTTTTGTTTTCGTGGGTGGCGAAGAGGTCTATTTGAGGATGCCCCCACTCTTGGAAGAATGGGTGAAGAACTTGTGGATGCAGTTCCCATTCGTGTAGTTGTTGCGTTTGTCTGCTGAGCAGATCTGCCATGGTGTTTTGTACGCCTGGAACGTGCTGCGCCAGGAGAAAGATGTTTTGGGGAATTGCCCATCTCCATATGCTCTGGGCTAAGCGGGAGAGCTGGGGAGTGTGTGTTCCCCCTTGTTTTTGGATATAATACATTGCAGTCATGTTGTCTGTGCGAATGAGGACTGCTTTGCCCGAAATCTGTTTTTGAAAAGATTTTAGGGTTAGAAAGATCGCCAAGAGCTCCAGATGGTTGATGTGGAGCGATTTTTGCTGTGGCGTCCATAGACCTTGCATTGTGAGGTGTAGGAGGTGCGCTCCCCAGCCGGAGAGCGATGCATCCGCTGTTAGAATCACCTGAGGAACCGGGTCCAGGAACAGCCGCCCTTTGGAAAGGTTTGTGGTGTTCCACCACTGCAGAGTGTGATGGGTTCGGCCGTCCACCAACACCAGATCCGTCAGCTGACCCTGGGCCTGGTTCCACTGTTGTGCTAGGCACTCTTGAAGTGGACGCATGTGGAGTCTTGCATGGGGCACTATGAAAATGCAGGACGCCATCATTCCTATGAGCTTCATAAACACTCTTGCTGGAAGAGAGTGTTGAGGAAGGAATGTTTTGCGCAAGGCTTGCATGCTTGCGATTCTGGCTGAGTTTGGATAGGCAATACCTTTGGAGGTGTCTATAGTGGCCCCGAGATATTGCTTTGTGTGAGATGGTAGGAGGTGGGACTTTTGGTAGTTCACCGTGAAGCCTAGCTGGTGGAGCAGTTGGATGGTGCTGTTTGTATGTTGCACACATTGGTCGTAGGACGCAGCTTTTATCAGCCAGTCGTCTAAGTAAGGGAAGACATGAATATGTTGACGTCTGAGGTGTGCTGCTACTACCGCTAGGCATTTGGTAAACACCCGTGGTGCGGTGGTGACCCCGAAGGGGAGAACTGTGAACTGGTAATGTTGGCCGTCCACCACAAACCTGAGGTACTTCCTGTGAGAAGGGTGTATTGGAATGTGAAAGTATGCGTCTTTCAGATCCAAGGTAGTAAGAAAGTCTCCCTGGCAAAGGAGCGGGAGGACTTGTTGTAGGGTGACCATGTGGAAATGGTCTGAATGTATGTATGCATTTAGAGGCCGGAGGTCCAGAATGGGCCTCAGGGTCCCGTCCTTCTTTGGTATTAAGAAATACAGAGAGTAGACCCCTAGATTTTGCTGATTGACGGGGACCTGCTCTATAGCGTGTTTTTGGAGGAGGGAGAGCAGTGTGGAATGTTCTTGAGACATTGGACGGTGCCTTGGGTGGGGTAGATGTTAGCTCGAGACAGTACCCTGACCGAATAATTTGGGTCACCCATTTGTCCGATGTTATGGACTCCCATGCGTGGATAAAGTTTTGCAGTCTGCCCCGACCGGAGTGGGATGGTCTGGGGGGAGCGAAGGGGAGTCATTGTGCGGGCGGGGTGGCAGAACGGGTGGTGTTAGTTTTGCCCCTGCCCTTATTGTTGTTGCCTCTGTAACCACCCCTTTGGTAGCCCTTTGAAAAGGTATTTTGAGGAGGGGACTTGTAGGAGGTAGAGGCGCTATCTGTGGTGTAGCCTCGGCCTGTGCTACGAAAGGATGAGCGTCGAAAGGAGCGTTTAGGGGCCTGTGATTGTAGTGCTCCCATAGACTTTGCTGTGTCTGTGTCCTTTTTCATCTTTTCTAACGCTTCGTCCACCTTTGGCCTAAAGAGAGTTTGTTGGTCAAAGGGGTGATTTAGTATGGACGCCTGGACTTCAGGCTTGAACCCTGAGATCCTGAGCCAGGCATGACGACGAAGCAGGACACTAGTATTTATGGCTCTAGAAGCAGTGTCCGCTGCATCGAGGGCACACTTAATGGAGTTGTTAGTAATTAGTTTACCCTCCTGTATCAGTTCATGAGCCTTGCGTTTGTGTTTTTCGGGGAGGTGCTGCATAAGAGCCTCAAGCTCGTCGTAGTGTGCTCTGTCATAGCGCGCAAGTAGCGCTTGTGTATTTGCAATGCGCCACATGTTTGCAGCTTGGGAGGCGGTGCGTTTGCCAGACCCGTCTAGAAGTTTGGATTCCTTATCTGGCGGTGGGGCTTCTCCTGAGGACTGGGAGTTAGCCCGCTTTCTAGCTGTGGACACAACTAGGGAATCTAAGGGAGCAGGGCCCTTAATGTATGCAGGGTCTGTGGGTGCCGCCTTGTACTTTTTTTCTATTGTAGGGTTCAGTACCCTGACCCTGACAGGGTCTTTGAACACCTCTGCAGCATGCTTGGTGACACCTTTAAGCATGGGCAAGATAGATGTGGACTTGTCCTGAATGTGTCCAGTAGGAAGTCGTCTTCCACTGGTTCACTATGCATTTCCACCCCATGGTAGTGTGCTGCTCTCTGCACTAAGTGGTGAAACCCTAAGGAGTCCTCTGGAGGAGACGGCCTGGATGGGTATAGGTTGTCCTGAGGCATATCCGGTATGTCAGGGTTTTGGTAGTCTTCCCATGGGTCTGGGGTCCCCGGTGGAGTGGGGTCCATTGGGGCGTCCGCCGGGTCATAATTTGGATCCCCGTAATCCGGATCTGGGGACGGGGTGGGGGAGTGATGAGGTAAGGGTGGCGGAGACCTGGGAGGGGGTGGAGGGGGTGGAGGAGGTAGTGGGGAGGGCACTCTGAGAGGAGAAGTAGCAGAGTCCTTCCGCTTGGGCGGTGGAGGAGGAGCCGGTGTGTCAAGACGTCTTTTCTTGACAACTAAAGTCAATAGCCCAGTCTTTGGATCTTTAAATAGAGTCTTTTGCAAAGGGTCTGGTGTAAAGAGATCCAGGGGCGCCGAATCGTCCGCTGGCGCCGATGTTTTCGGAGGCGAGGGTTTCGATGGTTTCTGTGCGCCATGCATTTTTGGAACCTCCGGTTTTTTCGGCGTCCAAGGAGTTTGGCGCCGGAGCGTCGGTGCCGACAGATTTGTGTTTGTGTTTTGTCGGCACCGAGAGTCCAGGCTTCGGCACCGGTGGCTTCGGAGTCGAGCTGGGTATCACTTTCTTCGGTGCCGGATGGTGTTTTTCGGCACCAGGCGTCGGCTGGCTCGAGCCCGAGCTGCCGTGAGACTTCTGAGGCTTCGACACCGGACCCGAAGGTGGGGTGATAGAAGCCGTGTGCTTGGTTTTGCCCAGGCCTGCAGGCGAGGGTGTAACCGGAGTCTATTTGGTTTTGGGCGCGGGGGTGGGAGGGGGTACAGTACTCACGACCCGCTGCGCCGGTGTGATGTCCTCCACGTCGGAGTCGTCGGCCTCGGAAGCGCTGACTACGTCGTCCTCCTGCTCGGTGTGTAGTTGCCCCGAAGCTCCGGCGTCGTCTCCGAAGATGTACGGTGGAGCTGCGGTCGATGAGTGCGCCATGGTGCGTCGAGCTCTTCGATCCCGGATGGTCTTTTTTGAACGAAAAGACTTACAGGCGGGGCAGTCTCTAGCCTCGTGTTCTGGAGAGAGGCAAAGGTTACACACCTGATGGAGGTCGGTGTGGGGAAATTTAGACCCACATTTTGGGCACTTTTTGAACGGAGTCCTTTCCATCGGTCGGGACCGGAGTCGAGGAGGGCCCGAAGGCCAATGCCGATGTACGGGATGGAGAAAAGTGCCGCTTCGAGAGATGAAGATATGATGAAGAAACTCGAAGAACGAGGATTTTCCGTCGAGGCTGGAACCGTAGAAGTTCGAAGCCGGAGCACGAAGTATCACATCCGAGCCCGATGGCAGAAAAAAAACAATCTGAGGATGGAGCCGAAGCCCATGCGCAGTACGGACCGAAGGAGGAGTCACCGAACTCGTGACTTCCAAAGACTGTCCAAAGAACATAAACAAACTGCAAACATCCGGGCCCAACACCAGATGGCGATCTATGCTAAGTGTACAATCTGCAGCTCATATGCCTCGAACATTTGATTTATCGGCTTTAAGGTAAGTACTCGACTGGCAGAGTTAAGGTTCAGGGGTCTCCCAGTGTCAGATAGGTACAGTTGTTTCACCCTCCGCGGCACAGGAGCAGCCGGGTGCAGAGAGAGTTAGGCTCAATGTTATCCTATGAGAGGTAGGGGGGCCTTGGTTGGTGGCTGCTGACTAGCAGGCCACGCGGCTGTGGGAGCTGGGCTCCTGGTCATGTGCTCAGGGCAAATGGGGAAGTAGATAGGTGTAGAGGCTACACTGCCAGGGCCACTCTGGCGGCTGGGTGCAGGGTGCTTTTGAGCCTTCGGGCGCTCAATTGATTTCAATGGGAAAGCTCTGGTTTAGAAAAAGACTGCAAGCTCGGGGACGAAGATTCTTCAGGTGCCACCACCACTTAGAGAGATAAGTTGGGTAGTTGGAGGATAGGTTAGGTACCCTGGGACTGGGCACAGGGGGCCGCGGGGTGCCTTTTGGTGTCGGGAAATCTTACCCTCTGTTGATCACGGTTGGGGGGGGGGGGGGGGGGGGGGGGGGGAGGGGGAGGGGGGCACCTGGCTCTGAGGCTGCAGGCGTCTTCAGGAGCGTCGAGGGAAGTCCTTGGGTGCCGGACTCTGGGTCAGTCGCCGTGGGGTCGCCCTTGTGGTGTTTGTTCACTCCGGCACAGGCCAGGCTTGGCGGGTGCAGAGTGTGAAGGGTTCGCGGATCCGGGCTGTGGCCAGGGGTTAGAAGTAGATTTTGAGTAGAGCCTCCACTCATGGGAGTCCCAGGGGCTTAGAGCCAAAAGGTAGCCAGGTCCTCCGGGTTTTGTGAGGTTGCTGGCCACAAGAGATGCCGGGTTGGAGCAGGAGCAGGTTCGAGGGTCGACCGGCCAGTAGGGCTGGGGCCAAGGCAGTTGGTGTCTTCCTCTTCTTAGCAGCTGCAGGGCAGGTCTTCTTTCTTCTTGCTCTTTTGTATTTCGGAATCTGGAATCTGGGGAAGGAAGGTTCAGGGTGCCCCTAAATACTAGATTTAGGGGCGTTACAGGTAGGTGAAGGGCAGAGACCAATGGGTCCCTGTCCTGGGGTGGGTACACCCCCTATCCTGCCTCTCTCCTGTGGGAGGGGGGCAGTAGCCTAGTCCTGATTGGGCAGGGCTCCCCATCTTCAAGATGGCGAGAGCCTGGAGATGTGCTTCACCTCGCCCCCCCCCATCTGAGTGGGGTTGGCAGGCTGGCACATCCCCTGTCCTTATTTGGGGTTTCCAGCCAAGCTTCCAGACAGAGTGGGGGGTTGCAGTGGCCTGAGGAAGCTCACAGAGGCAGCATGCCTTTGAAGCTTCCCCCTGCCCATCCCGGGGGAGTAGATCTAGCACCTCGCCCAGGATGTTCATTGTTGCAGACCCAGGAGAGCAGGGGCTCTCCTACCCAGGGGTCCAGAAACATGTCTGCTGTGTGGCAGCATAGGCAGGCTCTCAGACCAGACGTGGATTGTAGGTTAGGTTTCAGGGGGCATCTCTAAGATGCCCTCTGGGGTGCATGGTACATTAAATCCCACACTGGCATCAGTGCGGGTTTAATGTGCTGAGAAGTTTGATACCAAACTTCTCAGTCTTCAGTGTTGCCATTAAGGTGCTGGGGAGTTCGTGTTTGACGAGCTCTCAGCACCATGTACTCTTAAATGGCAGCACTGCACTTACAGTGCTCAGGAATGGACCCGGGTACTGTAGGGGCACAGGGCTCCTGCGCCCACACCACTGGCATAGGGCACCCAGCTAGAGGGGTGGCTGATGTATGCCAGGGCAGTGTAGATGGTGGGCATGGCACACAGGGATGTGTGCCATGTCGACTTTGTTTTGTCCTGTACCCAGACACTCAGCCTGCAAGGGCAGTCTGTGTGTGTTAGGGTACAGGGCCTCTAAGGGTGGCACAATGAGTGCTGCAGCCCTTAGAGGCCTTCCCTGGTCACAAGGCCCTGGGTACCTAGGGTATCATTTACCAGAGGCTGACATGTGGCCAGGGTTTGCCAATTTGGGTTTTAGGTTTTTAGGGAAGGAACATAGGCCCTGGGCACCAGATTAGCAGGAGTCCAGGGCACTCTCAGTCAAAGTACATTCAGCAATTCAGCAAAACGTGGGGGCATACCATGCAAGAAAGATGGCACTTTCTCACAGGATGAAGTTACCATTCGTGTATTTGTTGTGTCGACTGAGCAGATCCGCAATCTGATTGTGAACTCCTGGAAGGTGTTCTGCAAGCAGGTATATGTTTTGTGAGAGACATGGGGTGCGAGCGTGCCACTCCATGTTCCCTTTTGAGCCTCCTACCCTGCCGCCTCTGCATCGGGTGCTTCAGGTGAAAAACGCTAGCCATCTGGTGTCTGTCCTTTACCATTCTCTCTACTCTGATTATGAATACTTGCCTTGTAATTCCCGTGCTAAGTGGGGAGTAGAGCTGGGCCAAGAATTCACTGATTAGCAATGGACCTATTGCTGCAAACAGACTGGGGAGGTCTCCTCGAACAGCAGGCTATGTATTATACATTACCGATATCTTCAACGCTATTATCACACTCTTGTGCGGTTACATAGATATGGGTTACGCGACTGACAGCTGTGCTAGGTGCCGGGCGGTGCAGGCAGATTTTCTTCCCCTTGCCTGGGCATGTCCTGGGGTGTATGACTACAGGCAGCGGGTGTTTGATGCTCTTGATTCCATGACCACCGCACCCCATCCTAGATCCCCACTCACTGCGCTCCTAGGTTATACTGTGCTCATCCCTGCCACGCACAAAGTTTATTTCCTTCAGCCTGGCTCTGGCGAAGCGCCACCTGGCCTGTAGGTGGGGACGTGGTCGTGCGCCTAAATTTAAGGAATGGCTGGGCCATATGATTCTTTGGCAAGAACAAATTAGCACGTATGCTGAATTACTACCTTGCTCTTCCCGACCCCGGGATCTATGGGGCCGGCTGAAGTCGTATCTGCTGGCACATCCTCTCACTGTTGATACCTAAGCTTGCATGCCTGACGCATTACCCAGGGATCCTTTTTCCTATTCTTGTGATGTCTGGGGCGGGCAACATGATTCTGTATTGTTACATATACCATCATGCACCTGGCGATATAGCCTGTTTTCCTTACGGTCATCAAATGCCTAATATATGCCATGTAGATCTGTTATCTTTGCATGTCATATGTGGTACTTCTTCATGTGTACTACTTCCTTCATGTTCATAGTGTGACTTGCTGTACCTGATGTTGGTATTCATTGTACTCTGGAGACGGGTGTTTAATAAAAAAATTAACAAAAAAAAAAAAAAAGGTTTATGTTTTGTGGAATGGCCCATCTCCAAATGCTTTGTGCAAGCTGGAACAGCTGCAAAGAATGTGTGCCCCCCCCCGTTTTGGTATGTAATACATGGCTGTCATGTTGTCCGTCCGGACTAGGACAGTCTTGTGTTGTAGGTGTAGTTTGAACGATTTGAGCGCTAGGAATATTGTTTGTAATTTCAGGTGATTGATATGGAGCACTTTTTGTTGAGTGGTCCATTTGCCTTGAATTGTATGTTTTAGAAGAAGGGCTCCCCAACCGGTGAGTGATGCGTCTATTAGCACTATCTGTGAAACTGGCTCGAGGAACGACCGTCCTTTGTATAGGTTTTGTATGTTCCACCACTGCAGAGAGAGATGTGTGCGGCCGTCCACCAACACCAGATCGGTTAGTTGTCATTGGGCCTAGTTCCACTGATGTGCTAGGCATTCCTGTAAGGGGCGCATTTGAAGTCTTGCATGAGGTACAATAAAGATGCAAGAGGCCATTCCTATGAGCTGCATGAATACCCTTGCTGGGAGGGAGTACTGTTGAAATTTGGCAACTAGGGCTTGCATACTAACTATCCTGGCTGGAGTTGGATATGCCAGAGCTCTGGAGGTGTCTATTGTGGCCCCTGGATACTGATGTACGTGGGAGGGCTGGAGATGTGACTTGTAGTTTATTGTGAATCCCAAGTTGTGTAGCAGCTGGATGGTTTGATAAGTGTGATGAACACACTGTTTGTGACTTGGCTTTTATGAGCCTGTCGTCGAGGTATGGAAAGACATGGATTTGTTGTCTTCTGAGGTGTGCTGCTACTACCGTCAGACGTTTTGTGAACACTCTGGGCGCGATGGTAACCCCGAATGGAAGGACTGTGAATTGGTAGTGTTGTCCGTCCACTTATTAGGTATTTTCTGTGAGCAGGGTGAATGGGAATATGAAAGTAGGCGTCCTTGAGATCTAGTGTGGCAAGGAAGTTGCTTTGTTGAAGGATTGGAAGAACCTGTTGGAGTGATCATGTGGAAATGATCTGAGTATGTAAAGATTGAGCGGTCTGAGGTCGAGTATTGGCCTGAGGGTGCCATCCTTTTTGGGGATTAGGAAATACAGCGAGTAAACCCCTGTCCCCTGATGTTGTAAGGGAACTGGTTCTATCGCTTGCTTTTGAAGCAGTGACAGAACTTCTTGCTTTAAGAGCGCAAGATGTTCTGTGGACATCGGACGCTGTTTGGGTGGTATGGTGGGTTGGGTTGCTGTAAGTTCCAGGCAGTAACCATACTGGATAAATTGTCTTACCCACTTGTCTGTTGTAATGGAGTTCCAGACAGGCAGGAACTGTGAAAGCCTACCCCCGACCGGAGTGGAATGGTCTGGGGGGAGTGGAGGGAAGTCACTGTGTATTAGCGGGGGGAGGTCCGGGTGTTGTTACCTCGGCCTCTTCCTTTTTTGTTGTTTCCCCTGTATCCTACTCTAAAATATCCTCTATTGGGTGATGTTTGTGTAGTATTTTTGTAAGAAGTGGAGATAGTGTCTGTTCCCATGTTTTTGGATCCTCTATAAAAGGAGCGACGAAAGGAACCACATGTGGATGGAGACTAACGCTCCCATGGACTTAGCAGTCTCCTTGTCCTTTTTCCTTTTTTCCAGGGTGGTGTCTACAGCCGGTCCAAAAAGTTGTTCTTGATTCAACAGCTGGTTGAAGATGATGGTTTGTACCTCGTTTAAAGCCTGAAATGCGTAGCCAGGCATGTCGTCTGAGCAGCACTCTAGTGTTAATGGATCTAGAGGCTGTGTCTGCTGCATCAAGGGCACACTTGATTGAGGCGTTGGTTATTAATTTGCCTTCCTGAATCAAGTCATTTGCCTGAGTCTTGTACTGATCAGGCAAGTGTTGTAATAGGATTTTGAGTATGTCATAGTGAGCCCTATCATACCTCGCAAGTAATGCTTGGGTATTAGCTATGCGCCAGTGATTGGCTGCTTGGGCGGCAACTCTTGCCAGAGGCATCTAGCAGCTTCGATTCCTTGTCTGGAGGTGGCGAGTCACCGGAGGTTTGTGAGTTGGCACGTTTTCTAGCGTTAGACACTACTAGCGAGTCTAGGGGTAGCTGCCTTCTGATGTAGGTGGGATCGTCGGGGGTAGGTTTGTATTTTTTATCAATCCTGGGATTGAGAATTCTAGTTCTCACTGGGTCCTTGAATGTGTCTGGGGCATGTTTAATGACCCCCTTTGAGCATTGGCAGTATTTGTACAGATTTTTGAGACTGTTCAAAAGTGTCTAGGAGGAAATCCTCCTCTGTTGGGTCTGAATACATGTGAACGTCATGGTAAATAGCAGCTCTGTTAACAAGTTGCCCAAATCCAATATTGTCATCTGGGGGAGATGGTTTTGTTGGATATGGGTAGGGATCTGGGTGGTCTGGGGGATCTATTGGGTCGTCATAATCGTCCCAGTCATCTTGTAGCGTGTCCGATCATTGTCAGGGTCAGTGAAAGGGTCATTGTTGCCCCCCTCCCCAAGTCATCATGATGTGGTGGTGGTGTATTAAGAAGTGGTGTAGGCTGTAGAGGTGAGAGTGGAATAGGAGGAAGAACAGGAGTAGGAAGAACAGGAGAAGAGGGTCTTCTAGGTGAAGTGGCACAGTCTTTTTCTTCAGAGGCACTGCAGGAGCGTCTGTTGTGTCCAGCTTCCTCTTCTTTTGTGGCACAGTGGCCACATGTCCTGTTTTGGGGTCAATGTGCAATTTTTTCTGTTTTGGATCGATGGGATCCAGTCGAAAAAGTTCTTCCTCCTCGACAACCGATTTTGGCGCCGACTTTTTGGGGCCCGAGCGGGATTGTGTTTTGTGCTCCGAGGCCTTAGGAGATGTTTTAGAGTCTTTTGGCTTGGCTATGGAGACTGAAATCTTCGGCTCCGAAGGCTTTGGTTCCGAAGGTTTTTGTTTCGGCGTCGAGGTGGTCGGAGCCGATTTCTTATTAGGAGTAAGGTGGTCACTCAGTTTTGGTGCCAAAGCCTCTTTCGAGACGGGGATATACGGTTTGCTCGGTCCCGAGCTACCAGAAGGCTTTTCCTTTATCTTCGGAGCCGAGCCCGAGGGTGGGGCTTCTGAAGTGTGTTTTTGGTTGCGACTGGGGCCAGCAGGCGAAGTCTTGCCCAGGGCCTTCTTTCCCTGGGGGGAGAGTGGGGTAGGGGCAATTGTACTCACTCGTTGACCAGGAGTGATGTGGTCGTCTGAGTCGTCTGCTTCGGACACGATTTCGAGGTCTTCGGACTCTTCTTCTGGGACATCTGGGCCTTAGTCGAAGATGTCCACTGGTGCCGGAGCTGCTTGCTGCGCCATGATGTGTCGTCGGGCCCGGCGATCACAGATGGTCTTTTTCGATCGAAAAGAGGCACACGCCTGGCAATTGTTCTCGTCGTGTTCTGGCGAGACACACAGGTTACAGACCTTGTGATGGTCACTGTGTGGGAACTTCGCTCCACACTGGGGGCATTTTTTAAATGGAGTCCTTTCCATGAGCTGCAGGCCCGGTGGCGTGGATGGGCCCAACGACACGTGTCGACGACCGGAATAGAGTTGTTGAGTTGCGCGACGAAGATCACGCTATCGATAAAAATACTGGAGTTTGCGCGACTAAAAAGTTTGAAAAGGGAAATGCTACTTACCAGTATGCATCTGTTCTTGGCATGTAGAGCTGCAGATCTACACACTATGCATAGATCGCCATCTGGTGTTGGGCCCGGATGTATGCACTTGTTTTTGTCCTGGAAAGTCTTTGGAAATCACGAGGTATGCGACTCCTCCTTTGGATCACAGAGCGCATGAGCATCAGCTCCATCCTCAGATTGTGACCATGTGAAAGTGGTCTGAGTGTATGTATAGGTTTAGGGGTCTGAGGTCTAGAATAGGCCTTCGAGAGCCGTCCTTTTTTGGTATGAGAAAATATAAGGAGTAAACGCCCTTGTTTTGTTGGTGCAGGGGAACTGGTTCTATTGCACTTTTTTGTAGGAGGGAAATTACCTGGAGGGGTAGATGTCCTCTTGTGGGATGTTAGGGACGTCTGGGATGCTATAATTATCCCAGGGGTCTGGGGAGACAGTAGGAGTAGGGTCCCCTAGTGGTTGATTGTCCGCACCCCCCCTGCATCATAAGAGGTGGTATCATCATCATCATCATCTACTGGAGTAGGGGATGGTGTAGGAGAGCGGTGTGGAGGAGGAAGAGGAAAAGGAAGAGAAGGTATCCTTAATGGAGAGGTAGCAAAATCTTTAGGTGGCGGAGCTGGTGCAGGCGTATCTAGTGGTCGCTTCTTGAAGCTAAGCATCAAGTGACCAGTCTTAGGATCCTTTACAAGAATTTTTGGGTAGGATCTGGGCGAAACAGTTCTTCTGTGGGGGGCAGATCCTTCGGTGCCGATGGTGTTGCGCCGTATGCTTTTTCGGCGCCGACTCGGTAGCGGTTCTGGGTTTGGAACCGTGCGGTTTTGCAGTGTCTTTGTCCGATGGAAGGAATATGCTACTTACCAGTATGCATCTGTTCTTGGCATGTAGAGCTGCAGATCTATACACTGTGCATAGATCGCCATCTGGTGTTGGGCCCAGATGTTTGCAGTTTGTTTTTCTTCTTGGGACAGTGTTTGGGAGTCACGAGTTCGGTGACTCCTCCTTCGGTCCGTACTGCGCATGGGCTTCGGCTCCATCCTCAGATTGTTTTTCGCCAGCAGGGAAAAGATGGAGCGTAGTTATAATAGTAAAGAAACCCATGTGTGTTGTATCTAAATAAGATAGACTGGAACGGATACAGGTAGCCGGGGAGGCGGGTGGGCGTGTATAGATCTGCAGCTCTACATGCCAAGAACAGATGCATACTGGTAAGTAGCATATTTCGTTCGAGGCATATGAGCTGCAGATTATACACTGTGCATAGACTATATAGCAGTACCCAACCCTAGCGGCGACCACCGGCATCCGTTGCAGTTGTTTGGAACAGTGTTTTTAGTACAGCCTGGCCCACACTAGCTTGTTGCTTGGTTTGCACATCTACACAGTAATGTTTTGTGATAGTGTGCGGTGTTGACCATGTCACTGCTTTGCAGATGTCATCTAGTGGTATGTTCCCTAAAAAAGCCATAGAAGTCCCTATCTTCCTTGTAGAGTGGGCTTTAGGGGGAACAGATAGCGTTCGTTTTGCTTTGTGGTAGCAAATCTGTATGCATTTTACAATCCACCTAGCTATCCCCGATTTAGAAATAGGGTTGCCTTTATGTGGTGGAGAGAACGAGACAAACAGCTGTTTAGTCTTTCTTTGTATATAGTAAAGTAAAGCCCTTTTAACATCAAGTGTATGTAGAGCCCTTTCTGCAACAGATTGAGGTTGCGAGAAAAAAACCGGTAATTCCACCGATTGATTGAGATGGAAGGGGGAAATTACCTTGGGCAGAAATTTGGGATTTGTGCGAAGTATCACCTTATTGTGATGTATCTGTAGAAAAGGTTATTGTGTAGTGAATGCTTGTATTTCACTAACCCTTCTAAGGGAAGTGATAGCTACGAGAAAAGCTGTTTTCCAAGTAAGGAACTGTAGCTCACATTTATGCATTGGTTCGAAAGGCGGTCCCATCAGCCTTGTAAGAACTACGTTTAGATTCCACACAGGTGAGGGTGGTGCTCTGGGTGGAATTACTCTTTTAAGGCCTTCCATAAAAGCTTTAATAGCAGGCACTCTGAAAAGTGATAAATGCTGTCTGTTTTGCAGGTAAGCAGCAATTGCTGCTAGGTGTAAACGGATGGATGTGTATGCCAGGTTACACCTTTGTAGATGGAGCAGGTAACATATGATGTGCTGTATGGATACATCTAAAGGGTTGATTGTATTGTTACGGCAGTAAATAACAAATCTTTTCCACTTTGCGGCATAGCATGCTCGAGTGGTAGGACGTCTGGCTTCCCTGATAATGTTCATGCAATCAGGGGGAAGGTTAAGGTATCCAAATTGTAAGATTTCAGGAGCCAGATCGCAAGGTTGAGCTGAGCTGGGTCCGGGTGCCTGATCTCTCCATGGTTCTGGGTTAGGAGGCATGGGGACAGGTGTAATTTTTGGTGTGGTACCACTGAGAGCTGTAGTAGTGTGGTGTACCACGGCTGCCTGGCCCATGTTGGAGCTACCAGAATGAGTGTGAGGGAGTGCTGTTGTAGCTTCCTTACCACTAATGGAATTAGCGGGAGAGGCGGAAAAGCGTATGCAAATTTGCCTGACCAGTTCATCCATATCGCATTGCCTTTGGACAATGGGTGTGGGTATCTGGCGGCGAAGCTTGGGCATTTTTTGTTTTCGTGGGTGGCGAAGAGGTCTATCTGAGGATGCCCCCACTTGTGAAAGAATGGGTGAGGAACTTGTGGATGCAGTTCCCATTCGTGCATTTGCTGCGTTTGTCTGCTGAGCAGATCTGCCATGGTGTTTTGTATCCCTGGGACGTGTTGTGCCAGGAGAAAGACTTTTTGCGGGATTGCCCATCTCCATATGCTCTGTGCTAACCGAGAGAGCTGTGGAGAGTGTGTCCCCCCCCTGTTTTTTTTTTTTGATAACCAAATTTTTATTGATTTTTTGCGACACAACAAAGGAAACATTGAGCCTGTCAAGCCGCCACTGTACAAACGCACAACACAGTGCCACACCACCCCCCCCCGCCCCCACCCATAGCACCCCCCCGCCTCCTCCCCCCCAGAACCACATCCTCATATGACATTGCCCAACCATTTCCCCCAGATCCTACGGTATTTCTTAAGGCAGCCCCTCGCCTGATAGAGTGTCCGTTCCTGAGCCGCACACCAGTCCACTCAATCACTCCATTTGGCCAGGCTGGGCGGTTGTGAATGCTTCCAGGCCGCCGCAATATCCCTTTTTGCCACCATTAATATTGTCATAAGGAACAGCTTCTCAGCACGTGTGCCATCGAGACCATCAGTGATGCCCAGAAGAGTGTGCCTAGGGTCATGTGGCACCGCCCAGCCCAAGACCTCCGTCAGGTCGGCTTCTATGCCCCTCCAGTAGCCCCCCAAGTCCGGACACGACCACACCATATGAATAAAGTCGGCCGGGCCAAAACCGCAGCGGGGGCAGGCCGCGTCAGCGGAGAGGCCCGCACGGTGCAGGCGGGCCGGTGTGAGGTAGGCAGTGTGAAGGTAGTAGATTTGAATAAGCCTCAATTTAGCGGAGGCCGTCACCAGCCAGGGAGCCATAAGGGCGTCCCGCCAGTCGACCTCGTCCAGGGGACCCACCCACACCTCCCACCGTTCCCTCAGGCCTTCCCGGGCCCCCCCTGTTTTTTAATGTAGTACATCGCAGTCATATTGTCTGTGCGAATGAGGACTGCTTTGGCTGAGATTTGTTTCTGAAATGATTTCTGGGCTAGAAACCCTGTGAGGTGTAATAGATGCGCTCCCCAACCGGAGAGCGATGCGTCAGTTGTTAGAATTACCTGAGGAACCGGGTCCAGGAACGGTCGCCCTTTGGAAAGATTTGTGGTGTTCCACCACTGCAGAGAGCGATGGATGCGACCGTCCACCAACACCAGAAACGTCAGTTGCCCCTGGGCCTGGTTCCACTGGCGTGCTAGGCACTCTTGGAGTGGACGCATGTGGAGTCTTGCATGAGGCACTATGAAAATGCAAGATGCCATCATCCCTATTAGCTTCATAAACACTCTTGCTGGGAGAGAGTGCCGAGGAATGAATCTTTGACGCAAGGCTTGTATGCTTGCGATTCTGGCTGAATTGGGATAGGCTATAGCTTTTGAGGTGTCTATATTGGCACCGAGGTATTGCTTTGTGTGAGACGGTATCAGCTGGGACTTTTGGTGGTTCACCGTGAAACCTAGCTGGTGAAGTAGTTGGATGGTAGTGTTTGTATGTTGCACACATTGGTTGTAGGATGTGGCTTTTATTAGCCAGTCGTCAAAGTAAGGGAAGACGTGAATGTGTTGTCTTCTGAGGTGTGCCGCCACTAATGCTAGGCATTTGGTGAACACTCTTGGTGGGGTTGTGACCCCGAAGGGGAGAACCTTGAACTGATAATGTTGGCCGTCCACTACAAATCTGAGGTAGTTTGTGTGAGAAGGGTGTATTGGAATATGAAAGTATGCGTCTTTGAAGTCCAGTGTGGTGAGAAGATCGTTCTGGCAGAGGAGTGGGAGAACTTGTTGGAGAGTTACCATGTGAAAATGGTCTGAATGTATGTATGCATTTAGAGGCCGGAGGTTTAGAATGGGTCGTAGAGTCTCGTCTCTTTTTGGTATCAGAAAGTACAGAGAGTAGACCCCTAAATTTTGTTGATTGATGGGGACCTGCTCTAGAGCCTGTTTTTGCGGGAGGGAGATTACCTCTTGTTTGAGCAATGTGGTATGTTCTTGCAACATTGTACGTGCCTAGGTGGAATATTTGGGGGGGTGGATGTTAATTCGAGACAGTACCCTGACCGAATAATTTGGGTCACCCATTTGTCTGATGTTATGGTCTCCCAGGTTTGAAAGAAGTTTTGTAGTCTGCCCCCGACTGGAGTGGAATGGTCTGGGGGGAGCGGGGGAAAATCATTGTGTGGGCGGTGCGGCAGAACGGGCGGTGTTGGTTTTGCCCCTGCCTTTATTATTGTTTCCTCTATATCCACCTCTTTGATAGCCCTTTGTGAAGGTAGTCTGAGGAGGAGACTTGTAGGATGTGGAGGCGTTATCGGCAGAGTAGCCCCTGCCAGTGCCTCGAAAGGAGGAGCGGCGAAAGGAGGGTGGGACTGTACTGCTCCCATAGACTTCGCCTTATCTGTATCTTTTTTCATTTTTTCCAGGGCTTCGTCTACTTTTGGGCCAAATAAGTGTTGCTGGTCAAAAGGGTGGTTTAGTATAGATGCTTGTACCTCTGGCTTAAAGCCTGAGATTCTGCGCCAGGCGTGGCGGCGAAGCAGAACACTGGTGTTTATAGCCCTGGAAGCTGTGTCTGCTGCGTCAAGTGCACATTTAATAGAGGTGTTGGTAATGGTCTTTCCCTCTTGTATTAGTTCATGAGCCCTATTTTTATATTTTTCTGGGAGATGTTGCATGATAGTCTCCAGCTCATCATAGTGTGCTCTGTCGTACCTTGCCAACAGCGCTTGCGTGTTGGCGATATGCCACATATTGGCAGCTTGCGAGGCAGTGCGTTTGCCTGACGCGTCTAGGAGCTTGGACTCCTTATCGGGTGGTGGAGCCTCACCCGATGACTGAGAATTGGACCGCTTCCTAGCTGTGGATACCACTAATGAGTCTAAGGGTGCAGGTCCTTTAATATAGGCAGGATCTGTGGGGGCGGCCTTATATTTTTTCTCTATTCTGGGGTTTAAGACCCTAGCCCTGACTGGGTCTTTGAAAACCTCTGCCGCATGTTTGGTCACCCCTTTAAGCATGGGTAGTATGGCAGTAGATTTATCTGCGATGTCAAAGGTATCAAGTAGGAAGTCTTCCTCAACGGGATCAGTGTGTAACTCCACCCCATGATAATGTGCCGCCCGTTGTAACAAGTGGTGGAACCCCAAGGAGTCCTCTGGTGGAGATGGCCTGGATGGATAAAGATCATCCTGAGGTACATCTGGGACATCTGGATTATGATAATCCTCCCATGGGTCTGGTGTTCCCGGAGGGGTGGGGTCTTGTGGGGCATCTGTTGGATCATAGTATGGATCCCCTTGGTCATCAGGGCCTGGAGACGGGGTTGGAGAGCGATGAGGCAAGGGTGGAGAAGGTGGAGGGGGCGGAGATGGGGGAGGTGGAGGCGGTGGGGAAGGTACTCTGAGTCCTTCCGTTTTGGCGGTGGAGGAGGAGCTGGTTTGTCTAAATGTCTTTTCTTTGAAGACAAAGTCAAATGTCCAGTCTTTGGATCCTTTGTTAAAGTCTTTTGTCGAGGATCTGGCGTGAATAGTTCCTCCGGCACCGATTGATCTGTTGGCGCCGATGTTTTCGGGGCCGACGGCTTCTTTGGTTTATCTGTGCCATGCTTTTTCGGGGCCTCCGATTTTTTGTTCGGTGCCGAGGCAGGTTTCGGCACGCGAGTTTCGGCGCCGAGGGATTTATGTTTGGTCGGCATCGAGAGGCCAGGTTTCGACACCGATTGCTTCGGAACGGAGCTTGGTGTGGTTTTCTTCGGTGCCGAAGGGTGTTTTTCGGCACCGCTAGTAGGCTGGCTCGAGCCCGAGCCGCCGGGAGACTTATGATGCTTCTTCACCGGGCCCAAAGGTGGGGTGATGGAAGCGGTATGTTTGGTTTTGCCTAGGCCCGGAGGCGAAGGTGTAACCGGAGTCTCTTTCGGAGTGGGAGGGGGTAGAGTACTCACGACCCTCTGCGCCGGTGTGATCTCCTCCACGTCGGAGTCGTCTGCCTCGGAAGCGCTGATGAGGTAGTCTTCCTGTTCGGTGTGCTGCTGTCCCGAAGCTCCGATGTCTTCTCCGAAGATGTCAGGTGGAGCCGAGGTCGAGGAGTGCGCCATGGTGCGTCTAGCTCTTCGATCCCGAATAGTCTTTTTCGATCGAAAAGACTTGCAGCCGGGGCAGTCTCGGGCCTCGTGTTCGGGAGAGAGGCAGAGGTTGCACACCTGATGTAAATCGGTGTGGGGAAATTTAGACCCACATTTAGGGCACTTCTTAAAGGGAGTCCTTTCCATCGGCCGAGACCGGAGTCGAGATAGGCCCGAAGGCCGCCGATGCCTAGAATCGAAGAAGTGCCGAAGAGAGAGATAAAGAAGATGATTTTGTCTGAAGAATCTTGATGGACGAGGATTTTTCGTCGAAGGTCGAACTGGAAAGGTTCGAAGCCGGAGCACGAAGTATTACATCCGAGCCCGATGGCGGAAAAAATACAATCTGAGGATGGAGCCGAAGCCCATGCGCAGTACGGACCGAAGGAGGAGTCACCAAACTCGTGACTTCCAAACACTGTCCAAGAAGAAAAACAAACTGCAAACATCCGGGCCCAACACCAGATGGCGTCTATGCACAGTGTATAATCTGCAGCTCATATGCCTCGAACACTTTTTTCGGTGGTCTTTTTCGGCTTCGAAGCATGGGAGTCAGGGCCCTTTGGTGGCAGTTTTTTGGTCGGCTCTGAGTGTGTGGTCTGTGTCAAGGAGCCGGTGCCAGTCTTCGACGCAGAGTGCTTGGATGTCGAAGCAGCGCTCGGCGTGGATGAGGAAGAGGACGGCTTCTTTTTCGGTGCCTATGTATGTTATTCCGCACCGAGGGTAGGCTGACTCGAGCTCGAGTCATTTGAAAGCTTAGTAGCCTTCTTTACCGGGCCTGGAGGCGGGGCATGGGAAGCAGTCTCACGGTGTGCACCTGGGCCCGAAGGTGAAGGGGTGACTGAAGCCTTTTTTGATGGGGTCGAGGGGAGGTTGGGGTCGACGTCTGTACTCACGAACCTCTGTGCTGGAGTGATGTCCTCTACGTCGGAGTCATCGGCTTCGGAGGTGCTGACGAGGCCTTCTCCGACCCGCCCCTGCTCTGGCACAGACGCCCTCTTGGAAGATGTCGTCGGGGATCGAAGACGACGATCGAGCCAGGATTCTTTCTAGCTCGTCGTCCCGAATGGTCTTCTTGGAGCGGAAGGAGGCACAAGCTGGACAGTCTCTGGCCTCGTGTTCCGGTGAGAGGCAGAGGTTGCACACCTCATGCAGATCGGTGTCGGGAAACTTCGACCCACATCGTGGACACTTTTTGAATGGCGTCCTTTCCATGAGCCAGATGATAAGGCCCAGGTAGGCCCAAAGGCCTCAGTCGACGACCGGAATCGAAGACTTCGAAGTTGCGTCACGTGGATTGGGAAAACTCGATCGAGACAATACCGTTGAAAAGGGGAGGATTGCGCGTCGAAAGAAAAAACCAGTAACTGTTCCAAACTGGAGCGCGAGAAACCTCGGAGCCCGATGGCGGCAAAAAACAATCCGAGGATGGAGCCGATGCCCATGCGCACTATGATCCAAAGGAGGAGTCACCCATCTCGTGACTTCTTTCAAGACAACAGGGTCCAAGCATCCGAGCCCAACAACAGATGGCGATCTAATGCATAGTGTACGATCTGCAGCTCACATGCCTATAACATATATATATATATATATATTATATATATATATATATATATATATATATATATTTTACCTACTGGCGGTCGCCAGTAGGTAGTTATAGTTAGGACCCCTTTTCCATAGGAAATCCGCAACATTCTATTTTGAATAACTTTGGCGCCGGTCGATGAATCCTCGCGAATTTCTCAAAATAGGTGGGGCGCTACGCTCCGCTCCTACCCTGAAAGTCTCGGGGGGATACGTCAAGTGGGGGCTGAGATAAAAGGGGGGTCCCAAAACGCGTTTTTCCCATGCATTTTTCCATAGGACCTTTAGAACGAGCTACAGCCCGAACGGCTGAACAGAATTACTAGAAATTTGGCAGAGAGGTAGTCCCTATGTCAAGGAAGTGCCTTTTGTAGGTTTGGTGTAAATCTGTTCAGTAGATTCTGAGAAAATAGCCTTTAAATCAATATATATATCTGAGCCCGCTTACGATACGCTTACCGTACGCTTACGGTAAGCTTACGGTACGCGTACGGTGGCGTGCGCGAGCGCGATTCTGATTGGCTGTTAGATCTTAGTAAACATTCGAATCGGCCGAAACCAGGAAGCGGCGGCCGCCATTTTGTGTGTTTCACTCAGAAAAAAAAGAGTGAAAACAAGAAAAGGGGGCAATGAGGAGAGTTACAGACCCCCTTACATTTGTGAGGGGGTCAAAGAAGGACTGAAAAGTACAAAGAAAACATTTATTGATTTTTAAAAAAATCACGGGGTACGCGTACGGTAAGCTTACGGTAAGCGTACGGTAGAAAAAAAAAAAAATGCAATTCAGATCTAAGTGTTTAGATATTAGGGGGCTCTAAAAAGAGCCGTTGT
The DNA here is from genome assembly GCF_964204655.1 of Triturus cristatus. Taxonomy (NCBI): domain Eukaryota; kingdom Metazoa; phylum Chordata; class Amphibia; order Caudata; family Salamandridae; genus Triturus; species Triturus cristatus. The sequence goes on from NC_140590.1 coordinate 792,398,679, forward strand.
GTTTATGAAATGATTTTTTAGTGGTACCTACAAGTAAGTACCGATGCAGAGTCTAAGGTTCAAGAGGAAGACTCTGTTCCCTTCATCATTGAAGTGCACACCATCTCCTCTATAAATGTCTTGCATGTCATAACGCAAGTTGTTGTGGTAAATGGCACCCATACGCGGTGCGCGAAGTGCACCGCGTGCTTACTGTGCGCGCACGGTGCGCGAAGCGCACCGTGCGCGCACGGAACGAACTGCGTTAAGTGGGCGCGCACGCCACGAATGGCGTAAAGTAACTTAGCATTTAAAAAACCGTACAAATTCACTGAAAAAACCATAGATTTCACACACGTTATAGTTAGGAATTAGCATTTAAAAAACCTTGCAAATTCACTGAAAAAACCATAGGTTTCACACGTTATAGTTAGCGGAAATTTTACTGATAAAAAACCAATGAAATTCCCCCGTTATAGTTAGTGCAGGCAACTATAACTCACGCGACCGCAATCCTCTGCTGATGACGTCAGATATTACATCACTGATGACATGTGTTTTTCTGAAAAAAAAAATATTTGTAATATATGTATAGCTAAAAATTAATGGAAGAAGACATGGATAAATAAGTGTCTAAATACAGTGATGTAATATCTGACGTCATCAGCAGAGGATTGCGGTCGCGTGAGTTATAGTTGCCTGCACTAACTATAACGGGGGAATTTCATTGGTTTTTTATCAGTAAAATTTCCGCTAACTATAACATGTGTGAAACCTATGGTTTTTTCAGTGAATATATATATATATATATATATATATATCTACACAGAAAAAATTTACAATGGAGGAATGCCAGCTTGAAAATAATTTAAAAACATGAATCTTTGAAAGACCTAATGGTGAAGACCTAGCAGTACCGCTTTTTATATTGCTCGGCAGAAATGTTCCAAGGTAGATAGGCTCTATTAAATACTAAATCAGAGAAACTGCTCTGAATTATACAATGTAAGCAGCAGTATTTTAACACAGCCATTGTGCTGAATTGATACGGAATATATTGGATCCCCGTAGGGCTCAATGAATCGAATAGAAACTGCATTGAAATCAGGATCATAATTGACTAGCCTTCACTCACCATTTAGGCAGCGCCGCCGATATTTGTGGTAGACATGTTGTGTGAATCCATTCTCTTTAAGCAGTTCATGGGAGGGATGTTGAAACTTTGGCAGAGACTGTGGGGTACAACCAAAATTGCCGAGCGCAGGTGTACCTTCTGAAGGACTGGCATTTGAGCTGCAGTAAGAAAAAAGTTTCAAGCCATTATTCTTAAAATAAGCATTCTAATGTAATTGCAGTCACAGATGGCAACACCCAAGAGTTTGAGGGGCTTATGAACATAAGGGTTGTGGTAAAGATAAAAATGTACTTGCCGTTGGTCACATTATTTATAGTGGATACGCTCTATAACAGATTACTCACCTTTAGAAAATCTCCAGGCTCTAGTCTGGATCTGGAGAATTCTTCCAGCTGTACTCCCATGTGCCTGCAGGCTGTACCAGATGGCTCTGTGGAGGCTCCATAACGCCACAAAATTGATGGAGTGGAGGCACATAAGAGCCAATCCTGAGCCTTTCACCTTCTGCACCCTCAAGCGCAGAGCACAGAATAAACTGTCATAGGGACAGTGTAGAGTGCACCGATTCTTAATTTGGGACCTTCTTAGATGGTAAAGGACACTACGCAGAACGGGAAGATGAAAGGGCTGTGAGGAATCTGCAGTTAAGAGTATACACCACAGGTGCTCACGTCTTAAGATCTCGTGTTAAAGCAGTAACAGCTTTGGCCCTGGTGTAATGAGCCCACAGGCCTTCAGTAGACTGCTTCTTGGCTCTGGTAGAGACTATCTAGCTGCAGGTTCCTTACATTTGAATTCCCAGGAGTCAGGCTGGATCTGGAAACTTTTGCTCGGCAATACCCTTGCGTGCAGTGTCGGGTGGCTGCATTCAGCTGTGCGTGTCTGTTATGACGCTGCTGTGCCTTTATAGGCACCACCCAGGCATGCTGACGTCAGTACTTTGCATTTCTTCCACACCAGAAGCGCAGAGCCACAAAGTAACAGACATAGTTGTGTGCAAAACTAGGGCCCTGATAAAAGGGGAGTAAGCCTAGTTCTACAATGTTAGTCCGCAAAGCGGGGAGGCTTGGGTGGGGCTGTAAGGAATCTGCAGCTAGAGTCTCTACCAGAAAATGTGAAGGTAACTTGTTCATCTGAAAGACTTCTAGTTGCAGATTCCTTAACTTTGATTTAGATACCCGAGCCATACCATTGCGGAGGTGGGTTGCGGACCAATATTCTATACTAGGAAGTGCTGCAGGACCGAGCGAACAAAATGCCCATCCCTGCGGACCCGACCGTCCAAGCAGTAGTGTTTTCCAAACATGTGCAACAATGTCCACATTGCTGCTTGACAGATGTCTTGCACAGGGACACCCCGAGACAAGGCCGTAGTCGCAGCTTTTCCCTCTGGTGGAATGGGCCCTTAATCCCTCAGGGGGCTGCTTCTCCACCAGATAAAGATCCAGCGAGAAATGGTCTTTCTGCAATGCCCTTCTTCGCTCCTACACCCCACAAAGAGTTGGTCGTTCACACGCAACTCTTTAATGCGGTCAAGGTAGTACAACAACGCTCTTTGTGTCCAGACGGTGGAGACGCACTGGGTAAGTAGCATTTTCCTCCCAAACCCCCGCCTTCCGGGTCCGAACTGAGTCACGCGAAATCCGGCACCAAGCCCAAACCTTCGGGGTCAAAGTCTGGCTCAGCCCAACACCCTTGGACTCCGAAAATGTCTTCAGATCCAAAGCCCTCTGCATCTGAAACCTTCGGCACCAAAACCGACGGCCGTGCCGATTCCAGCAAAGGAGCTCCATTTTGATGTTCCACCCTCGAAACCAGATCTGAAACAGTGAGAACTCTACATTCATCCAACAACTGGACATATTACCACCAAAGAAGTTTACCACATCCTTTTAAAAATGAAGAATATGGATACTAATCCTTCTCCTCCTGAGTCTCAACCATTACTAATTTCACCTACAGACTCAACACCACCATATACACCTGATAATCAGAATGATGGGGCTGGGGACGATGACCAAACACCTACAGACCCCTGGAGAGATTGGCACTAATTCTCCCACAGGAAACGATCCTAATCTGTACCCTACTAAGCCTTCTCCACCAGACAGTGTAGGATACACAGAATTATTAAGCAGAGCTAATTACCATGTGGTCCAGTTACATAAGGAGTCCCTTGAAGATTTCCCTCTTCGAAACACTTAGCATTTCACAAAAATCCTCGCACACACTCCAATGCTCTAGGGTATGCTTAGACATGTAGATTACATTTTTAATGATCATGTGCAGGCACGTATCCTCATCCCCAGGGTAGACAAAAAATATAAATCTGCACCATCAGACCCATCTTGCATCAAGAGTAAGCTGGGTCTGATGGTATTAACATTGGATTCTCTCGTCGTGTCTAATGCACTTAAGAAGGCTAATTCCCAAACGAGAGGGGATGCTCCACCCCCAGACAACGAGTCTCAAGTTGATAGATGCCCCCGGGGGGGCAATAGCTTCCCAAGCTGCAAACTTTTAGCGCATTTCCAATACCCAAGCCCTTTTAGCTAGGTACGATAGTGCACATTGGGATGAAATAAAGCAGTTGTTCCAATTTCTGCCTGATGAGCTCAAGATCTAGTGCGGGAGGGACAACTCCTCTCCAACAATTCCATCAGGTGCACGTTAGATGCTGCTGACACTGCAGCTAGAGCATTTAACACCAGTGTTCTCTTAAGGACGCATGCTTGGCTACAAATTTCTGGGCTCAAACCAGAGGTTCAGGCTTCCATTCTGAACACACCATTTGACAAACACTTCTTTGGCCCCGTAGTAGACTCATCATTAAAAAAAAAATGAAAAAAGACCGAGGTGGCAAAATCTATGGGAGTTCTTCAGTCACCCTCACCCCATGGTATCTTTCGGCGCACCTTATATCGCAGAGGGTCCAAAAACACCACCTCCTCCTACCGCAACAACCTACAAAGGCAACAATCAACCCTCTGCCTCTAAGGGTTTCTACAGAGGCAATAATTGTAAGGGTAGAGGCACTAACACGCGCGCCTCCCCCTCGAATACCAAACAGTGACTTGACTACACATGCACCCCCCCACCCCGGCAATTTAACACCTGTCGGGGGGGGCGTCTCCCAATTCCTACATGTCTAGCAGTCCATAGCTACAGACAAATGGGTACTGGGAGTGATCCGTTCTAGTACTGCCTGGAGTTTACCAACAATCCTCCAAACATTCCTCCACATTCACGCAAACTGTCACCAGACCAGTTACACCTCCTCAGACAAGAGGTTCAGTCTCTCCTTTTGAAAGAAGCTATAGAGCCCGCACCACTACAATTTCACGGGTTGGGCGTATACTCCTTTTACATTCTCATACCCAAAAAGGACGGTTCTCTCAGACCTATCTTGTACCTCAGAGAATTAAATCTTTACATAGTCAGACCATTTTCACATGGTAACACTTAAACAAGTGCTCCCACTCCTACAACAGGGCGACATTCGGTCTACCCTAGACTTAAAGGACGTGTATTTTCATATTCCCATACTCATCGCAAATTTCTCAGATTTGTGGTAGCGGGCCATCACTACCATTTCAAGGTACTCACATTCGAAGTCACCACTGCTCCCAGAGTCTTTACAAAGTGTCTGACAGTAGTCGCTGCTCACCTAAGACAACACATTCATATTTTCCCCTACTTGGACGACTGGCTCATCAAAGCCGGTTATGATAAAGTGCCATCTTTCTTGCATGGTATGCCCTCACTTTTTGCTGAATTGATGAATGTACTTTGGCTGTGTGCGCCCTGGACTCCTGCCAATCTGCCCAGGGCCTATGTTCCTTCCCTAAAACCAAATTGGCAAATCCTGGCCACATGTCAGCCCCTGGTAAATGGTACCCTAGGTACCCAGGGCCTTGTGACCAGGGAAGGCCTCCAAGGCCTGCAGCACTCATTGTGCCACCCTTAGAGGCCCTGTACCCTAACATACACTGCCCTTGAGGCTGAGTGTCTGGGTACAAGACAGTCGACATGGCACACATCCCTGTGTGCCATGCCCACAACCTACACTGCCCTGGCATAAATCAGCCACCCCTCTAGATGGGTGAACTATGCCAGTGGTGTGGGCACAGTGAGCCCTGTGCCCCTACAGTATCCAGGTCCATTCCTGAGCACTGTAAGTGCAGTGCTGCCATTTAAGAGTATATGGTGCTGGGAGCTCGTCAAACACGAACTCCCCAGCACCATGATGGCAACACTGAAGACTGAGAAGTTTGGTATCAAACTTCTCAGCACATTAAACCCACACTGATGCCAGTGTGGGATTTAATGTACAATGCACTACAGAGGGCATCTTAGAGATGCCCCCTGAAACCTAACCTACAATCCACGTCTTGTCTGAGACGCTGCCTAGGATGCCACACAGCAGAGATGTTGCTGGACCCCTGGGTGGAGAGCCCCCGCAACAATTCACATCCTGGGCGAGGTGCTAGGTCTCCTCCCCCAGGATGGGCAGGGGGAAGCTTCAAAGGCATGCCGCCTTTGTGAGCTTCTCCAGGCCATTTGCTGTACTCAGCAACTGGCCCCCACCGGTTCTGACCCCCCCCACTCTGGCGGGTAGATTGGCCGGAAACTCCAAGTAAGGACAGGGGATGTGCCAACCCTGCCAAACCCACCCCTCAGGTGGGGGAGGTGAGGAGAAGCACATCTCTGGGCCCTCGCCATCTTGAAGATGGGGAGCCCTACCCAATCAGGACTAGGCCACTGCCCCCTCCCACAGTTGAGTGGCAGGATAGGGGGTGTACCCACCCCAGGACAGGTACCCAGTGGTCCCTGCCCTTCACCTACCTGTAACGCCCCTAAATTTAGTATTTAGGGGCACCCTGAACCTTCCTTCCTCAGATTCTAAAACAACAAAGAAGATCAAGAAGAAAGAAGACATGCCGTGCAACTGCTAAAAAGAGAAAGACACCAACTGCTTTGGCCCCAGCCCTAACGGCCTGTCGAACCTGCTCCAGCTAAATCCCGGCACCTCCTGTGGCCAGCAACCTCACAAACCCCGGAAGACCTGGCTACCTTGTGACTGAGCACCTGGTACTCCCACGAGCAGTGGCTCTGCTCAAAGCAAGTATCTAACCCCTGGCACCAGCCCAGAACTGCGAACCCAGCGCACACTGCACCCGCCAAGCCTGGCCTGTGCTGGAGTGGACAAAGACCCAGAGGACGTCCCCCCGGCGACTGTGACCCCGAATCCGGCACCCAAGGACCCACCTCGCCGCTCCTGGCGACTCCTGCAGCCTCAAAACCCGGGAGCCCCCTACCGCGAGCAACAGAGGGTAAGATTTCCCAACACCAAAAGGCATCCCGGCGCCCTGCGGCCCCCTGTGCCCGACTCCTGGGTACCTACCTATCCTCCAACTACCCAACTCCTCTAGAAGTGGTGGGCACACCTGAAGAATCTTTGTCCCCGAGCTTGCAGCCTTTGTTCGTCCTTGAGCTTTCCCATTGAAATCCATTGAGAGCCCGCAGGCTCAAAAGCACCCTGCACCCAGCCGCCCGAGTGGCTCTGGCAGTGCAACTTCTACCCCTACCTACTTCTCCATTTGCCCTGAGCAAGTGACCAGGAGCCCAGCTCCTCTCAGTGGCGTGGCCTGCTAGTCAGCAGCCATCAACCAAGGCCCCCCTGCCTCCCGTAGGATAGCATTGGGCCTAACTCACTCTGCACCCGGCAGCCCCTGTGCCGCTGAGGGTGTAACAACCCCCCCCCCCCCCCCCCCAGTCTATGCCGAGAACCTTAACTCTGCCAGTCGAGTACTTATTCAAAAGCCGATAACTCACTTTTCTTCCATAGAGTAACATTGACTGGTTGCACTTGAAATTTATACTAAGTGTGGAGTTTCTAAACTCTAAAATAATCACCTAAAATCAACCGAGTAACGAAAACTGAAATACTCACCTGCAATTAGGGGAGATCCCAGTGCTGGCTCTTTGTGCCCAGCACTGACCCTGAAAAGTACTCACAACCGTACTTACCACTAACTCAATTTTCTTCCGTAGGAAACCATTGACTGTTTTTCTGTGAAATTTCTTCTAAGTGTCAATTTTTGTAAACTACAAATATTCTTTAAAAATCGTACCAACTGTGAAAACGTAATTACTTACCTGTTTTAGATAGATGTTCCAGTACTGAGCCTAGGAGCCCAGCACTGGATTACAAAAGTAACGAGAACATACTTTACCCGTAACTCCAATTTTCTTCCATAGGAAACCATTCACTGTTTTTCTGTGAAATTTCTTGTAAGTGTCGATTTTGCAAACTTATAAATATTCCTTAAAAATCGCCTGTATAACTTAAACGCAGTTTCTCAACTGCTTACAGGTGATACACTAGTGCTGGATCCAGGATCCAACACGGACCTAGAAAAAGTACCCATAACCCCACTTACCTGCTAAGTGAATTTCCTTCCATAGGATAACTGGTAATTTGATCAGAAAAAGTTTCCAAGTGTCAACTTTTAAAATGGCAAAATATTGCTTAAAAATCACAACAGTAACTACAAAGTATTCACTTGTTTCCAAGAACTGTCCCAGGACTGAATCTAGGATCCAGTCCTGGAGTTAGAAAAGTAATCCTGAGAGTAATCAATTGCATACAACTTAAAATTCCCCTTCAGCTCAATGTATTGTTTGAAATTGTGTTGCCTATTGCAACAAACTATAACTATTGCATTCCTAGTCAATTGTCTTTTGCAAAGTATATAACTAAAGCATCTCATTCTGAGAAAGTATATTTGTGATGCCTATTGTTGGTTCTAAAATAAAACCATATATTTTTTATACAAACCATTGGCCTAGAGTTCAGTTCTTGAGTGTGAGACACTATTTGCTGACTGAGTGTGTACAACAAATGCTTTACACTGTTCTCTGATACTGCCTTACTGCTCGACCAAGCTACCACTTTAGAGAGTAAGGTTATATCTAACTTTAGCCTCTGCCAAACCTCTGGGGACTGTGGACTCTATACACACTGTACCTATTTGGGAACAGTATATATAGAGCCACTTTCCTACACCAGTACGTACCCAAGGTTTCCAACACACTCACAGAACACTGCAGTTACTGCACCAACTGGAGTTCACAGTCAGTGCGTTGAAATCGTATCTTCAACCTTCCAACACTCAAAACTATCTCAGAGCCACTTTAGATACTCAAAGGGCTTTGGCCTCTCCACACCCAGCCATAATTCGCAATATTCAGGCTCTAGTTCTCCAGTTTCAGTCCACTCACTCGCTACCAGCTCGAGTGCATTTGCAGCTACTCGGAATGATGACATCTTGCCTCGTGATTGTTCCCCATGCCAGACTCCACATGTGTCCCCTTCAGGAATACTTAGCAAGTCAATGGAACCAATCACAGGGTTGTTAAACCGATCGAGTGTTGGTAACAGGCTGTACTCTTAGCTCTCTGCAGTGGTGGAACCCACAAACTTTATCAAAAGGACGGCCTTTTATGGACCTGGTTCCACAGACCATGCTAACAGCAGACTCATTCCTCACTAGTTGGGGGGGGGGGGGCTCATCTTCAACATCACACAGTACAAGGTCTGTGAAGTCAACACCAAAAAACTCGCCACATAAACCATCTAGAGCTGCTAGCAGTATTTCTAGCGCTCAAAGCATTTCAGACTCACCTGGTTGACAAAGCTGTCCTAGTTCGTACTGGCAACATGACAGCTATGTATTATATACAGAAACAGAGGGGGACTCACTCTCCAACTGTCACAATTGGCCTACGACATTTGGAAGTGGGCCATTTACCACAAAATCTATCTCCTAGCAGAACACCTCCCAGGAGTGAACAATTAGATTGCCAATCTTCTCAGCAGACAGCAAATCCACGAATGGGAACTTATCCCTCAAGTTCTCCTCCCATACTTTCAACGTTGGGGAGTCCCTCAAATAGATCTTTTCGCCACACACCAAAACGCTCAAACTTCGCCTCCAGGCACCCACACCCACTCTCCAAGGGCAATGCACGGTGGATGAACTAGTACGCAATATTTCCCTACGCTTTTCCGCTTCTCCCACTCATTCCATTACTGGTTCGGAAACTCAAGCAAACCTCTTACAATGATCCTAATAGCTCCCAGATGAAAACTTGGATTACCTGGAATACAGCGGATCAAAATTGGAGTAACTTGGTGTATTTGTGATACGCTATTGGCATTTTTGCAGTGCGTATGAGTTTGGAGTGCGTTGACACTTCAATTTTCTTCATGTTTCGTAAGCATGTGGCTCCAGGGAAGGCCGCGGTCGGGCTGCATGCAACTACCTTTGAATTATGGAAGAATTAGTTGAAAATTTATAACACACTGGAGTGCACTTGTCTGAACTCTTGTTGTATGATATAACTCTGTCCTGAAACAAGTGGCACCCATGATTACCGGCTAATTACATTAAAATTACGTTACATGAAGTGGACAATATAACCTCTATCTATCCTTCTGCGACAGCAGTTTTAAAAAATATGATGACAGCAAGTTGGACTTTGCAGTGTTAAATTACGTCTTAGTACTATCCGTAACATCCTGTGTAATTCCATATTTGACACATATTGAAGTTTGATTCCGATTTTTTTTTTATTGATGAATGTAAACATCCAAGGGAGGGCGGGTTATACGAGTAAAAAGTTTAATTAAGAGTTTAATACAAATTAAGAACGACGGGCACATTTCAAATTCACGGAAGTTATGTTGGTTGATATATTGCACTATGGGAATTGTAGTTGTGTGAGTAGCGAGGCGTAACGGCTCGGTTGACGTAATTGATTAGCAAAGAGGGGAGGAGCACTTGGAGAAATTGAAATGTGTAACTATTGAAAAGTGGTAAAACAATTCAAGCTTAACTCGTGGCGAGTCTTGTGTAAACAAGAGGATGTAGCACATTACAAATGCGCATAGCGGGAAAACGTCAATTAGAAGGTTGGGGTAATTCGATATGAAGTATTGTTGAAATGCTAAATTTAGTCAGGACATATAATCTAATGGTCATGTTTTTTTAAACTTTTAGTGAACCCCTGAAGAAGGGCTATGAGATCAGCCCGAAATGCATTGGGAAAACCACCAATATGATTAATGTATGGGGCATGCGACAGTAAGAAGCCTATGGCACATCTGCCGTTTTAGAAGCTAATCATACTATCGTCTACCATGTAACATGATGAATTAAGATGAAAACTTAGATTACCGGGAATAAATCGGATAAAAATTGGAGTAACTAGGTGTATTTGTGATACGCTTTGGGCATTTTTGCTGTGCGTCAGAGTTTGGAGTGCTTTCACGCTTCAACTTTCTTCACACATCTGTGTGCCATGCCTACAACCCACTGCCCTGGCACAGGTCAGTCACCCTTTTAGTTGGGTGCACTATACCAGTGGTGAGGGTACAGGTGCGCTATACCACTGCTGCGGCTTCCAGACCAACCTTCTCTATTCAAATCTCCTTTGTGCATAATTTCTAAAAGGGTTGGCTCATCTGTTTCCACCTATGCCCTCGGTCATGCCACAGTGGGACCTTAATTTGGTCCTCACTTATCTGCTGTGTGCTCCTTTTAAACCTTTACACATTTGTCCCCTGCGACTGTTGACCATCAAAACAGCGTTCTGCTGCCGAATTAATCCGCCAGGAGGTTGATTGAGCTGCAGCCGTTAACGTTATCGCTGCCTTATCTCCTGTCCTTTTCGGATAAAGTGGTGCTTCCCTCCCAGGCATCCTTTTTACCGAAAGTTGTGACTCCTTTTCACCTGTGTTAGTCCATCATGTTGCCCACCTTCTTTGCTCCCTCGCAGCCCTTTAAGGAAGAGGAGCATCTGTTCTTGGCATGTAGAGCTGTAGATTCATATATGTTACCATAGATCGCCATCTGGTGTTTGACTCGGATGTTTGCACTTTGTTTTTCTTCGAAGAACTCTTTGTAGTCACGAGGTTGGTGACTCCTCCTTCTGGTGATAGAGCGCATGGGCATCGACTCCAACCCCAGATTGTTTTCGCCATAAAGGGTGATGATGAAGTTAGTAAGAATAGAAAGAGATGTCCATGTGTGTTGCATCTAAGTAAGATAATACAGCAGCAGATAAAGGTACCCGGGGAGGCGGTTGGTTGCGTATCAATCAACAGCTCTACATGCCAACAACAGATGCATACTGGGTAAGTAGCATTTCGCGTTCGAGGCATACGAGCTGTAGATCATATGCGTTAGCATACACTATACAGCAGTTATCTTCCCAGCGGTAGCTGACCTGCATCTATTGCAGTAGTTTAAAAAAGTGTTCTTAAGACAGCCTGGCCCACACTAGAATGTGGTTTTGCATGGACATCTACACAGTAGTGTTTTGTGAGTGTGTGTGTGGTGTCGACCAAGTTGTAGCTTTACAGATGTCATCGAAGGGGATATTCCCTAAGAATGCTATAGAAGCTCCTAGCTTTCGTGTGGAATGCTTTCTAGGGGGGACAGTTGATGTGCGTTTAGCTTTAATGTAGCATAGCTGGATGCATTTAACTAACCATCGTGCAATACCAGTTTTAGAAATGGGATTGTCTTTATGTGGTGGTGAAAAATCTACAAAGTTGTTTGGTGTTCCTAAAAGATTTTGTTCATTCAATGTAATAAAGTATTGCTCTTTTCTGTGAAGAGCAGGTTCTGCCACCGAGTCTGGTTGAGGGAACAACACTGGTAGTTCAACAGACTGAGGTGAAAGGCAGAAACAACTTTAGGTAGAAATTGTGGATTAGTCTTAAGATGCCTTGATAGCAGGCACTTTATACAAAGCCAAATGCCTGTTTTGTAGATAAGCGGCTATGGCAGCAAGATGCAATCGTATAGATGTGTATGCTAAGTTACAGTGTTGTAGGTGTAAGAGATAGCAAATGATGTTTTCAATGGAAGAAACTAGTGGATTAATTTGCTTGTACAGTAAATTACAAATCGTTTCCATTTTACTGCATTGCACGCTCTGGTGGTAGGACGTCTAGCTTCTTTAATGACGTTCATACAGTCTGGCGGGAGGTTAAGGTAGCCAAACTATATGATCTCAGGTGCCAGATCGCAAGGTTGAGTTGAATGGGATCTGGATGTCTTATCTCTCCATGGTTCTGAGTGAGAAACTTGGGTGAGGTGTAGTTTTTGATGAGGAACCATAGATAGTTCCAACAGGGTTGTGAACCAAGGTTGCCGAACCCATGTGGGAGCAACCAAGATCATTGTGAGTGCTGTTGGAGCTTCCGAACCACTAATGGAATAAGAGGGAGAAGCGGAAAAGCGAAAGCAAATGCTCCTGACCAGTTCATCCATAACGCATTGCCTTTGGACAATGGGTGTGGATACCTGGAAGCGAAGTTTGGGCATTTTGGTGTGTGTCGAACAGACCTATTTCTGGATAGCCCCACATTTGAAAGAATGGAAGGAGTACTTGAGGATGTGTGAGAAAGTGGCTCTGTATATACCGTTCCTTAATAGGTACAGGGTGTATAGAGTCCACAGTCCCCAAGGGTTTGACAGAGGCTAAAGTTAGATATAACCTTACTCTCTAAAGTGGTAGCTTGGTCGAGCAGTAAGGCAGTATCAGAGGACAGTGCAAAGCATTTGTTGTACACACAGTCAGCAAATGTCTCACACACTCAATAACTGAACTCTAGGCCAATGGTTTATATATAAAAAAAGATATGCTTGTTTTATTTTAGAACCAACACTTGGCATTAAAATATACTTTCTCAGAATGAGATGCTTTATATAAATACTTTTGCAATATGCAATTGACTTTTGTAAACAGTTACAAGTGGTTGCAATAGGCAACACTATTTTAAACACAACAATGCATTGAGTTCAATGGAAATTTCAAGTTATTTGCAACAGATTACTTTTAGGATTACTTTTGGAATTCCAGGACTGGATCCTAGATTCAGTCCTGGGTCAGTACTTAGAATCAAGTGATGAAAGTCGACTTAATTACTGTGATGATTTTTAAAGAATATTTAAAGATTGCAGAAATTGACACTTAGAAGAAATTTTTACAGAAAAACAGTCAATGATTTCCTAAGGGAGAAAATTGGGTTACTGGTAAGTACAGTTGTAAGTATTTTTCAGAGTCAGTGCTGGGCACCAAGATCCAGCACTGGGAGCTCACCTAAGAGCAGGTGAGTATTTTCGTTACTCGGCTGATTTTTTGTGAATATTTTAAGATTTCAAAAGTCCACACTTAGAAGAAATTTCAGGAAAAAGCCAGTCAATGTTACCCTATGAAGAAAATAGAGTTATCGGTTTAAAGGTAAGTACTCGACTGGCAGAGTTGAGGTTCTGGGCATAGACTGAGGGGTCCCCCAGGGTCATGTAGGTACAGTTGGTTCACCCTCAGCGACTCTAGGGCGGCTGGGTGCAGAGAGAGTTAGGCCCAATGTTATCCTATGAGGGATAGGGGGGCCTTGGTTGGTGGCTGCTGACTAGCAAGCCACGCGGCTGTGGGAGCTGGGCTCCTGGTCACTTGCTCAGGGCAAGTGGGGAAGTAGGTAGGTGTAGAGGTTGCACTGCCAGGGCCACTCGGGCGGCTGGGTGCAGGGTGCTTTTGAGCCTTCGGGCGCTCAATTGATTTCAATGGAAAATCTCCGGTTTAGAAAAAGACTGCAAGCTCGGGGACGAGGATTCTTCAGGTGCCACCACCGTTTCGAAAGGTAAGTTGGGTAGTTGGAGGATAGGTAGGTACCCCGGGATCGGGCACAGGGGACCGTGGGGCACCGCGTGCAGGGGTGCCTTTTGGTGTCGGGAAATCTTACCCTCTTGATCGCGGTAGGGGGGGCACCTTGTTCTGAGGCTGCAGGCTTCTTCAGGAGTGTCGAGGGAGGTCCTTGGGTGCCGGACTCGGGGTCACAGTTGCCGTGGGGTCGTCCTCGTGGCTTTGTTCACTCCGGCCCTGGCCAGGCTTGGCTGGTGCAGAGTGTGCTGGGTTTGCGGTTCCGGGCTGCTGCCAGGGATTAGAGGTAGGTTTTGAGTAGAGCCTCTTCTCATGGGAGTCCCAGGGGCTTAGAGCCAAAAGGTAGCCAGGTCCTCCGGGGTTTGTGAGGTTGCTGGCCACAAGAGATGCCGGATTGGAGCAGGAGCAGGTTCGAGGGTCGACAGGCCGGTAGGGCTGGGGCCAAAGCAGTTGGTGTCTTCCTCTTCTTAGCAGCTGCAGGGCAGGTCTTCTTTCTTCTTGCTCTTCTTTGTATTTGGGAATCTGGAATCTGGGTAAGGAAGGTTAGGGTACTAGATTTAGGGGTGTTACAGGTAGGTGAAGGGCAGGGACCAATGGGTCCCTGTCCTGGGGTGGGTACACCCCCTATCCTGCTTCTCTCCTGTGGGAGGGGGGCAGTAGCCTAGTCCTGATAGGGTAGGGCTTCCCATCTTCAAGATGGCGAGAGCTCGGAGATGTGCTTCACCTCGCCTCCCCCACCTGAGGAGTCGGGTTGTCAGGCTGGCACATCCCCTGTCCTTATTTGGGGTTTCCGGCCAAGCTTTCCGCCAGAGTGGGGGGTTGCAGTGGCCTGGGGAAGCTCACAGAGGTGGCATGCCTTTGAAGCTTCCCCCTGCCCATCCCAGGGGAGGAGATTTAGCACCTCGCCAAGGATGTGCATTGTTGCAGGGGCTCTCCCACCCAGGGGTCCAGCAACATGTCTGCTGTGTGGCCGCCTAGGCAGCCTCAGAGCAGACGTGGATTGTAGGTTAGGTTTTAAGGGGCATCTCTAAGATGCCCTCTGGGGTGCTTGGTACATTAAATCCCACACTGGCATCAGTGTGGGTACAATGTGCTGAGAAGTTTGATACCAAACTTCTCAGTCTTCAGTGTTGCCATTATGGTGCTGTGGAGTTTGTGTTCGACGAGCTCTCAGCACCATGTACTCTTAAATGGCAGCACTGCACTTACAGTGCGCAGGAATGGACCTAGATACTGTAGGGGCACAGGGCTCCTGCTCCTGTGCCCACACCATTGGCATAAGACACCCAGCTAGAGGGGTGGCTGATGTATGCCATGGCAGTGTAGGTGATGGGCATGGCACACAGGGATGTGTGCCATGTCGACTTTGTTTTGTCTTGCACCCAGACAACCAGCCTGCAAAGGCAGTGTGTGTGTGTAAGGGTACAGGGCCTCCAAGGGTGGCACAATGAGTGCTGCAGCCCTTAAAGGCCTTCCCTGGTCACAAGGCCCTGGGTACCTAGGGTACCATTTACCAGGGGCTGACATGTGGCCAGGGTTTGCCAATTTGGGTTTGGTGTGTTTTAGTGAAGGAACCTAGGCCCTGGACACCTCATTGGCAGGAGTCCAGGGCACACTCAGTCAAAGTACATTAAGCATTTCAGCAAAAAGTGGGGGCATACCATGCAAGAAAGATGGCACTTTCTCACAAGATGTAACTCCCATTCGTGGATTTGTTGTTGTTAGCGACTGAGCAGATCTGCAATACGATTGTGTACTCCTGGAAGGTGTTCTGCAAGGAGATGTATCTTTTGAGGAATGGCCCATTTCCATATGCTTTGAGCCAGTTGCGAGAGCTGTAGGGAGTGTGTACCTCCTTGCTTTTGTATGCAATACATTGCTGTCATGTTTTCCGTACGGACCAGAACAGCTTCGTGGAGTAGATGGACTTGAAAGGCTTTTATTGCTAGAAAAACTGCCAGAAGTTCCAGGTGGTTTATGTGGAACTGTTTTTGTCGTTGAGCCCACAGGCCCTGAATAGTACGATTTTGCAGATGAGCTCCCCCCGGTGAGCGATGCATCTGCTGTTGGCACTATCTGTGGAATTGGTTTGCGGAACGGCCTCTTTGGAAAGGTTGTGTGTTCCACCACTGCGGAGAGCGATGGGTGTGGCTGTCTACCAACACCAGATCGGTCAACAGGCCTTGAGCGTGGTTCCACTGACGTGCTAAGCATTCCTGCAGAGGACGCATCTGGAGTCTTACATAAGGGACGATTAGAATTCAAGAGGCCATCATTCCGATTAAATGCATGAACAATCGACCTGGTAAGGAGTGTTGAGGTTGAAATTGTGTTATTAGATCCTGTATGTTGTGTATTCTGACTGGGTTGGGGTATGCTACAGCTTTGCAAGGGTCTATTGTAGCTCCTAGATAAACTTGTGTGTTGGACGGTTGGAGGTGGGATTTGGTGAGATTTACCGTGAATTCCAAGCAGTGAAGCAACTGAATTGTTTTGTGGGTGTGTTGAATACAGCTTTGCTGTGATTTGGCTTTTGAGAGCCAATCATCGAAATAAGGAAACACATGAATGGGTTGTTGTCTTAAATGAGCTGCAACTACTGCTAGACACTTGGTGAAAACTCTGGGTGCTGAGGTTACCCCGAATGGGAGGAGTTTGAACTGGTAGTGTTGACCGTCCACCACAAACAGATATTTCCTGTGAGCAGGGTGAATGGGAATGTGGAAGTAGGCGTACTTTAAATCCAAAGTGGAAAGAAAGTCGCCTTGCTGGAGCAATTGGAGCACCTGCAAGAGTGAGAGCATGTGGAAATGATTTGACTGAATGTAGAGATTTAGCTGCCTGAGGTCCAAAATTGGTCTGAGCGAGCCATCCTTTTTTGGAATTAGAGGGAGTAAACCCCTCTGCCCTGGTGAGTTAAAGGGACTGGTTCTATTGCATTTTTTTTTTTTAACATGGAGAAAACCTCTTGTTTTAGGAGGGTGAGATGTTCCAGGGACATTGCACGATGTTTGGGAGGAATATTTGGTGGAGGGAAGTTCCAGGCAATAACCATATTGGATAATTTGTCTTACCCACTTGTCTGTTGTGATGTAATTCCAGACAGGTAGAAACTGCGAGAGACGTCCCGACAGGAGTGGAATGATCAGAGGGTAGTGGAGGGAAGTCACTGTTTGGTGGCGGGGGAAGTGCGGGCGGAGTTACCTCTGCCTCTTCCCCCTATTGTTATTTCCAGTGTATCTTCCCCGAAAATATCCTCTGGATGAGGAAGATTGATTGGGACTTTTGTAAGAGGATGAGGTTTTCTGACGCAGTTGTCTTTGAGCCACCCCTATAAAAAGATCAACGAAAGGAGCCCCTAAAAGAAGGTAGTTTAAGGTCCCCATGGACTTAGCAGGTCTCGTCTTTTTTCATCTTTTCGAATGATCAATCGACTGTGGGGCCAAAGAGATGTTCCTGATCAAACGTCTGATTAAGTGCTGATTGTACTTCCTGTTTGAATCCTGAGATTCCAAGCCAAGCGTGTCGGCGTAGAAAAACGCTAGTGTTAATGGCACGCGAGGCTGTATCAGCTGCAACGAGGGCGCATTTGATAGACATGTTTGTAATAAGCATACCCCCTTGAATGAGGTTGCGAGCTTTAGCCTTGTATTGGTCTGGTAAATGCTGCATTAGTTTTTCTCGCTTGTCATAGTGAGCTCTATTATGTCGTGCCAGGAGAGCTTGTGCATTGGCAATCCGCCAATGATTCGCCGCTTATGATGCAATTCTCTTGCCGGTCGCATCTATCAACTTTGATTACTTGTCAAGAAGAGAGGAGTCACCTGTAGTTTGAGAATTTGCTCTCTTTCATGCATTTGAAACAAGAGAATCGAATATGCTACTTACCAGTATGCATCTGTTCTTGGCATGTAGGGCTGCTGACATTCATATCTGTGCATAGATCGCCGCCTAGTGTTGGGTCCGGATGATTGCATATTGTTGTCCTGGAAGAGTCTTCGAAGTATCACGAGATAGGTGGCTCCTCCCCTGGACTACAGTGCGCATGGGCATCCCCTCCATCCTTAGATTGTTTTTCGCCATTGTGGCAGAAATGGAGTGGAATACAGTAAATGATGACCATGCTAACTAGTAAGAACTGAATGCTGCAGCTGCCACAGGCGCCGGGGAGGAGGGTGGGCGATATGAATGTCAGCAGCCCTACATGCCAAGAACAGATGCATACTGGTAAGTAGCATATTCGGTTCCTGGCATGTGGGCTGCTGAATTCATATCTGTGCATAGATTATATAGCAGTCCCTCCATTTAGCGGCGGCTGTCCGTGCCAGCTGCAGCAGTCTGAAAAAGAGTTTTGAGAAAAGCCTGTCCTACAGCTGCCTGCTGTCTTGAGTGTACATCTACACAGTAGTGTTTTGTAAATGTATGTATAGTGGACCATGTGGCTGCTCTACATATCTCCTGTAAAGGCATATTCCCTAGGAAAGCCATGGAGGCCCCTAACTTTCGTGTGGAGTGGGCTCTTGGAGGAATCGTTAGTGTGCGCTTAGCTTTTTGATAGCAAATCTGTATACACTTAACGATCCACCTAGCTATTCCGGCTTTGGAAATGGGGTTGCCTTTGTGCTGTGGAGAAAAGGCAACAAACAGTTGTTTTGTCTTCCTGAAAGTCTGTGTTCTGTCAATATAGTACATGAGAGCTCTCTTGACATCAAGTGTGTGGAGCATTCTCTCTGCTACATTCTCAGGATTAGGATAAAACACTGGTAGTTCTATGGATTGGTTCATATGGAACTGTGATATCACCTTGGGC
The DNA here is from genome assembly GCF_964204655.1 of Triturus cristatus. Taxonomy (NCBI): domain Eukaryota; kingdom Metazoa; phylum Chordata; class Amphibia; order Caudata; family Salamandridae; genus Triturus; species Triturus cristatus. The sequence goes on from NC_140590.1 coordinate 792,417,341, forward strand.
ATGAATGTAGGGTTGGTGCGTAGTACGACCCTGTTTGCATGAACCTGTATAAATGGCTCTTGAATTGTTGGTGCCTGGAGTTCACTAACTCTTCTCAATGAAGTAATGGCTACTAGGAAAGCCACTTTCCAGGTTAGAAATTGAATCTCACAGGAGTGTAGAGGTTCAAAAGGTGGTCCCATTAGTCGGGTGAGGACCACATTCAGGTTCCAGATTGGTGAAGGTGGGTGCGTAGGAGGAATCACTTGTTTGAGTCCCTCCAAGAACGCTTTGATGGCAGGCACTCTGAACAGTGAGAGGTGCTGCCTGTTCTGAAGGTAAGCTGCCAGCACGGTTAAATGTATACGGATGGAATTGTATGCTAGATTGCATCTGTACAAGTGTAACAGATAACAGATAATGTTTTGAGTTGATGCATCCAGCGGATTGATGTAATTATTTTTCAATAAATGACAAATCTTTTCCACTTAGCCGCATAGCAGGCTCTGGTCGTGGGTCGTCTTGCCTCTGATGATATTCATACATTCTGGAGGCAAGTTGAGGTAGCCAAATTCTAAGATCTCAGGAGCCAGATCGCTAGGCTTAGCTGTTGCGGATCTGGGTGCTGAATTGCGCCATGGCTCTGGGTTTAAAGCCTGGGCGTCAGCCGTAGTCTTTGATGCGGTACCACGGAGAGTTCTAGAAACGTGGTGTACCATGGCTGGCGTGCCCACGTGGGAGCAACCAGGATGAGCGTCCGTGAGTGTTGCCTTAGTTTGCGTGCCACTAGCGGTATTAATGGTGCTAGGGGAAAAGCGTACGCAAATCTGCCTGACCAGTTCATCCATATCGCATTGCCCTGCGACTGTGGATGCGGGAACCTGGCGGCAAAGCTTTGGCATTTTGCGTTTTCCCTTGTGGCGAAGAGGTCTATCTCTGGATGACCCCACTGCTGGAAGTACGGTTGGAGTACTGATGGATGTATTTCCCATTCGTGCATCTGGTGGCTGTCTGCTGAGCAGATCCGCCATTTGGTTGTCCTTGCCCGGGAGGTGTTCCGCCATGAGGAAGATGTTTCTCCGAATGTCCCACTTCCACATGCTCTGAGCTATGTGAGATAACTGTGGAGAGTGTGTTCCTCCCTGCTTCTGTATGTAGTACATGGCAGTCATGTTGTCCGTCCGGATCAACACGACTTTGTTGCACAAGTGGACTTTGAATGCCTTCATTGCTAAGAAGATCGCCATTAGTTCCAGAAGGTTGATGTGCATCCCCCTCTGCTGTGTTGTCCATAGTCCCCGCACTGTGTAATTGAGTACATGAGCTCCCCATCCCTGGAGGGACGCGTCCGCCGTCAGTACTATTTGTGGTACAGGCTCTTGGAACAGTCGGCCCTTGGCAAGGTTTTGTGGATTCCACCAATGCAGAGAGTTGTATGCCCGACCGCTGACCAACACTAGGTCTTTCAACTGTCCTTGAGCCGGATTCCACTGACGTGCTAAGCACTCCTGAAGCGGGCGCATATGTAATCTTGCGTGCGGGACTATGAAGATGCAGAAAGCCATCATGCCTATCAACTGCATAAACACTTGGGCCGGTAGGGAGTGTTGAGGTCTGAACTTTTTTATTAGCAACTGCATGCTGTGGATCCTCATGGAATTGGGTTGTGCCGTGGTCGCCAGAGTGTCTATGGTCGCGCCTAGGTACTGCCGTACGTGGGCGGGTTGAAGGTGGGACTTTGAATAATTTAGTGAGAATCCCAGGCTGTGAAGAAGGTGAATGGTGTGGGATACGTGGCTGGCACACTGCCGGGCGGACTTTGCCTGGATAAGCCAGACGTCCAGATAAGGATAGACGTATATGTGCTGTCTCCTTAAGTGTCCTGCCACAGTTGCTAGGCACTTGGTGAACACCCTTAGTGCCGTTGTTACTCCGAAAGGGAGGACCTTGAACTGGTAATGTTGAGCTTGAAGAGTGAACCTGAGATATTTTCTGTGTGATGGGTGTATGGGTATATGGAAATACGCATCTTTTAGATCTAGTGTTGCGAGAAAGTGTCCCTGACACAGCAACGGCAGCACCTGCTGCAGGGTGATCATGTGAAAATGCTCTGACAGAATGTAACGGTTCAGAGGTCTTAGGTCCAGTATGGGTCTGAGAGACCCGTCCTTTTTGGGGATCAGAAAATACAGTGAGTACACCCCTGATCCTTGGTCTTGTACCGGCACTAGTTCTATGGCTCCTTTGTGGAGCATACTGAGCACTTCCTGGTGCAATAAGTGCAAGTGCTCTGCGGACATAGGACGGTGTCTTGGTGGTATGTTTGGCAGAGTGGATGTGAGCTCTAGACAATAACCGTACTGGACAATTTCTCTCACCCACCTGTCTGTGGTGATGGATTTCCAGACCGGCAGGAACTGTTGGGAGTCTCCCCCCGACAGGTGTTATGTGGTCGGGGGGCAGTGACAAGGCGTCACTGTTTGGTGGTGGCAGAGGACCTGGAGCTGTTTCCTCGGCCTCTACCCTTGACGTTGTTGCCACGGTATCCACCTCTGTGGTTTTTATTATAGTTGGTCTGCGTACCTTGTTTAGTGTACTGCGACTGCTGTGAGTTCTGACCTCTAGATGGTCCCCTGTTGGTAGAGCGACGAAAGGACCCACTCCTAAACTGCTGTGATTGCAGAGCCCCCATAGACTTTGCAGTCTCTGTATCTTTTTTGATTTTCTCTAGGGTGGTGTCAACCTCTGGGCCAAAGAGGGAGTGAGGGTTGACAGGTTGATTGAGTATAGTTGTCTGTATCTCTGGTTTGAATCCGGAAATTCTTAACTAAGCATGTCGTCGTAACATGACGCTGGTGTTAATAGCCCTAGCTGCAGTGTCAGCTGCGTCAAGAGCGCACTTAATGGAAGCGTTGCTTAAGAGCTTCCCTTCTCTAATCAGTGACTCTGCTCCTTCTTTATATTGATCTGGGAGGTGCTGTAGCAGTGTTTCTAGGGTATCGTAATGCGCCCTGACATACCTAGCGAGAAGTGCCTGAGTGTTGGCAATTCTCCAAATGTTAGCTGCCTGTGCAGCAACTCTCTTTCCAGATGTTTCTAAGACCTTAGACTCCTTGGCAGGGGGAGGAGCATCACCCGTTGTCTGTGAGTTGGCCCTCTTCCGAGCAATGGAAACCACCAACGAGTCCAAAGGCAGCTGGCCTCTTACGTAGGTAGGGTCCACAGGAGCTGGCCTCTACTTTTTCTCAATCCTAGGGTTCAGTACTCTTGCCCTCGTGGGCTCCTTAAAAATGTCATTAGCTTGTTTTAGGACACCCTTGAGCATGGGCAGAGTTTTAACAGATCTTTCTGAGGTAGAGAAGGTATCCATCAGAAAATCATCCTCAATAGGATCAGTGTTGAGCTGTACATCATGGTTCTCAGCTGCTCTCTCAATTAATGCATTGAAGGCAGCAGCATCTTCAGTTGGAGATGTTTTCACCTCATATGCTTGTGTGTCTGGAGCAGTATGTGGGTCCCCCGCACCAATAGTGTCCACCCAAGGTTGGTTTTGGTCGTCAGGGTCAGAGGTCAATGGATAAGTGCTATCATCAGCACCATAATCTCCTGCATCCACATCAGACTGTGTGGGTGAGAATGAGTGAGGCCCCTGTCCATAATCTTGAACATGTTCCAGAAGAACTGGTGATGTGGTTTTCTGTTTCTTTCATGGAATTCTGTATGGTTCCATAGGTTTCTCTGGTACTATCTTTCTTTTATGTAGTGAAAGTTTACCAGTCCCTGAAGAGATAAACTGACTCGGCACCTCATCCTCTTGAGTTACTTCAACAGTTGTTTGTCCCATTCACACCCCTTATGGCGCTTCTACAGCGTTCTTCGTGTCGATACCTTTCTTCGGTGCAGGACCCTTCTGTGCGTCGAACATCCTTGGTCGCACCGCGGGTGGTAATCCGAACTTGATTTGCGTCGACACTGTTTGAACCGTGCAGCCCGTGTTCGGCTGCGGGGCTGTTGTCGCGGTGAGCAGCGAAGCCCGGTCTTGGATGCGTAATAACGACTCCGTCTTCTTTACGAAGGGGGACGGTGTCGTGGACTTGACATGGTCCTTCGAGACCTTCCTTGGTGTGGCATCGAGCCCCATACCAGACGTTGGTTTCTCAGCACGAGGATTGGGAGGGTTTGGCTCTTGAGAGTTGCCCTTTTTTCCCGTATCGACTATCGTCAGTGCCGATTTTTTCGGGTCGACCACCTTGACCGAGGTCATAGGTGCCGTCTTTTGTGTCTTCGGCTCCGACGGCCTCGAGGCCTTGTCGCCGCTGAGTCATTTTCTCTTTCGGTTTCGATGCCTGTGCTTTCAGTTTCGGTTTTCCTTGACCGGATGATGGCGCTTTCGAGACCGATGGCTCCGTAGGATAGTTCGAAGCCGGGTTTTGAAGCAGGGCTGTAGAACGAGAGGAAAGATCTCGGGTAAGGCCGTGTGGCGATCCCTCGACCTGAGCCTTATCGAGTGCCTCTTCGGGCCCTGCACCAACACGTGGGCCTAGCTCATCTTCCGAGCCATCTCCCTCGGCCCCAAGGGCCTCTTCGTCGTCTCCTACCTTATCGACGGCATTATCTTCCTCGACATCTGCGATACGCTCATCTTCGGCATCATAGTTGGATTCACGCTCCGAATCCATATCAGATAGAACTTCAAGGTCCACGACTTCTTCATCTTCGGTCCCTAAGATGTTGTCCGGGTTTGGCGCCGCTTTCTGCGCCTCGAGCCGAGCTGCTCGACGAATGCGAAGAGTTTTCTTCGATCGGAACCTGGAACACGCCATACAGGTGGCTTCGTCATGTGTTGGAGAGAGGCATTTATTGCACACGGGGTGCACGTCGAAGCGAGCATACTTAGCGTTGCAAAGAGGGCAACGCTTAAAGGGGTAATTTGATGTTTCCATCGTCGATCTCGATCGGGCCTCTGGCGTCGAAGGGCAAACGGCTAACTTCGATGCTTTTCTGGAGAATCAACTGTAGAAAAATACTTGGTGCCGAAAGCGTAAAACAATACCGACGAGTTTAAAAGCCTTTTGGCTTGACAAAAATAAAGTTTTCCTAAATACTCAAAGAGCTAAGATTAGGACATCCGAACCCAATGGCGGAAAAAAACAATCTAAGGATGGACGGGATGCCCATGCGCACTGTAGTCCAGGGGAGGAGCCACCTATCTCGTGATACTTCGAAGACTCTTCCAGGACAACAATATGCAATCATCCGGACCCAACACTAGGCGGCGATCTATGCACAGATATGAATTCAGCAGCCCACATGCCTCGAACCTAATGGTACCCGACCCTGATGTAAATTGGGTCTGTAGGAGCTGCTTTATACTTTGTGTCTACCTTTGGCGTCCAACAGGGCTCTTGAATACCTCGCTGGCGTGTTTTATCATACCTTTGAGCATGGGCAAAGTATTCGCGTTTTTTGGGAGGGAGCGAAAGTTTCCACTAAGAAATCCTCCTCTAAGGGATCGGTATGTAATTCCACCCCATGGTATTGAGAAGCTCTATTGATAAGCTGTGCGAAACCAATATTGTCATCGGGTGGTGATGGTCTGGAGGGATATAGATCGGGGTCATTATCATAATCATCCCAGGGGTTTGTGTCCTGTGGAATGCTGTCCTCATCATCCCGATCCCAGTCTCAATCCCCATCATTATCCTGTGGCTCAGGTGAGAAATGTGGTGGTGGTGAGTTTGCTGGTGAAATCAGTAAATTTGGATTAAAAGGTGGAGAGGGGACGTATTGTGAGAAAGTGGCTCTGTATGGGAAATGCTACATACCAGTATGCACCTGTTCTTGGCATGTAGTGCTGCAGATCTACAGACTTGCATAGATCGCCATTTGGTGTTGGGCCCGGATGTTTGCAGTTTTCCCTCTTGTAAAGTCTTTGGATGTCACGAGGTATGTGACTCCTCCTTAGGATCGTATTGCGCATGGGCTTCGGCTCCATCCTCGGATTGTTTTTCGCCAGTAGGGAAATGGAGCGTAGTAATAAGCAGTGAAGATGCCCATGTGTGTTGTATCTAAATAAGATAAACTAGTACAGATAAAGGTAGCCGGGGAGGCGTGTGTAGATCTGCAGCTCTACATGCCAAGAACAGATGCATACTGGTAAGTAACATTTCCCGTTCGAGGCATATGAGCTGCAGATTCCACACTGTGCATAGATTATATAGCAGTACTCGCTCCTAGCGGTGACCACCTGTATCTGTCGCAGTCGTTTGAAACAATGTTTTGAATACAGCTTGGCCCACACACTAGCTTGTTGCTTAGTTTGCACATCTACACAACAGTGTTTAGTGAAGGTGTGCGGTGTAGACCATGAAGTTGCTCTGCAGATATCTAGGGGAATGTTCCCTAAAAATGCTATGGAAGCCCCTATCTTACGTGTAGAGTGGGCTTTAGGGGGAACAGTGAGCATACGTTTGGCTTTGTGGTAGCAAATCTGTATGCATTTGACAATCCACCTAACTATCCCAGATTTGGAGATGGGGTTGCCTTTGTTTGGTGGTGAGAAAGACGCTAACAGTTGTTTGGTCTTACAAAAGGGTTGTGTTCTCTCGATGTAGTAGAGTAAGGCTCCTTTGACATCTAGTGTGTGGAGAGCTCTTTCTGCAATGGTCTGTGGCTGCGAGTAGAATACGGGCAGTTCCACAGATTGGTTTAGATGAAAGGGAGAATTGACTTTAGGGAGGAATTTTGGATTAGTGCGGAGAACAACTTTGTTATGGTGCATTTGCAGAAAGAGTTCTTGAATGGTGAGTGCTTGTATCTCACTGACCCTTCTGAGGGAAGTAATGGCTACATGAAAAGCAGTTTTCCATGTTAGGAATTGAAGTTCACATTTGTGTAGAGGTTCAAACGGAGGCCCCATTAGTCTCGTGAGAACGATGTTTAGGTTCCACACAGGTGAGGGTGGCACTCTGGGGGGGGAATTATTCTTTTGAGGCCTTCCAAGGAGGCTTTTATGGCAGGTCTCTAAGGAATGATAGATGTCTGTTTTGTAGATAAGCTGCTATGGCTGCAAGGTACAGTCTAATAGATGTGTAGGCTAGGTTGCTTCTTTGTAGGTGTAGTAAATAGCCTATGATGTGTTGAATGGACACATCTAGGGGATTGAAGTTATTGTTGTGACAATAGATCACAAAACGTTTCCACTTGGCTGCATAGCAAGCTCTAGTGGTAGGTCGTCTAGCTTCTCTTATGATGTTGATACAGTCAGGGGGAAGATTTTGATAACCGAATTCGAGGATTTCAGGAGCCAGATCGCAAGGTTGAAGTGAGCTGGGTTCGGGTGCCTGATCTCTCCATGGTTCCGGGTTAAGAGGCGTTGAGAGAGGTAACTTTTGGTGCGGTACTACGGATAGTTCCAGCAGTGTGATGTACCACGGTTGTCTGGCCCAAGTTGGAGCTACTAGGATGAGAGTGAGTGAGTGTTGCTGTAGTTTGCGCACCACTAATGGAATTAGTGGGAGAGGCAGAAAGGCGTACGCAAATCTGTCTGACCAGTTTATCCATATCGCATTGCCTTTGGACAATGGGTGTGGATACCTGGCGGCGAAGCTTGGGCATTTGGTGTTTGTGTGTGGCGAAGAGGTTTTTCTGTGGATGCCCCCACATTTGAAAGTACGGGTGAAGAACTTGTGGATGGAGTTCCCACTCGTGGTTCTGTTGTGTTTGTCTGCTCAGCAGACAAGGCCATAGTGTTGGACTCCTGGGACATGTTGGGCTAGGAGAAAGATTTTTTGGGGAACAGCCCATCTCCATATGCTCTGTGCTAGCTGAGAGTGCTGCGGGGAGTGTGTGCCACCATGTTTTTGTATATAGTACATGGCTGTCATGTTGTCCGTGCGTACTAGGACGGTTTTGCCCGAGACGTGTTTGAAAGTCCTTTAGGGCTAAGAATATGGCTAGTAACTCCAGATGGTTGATGTGGAGTAACTTTTGTTGAGGTGTCCACCTGCGTTGCATGGTGTGATGTAGTAGGTGAGCTCCCCAGCCGGAGAGCGATGCGTCCGCTGTCAGTACTTTCTGAGGAACCGGTTCCAGGAACGGTCGCCCTTTGGAAAGGTTTTTGGTGGTCCACCACTGCAGAGAGCGATGGGCACGACCGTCTACCAACACCAGATCTGTCAATTGACCCTGGGCCTGGTTCCATTGGCGCGCTAAGCACTCTTGGAGAGGACGCATCTGGAGTCTTGCGTGAGGTACTATGAATATGCAAGAGGCCATCATTCCTATAAGTTGCATTAACACTCGAGCTGGAAGTGTGTGTTCCGGTTGAAATTTGGCACGTAGAGCCTGAACGAATAGTTTACCTGTCGGTGTAGTTTTGCAGCTTGAAGATCTTTCTGGATTCACTATGCTGTGCATTATTCCGCGATCTGGTGGTTGGGTCCGGATTCGTAGTCTTTTTTTTTTTTTCGTAGCCCAGGTGGGCGTCGACGTCCCACCATTTGGTGCACCTCTTGTGACGTCGTCATGCTTCCTGCGGAAGTCCCACCTTTGGGGCGCCATCTTCGGGTTCTTTTTTCCTCTCGTTTTTTTTTTTTTAACCCTACGAGAATGATTAAAGTATATGTCCACTATTCTGTAGTATTTCATTCCTTCTGTACTTCTCTGTTTTTCCCCCTCTTCCTCCAGCCTCATCTTCCTGGCGGAGGTGGGTGGGTTCGCTAGTGAATCCAGAAAGATCTTCAAGCTGCAAAACTACACCGACAGGTAAGAAACTATTCGTTTTGCAGCGTGAATCTTTCTGGATTCACTATGCTGTGCATAGACTTTGTAGCGGTTTATCTTCTTTTTGGAGGCTGGGTGGTAGATGAGCGTTGGTCGTTGAATATGTGTTGAAGCACCTTCTGTCCTACTTGTGCTTCCTTGTTCATCTGTATGTCCACGCAGTAGTGCTTGGTGAACGTGTGCACCGAAGCCCATGTTGCCGCCAGGCATATGTCCTGAATGTGCGTGTTTGCCAGAAAGGCAATGGTTGCCCCTTTCTTCCTTGTGGAGTGAGCTTGAGGCCCCTCCGTTAGCTGCTGCCCTGCCTGTTTGTGGCAAAACTGTATAGTTAGTGCAATCCATCTAGCAATGGTGCCCTTTGTCACTGGTCTCCCCATGAAGCTTGATGCAAAGGACACAAAGAGCTGCTGAGTTTTTCTGTGCTCCTTGGTCCTCTCAATGTAGTGCATCACCGCTCTCCTAGCGTCTAGAGTGTGTTGAGCCTTTTCTGCGTTCGAAGCTGGGTTTTGAAAGAAACTGTATCTGAATACTCTGGTTCAAATGGAATGCCGACACGACTTTAGGCATGAAGTGTGGGTCCGTTCTCAGGACAATCCTGTCCTTGTGAATCTGTATGTAGGGCTCTTGTAGCGTTAGTGCTTGAAGTTCGCTCACCCTGCGTAGCGAGGTTATGGCTACCAGAAATGCCGTTTTCATAGTCAACATTTGCATTGATGCCTTGTGAATGGGTTCAAATGGTGCTTTCATAAGCTCCGTCAGGACCACGACGAGGTTCCATGCCGGTGGCGGCAACCTTTTAGGTGGCGCGATTCGTTTCGCTCCTTCCATGAATCTCTTTACTACCTGCAACGTAAAGAAACTTCCACCCTTCTCCCCTCTTGTGTAGGCTACTATCGCCGCTAGGTGTACCCTTAGGGAGGTGGAGCATAGGTTAGTTTTCAGAAGGTGCGTGAGGTATCAGCACTGTTGAGTCCTTTGTCATTTTATTCTGCAGGCCTTTTTTGCCACACCATATTGTAAATCTTTTCCATTTTGCACTATAGCATTTGCGTGTATTTGGTCTCCTTGCCTCTCGCAGCACTCGCATAGTGCTTGCAGGCAATCTAAGGTCCGCAAATTCTAACTCTTCAGGAGCCATGCCGCCAGGCTGAGGCTTTCTGGCTCTGGATGTAGAACCTCTCCGTTCTGCATAGAGAGCAGGTACTTTCTTCTTGTGAATCTGTGGGGATTCCCTTGAGCCATTTCTAGAATTTGGGAGAACCAAGTCTGCCTTGCCCACTGTGGTGCCACCAGGATCAGTGTCATGTTGCTGGTTCTGCATTTCTCAAGCACCCTGTGTAACAGTGGTATCGGCGGAAAAGCGTAGGCAAATGTCCTTGACCAGCTTATCCATAGGGCATTCCCTTGGGATTGCTTATCTGGTTGCCTGGACGCGAAGCTTCGGCATTTTGCATTCTGGCGTGTTGCAAATAGGTCTATTGTGGGAGTTCCCCATTTCTGGAAAAGCTTCTGCGTTTCGTGCCCATTGAGCTCCCACTCGTGTGAAGCTGAGGTCTGCCTGCTTAGCCAGTCTGCCTCCACATTGTCCTTCCCTGGTAGGTGAATCGCTAGCAGGTCTATCTTGAGAGGTATGGCCCCTCTCCAAATCTCCTGTGCCAGAGTGGAAAGGGGGAATGACTGTGTCCCACCCTGTTTGTTGATATAAAACATGGTTGTGGTGTTGTCCGTTTGAATCAACACTCTCTGGTTGTACAGGTGCTTCTGGAATGCCTTCTGGGCTAGCAGGACAGTCTTCAATTCCAGGTAATTGATATGTCTGACCGCATCTGCCGGAGCCCACAGACCCGTCACTCTGAGTTGGTCCATGTGTGCTCCCCATCCCCTTTGAGATGCGTCCGTGGTGATGGTCACAGTTGGGCTTGGTGGTGCCAGGCTTTTCCCTGTAGTTATGTTGTCCCTGTTCCACCAAGTTATCTCTTCCTGCACTGCGTGCGTAACAACCACTAGATCTTCCCAACTTCCGCTTGCCTGTGACCATTGCTGTTGTAGCCATTCTTGGAATGGTCTCATGTGAAGCCGTACATTTGGGACCAGGTGGATACATGACGCCATCATCCCCATGATCTTGCTCACTGTTCTAACTGTCAGAACTCGCCCCTTCTGGTAGAGGCTCATCTCTCTCAGTAGGGCTTCTGCTCTCCTGTCGCTGGGCACGACCGTCTTGTCTATGGTGTTGATCTTTGCTCCCAGGAAAATCTTCACCTGTTCCGGCTTCATTGATGACTTTCCCCCAGTGTATGGAGAACCCCAGGTTCGTCAGTGTCTTTGTCACCTGCGCTGCGTGTTTCTCGCACTTTTCGTGGGTGTTTGCTTTGATCAGCCAGTCGTCTAGGTAAGGGTACACATGAATCCCCTTCCTTCGTAGGTATGCTGCGACTGCCTACAGGCATTTCGTGAATACCCTTGGTGCTGATTTTAGCCCGAAGGCCAGGGTCGTGAATTGGTAATGGTCCTGGTTGATGCTGAATCTTAAAAGTCTTTTGTGCCTTCTGTTTATTGGGATGTGCAGGTAGGCATCCTGGAGGTCCACGGTGGACATGTAGTCTCCGTCCCTTATTTGGGGCAGCACCTCCTGTAGTGATGTCATTTTTAACTTTTGTGTTCTGATGTATTTGTTTCGGTATCGCAGATCCAGGATGGGTCTGAGATCTCCGTCTACTTTTGGTACCACGAAGTAGTTCGAGTAGACCCCTTTGTTCCTTTCCTTGTAAGGCACTGGCTCGATGGCTCTTTTCGAGTAGCTTCAGTGTTTCCTCTGAGTTGAGCAAGCTCCTGATCTGAGCGTTGCCTTTGTCTTGGTTTTCTGTTTGGGGGCGTCCCCTCCAAGTCCACGCAGTAACCGTGTTGTATGACGTTCAGTATCCACTTGTCCGTGGTTATACGTTGCCATTCCTGTAGGTAGAGGCCCAGCCTTCCGCCTACGGGTGTTGGATGTTCGTAGGCGATTGGGTCTCTTCCCCCCCTTGTTGTTTTTGCATTGCGCCTCACCCCTGGGGGTATGTTGGGGGTGAGCGTCCCCATGAGTGCCGAGTCACTTCGATGAGGGTTGGTCACTCCCTCGTCTCCTTTGGCCACGTCCGTTTCCCCTCCCGCGAAAGGACTGGCCCCTTGGCTGGTACTGCCAGTTTTGTTTTTGCTGACCTTGCTGGCCGTGACTTTCACCCTGCTGTCCCTGCTGGAACGTCTGGTGCGATGTTCCCTGCTGGTTACCCCCTCTACCGTAGGGTCTTCTAGTTGTAGTGCCTCTTCTCATCCCCCTGAACTGTAGGGCCCCCATGGACCTTGCCATCTCGTTCTCTTTCTTCAGCTGGGTGAGTTTTTCGTCCACTGTCGCCCCGAACAGTGTTTCCCCGTTGAAAGGGGTGCTTAATATGTTGCTCTGCACCTCCTGTTTGAATCCAGAGATTCTCAGCCAGGCTTGTCTTCGTTCGGTGATCCCAATGGCCATTAGTCTGCTGGAAGTTTCCGCCCCGTCCAATGCAGTTTTAATGCATGAGTTGGCTATGTTTTTACCTTCTTCTACAAGGTGGGATGCTCTTTGGCGGTACTCTTCAGGGAGGTGTTTGACTAACTCCCCCATCTCGTCCCAGTGCTGGTGTCGATTGAGAAGCGCATTGGAGTTCGCCATGCGCCAGTGCATCGCCGCGTTCCTTTCGACCTTCCTTCCAGTGAGGTCCATTCTCCTGCTTTCCTCATCGGGGGGTGGCCCCGAGGTCGCTGGCACGTTGGCCCTTCTCCTGGCCGTGGAAGCGATGGAGTCAGCAGTGACCGCTACCTTGATGTAAGGCAGGTCCAGGGAGGAGTGCTTGTATTTCTTTTCCGTCCTGGGCGTGATGGACCGGCATGTTGCTGGCTCCTTAAAGGCTTCCTTCCCCTGGTTCATTACGCTTTGGAGCATGGGAAGGAACTGGCTCCTCGTCTGAATGGGGAGCAGGGCTTCGAGGAGGAAATCAGCTTTCCCCTTCTCCTCATCCAGTTTTACCCCAAAGGCTGCTGCAGCACTCCTGACGACCATATTATACACCCCGATGTCGTCTGGCGGCGAAGGCCTCTAAGGATACGTGTCCACGGGGTCTTTGGGATTTTCGGCGTCGATATCTTGCCAATCCAGTTCGTGAGTGGTTGATGGCGCCGAGCCGTAGAACGACTGCTGGTCGGCCTCCTCGTCTTCGCCTTCATAGTAGGTGCCTTCTTCCTCCTCCTCATGATCTCTCGGCAGCCCTTCGGCGTAGAATTCGTCCTGCTCCTCGATCTCGATGACGTCCGTCGACGGAGTCGTTGGAATTCGGAATTCTTTCAATTTGGCGTCGAACTCCTTCTTCCTCTGAAGGATGCTCTCCATCTCTGCTTCGAGTCTTCTCTTCTTCTTCTCCATTTCGGAGATGCTTTCGACGTCAGCCGCGGCTCTTTTCGACGGAGCTTGCGTCGACGCTGGCCTGTCTTTCTGCGTCGAACGGGCCGCTTCGTGGGCTGCTTTCGACGAACTCAGCCTTTCGACGTCCTTCGGCACCAGGAAGTCCTTCTCGCAGGATCCGCTCGGCCTTTTGTCCATGGATCCACCCTTGGTCGTCGAAATTTTCGGCGCCGGTGCTCCTTTTGAGGACTTTGACTCGGATTTTCGAGAGTCTGTCTCGGGTTTTCGAGGCCCTTTCGGGGGTTTTGAACTCTACGATTCTCTTACCTCATCAGGCGTTTTCGTATCGGTCTCTGCGACCCTGAAGCTGTCGGGTCCTTCGGCGAAGTTATCCTCATCGTCGGTGGAGAGGCCCAGATCGTAAAGCGACGGGGCCTTACCTTTGCCTTCCATGCTGAAGTTAGCTCTTCTCTGGCGTTCTCTTACTCGGAGCGTCTTCGGCGCGAAAGCTGAACAGGCGTTGCAGTCCTTGCTCGGGTGGTCGATCGGTAGGCAAAGGTTGCAGACCGGATGCTAGTCCTTCTGCGCGAACTTGTGGTGGCAGTTAGGGTAGAATTTGAATGGTGTCTTGTCCATTGCGCTCAGAGCCTCTGAGTGCGCATCCTCGAAGGGCGTCGAAGAAAATTCCTGGGAATTCTTCCTTCTTCGCGTCCCGGATGTAATTTATTCCTCTCTGTTATCTCAGCTGTTTTTTCCTCGATGAAACTCGCGTTTTCTCCTTCCTTCGATTGAAATCCTGGAGCTTCTCGATGACGATCCAGACCCAACGGCGGAAAAAAGAATCTGAAGATGGCGCCCCAAAGGTGGGACTTCCGCAGGAAGCACGACGACGTCACGAGTGGTGCACCAAATGGTGGGACGTCGACGCCCACCTGGGCTACGAAAAAATCCCCCCAAAAAACAAAAGAAAGACTACGAATCCGGACCCAACCACCAGATCGCGGAATAATGCACAGCATAGTGAATCCAGAAAGATTCACGCTGCAAAATGCTTGCTATCCTGGCATGACTGGGATAGGCTAGCGCTTTTGAGGTGTCTATGGTGGCACAGAGGTATTGTTTAACACGGGACAGTTGCAGATGGGACTTCGTGTGGCTTACTGTGAAGCCCAGTTCATGAAGTAGTTGGATAGTGGTGTGCGTGTGTTGTACACATTGGTTGTATGAGCTGGCTTTTATGAGCCAGTCTAGGTATGGGAAGACGTGGATGTTTGGTCTTCGCAAGTGTGCTGCCAGTACCGCTGGGCACTTGGTAAACACCCGTGGTGACTCCGAATGGGAGTACTTTGAATTGATAGTGTCGACTGTCAACTACAAATCTGAGAAACTTCCTGTCAGCTTTGTGAACGGGAATGTGGAAATAGGCGTCCTTGAGGTCTAGGGTGGCAAGGAAGTCGTTCTGGGAGAGAAGGGGGAAGTACCTGCTGGAGTGTGACCATGTGGAAATGGTCTGAGTGTATGTAGTGGTTTAGGGGTCTGAGGTCCAGGATGGGCCTTCGAGTGTTGTCCCTTTTCGGTATGAGAAAATATAGGGAGTAAACTCCTATGTTTTGTTGGTGGGCAGGAACTGGTTCTATTGCACTTTTTTGTATGGGCGCTGTTTGTGTGGAATGTTTGGGGGAGGGGTAGATGTTAGTTCGATGCAGTAGCCTGACCAAATTATCTGTGTCACCCATCTGTCTGAGGTGATGGTAGTCCAGACAGGAAGGAAATTGTGGCGTCTGCCCCCGACCGGAGTGGGATGGTCTGGGGGGAGTAGAGGGAAGTCATTGTGCAGGGGAGGAGGCAGAGCGGGAGGTGTTAGTTTTGCCTCTGCCTTTGTTTTTAGCCCTGTAGCCGCCTCTCTGGTAACCCCTAGTGAAGGTTGTGAGAAAGTGACTCTATATACTGTTCCCAAATAGGTACAGGGTGTACAGAGTCCACAGTCCCCCAGAGGCTGCTAGAGGTCAAAGTTAGGTATGACCTTACTCTCAAAAGTGGTAGCTTGGTCGAGCAGTAAGGCAGTGTCAGAGGACAGTGTAAAGCATTTGTTGCACACACTCAGTCAGCAAATGGTCTCACATACTCAAGAACTGAACTCTAGGCCAATTGTTTATATATAAAAAATATATGCTTGTTTTATTTTAGAACAAACAATAGGTATTAAAATATACTTTCTCAGAATGAGATGCTTTATATAGATACTTTTGCAATATGCAATTGACTTTTGTAGAAAGTTACAAGTGGTTGCAATAGGCAACACAATTGTAAACACAATAATGCTTTGAGCTCAATGGAAGTTTCAAGTTATTTGCAACAGATTACTTTTGGAATTCCATGACTGGATCCTAGATTCAATCCTGGGTCAGTACTTGGAACCAAGTGATAAAAGTCGACTTAATTACTGATGATTTTTAGACAATATTTTGCTATTTTAAAAGTTGACACTTAGAAAATATTTCATAGAAAACAGTCAATGATTCCCTAGGGCAGAAAATTCAAGTTGCAGGTATAGTATGTTCTCATTACTTTTGTAATCCAGTACTGGGTGCCTAGACTCAGTACTGGGGCTTTTATCCAAAACAGTAAAGTAATTACGTTTTCAGAAATTACACGATTTTTAAAGAATATTTAAAGTTTGCAGAAATTGACACTTAAAAGAAATTTCCCAGAAAAACAGTCAATGATTTCCTACGGGAGAAAATTGGGTTACTGGTAGGTACAATTGTAAGTATTTTTCAGAGTCAGTGCTGGGCACCAAGATCCAGCACTGGGAGCTCACCTAATAGCAGGTGAGTATTTTTGTTTTCGTTACTCGGCTGATTTTTGGTGAATATTTTACTTTTTGAAAAGTCCACACTTAGAAGAAATTTCAGGAAAAATTAGTCAATGTTACCCTATGGAGAAAATTAAGTTATCGGTTTAAAGGTAAGAACTCGACTGGTAGAGTTAAGGTTCTGGGCATAGACTCAGGGGTCTCCCAGGGTCAGGTAGGTACAGTTAGTTCACCCTCAGCAGCACAGGGGTGCAGAGAGATTTAGGCCCAATGTTATCCTATGAGAGGTAGGGGTGCCTTGGTAGGTGGCTGCTGACTAGCAGGCCATGCGGCTGTGGGAGCTGGGCTCCTGGTCACTTACTCAGGGCAAGTGAGGAAGTAGATAGGTGTAGAGGTTGCACTGCCAGGGCCACTCGGACGGCTGGGTGCAGGGTGCTTTTGAACCTTCGGGCGCTCAATTGATTTCAATGGGAAAGCTCCGGTTTAGAAAAAGACTGCAAGCTCGGGGACGAAGATTCTTCAGGTGCCACCACCACTTCGAGAGGTAAGTTGGGTAGTTGGAGGATAGGTAGGTACCCTGGGATTGGGCACAGGGGGCCGTGGGGCGCCGGGTGCAGGGGTGCCTTTTGGTGTTAGGAAATCTTACCCTCTGTTGATCGCGGTTGGGGGGAGACCTGGTTCTGAGGCTGCAGGCTTCTTCAGGAGTGTCGAGTGAAGTCCTTGGGTGCCAGACTCGGGGTCACAGTCACCGTAGGGTCGTCCTCGTGGTCTTTGTTCACTCCGGCACAGGCCAGGCTTGGCGGGTGCAGAGTGTGCTGGGTTCGAGGTTCCGGGCTGCTGCCAGGGCCTCTAAGGGTGGCACAATGAGTGGTGCAGCCCTTAGAGGCCTTCCCTGGTCACAAGGCCCTGGGTGCCTAGGGTACCATTTACCAGGGGCTGACATGTGGCCAGGGTTTGCCAATTTGTGTTTTAGGGACAGAACATAGGCCCTGGGCACCTGATTAGCAGGAGTCCAGGGCACACTCAGTCAAAGTACATTCAGCAATTCAGCAAAAAGTGGGGGCATACCATGCAAGATAGATGGCACTTTCTCACAAAGGTGGATTGGGTAGGGGCCTTATAGGAAGTGGAGGCGCTGTCGGAGGAGTAGCCTCTGGAGTTGCTTCTAAATGAAGAGCGCCGAAAGGAGCGCCTGGGCGCTTGCGACTTCAAGGCTCCCATAGATTTTGCTGTGTCTGTCTCCTTTTTCATTTTTTCAAGGGCAACATCGAGATTGGGGCCAAACAGATGTTGCTCGTCAAAGGGGTGGTTGAGGATGGAACTCTGCACCTCAGGTTTGAAACCTGAAATTCGTAGCCAGGCATGCCTACGCAGGAGGACGCTGGTGTTAATTGCTCTAGAGGCGGTATCACCTACATCGAGGGCGCAACGAATGGAGGTTTGGTTTTACCCTCCTGGATTAGCTCGTTGGCCCTATTCTTGTATTTGTCAGGGAGGTATTGCATTATGGCTTCCAGTTCATCATAATGTGCCCTGTCATATCTTGCTAAAAGCGCTTGGGTGTTTGCAATGCGCCATATGTTGGCAGCCTGGGATGCAGTTCGATTGCCAGAGGCGTCCAGGAGTTTAGACTCCTTATCGGGTGGTGGAGCCTCACTTGATGACTGGGAGTTTGCACGCTTCCTCGCATTGGAGACTACTAGGGAGTCTAGTGGTGCGGGGCCTCTGATGTAGGTGGGGTCTGTAGGGGTGGCCTTATAGTTTCTCAATGCGAGGGCTGATGACCCTGGCCCTGACCGGGTCTTTAAAGACCTCCGGTGCGTGCTTATTAACTCCTTTAAGCATGGGTAGAATGGAAGAGGCCCTCTGTGTAGTGTCAAAAGTATCTAGGAGGAAGTCCTCCTCCACAAGTCTGTATGGAGATCAACTCCGTGGTAGTGTGCAGCCCTATGGAGCAGTTGGTTAAACCCCAGTGTGTCTTCAGGGGGTCTTGAAGGGTAAAGGTCATCCTGCGGGACGTTAGGGATGTCTGGGATGTTGTAGTCGTCCCATAGGTCTGGGGAGCCTGTAGGAGTGGGGTCCCCTGTGGGCTGGTCATGCGGCCCGACCCCTGTGTTGTCGTAGACATCGTCATCATCCTCATCAGGAGAGCGTGTGGGAGAATGATGAGGTGGGGGAGGCGGAGGAGAAGGAGGAGGGGGTGAAGGCAGTCTCAAAGGCAAGGTAGCAAAGTCACTTCTCTTTGGAGGTGGAGCTGGGGCAGGCTTGTCCAGCGTTCTCTTTTTGATACTGAGCATCAAATGTCCAGTTTTTGGGTCCTTCACAAGTGATTTTTTGTAGTGGATCGGGCCGAAATAGTTCATCTGTGGGGGGCCGATCATTCGGTGCCGGAGGTGTCAGCAGTTAGTTTTAGGTTTCGATTCGGCATTGGTTCGTTGTTTTAAACCATGGGGCTTTGAAATGTGTTTGTTTCCTCTGTTCCGAGGTCACTTTTGGCTTCGAGGTGTGGGATTCGAGGGCCTTTGGTTTTTTGCTCGGCTCCGGGGATGGTGTCGGTACCGAGGAGCTAGTGCCAGTCTTCGGCACCGAGTGCTTCGGTGTGGAGCTCGGCACGGAGGAGGAGCAGGCCATCTTCTTTTTAGGTGTTGGTGCCGAGGAGTGTTTCTCGGCACCGACGGCAGGCTGGCTCGAGCCCGAGCCGCCAGAAGGCTTGATGGGGTTTTTAACCGGGCCCGAAAGTGAGGTATGTGAAGCAGTGTCTTTGGTCGTGCCTAGGCCCGAGGCTTGACCGAAGCCTTTTTCGATGTCGTCGAGGGTGGGGGTCGATGTTAGTACTCACGCCCCTCTGTGCCGGAGTGATGTCCTCGACATCGGAGTCGTCCACTTCGGAGGCGCTGACGAGGCCCTCTTCGGTGTGCTGCTCTTCCGGAACATGGACGCCTTCTCCGAAGACGTCGTCCGGGATGGAAGTCGACGAGTGAGCCATTCTTCTCCTTGGTCCCGAACAGTCTTCTTCAAACGGAAGGATTTGCAAGCCGGACAGTCTCTTGCCTCGTGTTCTGGGGAGAGGCAGAGGTTGCACACCTCATGTAGATCGGTGTGGGGAAACTTCGACCCACATCGAGGACACTTTTTGAATGGCGTCCTTTCCATCAGCCAGGACAGGAGGCCAGGTAGGCCCGAAGGTCTTCGTCGACGACCCGAATCGAAGACCTCGAATGATTAGTCGCGTAGAGTGTGGAGATCGCAACCGAAACAATACCGCGGAAAGGGAAAGGATTGCGCACCGATAAAAAAAAAACGGTTCGGAACCGAAGCGCTAACACATCTGAGCCCGATGGCGGAAAGAAACAATCTGAGCATGGAGCCGAAGCCTATCCACAATACGATCCAAAGGAGGAGTCACATACCTCGTGACTTCCAAAGAATTCCAAGAGGAAAAACTGCAAACATCCGGGCCCAACACCAGATGGCGATCTATGCACAGTGTGTAATCTGCAGCTCATATGCCTCGAACATACTGTTCCCAAATAGGTACAGTGTGTACAGAGTCCACAGTTCCCAGAGGTTTGGCAGAGGCTAAAGTTGGATATAACCTTACTTTCTAAAATGGTAGCTTGGTCGAGCAGTAAGGCAGTATCAGAGGACAGTGTAAAGCATTGGTCTCACACACTCAGCCAGCAAATGGTCTCACACACTCAAGAACTGAACTCTAGGCCAATGGTTTCTATATGAAAAATATATGCTTGTTTTATTTTAGAACCAATAGGTATTAAAATATACTTTCTCAGAATGAGATGCTTTAGTTAAATACTTTTGCAATATGCAATTGACTTTTGTAGGTAGTAGTTACAGGTTGTTGCAATAGGCAACACAATTTCAAACACAATAATACATGGAGCTCAATGGAAGTTTTAAGTTACTTGCAATAGATTACTTTCAGGACTACTTTTCTAACTCCAGGACTGGATCCTAGATTCAGTCCTGGGCCAGTTCTTGGAAACGAATGAGTAAAGTCGACTTAGTTACAGTTGTGATTTTTAGGCAATATTTTGCTATTTTAAAAGTTGACACTTAGAAGAAATTTTATAGAAAAACAGCCAATGATTCCCTATGGGGAAGAAATTCAAGTTACAGGTATGGTATGTTCTTGTTACTTTTCTAATCCAGTACTGGGCTCCTAGGCTCAGTACTGGGACCTCTATCTAAAACAGATAAGCAATTACGTTTTCACAATTGGTACAATTTTTAAAGCTTGCAAAAAACGACACTTAGAAGAAATTTCATAAGAAACCAGTCCATGTTACCCTATGGAGGAAAATTGGGTAATCAGCTTTTGGGTAAGTACTCGACTGGCAGAGTTAAGGTTCTGGGCACAGACTCAGGGGTCTCCCAGGGTCAGGGAAGTACAGTTGTTTACACCCTCAGCAGCACAGGGGCAGCCGGGTGCAGAGTGAGTTAGGCCCAATGTTATCCTATGGGAGGTACGGGGGCCTTGGTTGGTGGCTGCTGACTAGTAGGCCAAGTGGCTGTGGGAGCTGGGCTCCTGGTCACTTGTTCAGGGCAAATGGCGAAGTAGATCAGTGTAGAGGTGACACTGCCAAGGCCACTCGGGCGGCTGGGTGCAGGGTGCTTTTGAGCCTTCGGGTGTTCAATGGATTTCAATGGGAAAGCTCCTGGATGAACAAAGGCTGCAAGCTCGGGGACGAAGTTTCTTCAGGTGCCACCACCACTTCGAGAGGTAAGTTGGGTAGTTGGAGGATACGTTGGTACCCAGGAGTTGGGCACAGGGGTGCCTTTTGGTGTCGGGAAATCTTACCCTCTGTTGATCACAGTTGGGGAGGGGGTACCTGGTTCTTAGGCTGCAGGCGTCGTCAGGAGCGTTGAGGCGAGTCCTTGGGTGCCGGATTCGGGGTCAGTCGCCGGGCGGGGGGACGTCCTCGGGGGTCTTTGTTCACACTGGCACAGGCCAGGCTTGGCGGGTGCAGAGTGTGCAGGGTTCGCGGTTCCGGGCTGATGCCAGGGGTTAGAAGCTGGTTTTGAGCAGAGCCTCTGCTCATGGGAGTCCCAGGTGCTTAGAGCCAAAAGGTAGCCAGGTCCTCTGGGGTTTGTGAGGTTGCTGGCCACAAGAGGTGCCGGGATTCAGCAGGAGCAGGGTCGACAGGCCGGTAGGGCTGAGGCCAAAGCAGTTGGTGTCTTCCTCTTCTTAGCAGCTGCACAGCAGGTCGTCTTCTTGCTCTTTTTAGTTTTTCAGAATGTGGAATCAGGGGAAGGAAGGTTCAGGGTGCCCCTAAATACTAGATTTAGGGGCAATTACAGGTAGGTAAAGGGCAGGGACCAATGGGTCTCTGCCCTGAGGTGGGTACACCCCTTATCCTGCCACTCTCCAGTGGGAGGGGGGCAGTAGCCTAGTCCTGATTGGGCAGGGCCTCCCATCTTCAAGATGGCGAGAGACCGGAGATGTGCTTCACCTCGCCTCACCCACCTGAGGGGTGGGGTTGGCAGGCTGGCACATCCCCTGTCCTTATTTGGGGTTTCCAGCCAGTCTTCCCGCCAGAGTGGGGGTTGGAACCGGTGGGGGCCAGATTGCTGGGTACAGCAAGTGGCCTGGGGAAGCGCTCAGAGGCGGCATGCCTTTGAAGCTTCCCCCTGTCTATCCTGGGGGAGGAGACCTAGCACCTCGCCCAGGATGTGCATTGTTGCAGGCCCAGGAGAGCGGGGGCCCTCCTACCCAGGGATCCAGCAACATGTCTGCTGTGTGGCAGCCTAGGCAGCCTCCCAGACCAGACGTGGATTGCAGGTTAGGTTTCAGGGGGCATCTCTAAGATGCCATCTGTGGGGCTTAATACATTAAATACCACACTGGCATCAGTGTGGATTTAATGTGCTGAGCAGTTTGATACCAAACTTCTCAGTCTTCAGTGCTGCCATTATGGTGCTGTGGAGTTCGTGTTTGACGAGCTCTCAGCACCATGTACTCTTAAATGGCAGCACTGCACTTAGTGCCCAGGAATGGACCTGGGTACTGTAGGGGCACAGGGCTCATGCTCCTGTGCCCACACCACTGGCATAGGGCACCCAGCTAGAGGGGTGGCTGATGTTACCAGGGCAGTGTAGGTGGTGGGCATGGCACACAGGGATGTGTGCCATGTTGACTCTTTGTTTTGTCTTGTAACGAGACACTCAGCCTGCAAGGGCAGTGTGTGTGTGTGTGTGTGTGTAAGGGTACAGGGCCTCGAAGGGTGGCACAATGAGTGCTGCAGCCCTTAGAGGCCTTCCCTGGTCACAAGGCCCTGGGTACCATTTACCAGGGGCTGACATGTGGCCAGGGCTTGCCAATATAGGCCCTGGGCACCTGATACGCAGGAGTCCAGGGCACACTCAGTCAAAGTACATTCAGCAAAAAGTGGCGGCATACCATGCAAGAAAGATGGCACTTTCTCACAGTGACCCCCAGTTGGAGAGGTAAGTTGGGCTTCTGGGACACCGTCTGTTTGGCCAGCCAAGGCTGCGGGGCATCAGTAGGCATTGGGTTTTCTTACCAGCTCCAGTCGCGGTCGGGGGATCCTACAGAAAGAGGCTGCAGGCTTCACTTGGAGATTCGAGGCAGATCAGAGGTCACCCGATCTCAGGTCAGGATCGCCGGGGAGACTTCCTTGAGGTGTTCGGCAACTTGAACTCGGGACGTGGGCGTCGGGTGCAGACTCGCTGTTTTGGCTGGAGTCTAAACTTTCGTGAGCGAATCCGGTGCTCATAGGAGAAAGTCTTTCTTGGGGAAGGCAGGGCAGGTCCTCGAGGTTGCTGGCTGCAGGACACTGGGATTTCGCTGGCGCAGGTTCAAGGGGGAGGGGACAGGCCGTCAGGGCCCGGGCCAAGTCAGTGGGCATCCTCCTCCTCTTAGTTTCAGGACGGGTCTTCCGTTCTTCTCTTCTTGCTCAGTTCTGGTCTGAGGAGGCAAGGTACAGGGTTGCCCCTAAACACTAAATCTAGGGGGCGTTACAGGTAAGTAAAAGTTGGGATCCCTTCCTTGTTGTGGGTACACTCCCCCCTATTACGCCACCGTCGGGGGGGGGGGGGGGCATATGCCTCTCTGGTTGGCTCCCCCCCCCCCCATCAGCAAGATGATGAGGACTGAAAGTTGTGCTTCACCTTGCCAACCCCACCTCTCAGGTGGAGGGGGCAAAGGTGAGCACCCCTCACTTGGTTTTTCCTGCTGATTCTCCCACCCAAAGCAGGGCTCAGAACCAGTGTGGCCAGTAGCTGGAAGCAGCAAAGGGCTGGGGTAGCTCACAAAGGCAGCAAGCCTTTGAAGCTTTGTGGACCCTGCCCATCCAGGGGGAGGAGGCTTGGCACCTCGTCCTAGCTTGTGCATTGTTTCAGACCCCCAAGAGCAGCAGGCTCTCGACCAAGGGATCAAGAAACATGTCTGCTAGTGGCAGCTGGCGAGCAGCCACTCAGCTAGGACACTAGTTAGGTTGTTTTTCAGGGGGCATCTCCATGACGCCCTCCGAGTGCCTTTTTGCTTTAAGTCCCACACTGGCATCAGTGTGGGTTTAATGTGCTGAGAAGTTTGATACAAAACTTCCCTGTTTTCAGTAAAGCCATTATGGTGCTGTGGAGTACAGAATGACAAACTTCCAGCACCATATACTGTTAATGGCATTACTGCACTTAAAACGCCTAAGAGTTGGTTTAGACACTGTAGGGGTACACGGCTCATGCACCTGCACCCTCACCACTGGTATAGTGCACCCAGCAAGAGGGGTGGCTTACATATGCCAGGGCAGTGGATCTTAGGCATGGCACACAAGGATGTGTGCCATGTCGACTCTTGTATGGTACCATTTACAAGGGACTTGCATGTGGCCATAGAGTGTCAATTGGTTTTGGTCCCAAAGCAGTTTATGGAATGACCATATGACCTGGGTACCTGGTTGGCAGGAACCCCGTGCACTCCTAAAGTACATCAACAGTTTGGCAAAAAGTGGGGGCAACCATGCAAAAAGAGGGCACTTTCTTACGACCATCCCCTATCATGATCAAGGAAAGGGTCTAGTTGAAAGGTTTCAGAAACAAAATCTAGGTCATTATCCTGGGGTGAGAAACTCAGGAGATGGGATGTTCTTCTCCCATGCCTACTATTCGCATACGAGTGGTCCCTAAAAAGGCGTTGGTGGACTCAGCCCTACCCAATCAGAGACAAAGGGGGAAATCACCTACATGGTGGAACTGGGTATCCCCATGTGCCCTCACAGGGTCATCCACATGAAAACACTAAAGTTGATCATGGCAGATCTCACCATGTTGATGGTGACAGAGGAGAGGAAGAAGACAGTGAACCTCTCCCTGACCTTGTCCTCTAATGCCCAGGATGGAAGTGTGGAAGGAGCAGTGCTCTCCTCCACATGGCGTACCCATGATGGGGACACCCTAACAGCTTATCTACAAAGAGCAAAATATACAGACTGTCAGATTAAAGCCAACAACAAAGCTTAGGTTTCCAAAATGCTGGAGTTGGGGGTGACTGAGCCTACCAGTAGTCCATGGGCCACCCCTATGGTACTGGTGCTCAATCCCAAAGGTGGTAAGCCTGAGAACAGGGGCCCTCATTGTAATCACTTATACTGATTCCCACCCTATAGCAACACCTCATTGTAGTGTTCGACTTTCTGGGTAGCGGGGCAGAGCCACCCAAGGCCTACTCAAGGGAGGTGGTGTGGGCTAGTAATCACAATTTACTGGGATGCAATAATAAAACTCAATAAATTGTCTAGCCTGTGCGTTTTATTTCAAAAAGTAGATACTACTCAATACTATGCAGTAATTTACAAACAAACATAAGGCTGGTGGCACAATTACAGCTGACCCCAAAGGGTCAAGTTCTACAAAGTACATGTCAAAAGCATAATCATTTTAAGTGTAAATGCACTCAATGTCAATAAAGCATATGGACTTTGATCAGTAATCACTTTCACCATTCTGGTCACCATTCCTATATCAATGAAGCATTTAGAAATGAACACTGTCAACATTATTTCAACTTAGCATTTCAAAATTACTTTCCCTTTTGAGGGTGCGTTTAAAAAATATATTCTTTCAAGTCAGGGAAACGCAATTATAAAAATCGCCCCTGAGGGCACCATATTTTGATCATATACGTAACCATAGACTTTTCCCCAACAGGGCGATGTACAACACACATTCCTTTAAACACCTTCAGGCCATGAGTGTAGCCACAGACTACAGACTTGGCCCAATAGTGGGCGCAGCACTCAGAGCTATAGAGCTGAAGCTGCTACCTGGGGAGTGCTTATAAACCTGAACCAAGCTTAGGGTGGTTATCTTCTCCTTGATTTTTTGAACCTACGGTCAACTTTAAGACAACATTTTGTGGAGGGGGTATCTGCTGCCCTCCTACAGTTTCACCACACGCCTTTTATCTTATTCCCTCCTACAGTTTCACCACACGCCTTTTATCTTATTCGTGGTGGTTCCTGCCAGTTTGGGGCCATACCAACAGCAGAAACGGTGGATTGTGTTGGGGTGCTCGGGGGGGGGGGGGGGGGGGTGGGGGGGGGGGGTTCCTGGTCCCATCGGATAGCCACCACGTGCCTCCTTACTTGGGGCCAGCATAGAAAGCCCACCTTTGGCAGGCTGCAATGGGAGCAGGCAGTTCTCTCTCCCTGCTTCATGTGGTGGCAGGCTGCGCGAGCGAGAGTGCGCGAGCGAGAGTGCGCGAGCGAGAGTGCGCGAGCGAGAGTGCGCGAGCGAGAGTGCGCGAGCGAGAGTGCGCGAGCGAGAGTGCGCGAGCGAGAGTGCGCGAGCGAGAGTGCGCGAGCGAGAGTGCGAGCGCGAGTGCGAGCGAGAGTGCGAGCGAGAGTGCGAGCGAGAGTGCGAGCGAGAGTGCGAGCGAGAGTGCGAGCGAGAGTGCGAGCGAGAGTGCGAGCGAGAGTGCGAGCGAGAGTGCGAGCGAGAGTGCGAGCGAGAGTGCGAGCGAGAGTGCGAGCGAGAGTGCGAGCGAGAGTGCGAGCGAGAGTGCGAGCGAGAGTGCGAGCGAGAGTGCGAGCGAGAGTGCGAGCGAGAGTGCGAGCGAGAGTGCGAGCGAGTGTGCGAACGAGTGTGCGAGCGAGTGTGAACGAGTGTGCGAGCGAGTGTGTGAACGAGTGCGCGAGCGAGTGTGAACGAGTGCGCGAGCAAGAGTGTGAACGAGTGCGCGAGCAAGAGTGTGAACGAGTGCGCGAGCAAGAGTGTGAACGAGTGCGCGAGCAAGAGTGTGAACGAGTGCGCGAGCAAGAGTGTGAACGAGTGCGCGAGCAAGAGTGTGAACGAGTGCGCGAGCAAGAGTGTGAACGAGTGCGCGAGCAAGAGTGTGAACGAGTGCGCGAGCAAGAGTGTGAACGAGTGCGCGAGCAAGAGTGTGAACGAGTGCGCGAGCAAGAGTGTGAACGAGTGCGCGAGCGAGAGTGTGAACGAGTGCGCGAGCGAGAGTGTGAACGAGTGCGCGAGCGAGAGTGTGAACGAGTGCGCGAGCGAGAGTGTGAACGAGTGCGCGAGCGAGAGTGTGAACGAGTGCGCGAGCGAGAGTGTGAACGAGTGCGCGAGCGAGAGTGTGAACGAGTGCGCGAGCGAGAGTGTGAACGAGTGCGCGAGCGAGAGTGTGAACGAGTGCGCGAGCGAGAGTGTGAACGAGTGCGCGAGCGAGAGTGTGAACGAGTGCGCGAGCGAGAGTGTGAACGAGTGCGCGAGCAAGAGTGTGAACGAGTGCGCGAGCAAGAGTGTGAACGAGTGCGCGAGCAAGAGTGTGAACGAGTGCGCGAGCAAGAGTGTGAACGAGTGCGCGAGCAAGAGTGTGAACGAGTGCGCGAGCAAGAGTGTGAACGAGTGCGCGAGCAAGAGTGTGAACGAGTGCGCGAGCAAGAGTGTGAACGAGTGCGCGAGCAAGAGTGTGAACGAGTGCGCGAGCAAGAGTGTGAACGAGTGCGCGAGCAAGAGTGTGAACGAGTGCGCGAGCAAGAGTGTGAACGAGTGCGCGAGCAAGAGTGTGAACGAGTGCGCGAGCAAGAGTGTGAACGAGTGCGCGAGCAAGAGTGTGAACGAGTGCGCGAGCAAGAGTGTGAACGAGTGCGCGAGCAAGAGTGTGAACGAGTGCGCGAGCAAGAGTGTGAACGAGTGCGCGAGCAAGAGTGTGAATGAGTGTGCGAGCGTATGAGTGAGCGAGCGTGTGAATGAGTGTGCGAGCAAGAGTGTGAATGAGTGTGTGAGTGAATGAGTATGTGTGTGAATGAGTGAGTGTATGAGGCACTGCTGGTGCCGGTTGCTTGGCTGTATCTTGGGTTTCATAGCAATATTTTTCTTCATCTTGGGCTAATTTTGTGGACAACATCTTGCAAGGAGCTTCAGCTCCGCTGGGTGAAATCCTTTTTTTATCCTCTACATTTGTAGGCCACCACCTTTTACTCTGGTTCTCAATCTTTAGGAATCTTTTAAAAACCTTTTAGAGTAGCGTAGCTCTTACTAAAGACCAGAGACCCAAACACATTCTAAGTTCTTTGTGTCGACTTGACCCAAGAATACTGGATCAATGTTAACAAATCAAGTGGCTAGCTCCAAGAGAGCTATAACAATATTTGGAGTGGTATTTTGGCAGCAACTTATTTTGCCATACTGAATCAAATGTCTAAACCCCCATGATTCACCTTCCCACCAAGGGAGCCCCGATTGTTCATCTTTGACACCCTGACAAAGTTCTTACAGGTATTAACATGGCTATCCAATCTAGTGTACCCCTTAATGTAGACCAGGTCCAAGATAAGTCCTCACATGTTTTAGTGTTTCCTATTTTCGGTTTGAAAAATTGGTTTTAGCTGGTGCTACACGTGCCAATACAGACCACTAAGCTATATTTTCTCCATACTTTAAAAATCACCCCTTGAGACTGTGTACCTGATGGATGTGGTGCGTGGTCTGTGCTCCCTGGAATCCATCACCCAGCCCACATGGCATTCCATTGGGGGATTCGAGCTGTGTCGAGTCTTTCTCTTTCGGGGAGTCTGACGGATAAAAACAAAAGTTAGCATAATTGTGCTTGATGGTCCACATCTTTAAGGGTGTTACTCCATAACAACTAAGAAAACACTTCATATCCTTTTCCATATCAGAAAGATTGATGGAAACCTAGAGTGTCACCAAGCACAGTGTTTCAACAAAGGTTCTTATACTAATTCTACAGGGGAAGAAACCTTTTTCAAGTTCGTCAGGAAAGAAAAATGCTACTTACCTAGTAAGCATCTGTTTGTAGCATGTAGTGCTGTAGATTCACACGATCTGCATATTCCTGCCATCTAGTGGGCTTGGACATATATAACTTATTTATCTAGTAAAAAGTCTTTTGAGTCACAAGGCATAGTGACTCCTGCTACTGGAAATGCTCATGGGCATCAGCTCCATTGTTAAGATTCTTTTCACGCATGACAGGCGAGGATGAAATTTACGAACAAGAAACAGAAAAAGCTGTCCATGCAAAGCGTTAGAGAATGCATCTGCAACAACCTAAGGCTTCTGAAGAGGAAGGGTAGGCATATGCAAATCTACAACACGACATGCCATGAACAGATGTTAACAGGGTAACATTTTTCTGTTAGTGGCATGTGTAGCAGTGAATAAACATGCTCTTCATAGACTAAAACAGGAGTGGTTTTGAGCATTTCCCTGAGCATAGGGAGGAAGTGCAAAGTGCACTGGGTGGAGGACAGCGTCTCCACAAGAGAGCCTTCATCCTCTTGAACCTCATGCACCTCCACCTTGTACAAGCCGGCAGCCAGATGCATAACCTCATTGGATGAGGTAGAGTTATCTGGTAGGGATGGTTAGGCGGGGAAAGGCCTGGATCAGTCTACCTGGGTAGGTAGATATCCTTCCTCCCACAGGTCACCATATGGCTGGGGAGTCAAATAGGGCGCCATTGGGATCCAGTGGCTAGCGTGGCTATCCCACCACCGCCGCTTTCGAAGAATGTGGAGCGCCCCCTGGTAATTAGGCAGGAGGTGCTCCTGGTGGCTGAGGAAATATTTGGAAGGGAGATGGAGGAGAGGATGGAAGAGGAGGAGGACATGACCTAGACGTTACAGGGTTAGTGCCCCGACCCGGGCGCCTCTTAGTCTTAGTAAGTGGTTCAGCCTCCAGGCCAAGAGCCTCTTAAAAAGTCAATTTCCTCTTAGGAGGAATAGGGAATTGTGGATATGTTGAAGGCCCTGCAGAATGGGCTGCTCTTTATCCCCGGATGCAGTGGAGGATGGGGGTTTGGTTAACAGGCGCTTCAGCACCAAAGATGGTTTCTGGCTCGTTGGCACCAAGAAAGGTTCAGGCTCTGATGGAGTCTTCGAAGATGGGCTTGAAGTTGTCTTCGATGCTGGTGCCAGGAGCAGAGAAAAAGACATTGGAGTAGACCTTGCAGGGTACAGGGCTCCAGGTGGGGGGGGGTCTACTAGATCCCAGTTAACAAACCCACCAAGGACTGCAACAACGTCGAAATAGTGCTTTAGAATGGTTTGCTTAACCAACCGGTCAGGAGAGGCAGTACGGGCCGACGGTCACCGCGATTTGTCGACCCAGATCTAAGTGGAGACACGTCTGAATCGGGCAGCGGAAAAAAAATAACCTAACAATGGAGCAGTGGACCAGTATAAGGAGTCACTACCTCGGGACTCAAAAGGCTTCTGAGAAGAAAAACAAGCTGCACACATCCGAGCCAAACACTAGATGGTAAGAGTGTACACAGCATGTGTATCTACAGTTACACATGCCACGAACATTAGCATTCCGTTTGGTAACCTGAAAAACTAACAGAATGGAGTTAATATGCTAGAGGCAAACAGATCTTTGTAGCCCTCTGATACACAAACATGTTTGATTGATTCACTTTCACCGCTTATAAAATGCAACCTGTCCAATTTAAAGCAACAGACGTGTAGGAAGCTGGATTTGTATATAATACAATAAAAGCAAGGTATAGTGTGCAGAGTCCAGTGGATACCCAAAGATAAGCAGAGGCTAAAGTAGATAATACCTTACTCTATTTTTGGTAGTGTGGGAGAGCAGCAAGGTTTTATCAGATGGCATTTAATGTTCAGTAAATAAATCATTTTACACACAAAGACAAATTCTGACCAATTGGTTTTGTATAAAAAATAACATTTTGTTGAATTTTATTTCAAGAACCAAGGTAGACCTGGTACAGGTAAGTGTAATAGTACTTAGCAAGAATAATGCTGTTGAATACAGTTTGAATGTAGATGAATGCAGTTGGATTGAGTACAGGTAAATCCCTTGTTTATAACCAGTTGAAATAACTTTTCAGTTACTATTGAAATTACTTTAGCAATTACTTTTCAAAAAAATGTTTGTTACTTTTTCTACTCCGTGTTATATGCCTAGATATCACACTTGGACATATCCTAGGTAAAATGTGAGTAAATCAGTTTTTGTAAGTGTACAGTTGCTTAAGTTTTCATACAATTTCCCAACTCTACACATTTTGCACAGAAAAGCAGACAATGCAATCCTATGGGAGGAAGGATTATGCTACATACCAAGTGTAGGAAAGTGGCTCTGTATATACTGTTCCCAAATAGGTACAGTGTGCACAAAGTCCACAGAGGTGTGGCAGAGGCTAAAGTTAGATATAACCTTACTCTCTAGAGTGGTAGCTTGGTCGAGCAGTAAGGCAGTATCAGAGGACAGTGTAAAGCATTTGTTGTACACACTCAGTCAGCAAATGGTCTCACACACTCAAGAACTGAACTCTAGGCCAATGGTTTGTATATAAAAATATATGGTTGTTTTAATTTAGAATCAACAATCGGTATCAAAATATACTTTCTCAGAATGCGATGCTTTAGTTAAATACTTTGCAAGAGGCAATTGACTTGAAATGCAATAGTTACAGTTTGTTGCAATAGGCAACACAATTTCAAACACAATAATACATTGAGCTCAATGGGAATTTTAAGTTATATGCAATTGATTACTTTCAGGATTACTTTTCTAACTCCAGCACTGGATCCTAGATTCAGTCCTGGGACAGTTCTTGGAAACGAGTAAACACGTTTTAGTTATGGTTGTGATTTTTAAGCGATATTTTTCTATTTTAAAAGTTGACACTTAAAAACTTTTTCTGATCAAATTACCAATGTTATCCTATGGAAGGAAATTCACTTAGCAGGTAAGTGGGGTTATGGTTACTTTTTCTAGGTCAGTGTTGGATCCTGGATCCAGCACTAGTGTACCGCCTGTAAGCAGTTGAGAAACTGCGTTTAAGTTATACATTAAGGAATATCGAATAGTTTCTTACCTGTCGGTGTAGTTTTGCAGCTTGAAGATCTTTCTGGATTCACTATGCTGTGCATTATTCCGCGATCTTGTGGTTGGGTCCGGATTCGTAGTCTTTTCTTTCTTTTTTTTTTTTTTTTGTAGCCCAGGTGGGCAGCGACGACCACCATTTGGTGCACCTTCCGTGACGTCGTCGTGCTTCCTGCGGAAGTCCCACCTTTGGGGCGCCATCTTCGGGTTCTTTTTTCCCTTTTTTTTTTAACCCTAGGCGATTGATTAATCCTTCTTGTCCATTTTTCTGTACGTTTTCATTTCTTGATCTTTTCCATTTCACCCCCTCTTCCTCCAGCCTCATCTTTCTGGCGGAGGTGGGTGGGTTCGCTAGTGAATCCAGAAAGATCTTCAAGCTGCAAAACTACACCGACAGGTAAGAAACTATTCGTTTTGCAGCGTGAATCTTTCTGGATTCACTATGCTGTGCATAGACTTTGTAGCGGTTTTCCTAATTTTGTGGCGGCTGGGTGGAAGATGAGCGTTGGTCGTTGAAAATGTGTTGAAGCACCTTCTGTCCAACCTGTGCTTCCTTATTCATCTGAATGTCCACGCAGTAGTGTTTCGTGAACGTGTGCACAGATGCCCAAGTTGCCGCGAGACCAATGTCCTGGATGGGCGTGTTCGCCAGGAAGGCAACAGTGGCCCCCCTCTTCCTTGTGGAGTGAGCCTGGGGCCCCTCCGCTAGCTCCTGTTCAGCCTGTTTGTGGCAGAATTGAATAGTGAGGGCAATCCACCTTGCGATGGTGCCCTTAGTCACTGGCCTACCCATGAAGCTAGTAGCAAAGGACACAAACAGCTGCTTCGACTTCCTGAGTTCCTTGGTTCTCTCAATGTAGTGCATCACCGCTCTTCTGGCATCGAGGGTGTGCAGGGCCTTTTCTGCGTTTGTAGTCGGGTTTTGGAAGAAACTTGGTATCTGAATACTCCGATTCGTGTGGAACGCCGACACCACCTTGGGCATGAAGTGCGGGTCCGTCCTCAGGACTACCCTGTCCTTGTGAATCTGAATGTAGGGTTCCTGTAGCGTTAGCGCTTGAAGCTCGCTCACCCTGCGTAGTGAGGTTATGGCCACTAGAAAGGCCGTCTTCATCGTCAACATTTGCAGTGTGGCCTTGTGAATGGGTTCAAACGGCGCCTTCATGAGTTCCGTCAGAACCACGTTTAGATTCCATGCCGGTGGCGGCAACCTTTTCGGCGGGGCCATTCTTTTGGCTCCCTCCATGAATCTCTTCACCACCTGCGAGGTGAAGAAACTACCACCCTTTTCACCTCTGGTGTAGGCAACGATCGCCGCTAGGTGTACCCTTAGGGAGCTCGAGCAGAGGTTACTCTTTAGAAGGTGTGTGAGGTACCTCAGCACTGTTGAGTCCCTTGTCATTCTGTTTTGCAGGCCTTTTTTCCTGCACCACACAGTGAATCTCTTCCATTTTGCGCTGTAGCATTTTCGTGTAGTTGGCTTCCTTGCCTCCCGTAGCACTCGCATAGTGCTGTGAGGCAATCTTAGGTGTGCGAACTCTAGGTCTTCAGGAGCCATGCCGCCAGGTTGAGGGTCTCTGGCTCTGGATGCAGGACCTCTCAGTTTTGCATTGAGAGCAGGTCTTTTCTCCTCTCGAACCTGTATGGATTGCCTTGTGCCATTTCTTGAATTTGTGAGAACCATGTCTGCCTTGCCCACTGCGGAGCCACTAGGATCAGAGTCATGTTGCTGGTTCTGCACTTGTCGAGCACTCTGTGCAACAGGGGTATCGGTGGAAAGGCGTAGGCAAATGTCCTCGACCAGCTTATCCATAGGGCATTTCCCTTGGATTGCTGATCTGGTTGCCTGGACGCGAAGCTTTGGCATTTTGCATTTTGGCGTGTTGCAAATAGGTCTATTGTGGGAGTTCCCCATCTCAAAAGCTTCTCCGCTTCCTGGCCATTGAGCTCCCACTCGTGCGATGCCGAGGTCTGCCTGCTTAGCCAGTCTGCCTCCACATTGTCCTTCCCCGGTAGGTGAATTGCCAGTAGATCTATCCTGAGAGGTATGGCCCATCTCCTATTCTCCTGCGCCAGAGAGGAGAGAGGGAACGACTGTGTCCCCCCCTGTTTGTTGATGTAGAACATCGCCGTGGTGTTGTCTGATTGAATCAACACCCTCTGGTTGAACAGGTGCCTCTGGAATGCCTTCAGGGCTAGCAGGATTGTTTTCAACTCGAGGTAATTGATATGGCGAACCGCATCTGCTGGAGCCCACAGACCCCTCACTCTGAGGTTGTCCATGTGCGCTCCCCATCCCTTTTGCGATGCGTCCGTGGTAATGGTCATTGTTGGGTTTGGTGGTGTCAGGCTTTTCCCTGCTGTCATGTTGTCTCTGTTCCACCAAGTTATCTCCTCCTGCACTGCGTGCGTAACAACCACTAGATCCTCCCAACCTCCGTTTGCTTGTGACCATTGCTGTTGTAGCCATTCCTGGAATGGTCTCATGTGCAGGCGTACGTTCGGCACCAGCTCGATACACGACGCCATCATCCCCATCATTTTGCTCACTGACCTCACTGTCAGAGCTCGCCCCTTCTGGTAGAGTCGCGTCTCCTTCAGTAGGGCATCTGTCCTCCTGTCGCTGGGCACCACTGTACTGTTCAGGGAGTAGATTTTTGCCCCCAGGAAAATCTTCACCTGCTCCGGTTCCAGCGATGACTTCCCCCAGTGAATCGAGAACCCCAGATTCGTGAGAGTATCTGTTACGCGTTTTGCGTGCTTCTCGCACTTCTCGCGTGAGTTTGCCTTGACCAGCCAGTCGTCTAAGTAGGGGTAGACGTGTATCCCCTGCCTTCGCAGGTGGGCCGCGACCGCCGACAGGCATTTTGTAAAAACCCTTGGCGCCGATTTTAATCCGAAGGCCAGGGTTGTGAACTGGTCGTGTTCCTGGTCTATGTTGAACCTTAGAAGTCCCTTGTGCCTTCTGTTTATCGGGATGTGCAGATAGGCATCCTTGAGGTCCACAGTGACCATGAAGTCTCCGTGTCTTATTTGGGGCAGTACCTCCTGCAGCGAGGTCATCTTGAACCTTTGTGTTCTGATGAACTTGTTTAAGTATCGCAGGTCCAGGATGGGTCTGAGGTTTCCGTCTACTTTCGGCACCACAAAGTAGTTTGAGTAGACCCCCTTGTTGCGTTCTCCGAACGGCACTTCCTCTATGGCTCTCTTTTCTAGGAGTTTCCGTGTTTCTTCTCTGAGTAGGGTCAGTTCTTGAGCCGATCTTTGCCTTCCCTTTGGCTTCCTGTTTGGCGGTTTTTCCTCCACATCTACGCAGTATCCGTACTGCATGGTGTTCAGTATCCACTTGTCCGTGGTTATACGCCGCCACTCGTGAAGGTAGAACCTCAGCCTTCCGCCTACTGGTGTTGTATGCTCGTAGGCTTTTGATCCTTCTTTCCCCCTTGATGTTACTGTTTCGCGCCTCACCCCTGGGGGCCTGTCGAGGGTAGGCGTTCTCCTGCGTGCTGAGTCACTTTGATGAGGGCTGGTCCCCCCCTCTCCTTCTCTGGCCACGTCCGTTCCCTCTCCCGCGAAAGGACTGGCCCCGAGGTTGGTACTGCCAGTTTTGCTTCTGCTGACCCTGTCCGTGACCTTCACCCTGCTGACCCTGCTGGAACGTCTGGTGCGACAGCCCCTGCTGGTTTCCTCCCCTACCGTAGGGTCTCCTTGAGGGATTGCCTCGCCTCATTCCCCTCAGCTGTAGGGCCCCCATGGACCTCGCCGTTTCGTTCTCTTTTTTCAGCTGGGTGAGCTTCTCGTCAACTGTTGCTCCGAACAGTGTCTCTCCATTGAAGGGGGTGCTAAGGATGTTGTTCTGCACCTCCGGTTTGAATCCCGAGATTCTTAGCCATGCATGCCTTCTCTCGGTGACCCTATGGCCATGAGTCTTGCTGAAGTCTCTGCCCCGTCCAACGCCGTCTTTATGCAGGAGTTGGCGATGTTTTTGCCTTCATCTACTAGGTGTGAGGCTCTCTGGCGGTACTCTTCGGGGAGGTGCTTTACTAGCTCCCCCATCTCGTCCCAGTGCTGGTACTGGTGTCTATTGAGGAGTGCATTGGAATTTGCCATGCGCCAGTGCATTGCGGCGTTCCTCTCGACCTTTCTTCCTGTGAGGTCTATCCTCCTGCTCTCTTTATCAGGTGGTGGGCCCGAGGTTGCTGGTACGTTGGCCCTTCTCCTGGCCGTGGAAGCTATGATGGAGTCGGCGGTCACGCTACCTTTGATGTAAGGGGGGTCCAGGGAAGAGTGCTTATACTTCTTCTCAGTCCTGGGCGTGATCGACCGGCAGGTCAATGGTTCCTTGAAAGCTTCTCTCCCCTGATTCATCACACTTGGTAGCATGGGGAGGAACTGGCTCCTAGTCTGGATGGGGAGCAGGGTCTCGAGGAGAAAATCGGCTTTCGGCTTCTCTTCGTCGAGTTTGACGCCGAAGGCTGTCGCTGCGCTCCTGACCACCATATTGTACACCCCGATGTCGTCGGGTGGCGAAGGCCTCGAAGGGTACGTGTCCACGGGCTCCTCCGGGTTTTCGGTGTCGAGATCATGCCATTCGATCTCGTGGCTGGTCGACGGTGCCGAGCCGTAGGCCGACTGATGGTCTTCTTCCTCTGCTTCCTCGTCATAATAGGTCTTGTCTTCCTCTTCGAGATCCCTCGTCAGGCCCTCGGTGTCGAATTCGTCCTCGACCTCGACGACGTCCGTCGATGAAACTGTTGGAATCTTGAATTCCTTCATCTTTGCGTCGAACTCCTTCCTTTGAAGGATGTTCTCCATTTCGGCCTCGAGCCGCCTCTTCTTTTTCTCCATCTCGGAGATGCTTTCGGCGTCGACCGCGGGTCTTTTCGTCGAAACTTGCGTCGACGTCGACCGTTCTTTCTGCGTCGATCGCCCTGAATCCTGGGTTGTCCTCGACGACCCTTGCTTTTCGGCGTCTTTCGGCACCAGGGAGTCCTTTTCGAAGGATCCGCTCGGCCTCTTGTCCATGGTTCCCCCTTTGGTCGTCGAAGTTTTCGGCGCCGGGGCTCCATTCATGGACTTTGACTCTGATTTTTTCGAGTCACCCTCGTGTCTTCGAGGTATTTTCTGTTTTGTGCTCGACGATTCTCTTACCTAGTCTTCTTTTTTCTTGTCGGTCTCTACGACCGTGAAGTTTTCGGCTGTCTCGGCGATGTTGTCGTCCTCGTCCGTGGAGAGGCCCAGATCGTAGAGAGACGGGGCCTTACCCTTGGCATCCATGCTGGCGTTGGCTCTTCTCTGCCGCTCCCTCACCCAGAGCGTCTTCGGCGCGAAGGCTGAGCAGGCGTTGCAGTCCTTACTCTGGTGTTCGACTGGCAGGCAGAGGTTGCAGACTGGATGCTGGTCCTTCTGCGCAAACTTGTGGTGGCAGTTTGGGCAGAACTTGAATGGCGTCTTGTCCATTGCGCTCAGGGCCTCTGAGTGCGCATTCTCCAAGGTCGTCGAAGAAAAAGGGGCTGAACCTCCTTTCCTCGCGCTCCTGATGAAATATCTTCCTTTCCTGTGATATCTCTGCAGTATTTGTCGACGAAACTCGCTTTTCTTTCTTCTTCCTTCGGTTGTAACTCTGGAGCTTCTCGATGACGATCCAGACCCAACGGCGGAAAAAAGAATCTGAAGATGGCGCCCCAAAGGTGGGACGACGTCACGGAAGGTGCACCAAATGGTGGTCGTCGCCGCCCACCTGGGCTACAAAAAAAAAAAAAAAAAAAAAAAAAAAAAAAGAAAGAAAAGACTACGAATCCGGACCCAACCACAAGATCGCGGAATAATGCACAGCATAGTGAATCCAGAAAGATTCACGCTGCAAA
Source organism: Triturus cristatus (assembly GCF_964204655.1). Classification (NCBI taxonomy): domain Eukaryota; kingdom Metazoa; phylum Chordata; class Amphibia; order Caudata; family Salamandridae; genus Triturus; species Triturus cristatus. The sequence continues at coordinate 792,454,557 of NC_140590.1, forward strand.
ATTATAAGTTTGCAAAATCTCACAGAAAAACAATGGTTTCCTATGGAAGAAAATTCGCGTTACGGGTAAAGTATGTTCTTGTTACTTTTGTAATCTAGTGCTGGGCTCCTAGGCTCAGTACTGGGACATCTATCTAAAACAGTTAAGTAATTACGCTTTCACAGTTGGTACCATTTTTAAAGAATATTAGTAGTTTGCAAAAATCGACTGAAGAAATTTCACAGAAAAACAGTCAATGTTTTCCTATGAGAGAAAATTGAGTTAGTGGTAAGTAAGGTCGTAAGTACTTTACAGGGTCAGTGCTGGGCACCAAGATCCAGGACTGGGATCTCTCCTAATAGCAGTTGAGTATTTCCGTTTGTTACTCGGTTGATTTTAGGTGAATATTTTAAAGTTTAGAAACTCCACACTTAGAAGAAATTTCAAGAGAAACCAGTCAATGTTACCCTATGGAAGAAGGAATATGCTACTTAGCAGTATGCATCTGTTCTTGGCATGTAGAGCTGCAGAGTTGTACACTTAACATAGATCGCCATCTGGTGTTGGGCCCGGATGTTTGCAGTTTGTTTTTGTTCTTTGGACAGTCTTTGGAAGTCACGAGTTCGGTGACTCCTCCTTCGGTCCGTACTGCGCATGGGCTTCGGCTCCATCCTCAGATTGTTTTTCGCCAACAGGGAAATGATGGAGCGTAGTAATAACAGTGAGAAACCCATGTGTGTTGTATCTAAATAAGGTGTACTGGAACGGATACAGGTAGCCGGGGAGGCGGGTGGGCGTGTACAACTCTGCAGCTCTACATGCCAAGAACAGATGCATACTGGTAAGTAGCATATTCCGTTCGAGGCATATGAGCTGCAGATTGTACACTTAGCATAGATTATATAGCAGTACCCAACCTTAGCGGCGACCACCGGTATCCGTTGCAGTGGTTTGAAAAAGTGTCTTTAGTACAGCCTGGCCCACCCTAGCTTGCTGCTTGGAATGCACATCTACACAGTAATGTTTTGTGAAGGTGTGCGGTGTAGACCATGTGGCTGCTTTGCAGATGTCATCTAAGGGTATATTCCCTAGAAAAGCCATAGAAGCCCCTAACTTTCTTGTAGAGTGGGCTTTAGGCGGAACAGATAATGTTCTTTTTGCCTTTTGATAGCAAATTTGTATGCACTTTACAATCCACCTAGCTATCCCTGATTTAGAGATGGGGTTGCCTTTATGTGGCGGAGAGAAGGAAACAAACAATTGTTTAGTCTTCCTGAAAGGTTGCGTTCTTTGTATGTAGTACAAGGCCCTTTTAACATCGAGTGTGTGTAAGGCCCTCTCTGCAACAGATTGAGGTTGCGAGAAGAAGACAGGTAATTCCACCGATTGATTGAGATGGAAGGGGGAAATGACCTTGGGCAGAAACTTCGGATTTGTGCGAAGTATGACCTTGCTGTGATGTATTTGTAGGAAGGGTTCCTGTATAGTGAACGCTTGTATTTCACCAACCCTTCTAAGGGAAGTAATAGCTACGAGAAAAGCGGTTTTCCAGGTGAGAAACTGTAGCTCACATTTATGCATTGGTTCGAAGGGCGGACCCATTAGCCGTGTAAGAACTAAATTTAGATTCCATACAGGGGAAGGTGGTGCCCTGGGAGGAATTACTCGTTTAAGGCCTTCCATAAAGGCTTTAATAGCGGGCACTCTGAACAGTGATAAATGCTGTCTGTTTTGTAGATAAGCTATTTTGTAGGCGTATGGATGAATATGCCAGGTTACACCTGTGAAGATGGAGCAGATAGCATATGATGTGCTGTGTGGATGCATCTAAAGGGTTGATTGTATTGTTACGGCAGTAAATTACAAATCTTTTCCACTTTGCGGCATAGCATGCTCTAGTGGTAGGACGTCTGGCTTCCATGATGATGTTCATGCAATCAGGGGGAAGGTTAAGGTATCCAAATTCTAAGATTTCAGGAGCCAGATCGCCAGGTTGAGCTGAGCTGGGTCCGGGTGCCTGATTTCTCCATGGTTCTGGGTTAGGAGGCATGGGGATAGGTGCAGTTTTTGATGTGGTACCACTGATAGTTGTAGTAGTGTGGTGTACCACGGCTGCCTGGCCCACGTCGGAGCTACTAGAATGAGTGTGAGGGAGTGTTGTTGTAGCTTCCTTACCACTAATGGAATTAGTGGGAGAGGTGGCAAGGCGTATGCAAATCTGCCTGACCAGTTCATCCATATCGCATTGCCCTTGGACAATGGGTGTGGGTATCTGGCGGCGAAGCTTGGGCATTTTTTGTTTTCGTGGGTGGCGAAGAGGTCTATCTGAGGATGCCCCCACTGTTGGAAGAATGGGTGAAGAACTTGTGGATGCAGTTGCCATTCGTGTAGTTGTTGCGTTTGTCTGCTGAGCAGATCTGCCATGGTGTTTTGTACGCCTGGAACGTGTTGTGCCAGGAGAAAGATGTTTTGGGGAATTGCCCATCTCCATATGCTCTGGGCTAAGCGGGAGAGCTGGGGAGAGTGTGTCCCCCCCTGTTTTTGGATATAATACATTGCAGTCATATTGTCTGTGCGAATGAGGACTGCTTTGCCCGAAATCTGTTTTTGGAAAGATTTTAGGGCTAGAAAGATCGCCAAGAGCTCCACATGGTTGATGTGGAGCGATTTTTGCTGTGGCGTCCATAGACCTTGCATTGTGAGGTGTAGGAGGTGCGCTCCCCAGCCGGAGAGCGATGCGTCCGCTGTTAGAATCACCTGAGGAACCGGGTCCAGGAACGGCCGCCCTTTGGAAAGGTTTGTGGTGTTCCACCACTGCAGAGAGTGATGTGTGCGGCCGTCCACCAACACCAGATCCATCAGCTGACCCTGGGCCTGGTTCCACTGTTGTGCTAGGCACTCTTGAAGTGGACGCATGTGGAGTCTTGCATGGGGCACTATGAAAATGCAAGACGCCATCATTCCTATGAGCTTCATAAACACTCTTGCTGGAAGAGAGTGTTGAGGAAGGAATGTTTTGCGTAAGGCTTGAATGCTTGTGATTCTGGCTGAGTTTGGATAGGCAATACCCTTGGAGGTGTCTATAGTGGCCCCGAGATATTGCTTTGTGTGAGATGGTATGAGGTGGGACTTTTGATAGTTCACCGTGAAGCCTAGCTGGTGGAGCAGTTGGATGGTGCTGTTTGTATGTTGCACACATTGGTGGTAGGACGCGGCTTTTATCAGCCAGTCGTCTAAGTAAGGGAAGACGTGAATATGTTGACGTCTGAGGTGTGCTGCTACTACCGCTAGGCATTTGGTAAACACCCGTGGTGCGGTGGTGACCCCGAAGGGGAGAACCGTGAATTGGTAATGCTGCCCGTCCACCACGAACCTGAGGTATTTCCTGTGAGAGGGGTGTATTGGAATGTGAAAGTATGCGTCTTTCAGATCCAAGGTAGTGAGAAAGTCTCCCTGACAGAGGAGCGGGAGGACTTGTTGTAGGGTGACCATGTGGAAATGGTCTGAATGTATGTAGGCTTTTAGAGGGTGGAGGTCCAGAATGGGCCTGAGGGTCCCGTCTTTCTTTGGTATTAAGAAATATAGGGAGTAGACCCCTAGATTTTGCTGATTGACGGGGACCTGCTCTATAGCGTGTTTTTGGAGGAGGGAGAGTACCTCCTGTTTGAGCAGTGTGGAATGTTCTTGAGACATTGGACGGTGCCTTGGTGGGATATTGGGTGGGGTAGATGTTAACTCGAGACAGTACCCTGACCGAATGATTTGGGTCACCCATTTGTCCGATGTTATGGACTCCCATACGTGGATAAAGTTTTGTAGTCTGCCCCCGACCGGAGTGGGATGGTCTGGGGGGAGCGGAGGGAAGTCATTGTGCGGGCGGGGTGGCAGAACGGGTGGTGTTAGTTTTGCCCCTGCCCTTATTGTTGTTGCCTCTGTAACCACCCCTTTGGTTGCCCTTTGAAAAGGTATTTTGAGGAGGGGACTTGTAGGAGGTAGAGGCGCTATCGGTGGAGAAGCATCTGCCTGTGCCAGGAAAGGACGAGCGTCGAAAGGAACGTTTAGAGGCTTGTGTTTGTAGTGCCCCCATAGACTTTGCTGTGTCCTTTTTCATCTTTTCCAACGCTTTGTCTACCTTTGGCCCAAAGAGAGTTTGTTGGTCAAAGGGGTGATTGAGTATGGATGCCTGGACTTCAGGCTTGAACCCTGAGATCCTGAGCCAGGCATGGCGACGAAGCAGGACACTGGTATTTATGGCTCTAGAAGCAGTGTCGGCTGCATCGAGGGCACACTTAATGGAGGTGTTTGTAATTAGTTTACCCTCCTGTATCAGTTCATGAGCCCTGCGCTTGTGTTTTTCGGGAAGGTGTTGCATAAGAGCCTCAAGTTCGTCGTAGTGTGCTCTGTCATAGCGCGCAAGTAGCGCTTGTGTGTTTGCAATGCGCCACATGTTTGCAGCTTGAGAGGCGGTGCGTTTGCCAGACGCGTCTAGGAGTTTGTATTCCTTGTCTGGCGGTGGGGCTTCTCCTGAGGACTGGGAGTTAGCCCGCTTTCTAGCTGTAGAGACAACTAGGGAATCTAAGGGAGCAGGGCCCTTAATGTAAGCAGGGTCTGTGGGTGCCGCCTTGTACTTTTTCTCTATTCTAGGGTTCAGTACCCTGGCCCTGACAGGGTCTTTGAACACCTCAGCGGCATGCTTGGTGACACCCTTAAGCATGGGCAAAATAGATGTGGATTTGTCCTGTATGTCAAATGTGTCCAGTAGGAAGTCGTCTTCCACTGGTTCGCTGTGCATGTCCACCCCATGGTAGTGTGCTGCTCTCTGCACTAAATGATGAAACCCTAAGGAGTCCTCTGGAGGAGACGGCCTGGATGGGTATAGGTCGTCCTGAGGCATATCAGGTATATCAGGGTTGTTGTAATCTTCCCATGGGTCTGGGGTCCCCGGTGGAGTGGGATCCATTGGGGCGTCCGCCAGGTCATAGTCCGGGTCCCCGTCGTCCGGATCTGGGGACGGGGTCGGAGAGTAATGAGGTAAAGGTGGCGGAGACCTGGGAGGGGGAGGGGGTGGAGGAGGTGGAGGAGGCAGGGGAGGAGGTAGTGGGGAGGGCACTCTGAGGGGAGAAGTAGCAGAGTACTTCCGTTTGGGTGGTGGAGGAGGAGCCGGAGTATCAAGGCGTCTTTTCTTGATAATTAAAGTCAATAGCCCAGTCTTTGGATCTTTAGACAGTCTTTTGTAAAGGGTCTGGTGTAAACAGAGCCAGTGGCGCCGAATCGTCCGTTGGCACCGATGATTTCGGAACCGAGGGCTTCGATGGTTTCTGTGCGCCATGCTTTTTTGGGGCCTCCGGTATTTTCGGCGCCGGAGATTTGTGTTTGGTCGGCACCGAGAGTCCAGGCTTCGGCACCGGTGGCTTCGGAGTCGAGCTGGGTATTACTTTCTTCGGTGCCGGATGCTGTTTTTCGGCACCGGGCGTCGGCTGGCTCGATCCCGAGCTGCCGTGAGACTTTGGAGGCTTCGACACCGGGCCCGAAGGTGGGGTGATAGAAGCTTTGGTCTTGGTTTTACCCAGGCCAGCAGGCGAGGGTGTAACCTGAGTCTCTTTGGTTTTGGGCGCGGGGGTTGGAGGGGGTACAGTACTCACGACCCGCTGCGCCGGTGTGATGTCCTCCACGTCGGAGTCGTCGGCCTCGGAAGCGCTGACGACGTCTTCCTCCTGCTCGGTGTGTAGTTGCCCCGAAGCTTCGGCGCCGTCTCCGAAGATGTCCGGTGGAGCTGCGGACGATGAGTGCGCCATGGTGCGTCGAGCTCTTCGATCCCGGATGGTCTTCTTTGATCGAAAAGACTTACAGGCGGGGCAGTCTCTGGCCTCGTGTTCTGGAGAGAGGCAAAGGTTACACACCTGATGGAGGTCGGTGTGGGGAAATTTAGACCCACATTTTGGGCACTTTTTGAACGGAGTCCTTTCCATCGGCCGGGACCGGAGTCAAGGAGGGCCCGAAGGCCGGTGCCGATGTACGGGATGGAGAAAAGTGCCGCTTCGAGAGATGAAGATGATGATGAAGAAACTCGAAGAAACTAGGATTTTCCGTCGAGGCTGGAACCGTAGAAGTTCGAAGCCGGAGCACGAAGTATCACATCCGAGCCCGATGGCGGAAAAAAACAATCTGAGGATGGAGCCGAAGCCCATGCGCAGTACGGACCGAAGGAAGAGTCACCGAACTCGTGACTTCCAAAGACTGTCCAAAGAACAAAAACAAACTGCAAACATCCGGGCCCAACACCAGATGGCGATCTATGCTAAGTGTACAATCTGCAGCTCATATGCCTCGAACGTATATTTTAATTCCAAGTGTTGGTTCTAAAATAAAACAAGCATATATTTTTTATATACAAACCATTGGCCTAGAGTTCAGTTATTGAGTGTGTGGAACTATTTGCTGACTGAGTGTGTACAACAAATGCTTTACACGTCCTCTGATACTGCCTTACTGCTCGACCAGGCTACCACTTTGGAGAGTAAGGTTATATCTAACTTTAACCTCTGTTAAACCCTTGGGGTCTGTGGACTCTGTACACCCTATACCTATTAAGGAACAGTATATACAGAGCCACTTTCTCACATATAGTACATGGCTGTCATGTCTGTGCGGACTAGGACTGCTTTGCCTGAAATCTGTGTTTGAAAAGATTTTAGGGCTAAAAATATGGCTAGTAATTCCAGATGGTTGATGTGGAGTAACTTTTGTTGAGGTGTCCATCTGCCCTGCATGGTGTGATGTAATAGGCGAGCTCCCCAGCCGGAAAGCGATGCGTCCGTTGTCAGTACTACCTGAGGAACCGGGTCCAGGAACGGTCGCCCTTTGGAAAGGTTTTTGGTGGTCCACCACTGCAGAGAGCGATGGGTACGACAGTCTACCTGCACCAGATCTGTTAATTGACCGTGGGCCTGGTTCCATTGGCGTGCTAGGCACTCTTGGAGAGGACGCATCTGGAGTCTTGCGTGGGGTACTATGAATATGCAAGAGGCCATCCTTCCTATTAGTTGCATGAACACTCTAGCTGGAAGAGTGTTGTGGCTGAAATTTGGCGAATAGAGCTTGAATGCTTGCTATCCTGGCAGGACTGGGGTAGGCTAGCGCTCGAGGTGTCTATAGTGGCAATCAGATATTGTTTTACGTGGGACGGTTGAGATGGGACTTTGCGTGGTTTACCGTGAAGCCCAGTTGGTGAAGTAGTTGGATAGTGGAGTGCGTGTGTTGTACACTGGTTGTATGAACTGGCTTTTATTAGCCGGTATGGGAAGACATGGATGTATTGTCTCCGCAGGTGTGCTGCCACTACTGCTAGGTACTTGGTGAATACTCGTGGTGCTGTGGTGACTCCAAATGGGAGTACTTTGAATTGGTAGAGTTGGCCGTCCACTACAAATCTGAGGAACTTCCTGTGAGCGTTCTGAACAGGAATGTGGAAATAGGCATCTTTGAGGTCTAAAGTGGTCAGGAAATCGTTGTGGGAAAGCAGTGGAAGTACCTGCTGAAGGGTTACCATGTGAAAATGGTCTGAGTGTATGTATTGGTTTAGGGGCCTGAGGTCTGGGATGGGTCGTCCCTTTTTGGTATGAGAAAATCTAGGGAGTAGACCCCGTATTTTGTTGGTTGGTAGGAACCCTTTCTATCGCCCCCTTTTGTAGGAGGGAGATTACCTCCTGCTTTAGTAGTGTTAGATGTTCCTGTGACATTGGGCGTTGTCGGGGTGGAATTTTTTGGGGGGGGGGGGGTAGATATTAGTTCTAGGCAGTAGCCTGAACGAATTATTTGTGTTACCCATTTGTCCGAGGTGATGGTGGCCCAGACAGGGAGGAAATTTAAGAGTCTGCCCCCGACCGGAGTGGGATGGTCTGGGGGGAGTGGAGGGAAGTCATTGGGTAGGTGCGGTGGCAGAGCGGGCGGTGTTTGTCTTGCCTCTGCCTTTGTTATTGTTGCCCCTGTAGCCGCCTCTTTGGTAGCCCCTTGTAAAGGTGGACTGGGTAGGGGCCTTATATGGGGTGGAAGCGGTGTCGGAGGAGTAGCCTCTGGATGTGCTCCGAAAGGAAGAGCGGCGAAAGGAGCGCCTGGGAGGGTGTGATTGTAAGGCTCCCATGGATTTTGCCGTGTCTGTGTCCTTTTTCATCTTTTCTAGGGCCTCATCCACAGATGGTCCTGGTCAAAGGGATGGTTGAGGATGGAGGCTTGTACCTCCGGTTTAAAACCTGAGATCCTTAGCCAGGCATGGCGACGGAGGAGGACACTAGAATTGATGGCGCTGGAGGCTGTGTCTGCTGCATTTAGGGCACAACATATGGAGGTATTAGTAATGGTTTTGCCCTCCTGAATTAGCTCGTTGGCCCTAGGTTTGTATTTATCAGGGAGATGTTGCATTATGGCTTCTAATTCGTCATAATGGGCCCCGTCATACCTGGCTAGTAGCGCTTGTGTATTAGCGATACGCCATATGTTGACAGCTTGGGATGCAGTACGCTTGCCTGATGCGTCCAAGAGTTTAGACTGTCAGGTGGTGGTGCTTCTGTAGGGGCGGATTTATATTTCTTTTAAATGCGCGGGTTAACGACCCTGGCTCTGACTGGGTCTTTAAAGACCTCTGGCGCATGTTTTATAACTCCCTTGAGCATAGGCAATATGGAGGTAGTCCTATGTGTGGTGTCAAACGTTTAGAGGAGGAAATCCTCCTCCACGGGGTCGGTATGGAGATCTACCCCGTGATAGTGTGCCGCCCTTTGTAGTAGATGGTTGAACCCCAGTGAGTCTTCTGGTGGGGAAGGTCTGGAAGGGTAGAGATCATCCTGTCGGACTTTAGGGATGTCAGGGATATTATAATCGGCCCATGGGTCTGGGTAGCCTGTGGGAGTGGGGTCCCCTGTAGGTAAATCTTGGGGTACGTCTCCTATGTCATCATGAGGATCCCCCTGATCATCATCATCCGGAGAGGGTGTTGGGGGATGATGAGGTGGGGATGGAGAAGATGGAGGGGAAGGTGGAGGTGGGGAAGGTATTCTGAAAGGGGAGGTATTCTGAAAGGGGACCCTCTGTGCCAGAGTGATGTCCTCAACATCTGAATCGTCGGCTTCAGAGGCGATGACGAGTCCCTCGTCGGTGTGGTGTTCTTCTGGAGCGTCGACACCTTCCCCGAAGATGTCGTCCGGAATCGCCGTCGACGAGTGTGCCATGGTTCTTCTGGCCCTTCGGTCTCGAATGGTTTTCTTGGACCGGAAGGACTTACACGCCGGACAGTCTCAAGCCTCGTGTTCAGGAGAGATGCAGAGATTACATACTTCGTGGAGATCGGTGTGGGGGAATTTGGACACACATCGAGGGCACTTCTTGAAGGGAGTCCTTTCCATTAGCCAGGACCGGAGCTTGGGTAGGTCTGATGTATTTGTTTAGGTATCGCAGATCCAGGATGGGTCTGAGATTTCCGTCTACTTTTGGTACCACGAAGTAGTTCGAGTAGACCCCTTTGTTCCTTTCCTTGTAAGGCACCGGCTCGATGGCTCTCTTTTCGAGCAGCTTTTGTGATTCCTCTCTGAGTTGAGCAAGCTCCTGACCTGAGCGTTGCCTTTTTTTTGGTTTTCTGTTTGGAGGCGTCCCCTCCAAGTCCACGCAGTAACCGTGTTGTATGACGTTCAGTATCCACTTGTCCGTGGTTATACGTTGCCATTCCTGTAGGTAGAGGCCCAGTCTTCCGCCTACCGGTGTTGGATGTTCGTAGGCGATCGGGTCTCTCCCCCCCCCTCGTTGTTTTTGCATTGCGTCTCACCCCGGGGGTCTGTTGTGGGTGGGCGTCCCCATGCGTGCCGAGTCACTTAGATGAGGGTTGGTCACCCCCTCGTCTCCTTTGGCCACGTCCGTTTCCCCTACCGCGAAAGGACTGGCCCCGAGGCTGGTACTGCCAGTTTTGTTTTTGCTGACTTTGCTGGCCGTGACTTTCACCCTGCTGTCCTTGCTGGAACATCTGGTGCGACGCTCCCTGCTGGTTACCCCCTCTACCGTAGGGTCTCCTAGTTGGAGTGCCTTTTCTCATCCCCCTGAACTGTAGGGCCCCCATGGACCTTGCAGTCTCGTTCTCTTTCTTCAGCTGGGTGAGCTTTTCGTCCACTGTCGCCCCGAATAGTGTTTCCCCGTTGAAAGGGGTGTTTAATATGTTGCTCTGCACCTCCTGTTTGAATCCAGAGATTCTCAGCCAGGCCTGTCTTCGTTCGGTGATCCCTATGGCCATTAGCCTGCTTGAAGTTTCCGCCCCGTCCAATGCAGTCTTAATGCATGAATTGGCTATATTTTTACCTTCTTCCACAAGGTGGGAGGCTCTTTGGCGGTACTCTTCAGGGAGGTGTTTCACTAGTTCCCCCCCCATCTCGTCCCAGTGCTGGTGTCGATTGAGAAGCGCGTTGGAATTCGCCATGCGCCAGAGCATGGCGGCGTTCCTTTCCACCTTCCTCCCAGTGAGGTCCATCCTCCTGCTTTCCTTATCGGGGGGTGGCCCCGAGGTCGCTGGCACGTTGGCCCTTCTCCTGGCCGTGGAAGCGATGATGGAGTCGGCAGTGACCGCTCCCTTGATGTAAGGCGGGTCCAGGGAGGAGTGCTTGTACTTCTTCTCCGTCGTGGGCGTGATGGACCGGCATGTTGCTGGTTCCTTAAAGGCCTCCTTCCCTTGGTTCATTACACTTTGGAGCATGGGAAGGAACTGGCTCCTCGTCTGAATGGGGAGCAGCGTTTCGAGAAGGAAATCAGCTTTCGGTTTCTCCTCGTCCAGTTTTACCCCAAAGGCTGCTCAGAGCCTCTGAGTGCGCATTTTCCAAGGGCGTCGTAGAAAATTCGTGAAAACTCTTCCTTCTTCGCGTCCCGGATGCAAGTTATTCCTCTCTGAGATCTTAGTAGTTCATTCCTCGACGAAACTTGCGTTTTCTCCTTCTTACTTCGATTGAAATCCTGGAGCTTCTCGATGACGATCCAGACCCAACGGCGGAAAAAAGAATTTGAAGATGGCGCCCCAAAGGTGGGACTTCCGCAGGAAGCACGACGACGTTACGAGAGGTGCACCAAATGGTGGGACGTCGACGCCCACCTGGGCTACAAAAAAAAAAGAAAAAAAAAAAAGAAAAAAGAAGAAAGACTACGAATCCGGACCCAACCACCAGATCGCGGAATAATGCACAGCATAGTGAATCCAGAAAGATTCACGCTGCAAAACTGAACTCTAGGCCAATGGTTTGTATATAAAAAATATATGCTTGTTTTATTTTAGAACCAACACTTGGAATTAAAATATACTTTCTCGACAGGAGAGGTTTCATAAAAATACTTTTGCATATGCAATAGACTTTTTAGTAAACAGTTACAAATAGTTGCAGTAGGCAACCTATTTCTAAACACAATACATTGAGCTCAATGATAAATTCAAATTATATGCAACAGATTACTTTTTAGATTACTTTTGTAATTCCAGGCTAGGATCCTAGATCCAGTCCTGGGTCAGTTCTCAGAATCAGCTGTTGAAAGTCGACTTTGGTACTGTACTGATTTTTAACTAATATTTAGCTATTTCAAAAGTGAGCACTTTGAAAATATTTCAGAGCAAACAATCAATGATTCCCTATGGAAGGAAATGTAGGTTACAGGTACAGTAGGTTATCGTTACTTTTGTAATCCAGTACTAGGTGTCTAGACTCAGTACTGGGACATTTATCCAAAACAGGTAAGTAATTACATTTTCAGATGTTATACGATTTTTGAGGAATATTTAGAAATTGCAGAAATCAACACTTAGAAGAAATTTCACAGAAAAGCAGTCAATGGTTTCCTATGGAAGAAAAATGAGTTAAAGGTAAGTATAGTTGTGGGTACTTTTCAGAGTCAGTGCTGGGCACCCAGATCCAGCACTGGGAGTTCACCTAAGAGCAGGTGAGTAAATTCGTTTTTGGTACTCGGCTGATTTTTGGTGATTATTTTGAGTTTTGAAAAGTTCACACTTAGAAGAATTTCTAAGAAGAAGCCAGTCAATGTTACCCTATGAGAAAAATGAAGTTAGTGGTTTAAGGGTAAGTACTCGACTGGCAGAGTTGAAGTTCTGGGCAAAGACTCAGGGGTCCCCCAGTGTCAGGTAGGTACAGTCAGTTCACCCTCAGCGGTTTCAGGACGGCCGGGTGCAGAGAGAGTTAGGCCCAATGTTATCCTATGAGGGATAGGGGGGCCTGGGTTGGTGGCTGCTGTCGGGCAAGCCACGCGGCTGTGGGAGCTGGGCTCCTGGTTACTTACTCAGGGCAAGTGGGGAAGTAGGTTAGAGTAGAGTTTTCACTGCCAGGGCCACTCGGGCGGCTGGCTGCAGGGTGCTTTTGAGCCGTCGGGCGCTCAATTGATTTCTATGGGAAATCTCCGGTTTGGAAAAAGACTGCAGGCTCGGGGACGAGGACTCTTCAGGTGCCACCACCACTTCGAGGGGTAAGTTGGGTAGTTGGAGGATAGGTAGGTACCCCGGGATTGGGCACAGAGGGCCATGGGGCGCCGGGTGCAGGGGTGCCTTTTGATGTCGGAAATCTTACCCTCTTGTTGATCGCGGTTGGGGTGGCACTCTGTTCTGAGGCTGTAAGCTTCTTCAGGATAGTCGAGGGGGGTCCTTGGGTGCCGGACTCGGGGTCACAGTCGCCGTGGGGTCGTCCTCGTGGGTTTAGTTCACTCCGGCACCGGCCAGGCTTGGCGGGTGCAGAGTGGGCTGGGATCGCGGTTCCGGGCTGCTGCCAGGGGTGAAAGGTAGGTTCTGAGTAGAGCCTCTACTCGTGGGAGTCCCAGGGGATCAAAGTTCAAAGGTAGCCAGGTCCTCCGGGGTTTCTGAGGTTGCTGGCCACAAGAGATGCCGGGTTTGGAGGAGGAGCAAGTCCGAGGTCGACAGGCCGGTAGGGCTGGGGCCAAAGCAGTTGGTGTCTCCCTCTCTTTTGCAGCTGCAGGGCAGGTTTTCTTTTCTTCTCGCTCTTCTTGTAGTTTCGGAATCTGGGGAAGGAAGGTTCAGGGTGTCCCTAAATACTAGATTTAGGGGTGTTACAGGTAGGTGAAGGCCAGGGACCAATGGGTCCTTGTCCTGGGGTGGGTACACCCCCTATCCTGCCCCTCTCCTGTGGGAGGGGGGCAGTAGCCTAATCCTGATAGGGTAGGGCCTCCCATCTTCAAGATGGCGAGAGCCCGGAGATGTGCTTCACCTCGCCTCCCCCACCTGAGGGGTGGGGTTGGCAGGCTGGCACATCCCCTGTCCTTGTATGGGGTTTCCGGCCAAGCTTCCCGCCAGAGTGGGGGGTTGCAGTGGCCTGGGGAAACTCCTAGAGGCGGCAGGCCTTTGAAGCTTCCCTTTGCTCATCCTGGGGGAGGAGATCTATCACCTCACCCAGGATGTGCATTGTTGCAGGCCCGGGAGAGCAGGGGCTCTCCCACCCAGGGGTCCAGCAACGTGTCTGCTGTGTGGCAGCCTGGGCAGCCTCAGAGCAGACGTGGATTGTAAGTTAGTTGTAGGAGGGCATCTCTAAGATGCCCTCTGGGGTGCTTGGTACATTAAATCTCACACTGGCATCAGTGTGGGTTTAATGTGCTGAGAAGATTGATACCAAACTCCCCAGTCTTTAGTGTTGCCATTATGGTGCTGTGGAGCTCGTGTTTGACGAGCTCTCAGCACCATGTACTCTTAAATGGCAGCACTGCACTTACAGTGCCCGGGAATGGACCTGGGTACTGTAGGGGCACAGGGCTCCTGCTCCTGTGCCCACATCATGGGCATAAGGCACCCAGCCAGAGGGGTGACTGACATATGTCTTGGCAGTGTGGGTGTTGGGCATGGCACACAGGGATGTGTGCCATGTCGACTTCATTTTGTCCTGCACCCAGACACTCAGCCTGCAAAGGCAGTGTGTGTGTTTAAGAGTACAGGGCCCCTAAGGGTGGCACAATGAGTGCTGCAGCCCTTAGGGGTCTTCCCTGGTCACAAGGCCCTGGGTACCTAGGGTACCATTTACTAGGGGCTGACATGTGGCCAGGGTTTGCCAATTGGGAGTTTGTGTGTTTAAGGAAGGAACATAGGCCCTGGGCACCTGATTGGCAGGAGTCCAGGGTACACTCAAAGTACATTCAGCATTTTAGCAAAAAGTGGGGGCATACCATGCAAGAAAGAGGGCACTTTCTCACACCGAGGTATAGTTTTCTGTGGGATGGTTGTAGATGGGACTTTGCGTGGTTTACTGTGAAGCCCAGTTAGTGAAGTAGCTGGATAGTGGCATGCGTGTGTTGTACACTGGTTGTATGAACTGGCTTTTATTAGCCAGTCTAGGTATGGGAAGACATGGATGTATTGTCTCCGCAGGTGTGCTGCCACTACTGCTAGGTACTTGGTGAATACTCGTGGTGCTGTGGTGACTCCAAATGGGAGTACTTTGAATTGGTAGAGTTGGCCGTCCACTACAAATCTGAGGAACTTCCTGTGAGCGTTCTGAACAGGAATGTGGAAATAGGCATCTTTGAGCTCTAAAGTGGTCAGGAAGTCGTTTTGGGAAAGCAGTGGAAGTACCTGCTGAAGCGTTACCATGTGAAAATAGTCTGAGTGTAGTATGTATTTGTTTAGGGGCCTGAGGTCTAGGATGGGCCGCAGAGTCTCGTCCCTTTTTGTTATGAGAAAATATAGGGAGTAGACCCCCATATTTCGTTGGTTGGTAGGAACGTGTTCTATCGCCCTTTTCTGTGGGAGGGAGATTACCTCCTGCTTTAGTAGTGTTAGATGTTCTTGTGACATTGGGCGTTGTCTGGGTGGAATGTTTGGGGGGTAGATATTAGTTCTAGGCAGTAGCCTGACCGAATTATTTGTGTTACCCATTTGTCCGAGATGATGGTGGCCCAGACAGGGAGGAAATTTTGGAGTCTGCCCCCGACCGGAGTGGGATGGTCTGGGGGGGGGGGGGGGGGGGGGGGGGGGGGGGGGGAGTGGAGGGAAGTCATTGGGTAGGTGCGGTGGCAGAGAGGGCGGTGTTTGTTTTGCCTCTGCCTTTGTTATTGTTGCCCCTGTTGCCGCCTCGTTGGTAGCCCCTTGTAAAGGTGGACTGGGTAGGGGCCTTATATGGGGTGTAAGCGGTGTCGGAGGAGTAGTCTCTGGATGTGCTCCGAAAGGAAGAGCGGCGAAAGGAGCGCCTGGGAGGGTGTGATTGTAAAGCTCCCATGGATTTTGCCGTGTCCGTGTCTTTTTTCATCTTTTCTAGGGCCTCATCAACTTTTGGGCCAAACGGATGTTCCTGGTCAAAGGGATGGTTGAGGAAGGAGGCCTGTACATCCGGTTTAAAACCTGAGACCCTTAGCCAGGTATGGCGACGGAGGAGGACACTAGTATTGATGGCCCTGGAGGCTGCGTCTGCTGCATCTAGGGCACAACGTATGGAGGTATTAGTAATGGTTTTTGCCCTCCTGAATTAGCTTGTTGGCCCTAGGTTTGTATTTATCAGGGAGATGTTGCATTATGGCTTCTAATTCGTCATAATGGGCCCTGTCATACCTGGCTAGTAGCGCTTGTGTATTAGCGATACGCCATATGTTGGCAGCTTGGGATGCAGTACGCTTGCCTGATGCGTTCAAGAGTTTAGACTCTTTGTCAGGTGGTGGTGCTTCGCCTGACGCTTGGGATTTGACCCTTCTACGTGCTGTGGACACTACCAGAGAATCTAGTAGTGCTGGCCCTCTGATGAAGGAGGGATCTGTAGGGGCGGATTTATATTTCTTTTCAATGCGCGGGTTAATGACCCTGGCTCTGACTGGGTCTTTAAAGACCTCTGGCGCATGTTTAATAACTCCCTTGAGCATAGGCAATATGGAGGTAGTCCTATGTGTGGTGTCAAACGTATCAAGGAGGAAATCCTCCTCCACGGGGTCTGTATGGAGATCTACCCTGTGATAAGTGTGCCGCCCTTTGTAGTAGATGGTTGAACCCCAGTGAGTCTTCTGGTGGGGAAGGTCTGGAAGGGTAGAGATCATCCTGTGGGACGTTAGGGATATTATAATCGTCCCATGGGTCTGGGGAGCCTGTGGGTCTGGGGTCCCCTGTAGGTAAATCTTGGGGCACGTCTCCTATGTCATCATATGGATCCCCCTGATCATCATCATCCGGAGTGGGTGTTGGGGAATGATGAGGTGGGGGCGGAGACGGTGGAGGAGGGGGTGGAGGTGGGGAAGGTATTCTGAAAGGAGAGGTAGCAGAGTCCTTCCTCTTTGGAGGTGGAGCAGGTTTATCCAGCTGTCTCTTTTTGATGGAGAGCATCAAATGTCCGGTTTTAGGATCCTTGGTTAGTGTTTTTTGTAATGGATCCGGTGTAAAAAGTTGTGGTGATGTTGGTTGGTCCGTCGGCGCCGAAGGCATCGGGTCCGTTGGTTTTTTGGCTTTATCCGTGCTGGTTCGTTGTTTGGAACTATGCTTGGAAAAGTCTGATTGTTTGGTCGGCGCCGAGGTGGATTTCGGCTTCGAAGTGTTGGTGCCGGTGGCCTTGTGTGCTTTTGTCGGTGCTGAAGATGGTGCCGGCACAGAGGAGCTGGTTCTCGACACAGAGTGTTTCGGTGCAGGGCTCAGTGTCGAAGCGGAGGCCATTTTCTTTTTCTGTGTCGAAGAGTGTTTATCGGCACCGACAGTGGGCTGGCTCGAGCCCGAGCCGCTGGAAGGCTTAATCAGCTTCTTTACCGGGCCCGAAAGTGCGGTGTGGGAAGCAATGTCTTTGGTCTTGCTTAGGCGCAGAGGCGAAGGCGTGACCGAAGCCTTTTTCGGTGCCGGCGAGGGTGGTAGATTAGTACTCACGACCCTCTGTGCCGGAGTGATGTTCTCCACATCTGAATCGTCGGATTCGGAGGCGCTGACGAGTCCCTCGTCGGTGTGGTGTTCTTCTGGAGCGTCGACGCCTTCCCCGAAGCTGTCGTCCGGAATAGTCGTCGACGAGTGTGCCATGGTTCTTCTAGCCCTTCGGTCTCGAATGGTTTTCTTGGACCGAAAGGACTTACACGCTGGAAAATCTCGAGCCTCGTGTTCAGGGGAGAGGCAGAGATTGCATACTTCGTGGAGATCGGTGTGGGGGAACTTGGACCCACATCGAGGGCACTTCTTGAAGGGAGTCCTTTCCATTAGCCAGGACCGGAGCTTGGGTAGGCCCGAAGGCCGTCGTCGACAACCGGAAATCGAAGGTTTTTGCCGATGAGAGGCGTGTCGAGTGGGGAGATCGCGATCGAACACAATTCCGCGAGTTGGGGTGAGGATTGCGCGTTGATCGTCGAACTGGAAGCTGTTCGGAACCGGAGTGCGAAGATCACATCCGAGCCCGATGACGGAAAAAAACAATCTGAGGATGGAGCCGAAGCCCATGCGCAATACGATCCAAAGGAGGAGTCACCAACCTTGTGAATTCCAAAGACTTTCCAAGAGGAAAAACAACTGCAAACAACCGGGCACAACACCTGATGGCGATCTATGCACAAGTGTGTAATCTGCAGCTCATATGCCTCGAACATAAGCTATCGGATGCTCATCTCATTTGACGAACACAGCAAACCAAGTGGCTGGTCTTATTTCAAAGAGTTTGACTGTTCTTTTGGTGCCTCTCCATGCTACTAAATGGTTGAAATTTAACAGAATGACATATTAGAATGAAAACAACACAGCAAGAAGATTCTAAGGACTTCTAAGTACATTTCCAGAACTGCAATAAAGAAAGAGGCAATCCAAGGAGCCCAGGCAAAATAAATGAAAGTCATCCCCTGGTACCAAGGACCAATAAATGTTTGCAAAGATGAGGAAGATTGCTATTCTTACTTTAGAGTCAATAGTCCGACCTTCTTTCACCACAGGGTAAAACCTCGGTGTTAGCGTGGGATCCTTCAACCGAGGTGTGCGAGGCGTTCGAGGAGTCCGTGCATTACGATAGTTTGGTGAGTCTGGTACAGTTGTTGGCAGAGAACGGGCAATGCTGGAAGGTTCTGGAGCCCCAAAGAGTTTGTTGGCCAAAGCATCAGTCGGAACTGTTGAATGGAATAAGGAATGAATAACATTAAAGATACTTTGTCACACAAACCCTCTGTCTCCCCATCCCTAAACTCACTGACAACCCACATCCCTCCAACTTCAGAACAATTACCTTGGCTCTCAAAGAGGAAAATCAACCATGATACAAAGCAGGGGCCAAAGAATATGTTACTTACCTTGGTTAACTTTTCAGCAATGGCCTTTAGTGCCCACAGGTGGCATAGTGCGGCTCCATCTTTCCTCTTGGGATGATAAGTGTGAGGGGACATATAAGCGTCACTCATGCACACTGACATCATTTGCTTTTTAGGCACCCCACAACCTCAGATGCAGAGTAAACAGCAGACTGGCTTTGACCACTGTACAGATCTCTAAATTTGTGACCTTATTAAATGGAGAAATAGTCCAGTTCACATAACAGGGAGGATCGGTGAGGATTCTGCAGCTTGAGTATCGACCAGAAAGAGCGTTACCGCAGATAAGTAACTTGTTCTTTTGATGGATACTTCCAACCATAGATCTATTGACGTTTTAATAGATAACAAAGCAGCATCTTCCAGGCAGTGGGCCTGTGAACTGGCTCAGACCAAAAAGTACTGCAAGACCAAATGGACAAATGGTGTTTTCTACTGGCTGTCCAGACAGTAGTGCTCAGAGAACATATGAAGTGATGGAAAAATGTGGACATTGGGTGCTCATGCCGGCAGCGAAAAGATCGAACCAAGGTTCTCCACACTGGCAATAGATAAACCAGGCCACCAACAGGTGTAGCTGCCATTTTAAAGATTCCCCCCAGGTGGTGTGACACGAAGAAAATCCCCTGGTGATTCAGCCACTTCGAGAGCACCTGTAAAAGCCTCCCTTTCATGGATGGCACGAAAGTTTTCAACAGCAAGTGGATGGTCCCCAAATCTAGTAGGTTGATGGGGAGCCGAGCCAGAGATTAAATGTCGCTGATATCAACCCGCCTCTCCTTTCTAGAAGAGATGAATAAGTCAACACTATCTGTACTGGGTCTGGTAAGGAGATGGGTCTGCCACTGACCCACCAAATACCACTGCAGGTCTCTTGCAGTCTATGAAATTTGCACTTAACTGGACAGTGCTGTGCCCACTGGGATGTCCAATCCCACTGCAGGGCCCAAATTTGCCATCTGGCATTCTTTAGCAGTCTAGTAATGCAGCAGCCTCAAAGTCAATCTCACTGGGATCTAGGACAAAGGGTGAATGCTGGAATCATAAATCTAATGTTCTGAATTCTCCAGAGGAAAGGCAGGAAACCTGTAGGAAGCTGGCTCTGTATATACTAGCCAAAGTGAGGTAGTGTGTACAGAGTACAGTGGAACCCCAAAGGTAGGCAGAGGTAAAGTTAGATAGCACCTCACTATTTGTGGTAGTGTGGTCGAGCAGTAAGGCTTTATCAGAGGACAGTGTTGAGCATTTGCTGTACACACAAAGTCAGAAAATGAATTCACTCAGACAACTTCAGACCAATTGTTTTTGTATAAAACTATTCTTTTAGTTATTTTATTTCCTAGAACCAAGCAAGCCTGGCACAGGTAAGCGATAAGTACTTTGCAGTAAATGTACAGATTGTAAAACAGTTTGGATTGTAATTAGAAATGTACTTTGTTTTGACTTGCAGTATTTGAGAAATGCAATGCTTGTTAAATATAGTACATATATTTTGTATAGGATTTTCAGTAAAATTACAGGCAAGTTACTTTTGAGATTACTTTTCTTACACAGCGCAATATAACTGAATACTACACTAGGACATTTCCTGTAAACAGGTAAGTAAAATCGCTTTTGTTAGTACAATTGTAAAAAATTTCTTTAGGTTTTCAAACTCCACACTTAAAACTTTTCCAAGAAAAACAGTCAGTGTTATCCTATGGAGGAAAGGAAAACGCTACTTACCAGTATGCATCTGTTCTTGGCATGTAGAGCTGCAGAGTTGTACACTATGCATAGATCGCCACCTGGTGTTGGGCTCGGATGCTTGCACTTAGTTGTTGTCTTGGAAAAGTCTTTTGTAGTCACGAGATAGGGGACTCCTCCCTTGGACGAAAGTGCGCATGGGCATCGACTCCATCCTCAGATTGTTTTTCGCCATGATGGGAAATGATGGAGTCAGTAAGAAGTAAGAGATGTCCATGTGAATGTATCTAATTAAGATAATACTGGAACAGATACAGGTTCCGGGGAGGCGGGTGGGCGTGTACAACTCTGCAGCTCTACACGTCAAGAACAGATGCATACTGGTAAGTAGCATTTTCCGTTCGAGGTATATGAGCTGCAGATTGTACACTATGCATAGACTGTACAGCAGTGTCTCCGCTAGCGGTGGTCACCTGTATCTGTTGCAGTGGTTTGAGACAGTGTTTTAAGAACAGCCTGGCCAACAGAAGCTTGTTGCTTAGCCTGCACGTCAACACAATAGTGTTTGGTGAAGATGTGTGGTGTGGACCATGTTGCTGCTTTACATATGTCATCTAAGGGAATGTTCCCCAAGAATGCCATGGAAGCCTCTAGTTTGCGTGTTGAATGTGCTCTAGGGGGAATTGTTAATGTGCGTTTAGCCTTTTGGTAGCATGTTTGAATGCATTTTACTATCCACCTCGCGATCCCAGCTTTGGAGATGAGGTTACCTTTATGAGGTGGGGAGAAGGCTACAAACAGTTGTTTAGTTTTTGAAAGGGTTTAGCCCTGTGTAAGAAAGTGGGTTTCTGTTGCAGTAACCCCCCCCCTTTTTTGCCTAATAGCTGATGCACTTTTCCTTGTTGTGCCCTGGGCTCCTGCCAATCAGGTGCCCAGGGCCTGTGTTCCTTCCCTAAAAACTGCCTAACAGCCTAACCCAAATTGGCAAACCCTGGCCACATGTCAGCCCCTGGTAAATGGTTGTGAGAAAGTGGGTTTCTGTTGCAGTAACCCCCCCTTTTTTTTGCCTAATAGCTGATGCACTTTTCCTTGTTGTGCCCTGGGCTCCTGCCAATCAGGTGCCCAGGGCCTATGTTCCTTCCTTAAAACACACAAACTCCCAATTGGCAAACCCTGGCCACATGTCAGCCCCTGGTAAATGGTACCCTAGGTACCCAGGGCCTTGTGACCAGGGAAGGCCTCTAAGGGCTGCAGCACTCATTGTGCCACCCTAAGAGGTCCTGTACCCTTACACACACACACACTGCCTTTGCAGGCTGAGTGTCTGGGTGCAGGACAAAACAAAGAGTCGACATGGCACACATCTCTGTGTGCCATGCCCATCACCTACACTGCCAAGGCATATGTCAGCCACCCCTCTGGCTGGGTGCCTTATGCCTATGGTGTGGGCACAGGAGCAGGAGCCCTGTTCCCCTACAGTACCCAGGTCCATTCCTGGGCACTGTAAGTACAGTGCTGCCTTTTACAAGTACATGGTGCTGAGAGCTCGTCAAACACGAACTCCACAGCACCATAATGGCAACACTGAAGACTGGGAAGTTTGGTATCAAACTTCTCAGCACATTAAACCCACACTGATGCCAGTGTGGGATTTAATGTACTAAGCACCCCAGAGGGCATCTTAGAGATGCCCCCTTACAGCTAACCTACAATCCACGTCTGCTCTGAGGCTGCCCAGGCTGCCACACAGCAGACACGTTGCTGGACCCCTGGGTGGGAGAGCCCCTGCTCTCCCGGGCCTGCAACAATGCACATCCTGGGTGAGGTGAGAAATCTCCTCCCCCAGGATGAGCAAAGGGAAGCTTCAAAGGCATGCCGCCAGTTGGAGTTTCCCCAGGCCACTGCAACCCCCCACTCTGGCAGGAAGCTTGGCCGGAAACCCCATACAAGGACAGGGGATGTGCCAGCCTGCCCACCCCACCCCTCAGGTGGGGGAGGCGAGGTGAAGCACATCTCAGGGCTCTCGCCATCTTGAAGATGGGAGGCCCTACCCTATCAGGATTAGGCTACTGCCCCCCTCCCACAGGAGAGAGGCAGGATAGGGGTGTACCCACCCCAGGACAAGGACCCATTGGTCCCTGGCCTTCACCTACCTGTAACGCCCCTAAATCTAGTATTTAGGGGCCCCCTGAACCTTCCTTCCCCAGATCCCAGATTTGAAACTACAAGAAGAGCAAGAAGAACAAAGACGTGCCCTGCAGCTGCTAAAAAGAGGAAGGCACCAACTGCTTTGGCCCCAGCCCTACCGGCCTGTCGACCCTCGAACCTGCTCCTGCTCCAGCGCGGCATCTCTTGTGGCCAGCAACCTCAAAAACCCCGGAGGACCTGGCTACCTTTGAACTCTAAAGCCCCTAGGACTCCCATGAGTAGAGGCTCTACTCAGAAACCATGAGTAGAGGCTCTACTCAGAAACCTATCTCTAACCCCTGGCAGCAGCCCGGAACCGCGAACCCAGCACACTCTGCACCAGCCAAGCCTGGCCAGTGCCGGAGTGAACAAAGACCCTGAGGACGACCCCACGGCGACTGTGACCCCGAGTCCGGCACCCAAGGACCCCCCTCGACATTCCGGAAGAAGACTGCAGCCTCAGAACAGAGTGCCACCCCAACCGCGATCAACAAGAGGGTAAGATTCCCGACATCAAAAGGCACCCCTGCACCCTGCGGCCCCCTGTGCCCAATCCCGGGGTACCCACCTAACCTACAACTACCCAACTTACCTCTCGAAGGGGTGGTGGCATCTGAAGCATCCTCGTCCCCGAGCTTGCAGCCTTTTTCCAAACCGGAACATTCCCATTGACTTCCATTGAGCGCCCGAAGGCTCAAAAGCACCCTGCACCCAGCCGCCCGAGTGGCCCTGGCAGTGCACTCTCTACACTAACCTACGTCCCCACTTGCCCTGAGTAAGTGACCAGGAGCCCAGCTCCCACAGCCGCGTGGCTTGCCAGACAGCAGCCACCAACCAAGGCCCCCCCTATCCCTCATAGGATAACATTGGGCCTAACTCTCTCTGCACCCGGCCGTCCTGAAACCGCTGAGGGTGAACCAACTGTACCTACCTGACACTGGGGGACCCCTGAGTCTATGCCCGGAATTTCAACTCTGCCAGTCGGGTACTTACCCTTAAACCGCTAACTTCATTTACCTCATAGGGTAACATTGACTGGCTTTTTCTTGAAAAATCTTCTAAGTGTGAACTTTTCAAAACTGCAAATATTCACTAAAAATCAGCCAAGTGACAAAAACGAATTTACTCACCTGCTCTTAGGTGAGCTCTCAGTGCTGGATCTTGGTGCCCAGCCCTGACTCTGAAAAGTGTCCACAACTGTACTTACCTCTAACTAATTTTTCTTCCATAGGAAACCATTGTCTGCTTTTCTGTGAAATTTCTTCTAAGTGTCTATTTTTGCAAAATTGAAATATTCTTTTAAAATCGTACCATTTCTGCAAACGAAATTACTTACCTGTTTCTGATAAGGACCCCAGTCCTGGGTCTAGGTACCCAGTCCTGGATTACTAAAGTAACGATAAAGTACTCTACCTGCAATTTGAATTTCTTGCCATAGAGATCCATTGAATGTTTTCTTATAAATATTTTCTAAGTGCTAACTTTTGAAATAGCTAAATATTATTTAAAAATCATTACAGTTATTAAGTCGACTTTCATCACTTGATTCTGAGTACTGACCCAGAGCTGGATCTAGGAGCCAGACCTGGAATTTCAAAAGTAATCTGAAAAGTAATTCATTACAAGATAACCTGAATTTACCATTGAGCTCAATGCATTGTTATGTTTAGGAAATAGGATTGTCTATTGCAGCCAACTGTGACTGTTTACAAAAATCCATTGCTTATTGCAAAAGTATTTATATTCAATCTCTCATTCTGAGAAAAGTATATTTTTATTCCCTTTGTGGTTCTAAAAATAAAACAAGCATATATTTTATATATATAAACCATTGGCCTAGAGTTCAGTTATTGAGTGTGTGAAACCATTTGCTGACTGAGTGTGTACAATAAATGCTTTACACTGTCCTCAGGTACTGCCTTACTGCTCGACCAAGCTACCACTTTTGAGAGTAAGGTCATACCTAACTTTGACCTCTATCAGCCTCTGGGGGACTGTGGACTCTGTACACCCTGTACCCATTAGGGAACAGTATATACAGAGCCACTTTCTCACAATGGTACCCTAGGTACCCAGGGCCTAGTGACCAGGGAAGGCCTCTAAGGGGTGCAGCACTCATTGTGCCACCCTTAGAGGCCTTGTACCCTAACACTAACACACTGCTCTTGCAGGCTGAGTGTCTGGATACAAGACAAAACAGAGTCGACATGGCACACATCCCTGTATGCCATGCCCACAACCTACACTGCCCTGGCATACATCAGCCACCACTCTAGCTGGGTGCCCTATGGAGAGGTGTGGCTCACTGGTTAGAGGCGGCAGATCCGCAAGCAGAGAATCGGCCAGGGACCAGGGTTCAATTCCCGACGCGGCAGGGTTGTGGACCACGGTCAAAACGGACTCGATAATTCTCGCCTCGGTACCTACTCTAACCAGGAACACACTCGGCAACTCTGGGCATTAGCTTGCCTCATCTCCACAACGGCCCCCCACATTCGCCGGGGATGCCTGGTTTCACCTTGGAGATACCCAGGAGGGACCATCTCACAGGGATAGCCAGGACGGGTTCCCCAGCGGTCTACAGCGCCACGACGCCTCAGGGCAGCAGTGCGCTTTACAAGACACATACATTTACAGTGGTGTGGGCACAGGTGCATGAGCCCTGTGCCCCTACAGTACCCAGGTCCATTCATGGGTCCTGTAAGTGCAGTGGTGCCAGCTAAGAGTATATGGTGCTGGGAGCTTCTCAAACACGAACTCCACAGCACCATAATGGCAGCACTGAAGACTGAGAAGTTTGGTATCAAACTGCTCAGCACATTAAATCCACACTGATGCCAGTGTGTGTTTTAATGTACAAAGCACAACAGAGGGCATCTTAGAGAGGCCCCCTGAAACCTAAACCTACAATCCACGTCTCTTCTGAGGCTGCCTAGGCTGCCACACAGCAGACATGTTGCTGGACCCCTGGGTAGAGAGCCATCCGCTCTCCTGGGCCTGCAAATATACACGTCCTGGGCGAGATAATAGGTCTCCTCCCCAGGATGGGCAGGGGAAACTTCAAATGCATGCCGCCTTTGTGAGCTTCTCCAGGCCACTTGCTGTACTCAGCAACTGGCCCCTACCAGTTCTAAACCCCCACTCTGGCGAAGGACTGGCCGGAAACCCCAAGGATGGACAGGGGGTGTGCCAGCCTCTGCCGACACCACCCCTCAGGTGGGGGAGGCGAGGTGAAGCACATCTCCAGGCTCTCACCATCTTGAAGATGGGGAGCCCTGCCCAATCAGGACTAGGCCACTGTCCCCCTCGCACAAGAGAGTGGCAGAATAGGGGGTGTACCCACCCCAAGGCAGGGACCCATTAGTCCCTGCCCTTTACCTACCTGTAACGCCCCTAAATTTAGTATTGATTATGCTACTTACCAGTATGCATCTGTTCTTGGCATGTAGGGCTGCTGACATTCATATCTGTGCATAGATCGCCGCCTAGTGTTGGGTCCGGATGATTGCACATTGTTGTCCTGGAAGAGTCTTCGAAGTATCACGAGATAGGTGGCTCCTACCCTGGACCACAGTGCGCATGGGCATCCTCTCCATCCTTAGATTGTTTTTCGCCATTGTGGCAGTGATGGAGTAGATATAGTAAGTGATGACCATGCTATACAGAAATTCTGAGTGCTGCAGCCGCGACAGGCGCCGGGGAGGAGGGTGGGCGATATGAATGTCAGCAGCCCTACATGCCAAGAACAGATGCATACTGGTAAGTAGCATAATCAGTTCGAGGCATGTGGGCTGCTGAATTCATATCTGTGCATAGAATATATAGCAGTACCTCCCCTAGCGGCGGCTACCTGTGCCAGCTGCAGCAGTCTGGAAAAGAGTTTTGAGAACAGCCTGTCCTACAGCTGCCTGCTGTCTTGAGTGTACATCTACGCAGTAGTGTTTGGTAAATGTACGTATAGTGGACCATGTGGCTGCTCTACAAATTTCGTGTAAAGGGATGTTTCCTAGGAAAGCCATGGATGCCCCTAACTTTCGTGTTGAGTGGGCTCGTGGGGGAACCGTTAATGTGCGTTTAGCTTTGTGATAGCAAATCTGAATGCATTTAACGATCCATCTGGCTATTCCTGCTTTGGAAATGGCGTTGCCCTTGTGTTGTGGAGAGAAGTCAACGAAGAGTTGTTTAGTTTTTCTAAAATCCTTTGTCCTGTCAATATAGTACATGAGGCTCCTGAATGGTTAGTGCCTGGAGTTCACTAACTCTCCTTAAGGACTTGATGGCCACTAGGAAAGCCACTTTCCAGGTGAGAAATTGAATCTCACATGAATGGAGAGGTTCAAAGGGCGGACCCATCAGTCTGGTGAGGACCAAGTTGAGGTTCCACACTGGTGCTGGTGGGTGTCTTGGGGGAAATACCCGTTTGAGTCCCTCCAAGAAAGCTTTGATGGCAGGTACCTTGAATAAGGAGAGGTGCTGCCTGTTTTGGAGGTAGGCTGCTATCGCGGTCAAATGGATGCGTATTGAGTTGTATGCCAGATTACAGCGGTATAGGTGTAAGAGGTAGCATATGATGTTTTGAATAGATGCGTCCAGTGGGTTAATATTATTGTTGTTGCAGTAAATGACAAACCTTTTCCATTTGGCCGCATAGCAGGCTATAGTAGTGGGTCTCCTGGCTTCTTTGATGATAGTCATACAGTCAGGTGGTAAGTTTAGGTAGCCAAATTCCAAGATCTCAGGAGCCAGATCGCCAGGTTCAGTTGTTGGGGATCTGGGTGTTGAATTTCGCCATGGTTCTGCGTTAAAAGTGCTGGTTTTATCCGCAGTCGTTGATGAGGCACCACGGAAAGTTCCAGAAAGGTGGTGTACCACGGCTGGCGTACCCACGTTGGAGCAACTAGGATAAGGGTCAGTGAGTGTTGCCTTAGTTTGCGCGCCACCAGCGGTATTAATGGTGCTGGGGGAAAAGCGTACGCAAATCTGCCGGACCAGTTCATCCATATTGCATTGCCCTGCGACTGTGGGTTTGGGAACCTGGCGGCAAAGCTTTGGCATTTTGCGTTTTCTCTTGTGGCGAATAGGTCTATCTCTGGATGACCCCACTGTTGGAAGTATGGTTGGAGTACTGACGAGTGTAGCTCCCACTCGTGCATCTGGTGGCTGTGTCTGCTGAGTAGATCCGCCATCTGGTTGTCCTTGCCGGGGAGGTGTTCCGCCATGAGGAATATGTTCCTCTGAATGGCCCACTTCCACATGCTCTGAGCCAGATGAGACAACTGTGGAGAGTGTGTTCCTCCCTGCTTCTGTATGTAGTACATGGCAGTCATGTCCGTCCGGATCAACACGACTTTGTTGCACAAGTGTACTTTGAATGTCTTCATGGCTAGGAAGATTGCCATCAGTTCCAGAAGGTTGATGTGCATCTTCTTTTGTTGTGTTGTCCATAGCCCCTGCACTGTGTAATTGAGTACATGAGCTCCCCATCCCTGGAGAGACGCGTCCGCTGTTAGTATGATTTGTGGAACAGGCTCTTGGAACGGTCGGCCCTTGCAAAGGTTTTGTGGACTCCACCAATGCAGAGTTGTATGCCCGACCGCTCACCAACACTAGGTCTTTTAGTTGCCCGTGAGCCTGATTCCATTGACGTGCTAAGCACTCCTGAAGCGGGCGCATATGTAGTCTCGCGTGTGGGACTATGAAAATGCAGGAGGCCATCATGCCTATCAACTGCATGAACACTCGCGCAGTAAGGGAGTGTTGAGGTTGGAATTTTGAGATCAGCAGTTGCATGCTGTTGATTCTCACTAAAGTTGGCTGAGCTGTGGCAGCCAGAGTGTTGATCGTTGCGCCTAAGTACTGTTGAAATGCGCAGGTTGGAGACTTGATTTTGGGTAATTTAGTGAGAATCCCAGATCGTGAAGAAGGTGAATGGTGTGGGACATGTGGGTGGCACATTGTTGTGCTGACTTGGCCTGAACTAGCCAGTCGTCCAGATAAGGGAAGACGTGAATGTTTTGTCTTCGCAGATGCGCGGCCACTGTTGCCAGGCACTTGGTAAAGACCCTGGGTGCTGTTGTTACTCCGAAGGGGAGAACTTTGAACTGATAGTGATTCCCTTGAATAGTGAATCTGAGGTATTTCCTGTGTGAAGGGTGTATGGGTATGTGGAAGTATGCATCCTTCAGGTCTAGCGTGGCTAGGAAATCCCCCTGACTGAGTAGTGGGAGAACCCGCTGGAGGGTGAGCATATGGAAATGCTCTGACAGAATATATAGGTTTAGGGGTCGCAGGTCTAGAATAGGTCTGAGCGAGCCGTCCTTTTTTGGGCATAAGAAGTACAGAGAGTACACCCCTGTGCCCTGCTGGTCGATGGGCACTACTTCTATTGCCCCTTTTGCGAGCATAGCAAGCACTTCCTGCTGGAGTAAATCTAAGTGTTCGGCTGACATAGGACGGTGCTTTGGTGGTATGTTGGGTGGAGTGGAAGTTAGTTCTAGACAGTACCCGTGCTGGATGATGTCCCTGACCCACTTGTCCGTGGTGAGGTTCTTCCACGCGGACAGGAACAGCTGGAGTCGTCCCCCGACAGGTGTTATGTGGTCGGGGGGTAAGGAGAGGGCGTCACTGTTTGTTTTTGGAGAGGACCTGGTGTTGCCATAGCCACGTCCCCTGCCTTTGGTGCTGGATCCACGATATCCACCCCTGTTGTTTTTGTCATAGGTGCTTTGTGTGCCACTTTTAGCATACTGCTGTTGTGACCCCTGACCCCTTGTTGTTCCCCTATTTCCGGTGCGACGAAAGGAGCCACTACAAAAATTGCTGCGTTTGCAGAGCCCCCATTGATTTCGCAGTGTCTTTCTTTATTTTTTCTAGGGTAGTGTCAACGTCTGGGCCAAATAAGAATTCTGTGTTAACTGGTAAGTTCAGAATATTGTTTTGGATCTCGTGTTTGAAGCCTGAGATTCGTAACCAGGCATGGCGTCGTAGCATGACGCTTGTGTTTATTGCCCTAGCCGCTGTGTCAGCTGCGTCATGGGCGCATTTTATGGATGCATTAGTGAGGAGTTGTCCTTCTCTGATGAGTAGCTCCGCTGACTCTTTATACTCATCTGGTAGATGTTGGAGCAGTGACTCCAGCGTATCGTAATGTGACCTGTCATAACGTGCCAGGAGTGCCTGTGTATTGGCAATGCGCAGGATGTTCGCTGCTTGCGCTGCAATGCGTTTGCCCGATGTTTCTAGTACTTTTGACTCCTTGTCTGGGGGAGGAGCATCACCAGTCGTTTGTGAGCGGGCTCTCTTGCGAGCATTGGCAACCACCATGGAGTCTAATGGCAACTGACCCTTAATGTATTTAGGGTCACCGGGTGCAGGCTTGTATTTTTTTTTCAATCCTGGGATTTAACACCCGGGCTCTTGTGGTGTCCTTGAAAATGTCTTTGGCAGGTTTGAGAACCCCTTTTAACATGGGCAGAGTTTTGACAGTTCTTTCTGAAGATGCAAAAGTGTCAAGCAGGAAGTCTTCCTCAATGGCATCAGAATGGAGATCCACCCCATGATGAGCAGCAGCCCGTTCGATGAGGGCATTAAATGCAGCTGTGTCCTCTGTAGGAGACGTTTTTACGTTATAGAGTTGCGCATCTTGGGTATGTGGCGCGACACTTTGGTCTGTGGGGTCATCCCATGCCTGATCCGGGTCTTGTAGGTGCTCATCAGGATCTACGTCCCCAGGGTAGATGGTATCCTCGCCGCCATAGTCCTGTATTGCGTCCGATTCGGAAGGGGTAGGAGAAAAGGACTGCGGATCTGGATGGAAGGGTTGGAAGTGTTCTTGGAGCACTGGTTCCTGCTCCGCTGGCAGTTTGCGTTTAAGAGGAATTTTGTAGGGCTCCTCTTCCCTAACTGGCGTTATTTCGCGCTTGTGGAGCATTAACCTGCCAGTGTCGGCGTCGATAAATTGTGGCCCCGAAGAGTCTTGTTCTGTAAGGCCAGAGGTGGTGGACTGTGTCTGGAGGACACGTGTCCGAATTTGAAATAGTTTCGGTGCCGATGCCGGTGGCAGCCCAAACGTAATGTTGGTGGGCTCCGAGTGCACTTTACAGGGTTTGGTTGTGTCGGGACCCGAGATAGAGTGGAGGGTTGCCCGGTCACGGATGCGTTGCAAAGATGCGGAGACCTGCTGCACAGTGAACGCAGATGGTGGTTTGATGGGCACCTTAGTAGTAGACGTCGAGGCCAGCCCCGACTTTTTTGTAGGAAGGGGGTCACTGGTCTTAAGGGATGTATCGACATTCGACGTAGTCGAGGACTTAGTCGGCGCCGGTGCGCTAGGCGTTGACGTAGCCGGGGCGGCCATTTTGACTGCGGAGGTTATGGCCTTCGATGTCGGCGCCGAAGGTCTCTGTGCCTTGCGGTGCCCGAGGGTTTGCCTTTTCTGGGTGTCAACCGCATCCACTGCGGTGAGCTCGGCGCCGAAGTCTCTTTGTACGCGGTCGGAGCCGACGACTTTTTTCGGCGTCGGAGCAGTGGATGGCTTCGACGCCTTCGATCCGACCACCACCAGTTTCACTTTCGTTTTCGAAGGGACTGGAGCGATGGATGGTTTTGGGTTTAATAACCCGGTCGTCTTCGGTAATAGTGGCTCTTGCAGAGTGTTCGAGGCAGGACCGGAAGGTGGGGCCGAGGAACCATGTGTTTGATCTTGGGTAAGGCCCGAAGGCGATCCCTCGGCCGGAGCCTGATGACGAGGTACAGTTTCGGCCTCCGTTTTGACGGATTGGCCTAGCTCCTCAGGAGAGCTGTCTTCTTCGGCCCCGTAGGCCTCGTCGAAGTCTCCTACCTCATCGACGGTTTCTTCACGTCGAAAGATCACTTCATCGTCGTCGTCCGATCGGGAATCATGTTCTGAAGCGGGGCTAGAGACTACTTCTTCCACGCTCTCAGCGTCCTCGGTGCTGAATATGTTGGTGGAAGCAGGCGCTGCTTGCTGCGCCTCCAGCCTCGCTGCCCGTCGATTCCGCAGAGTCTTCTTAGATCGGAACCGTGCACAGGCCATGCATTTCGATTCGTCGTGATCCGGCGAGAGACATTTATTGCAGACTGGGTGGACGTCGATATGAGGGTACTTCGCGTGGCATAACAGACACCTCTTGAATGGAGTCCTCGATTCCATCGTCGACCGAACTTCGATGTTCGGACCAAACCGGTCTGAAAGTTGGAAGAGGGTGCGGAGCACTAAAGCTAGTAGTCGACACCGAATGGTAACTGTACCGACGAAAACTAAAGGCCTTTTGGCCTAAAGAACAAGTTACTTACCTTTGGTAACGATGTATCTGTAAGAAACATTAGTTAGTTAGATTCCTCACCTTAGAATATCCCCAGGCGTCAGACTGGATCCGGAAGATTTTTCGTCAGCAATACCCCTTGCGCGTCGCTAGGCGTCGTCTGCGGCTCCGCGTCCGTCGTCGGCGTCGTGCGCCGGAATGACGTCGGAGTACTTAGACGCCGCCCTCGCGCGCTGACGTCAGTTCTTGTACATAGCCTTCCGCGCCAGGAACGCAGAGCCATGCAAAGACCGACACTGGTGCCAAAAAGAAAATCTAGGGGCCTGAAAAGGATAACCTTAACCCTAGATGTCAGTTCGCAGAACGGGGAGGATGGGTGGGTCGGTGAGGAATCTAACTAACTAATGATTCTTACAGATACATCGTTACCGAAGGCAAGTAACTTGTTCATCTGAAAGAAACACGTTAGTTAGATTCCTCACCTTAGAATAGATACCCAAGCAATACCATCCCCGGTGGTAGGTCTGCGAACCAAGATCACACCAGAAAGTCCTGGAGGACAGAACGGCCAAAGAAGCCATCCCTCCGGACTTGGCTGTCAAGGCAATAATGCCTGGCAAACGTGTGTAGCGAAGCCCACGTCGCCGCCTGACAGATGTCCTGCAAAGGGACTCCCCGTCCCAAAGCAGTAGTAGCCGCTGTGGCCCGAGTAGAATGGGCGCGCAGCCCAACAGGAGGGTCCTTTTTTGCCAAAGAGTAACAAATTTTGATGCACAAAACGACCCACCGAGAGATGGTCCGTTTGTGCACAGCTTTCCCCTTCTTAGCACCCACGTATCCAACGAAAAGTTGGTCGTCCACCCGGAACTGCTTCGTGCGGTCCAAATAAAAAGAGAACGCACTTTTTGGGTCCAGACGGTGGAGCCTCTTCCTCTTTGGAAGGATGCGGAGGCGGAAAGAAGGTGGGCAAGGTGACAGACTGCCCAAGATGAAAGGGGGTCACTACTTTCGGAAGGAAGGAGGGACGAGGCCGAAGGACAACCTTGTCCGGATGAACAGACAGAAAAGGAGGCTTTGAAGATAAAGCCTGGAGCTCACTCACCCGTCTAGCCGAGGTGATGGCTACCAGAAAAGCAGTCTTAAGAGTCAGAAGACGAAGAGGACAATTGTGAAGAGGCTCGAAGGGAGCGCACATCAGGAATGTCAAGACAAGATTCAAGTCCCACTGAGGCATTACAAAAGGGACAGGAGGGAACGTGTGAGTAATGCCTTTTAGAAAGCGTGTAACCACAGGGGCCTTGAAAAGAGAAGGCTGATCAGGAAGCCGCAAGAAGGCAGAGATGGCAGCAAGATAACCTTTCAGGGTGCCCAGGGCAGAGCCCTGCCGGGCCAGAGAAAGAAGAAAGAGGAGAACCTCAGAAAGAGGGGCGGAAAGGGGATCCACAGCCTTTGCTGTGCACCATGCCACAAATTTGTTCCACCGGCAGGCGTATACCGTCTTTGTGGAGGGACGCCTGGCTGCCAGAATGATATCACAGACTTCAGGAGGCAAGTCAAATGGCATCAACTGCCGCCGCTCAAGCTCCACGCATGGAGGTGGAGGCTGGACAGGTTTGGGTGGAGGACCGTCCCCTGCTGCTGCGACAGAAGATCCTCCCGAAGGGGCAGACGTATCGGGGGATCGGTCAACATACTGAGTAGCTCGGGATACCAGTATCTTCGTGCCCAATCCGGAGCCACCAAGATGACTTGGGCCCGGTCGTGCCTTATCTTCTTCAGCACTCTGGGCAGAAGTGGTATAGGCGGAAAGGCGTACAACAGACCGCAACTCCACTCGTGACTAAAAGCGTCGCCGAGCGAGTGCCGCCTTGGAAATTCCAACGCGCAGAACTGCTGACATTGCGCGTTCTCTTCTGTGGCTAATAGATCTAACCAAGGCTCTCCCCACTGCTGAAAGAGACCTTGCGCCACTTCGGAGTTCAGACGCCATTCGTGATCCATCATGCACCGGCGGCTGAGTTCATCCGCTCTGGCGTTCAGAGAGCCCGCCAGATGTTGAACCACTAGGGTGACGCCCTGGTGTTCCAGCCACGTCCAGAGGCGCAGAGCCACCTGACAAAGGGTCCACGACCCCACCCCGCCCTGTTTGTTGCAATACCACATGGCGGTGGTGTTGTCCGTGAACACCTGCACGACACTGCCCCTGACAGAGGGAAGGAAGGCTTTCAGTGCAAGCCGGATCGCTCTCAACTCCAAAAGGTTGATATGGAGGTGAGACTCCGCCGGAGCCCAGAGGCCTCTGATCTCCGCCTCTCCCATATGGCCACCCTGTGAGAAAGTGGCTCTGTATATACTGTTCCCTAATAGGTACAGGGTGTACAGAGTCCACAGTCCCCCAGAGGCTGATAGAGGTCAAAGTTAGGTATGACCTTACTCTCAAAAGTGGTAGCTTGGTCGAGCAGTAAGGCAGTACCAGAGGACAGTGTAAAGCATTTATTGTACACACTCAGTCAGCAAATGGTTTCACACACTCAATAACTGAACTCTAGGCCAATGATTTGTATATATAAAATATATGCTTGTTTTATTTTTAGAACCACAAAGGGGGTAAAAATATACTTTCTCAGAATGAGAGGTTGAATATAAATACTTTTGTTTCAAGCAATAAATTTGTGTAAACAGTCACAGTTGGTTGCAATAAACAATCCTATTTCCTAAACATAACAATGCATTGAGCTCAATGGTAAATTTAGGTTATTTGTAATAAATTACTTTTCAGATTACTTTTGGAATTCCAGGTCTGGATCCTAGAACCAGCCTGGGGTCAGTATTCAGAATCAAGTGATGAAAGTCGACTTAATAACTGTAAGGATTTTTAAATAATATTTAGCTATTTCAAAAGTTAGCACTTAGAAAATATTTCACAGAAAACATTCAATGGATCTCTATGGCAAGAAATTCAAATTGCAGGTAGAGTACTTAATCGTTACTTTAGTAATCCAGGACTGGGTGCCTAGACCCAGGACTGGGGTCCTTATCAAAAGCAGGTAAGTAATTTCGTTTGCAGAATTGGTACGATTTTAAAAGAATATTTCAAATTTGCAAAAGTAGACACTTAGAAGAAATTTCACAGAAAAGCAGACAATGGTTTCCTATGGGAGAAAATTGAGTTAGAAGTAAGTATAGTTGTGAACACTTTTCAGAGTCAGGGCTGGGCACCAAGATCCAGCACTGAGAGCTCACCTAGGAGCAGGTGAGTAAATTCGTATTTGTCACTTGGCTGATTTTTGGTGAATTTTTGCAGTTTTGAAAAGTTCACACTTAGAAGATTTTTGAAGAAAAAGCCAGTCAATGTTACCCTATGAGGAAAATGAAGTTAGCGGTTTAAGGGTAAGTACTCGACTGGTAGTGTTGAAATTCCGGGCATGGACTCAGGGGTCCCCCAGTGTCAGGTAAGTACAGTTGATTCACCCTCAGTGGTTTCAGGACGGCCGGGTGCAGAGAGAGTTGGGCCCAATGTTATCCTATGAGGGATAGGGGGGCCTTGGTTGGTGGCTGCTGTCTGGCAAGCCACGCGGCTGTGGGAGCTGGGCTCCTGGTCACTTACTCAGGGCAAGTGGGGAAGTAGGTTAGAGTAGAGAGGGCACTGCCAGGGCCACTCGGGCGGCTGGGTGCAGGGTGCTTTTGAGCCTTAGGGCGCTCAATGGAAATCAATGGGAATATTCCGGTTTGGAAAGAGGCTGCAGGCTCGGGGACGAGGATGTTTCAGGTGCCACCACCACTTCGAGAGGTAAGTTGGGTAGTTGTAGGTTAGGTGGGTACCCCGGGATTGGGCACAGGGGGTCGCAGGGCGCCGGGTGCAGGGGTGCCTTTTGACGTCGGGAATCTTACCCTCTGGTTGATCGCGGCTGGGGTGGCACTTGGTTCTGAGGCTGCAGGCTTCTTCCGGGATGTCGAGGGGGGTCCTTGGGTGCCGGACTCTGGGTCACAGTCGCCGTGGGGTCGTCCTCTGGGTCTTTGTCCGCTCCGGCACTGGCCAGGCTTGGCTGGTGCAGAGTGTGTTGGGTCCGCGGTCCCGGGCTGGTGCCAGGGATAGCAAGTAGGTTTCTTGAGTAGAGCCTCTACTCGTGGGAGTCCCAGGGGCTTAGAGCTAAAGGGTAGCCAGGTCCTCCGGGGTTGGTGAGGTTGCTGGCCACGTGGGGTGCCGCGCTGGTGCAGGTTCGAGAGTCGACAGGCCGGTAGGGCTGGGGCCAAAGCAGTTGGTGTCTTCTTCTCTTTTTAGCAGCTGCAGGGCAGGTCTTTGTTCTTCTTGCTCTTCTTGTCGTTTTTCTATCTGGAATCTGGGGAAGGAAGGTTCAGGGGGCCCCTAAATACTAGATTTAGGGGCGTTACAGGTAGGTGAAGGCCAGGGACCAATGGGTCCTTGTCCTGGGGTGGGTACACCCCCTATCCTGCCTCTCTCCTGTGGGAGGGGGGCAGTAGCCTAATCCTGATAGGGTAGGGCCTCCCATCTTCAAGATGGCGAGAGCCCGGAGATGTGCTTCACCTCGCCTCCCCCACCTGAGGGGTGGGGTGGGCAGGCTGGCACATCCCCTGTCCTTGTATGGGGTTTCCGGCCAAGCTTCCCGCCAGAGTGGGGGGTTGCAGTGGCCTGGGGAAACTCCAACTGGCGGCATGATTTTGAAGCTTCCCTTTGCTCATCCTGGGGGAGGAGATTTCTCACCTCACCCAGGATGTGCATTGTTGCAGGCCCGGGAGAGCAGGGGCTCTCCCACCCAGGGGTCCAGCAACGTGTCTGCTGTGTGGCAGCCTGGGCAGCCTCAGAGCAGACGTGGATTGCAAGTTAGCTGTAAGGGGGCATCTTCTAAGATGCCCTCTGGGGTGCTTAGTACATTAAATCCCACACTGGCATCAGTGTGGGTTCAATGTGCTGAGAAGTTTGATACCAAACTTCCCAGGCTTCAGTGTTGCCAATATGGTGCTGTGGAGCTCGTGTTTGACAAGCTCTCAGCACCATGTATTCTTAAATGACAGCACTGCACTTACAGTGCCCAGGAATGGGCCCGGGTACTGTAGGGGCACAGGGCTCCTGCTCCTGTGCCCACACCATAGGCGTAATGCACCCAGCTAGAGGGGTGGCTGACATATGCCTTGGCAGTGTAGGTGATGGGCATGGTACACAGTGATGTCTGCCATGTCGACTCTTTGTTTTGTCTTGCACCCAGACAACCAGCCTGCAAGGGCAGTGTGTGTGTGTAAGGGTACAGGGCCTCTGAGGGTGGCACAATGAGTGCTGCAGCCCTTAGAGGCCTTCCCTGGTCACAAGGCCCTGGGTACCTAGGGTACCATTTACTAGGGGCTGACATGTGGCTAGGGTTTGCCAATTTGGAGTTTGTGTGGTTTAAGGAAGGAACATAGGCCCTGGGCACCTGATTGGCAGGAACCCAGGGTACACTCAATCGAAGTACATTCAGCAATTTAGCAAAAAGTGGGGGCATACCATGCAAGAAAGATGGCACTTTCTCACACAACCCCCCCCCAAACGAAAGGTGATGAGACTAACCTTGTCCTATGGAGTCTTCATTGTCTAAGTGGAAGAACCTGGAAAGTCCATCTGCATTGGCATGGGCAGTCCCTGGTCTGTGTTCCACTTCAAAGTCCATTCCCTGTAGGGAGATGGACCACCTCAGTAGTTTTGGATTTTCCCCTTTCATCTGCATTAGCCATCTGAGAGGTCTGTGGTCAGTTTGAACTAGGAAGTGAGTGCCAAACAAGTATGGCCTCAGCTTCTTCAGGGACCAAACCACAGCAAAGGCCTCCCTCTCAATGGCACTCCAACGCTGCTCTCTAGGGAGTAGTCTTCTGCTTATAAAAGCAACAGGTTGGTCTTGGCCTTCATCATTGGTCTGGGATAGGACCGCTCCTATCCCTAGCTCAGAGGCATCAGTCTGCACTATGAACTGCTTGGCATAATCTGGAGCTTTTAGAATTGGTGCTGAGCACATTGCTTCTTTTAGGGTGTCAAAAGCCTTTTGACAACTAACTGTCCAGTTAACTTTCTTGGGCATTTTCTTGGAGGTGAGTTCTGTGAGGGGGGTCACAATGGACCCATACCCCTTCACAAACCTCCTGTAGTACCCAGTCAAGCCAAGGAATGCCCTGACTTGGGTCTGGGTTGTTGGAGCTATCCAGTCCATGATGGCCTGGATTTTGGGTTGTAAGGGCTGTACCTGGCCTCCACCTACAAGGTGGCCCAAGTACACCACAGTGCCCTGCCCTATCTGGCATTTGGATGCCTTGATAGTGAGACCTGCACTCTGCAGAGCCTCTAAAACCTTCCCAAGGTGGATCAGGTGATCCTGCCAGGTGGAGCTAAAGACAGCAATATCATCAAGATAAGCTGCACTAAAGGACTCCAACCCAGCCAGGACATGGTTCACCAACCTCTGGAAGGTGGCAGGGGCATTCTTTAACCCAAAGGGCATCACAGTAAACTGATAATGCCCATCAGGGGTGGAGAATGCTGTCTTTTCTTTTGCTCCTGGGGCCATGCCAATCTGCCAGTACCCTGCAGTTAAGTCAAAGGTACTGAGAAATTTGGCAGCCCCCAATTTGTCTATCAGTTCATCTGCTCTTGGGATAGGGTGAGCATCTGTCTTGGTGACAGAGTTGAGCCCTCTATAGTCCACACAGAACCTCATCTCTCTCTTTTCACCCTGTTGATGAGGTTTGGGGACCAGAACCACTGGGCTAGCCCAGGGGCTCTCTGAAGGCTCAATGACCCCTAACTCCAGCATCTTGCTGACCTCAGCTTTGATGCTTTCCTTGACTTGATCTGACTGTCGATAGATTTTGTTCTTGACAGGTGCACTGTCACCAGTGTCCACATCATGGGTACACCAGCTTGTCAGACCAGGGGTCAGGGAAAAGAGGCTAGCATATTGTTGCAAGACTTGCTTGCAGTCAGTCTGCTGTTGGGCAGAGAGGGTGTCTGAGAAAATCACACCATCTACTGACCCATCTTTTGGGCTGTAGGATAGGAGGTCAGGGAGTGGCTCACTCTCTGCTTCCTGTTCTTCATCAGTCACCATCAGCATGGTGATGTCAGCCCTATCATTGTAGAGTTTAAGGCGGTTCACATGGATGACCCTTTTGGGTGTCCTGCTAGTGCCCAGGTCAACTAGATAGGTGACCTCACTCTTTCTCTCTAGGATAGGGTAAGGGCCACTCCATTTGTCTTGGAGAGCCCTTGGTGCCACTGGCTCCAAAACCCACACCTGTTGCCCTGGTTGAAATTCAACCAGTGCAGCTTTTTGGTCATACCAGTGCTTCTGGAGCTCCTGGCTGGCCTCAAGGTTCTTGGATGCCTTTTCCATATACTCAGCCATTCTGGACCTTAGGCCAAGCACATAGTCCACTATGTCTTGTTTGGGTTCCTGAAGAGGCCTCTCCCAGCCCTCTTTTACAAGACATAGTGGTCCCCTTACAGGATGACCAAACAGAAGTTCAAAGGGTGAGAAACCTACTCCCTTCTGTGGCACTTCCCTGTAAGCGAAAAGCAAGCATGGTAACAGGACATCCCACCTCCTTTTGAGTTTCTCAGGGAGTCCCATGATCATACCTTTCAATGTCTTGTTGAACCTCTCAACAAGGCCATTGGTTTGTGGGTGGTAGGGTGTAGTAAACTTGTACTGCACTCCACACTCTTTCCACATGTGTGTTAGGTAAGCAGACATGAAGTTGGAACCTCTGTCTGAAACCACCTCCTTAGGAAAACCCACCCTGGTGAAGACACCCAGGAGGGCCTTGGCTACTGCAGGAGCTGTAGTAGTCCTAAGTGGAATTGCTTCAGGGTACCTAGTAGCATGATCCACTACTACTAGAATGAATTTGTTCCCTGAGGCTGTGGGAGGTTCAAGTGGACCCACAATGTCCACACCTACCCTTTCAAAGGGGACCCCCACCACTGGTAGTGGAATGAGGGGGGCCTTTGGGTGGCCACCTGTCTTGCCACTGGCCTGACAGGTAACACAGGAGCTGACAAACTCCTTCACCTTTTGGTGCATCTGGGGCCAGTAAAAGTGACCGACTAACCTTTCCCAAGTTTTGGATTGCCCCAGATGTCCAGCTAGGGGGATGTCATGAGCCAAAGTTAGGAGGAACTCCCTGTACTTCTGTGGCACTACCACCCTCCTGGTGGCTCCAGGAGTGGGGTCTCTTGCCTCAGCATACAGTAATCCCTCTTCCCAATAAGCTCTGTGGGTACCACTGACATCTCCCCTGGCTTCTGAAGCAGCTTGTTGTCTCAGGCTTTCAAGAGTGGGACAGTCTCGCTGGCCCTGGCACAGCTCTTCCCTAGAGGGTCCCCCTGGGCCCAAGAGTTCAACCTGGTAAGGGTCAAGCTCCATGGACTCAGTTCCCTCAGGGGTATCTACATCCTCTCCAGGGGGAGAGGGGTTCTGAGTGTTTGGCTGTACAGAAGCTGGTCCCCCAGTCTCCTTGCCCTTCCTCTTGGTTGGTTGGGCCATTATTCCAGGCTCCAAACCTACTTTTTCACCCTTCCTCTTGCTCTGTGCTCTGGTTTGCACACACACCAATTCAGGGATGCCCAGCATGGCTGCATGGGCCTTTAACTCAACTTCAGCCCAGGCTGAGGTTTCCAGATCATTTCCAAGCAGGCATGCAGCTGGCAACTTTGGAGAGACCACTACCTGTTTCAGGCCAGTAACCCCCCCCCCAGCCTAATGTTACCATGGCCATGGGATGACTAGTGGTGACACTGTCAGCGTTGGTGACTGGGTAAGACTTCCCAATCAAGTATTGCTCAGGGGAAACCAGTGTGTCTTTCACCATAGTGACACTGGCACCTGTATCCCTCAGAGCTTCTACCCTAGTTCCATTTACCCAGGGGTACTGTAAGTATTTCTTTAAGTTGGGGGGCCACACAGCCACAGTGGCAAACTCCACTTCTCCCAAGGAGACTAAACTTGCTTCAGTGTGTTCCCAGATTTGCTCAGGGTACACCTCTGATCCCATTTGTATACTTGCTGCCCCAGGAGTGGCTGTACTGGGTGCCTTAGGGGCTTTGTTTTGGGGGCAAGATACAGTTAGGTGTCCCTGCTTCTTACAGGTATTACACCAGGCCTTTAAGGGATCAAAGTTCTTCCCCCTATATGGTTGGGGCACATAGGGAGTAGTTTGGGTCCCACCCACCTGAACAGGTTTTTGGGGCCCTTTGGAAGACTCAGACTTTTTATCTTGGGGATTCTCACCACCTTTCCCCTGGGGAGGTTTTGTGACCACCTTCTTTTGGTCACCCCCAGTGGTTGTCTTGGTCACCCTAGTCTTGACCCAGTGGTCTGCCTTCTTTCCCAATTCTTGGGGAGAAATTAGACCTAGGTCTACCAAATGCTGATGCAACTTTTCATTTGTGCAGTTACTCAAAATATGTTCCTTCATGAATAAATTGTACAATCCAGTAAAATCCTGCACACCATGTCCAGCTAACCAACCATCCAGTGTCTTCACTGAGAAATCTACAAAATCAATCCAGGACTGGGTCTGGGTTTTGTGAGCCCCCCTGAATCTAATTCTATACTCCTCAGTGGTGAATCCAAATCCCTCAATCAGAGCTTTCTTCATGAGGTCACAGGATCCTGCTTCTGGCCCAGAGAGAGTCAGAAGCCTGTCCCTGCAGTTACCAGAGAACAGTTCCCACAGGAGTGCCCCCCAGAGAGGTTTCTTTACTTTCCTGATATCACAAGCCCTCTCAAAGGCTGTGAACCATTTGGTGATATCATCACCTTCCTCAAATTTAGGGACAATCCCTTTGGGGATTTTAAGGTCAGAAGTTTCCTCCCTATCCTTGTTTTTATTATTGCTGCCACCATTGATGGGTGCTAAACCCATCTCTCTCCTTTCCTTTTCTAGAGCCAGGAGCCTGGACTCTAGATCTATTCTTTTGGCCAGCCTCACAAGGCTGTCCTCTTCACTGGGGGGTCCCCCAGTGTTGTCTCTGGGACCAGAGCCACCTGTGTGGTCTCTAGGTGCCCAGATGCTATGTCTTGAGTTGGAGGGTATGGGTGCCATCTCCTCCCTAGGGAATAGTATGGGGAGGTTGCTGTCCTCCTCCCCTGATTCCCTTTCCCCATCTGACTGGCCATCACCATGTTCAGATGGGTGGTCTTTAGCATACTCAGCCAGGAGCTCCTGGAGCCCTTGTTTGGTTGGATGCTGACCCATTTGTAAATTTTTGAGTTTACATAAGGACCTCAATTCCTTGAAAGACAAGTGTAAGTAAGGTGTGAGGTCGAGCTCCTCCACCAGGTCCATGTTATTATTATCACTAATAGCTGGGTTTGTTTGAGACATTCTAACCTGACAGTTCTAACCCTCTACCCTGACTATAGTGACTTATTTTTCTAAAATTCTAATGGGACTTAAGCAAGGCCCTAGCAAGACTTTTAGTAATTTTGGAAAAACCAATCAGAATTCTAAAGGCAATTTTTAAGAGTTCTGTCGTGTGATCAGATGGTAACCAAGTAGTCCAACAAATGCAAGTTTGTATCCCACCGCTGATCCACCAATGTGAGAAAGTGGCTCTGTATATACTGTTCCCTAATAGGTACAGGGTGTACAGAGTCCACAGTCCCCCAGAGGCTGATAGAGGTCAAAGTTAGGTATGACCTTACTCTCAAAAGTGGTAGCTTGGTCGAGCAGTAAGGCAGTACCAGAGGACAGTGTAAAGCATTTATTGTACACACTCAGTCAGCAAATGGTTTCACACACTCAATAACTGAACTCTAGGCCAATGATTTGTATATATAAAATATATGCTTGTTTTATTTTTAGAACCACAAAGGGGGTAAAAATATACTTTCTCAGAATGAGAGGTTGAATATAAATACTTTTGTTTCAAGCAATAAATTTGTGTAAACACTCACAGTTGGTTGCAATAAACAATCCTATTTCCTAAACTTAACAATGCATTGAGCTCAATGGTAAATTTAGGTTATTTGTAATAAATTACTTTTCAGATTACTTTTGGAATTCCAGGTCTGGATCCTAGAACCAGCCTGGGGTCAGTATTCAGAATCAAGTGATGAAAGTCGACTTAATAACTAAGGATTTTTAAATAATATTTAGCTATTTCAAAAGTTAGCACTTAGAAAATATTTCACAGAAAACATTCAATGGATCTCTATGGCAAGAAATTCAAATTGCAGGTAGAGTACTTAATCGTTACTTTAGTAATCCAGGACTGGGTGCCTAGACCCAGGACTGGGGTCCTTATCAAAAGCAGGTAAGTAATTTCGTTTGCAGAATTGGTACGATTTTAAAAGAATATTTCAAATTTGCAAAAGTAGACACTTAGAAGAAATTTCACAGAAAAGCAGACAATGGTTTCCTATGGGAGAAAATTGAGTTAGAAGTAAGTATAGTTGTGAACACTTTTCAGAGTCAGGGCTGGGCACCAAGATCCAGCACTGAGAGCTCACCTAGGAGCAGGTGAGTAAATTCGTTTTTGTCACTTGGCTGATTTTTGGTGAATTTTTGCAGTTTTGAAAAGTTCACACTTAGAAGATTTTTGAAGAAAAAGCCAGTCAATGTTACCCTATGAGGAAAATGAAGTTAGCGGTTTAAGGGTAAGTACTCGACTGGTAGTGTTGAAATTCCGGGCATGGACTCAGGGGTCCCCCAGTGTCAGGTAAGTACAGTTGATTCACCCTCAGCGGTTTCAGGACGGCCGGGTGCAGAGAGAGTTGGGCCCAATGTTATCCTATGAGGGATAGGGGGGCCTTGGTTGGTGGCTGCTGTCTGGCAAGCCACGCGGCTGTGGGAGCTGGGCTCCTGGTCACTTACTCAGGGCAAGTGGGGAAGTAGGTTAGAGTAGAGAGGGCACTGCCAGGGCCACTCGGGCGGCTGGGTGCAGGGTGCTTTTGAGCCTTAGGGCGCTCAATGGAAATCAATGGGAATATTCCGGTTTGGAAAGAGGCTGCAGGCTCGGGGACGAGGATGTTTCAGGTGCCACCACCACTTCGAGAGGTAAGTTGGGTAGTTGTAGGTTAGGTGGGTACCCCGGGATTGGGCACAGGGGGTCGCAGGGCGCCGGGGTGCCTTTTGACGTCGGGAATCTTACCCTCTGGTTGATCGCGGCTGGGGTGGCACTTGGTTCTGAGGCTGCAGGCTTCTTCCGGGATGTCGAGGGGGGTCCTTGGGTGCCGGACTCTGGGTCACAGTCGCCGTGGGGTCGTCCTCTGGGTCTTTGTCCGCTCCGGCACTGGCCAGGCTTGGCTGGTGCAGAGTGTGTTGGGTCCGCGGTCCCGGGCTGGTGCCAGGGATAGCAAGTAGGTTTCTTGAGTAGAGCCTCTACTCGTGGGAGTCCCAGGGGCTTAGAGCTAAAGGGTAGCCAGGTCCTCCGGGGTTGGTGAGGTTGCTGGCCACGTGGGGTGCCGCGCTGGTGCAGGTTCGAGAGTCGACAGGCCGGTAGGGCTGGGGCCAAAGCAGTTGGTGTCTTCTTCTCTTTTTAGCAGCTGCAGGGCAGGTCTTTGTTCTTCTTGCTCTTCTTGT
This sequence comes from Triturus cristatus, assembly GCF_964204655.1. NCBI lineage: Eukaryota > Metazoa > Chordata > Amphibia > Caudata > Salamandridae > Triturus > Triturus cristatus. The sequence goes on from NC_140590.1 coordinate 792,498,527, forward strand.
CGTTTTTCTATCTGGAATCTGGGGAAGGAAGGTTCAGGGGGCCCCTAAATACTAGATTTAGGGGCGTTACAGGTAGGTGAAGGCCAGGGACCAATGGGTCCTTGTCCTGGGGTGGGTACACCCCCTATCCTGCCTCTCTCCTGTGGGAGGGGGGCAGTAGCCTAATCCTGATAGGGTAGGGCCTCCCATCTTCAAGATGGCGAGAGCCCGGAGATGTGCTTCACCTCGCCTCCCCCACCTGAGGGGTGGGGTGGGCAGGCTGGCACATCCCCTGTCCTTGTATGGGGTTTCCGGCCAAGCTTCCCGCCAGAGTGGGGGGTTGCAGTGGCCTGGGGAAACTCCAACTGGCGGCATGCCTTTGAAGCTTCCCTTTGCTCATCCTGGGGGAGGAGATTTCTCACCTCACCCAGGATGTGCATTGTTGCAGGCCCGGGAGAGCAGGGGCTCTCCCACCCAGGGGTCCAGCAACGTGTCTGCTGTGTGGCAGCCTGGGCAGCCTCAGAGCAGACGTGGATTGCAAGTTAGCTGTAAGGGGGCATCTTCTAAGATGCCCTCTGGGGTGCTTAGTACATTAAATCCCACACTGGCATCAGTGTGGGTTCAATGTGCTGAGAAGTTTGATACCAAACTTCCCAGGCTTCAGTGTTGCCAATATGGTGCTGTGGAGCTCGTGTTTGACAAGCTCTCAGCACCATGTATTCTTAAATGACAGCACTGCACTTACAGTGCCCAGGAATGGACCCGGGTACTGTAGGGGCACAGGGCTCCTGCTCCTGTGCCCACACCATAGGCGTAATGCACCCAGCTAGAGGGGTGGCTGACATATGCCTTGGCAGTGTAGGTGATGGGCATGGTACACAGTGATGTGTGCCATGTCGACTCTTTGTTTTGTCCTGCACCCAGACACTCAGCCTGCAAGGGCAGTGTGTGTGTGTAAGGGTACAGGGCCTCTGAGGGTGGCACAATGAGTGCTGCAGCCCTTAGAGGCCTTCCCTGGTCACAAGGCCCTGGGTACCTAGGGTACCATTTACTAGGGGCTGACATGTGGCTAGGGTTTGCCAATTTGGAGTTTGTGTGGTTTAAGGAAGGATCATAGGCCCTGGGCACCTGATTGGCAGGAACCCAGGGTACACTCAATCGAAGTACATTCAGCAATTTAGCAAAAAGTGGGGGCATACCATGCAAGAAAGATGGCACTTTCTCACACACCCCATCCCAGGAGGGACGCATCCGTCACTACGACATGCTCCGGTTGGGGAAGGGAGAGGCTTCTGCCCATGACCCAATCGCAGTCCGTGAGCCACCACTGCAACTGCTGTGCAGTGCCCTCCGAGATAAAGACATGGTCGGACAGGTTGCCGTGATGCTGGGCCCACTGAAACTTCAGGTCCCACTGCAGAGCCCGCATGCGCCGCCTGGCGTGATGCACTAGTAGGATGCAGGAGGCCATCAGCCCCAGAAGCCGCAACACTAGCCTGACCGAAAACCAGGATAGACCCGCTGTTCCGGTGGATAGACCCGGAACTGCACCGAATCGAGAACCGCTCCGATGAAGAGGAGCTGCTGAGAGGGACTCGGGTGTGACTTCGGCACGTTGATGGAAAACCCCAGCAAATGCAGGAGATCCGCCGTAGTCTGGAGGTGGGAGACGACTGCCCGGGGCGAGCCCGCCTTCAACAACCAGTCGTCGAGATAGGGGAAGACTGGAACCCCTGATCTGCGCAGATGAGCTGCGACCACCGCCATCACTTTCGTGAACAAAAGAGGGGCACTGGTGAGGCCGAAGGGGAGCACGGTAAACTGAAAGTGCTCTTGGCCCACCGTGAACCGCAGGTAACGCCGGTGGGCCGGCAGGACAGGGATGTGGAAATATGCATCCTGCAAGTCCAACGCTACCATCCAGTCTCCGGGGTCTAGGGCAGCTAGAACCTGAGCCAAAGTCAACATCTTGAACCTTTCCTTCCGGAGGAAGGCATTGACGTTCCGAAGGTCCAAGATAGAGCGTAGGCCCCCTTTGCCCTTCTTGGGAACCAGAAAGTAGTGGGAATAACAACCACGACCTACTTCTGGACTCGGAACGCGCTCGACGGCCCCCTTGGCCAAGAGGGCGGAAACTTCCTCGTGGAGAAGATTCAAATGATCCCCCGAGATACGGTAGTGCTGCGGTGGCATGGCTGGAGGGGTCGTCTCGAAGAGGAGGGAGTAGCCCCTTCGGACGATTTGCAGCACCCACCTGTCCGATGTGATGGACCGCCAGTGGAGCAGGTGATGGCGAACTCTGCCGCCCACTGGCGTGGAATGGGCCTGAAAGCTCGGACTAGGAAGGCTTTGAGGCAGATGCTGCCGGGGTGGATGTGGGCTGACCTCGTCGTCCTCCAGATCCGCCTCGGCGGAAACCACGTCCACGAACGCGCGCAGGTTGGTTCTGCGGCTGGTGGCTAGGCGCACGAGAGGAGGCACCCCTTTCTTGGCCACGAAAGGGGCGAAAAGCGGAAGATTGCAACCGCGGGGCCGAGAGGCCCAAGGACTTGGCCGTAGCCCGGGAGTCCTTAAAGCGGTTCAGCGCACTGTCCGCCTTCTCGCCAAACAGGCGAGTGCCATCAAACGGCATGTCCATGAGAGTGCTCTGGACATCGCCGGAAAATGACGTGGACCGCAGCCAGGCGTGACGTCGAAGCGCCACTGTGGTGGAAATGGCCCTACCCAGCGAGTCCGTGGTGTCAAGCCCACAACGTATAGCATGGCGCGCGGCATTCCTCCCATCGGCCAGAGCCTGGGTAAGTCGTGTCCGGATCTCCTCCGGACACAGGGGCAGCGCGTCCTCCACCGCATCCCACAGAGAGTGGGAATAACGGTCCAAGAGACAAGCGGTGTTCAAAGACCGCAGCTCCAAACTAAGGGAAGAGAACAGCTTCTTGCCAAACTGCTCTAGTCTCTTGGAATCCCGGTCCGGCGGAGCGGTCGGGAAAGAGGATTGGGAGGTGGAGGCCTGGATAACCAGGCTCTCAGGGGTAGGGTGTTGGGACAGAAAACTGGGGTCGCCCGGAGCAGGGCGGTGGCGCCTGGCGACGTTCCTGTCCACAGGAGGGACTGTGGAGGGCTTGGACCAGGTGCCCTGCAGAACGTCAATGAGGGCCTCATTGAATTGCAGCAGAGGCTCAGTGGAGCTTGCTGCAGACTGAAGCACCTCAGTAAGGACGTTAGTCCTCACAGCCACGGCAGGCAGCTCGAGCCCAAGGGCTGCGGCCACCTTGCGCAGCACCACAGAGAAAGCAGCGCCCTCCTCCGAAGCCACAGTCGGAGGAGAGACAAATCCAGTGTCTGGAGAGGTATCCAGGCCACTGGCCTCCCCCAGTTCATCTGCCCAGTCCTGGGACAGTTGAGCCTGAGCGGCCATAGGATCCTCGGATCCCTCCCAGTTGTCCCCATCATCCGACTCCTGGTATGGAGGATAAAGTAACGGAGCCGGGTGGTAGACATAGTGTGTCTCTAGCGGCGCCGTTCTCGGCGTCCATCGACGCCGGACCCGGAGGGGAACTGAACTTGGGCCCGACGTCAAGCAGAGTCGACGTCGGGGGTGGAACCGGACTCGACGCCGGCGGAGGAGGCGTGACGAGGTTGACCGGCGTCGACGGGGACTCGAGAACGGGTCCCTCGGGCGCTTGCGGCGTCGAGGCCGGAGAAGTCAACGGCGCCGGGGCCGGAGCCACCGGCAGGCAAGGCAGCCCAGTCGGGTCCGCGGGGCCCGAAGGCGCACCAGCGGGCGCCGACGGCGGAGCAGGTTCCTCATGGCCGAGAGGAAGGCACTGACTTCCGCCGGCGTCGCGTTAGTCCCAGGGACCGGAGGGTATGGGGACGGGCGCGGCGCCTGCAGCTCCGCCGGAGCCGCGGGGGTGGAACCACCCTGACCCTCGGCCGAGTCGCGCGACCGGCGAGGGGAGTCCGAAGAGCGATGTCGCTTCTTGGAATGCTTCGACTTACCCGAAGACTTGGATCCCGACGACCGATGGGGACGTCGGCTGTGGCTCCGCGACCGATCCTTGGACCTCCTCCTGGACCGGGAGCGAGAGGCGTGCGGAGCCGAGTGGCGAATCTCGAGAAGCTTACGGGACCGCTCCCGTCTAGCCTTCGAGGTCAGGGCCTTGCAGTCCGAACACGACTCCGCGTCGTGATCGAGGCCCAAGCAGTAAAGACACCGGCGGTGATGGTCCGTAACCGACATCAATCGGGTACAGTCCGTACAGGCTTTAAACCCAGGCATCCTACCGGCACCGGTGTAGAGACACGATCAAAAAGGATCAAAAAAGTTAGTAAAAAATTGACTAAAGGGGTAGCTGTCCCGGATCTGCGCTTACTGGCGCGGAAAAAAGAAGAACTGATGTCAGCGCGCGAGGGCGGCGTCTAAGTACTCCGACGACGTCATTCCGGCGCACGACGACGGACGCGGAGCCGCAGACGACGCCTAGCGACGCGCAAGGGGTATTGCTAACGAAAAATCTTCCGGATCCAGTCTGACGCCTGGGGATATTCTAAGGTGAGGAATCTAACTAACGTGTTTCTTTCAGATACTGAATATTCCTAAGATGAGCTAAGATAGTCACATCCGAACCCAATGGCGGAAAAAAACAATCTAAGGATGGAGAGGATGCCCATGCGCACTGTAGTCCAGGGGAGGAGCCACCTATCTCGTGATACTTCGAAGACTTTTCCAGGACAACAATGTGCAATCATCCGGACCCAACACTAGGCGGCGATCTATGCACAGATATGAATTCAGCAGCCCACATGCCTCGAACTTAGGGGCACCCTGAACCAACCTTCCTTAGATCCAGATTCCGAAACAGCAAAGAAGGTCAAGAAGAAAGAAGACCTGCCGTGCAGCTGCTAACAAGAGGAAGACACCAACTGCTTTGGCCCCAGCCCTACCGGCCTGTCGACCCTCAAACCTGCTCCGGCTAAATCCTGGCATCTCCCGTGGCCAGCAACCTCACAAACCGGAGGACCTGGCTACCTTGTGACTCTTAGCATCTGGGACTCCAACGAGCAGTGGCACTGCTCAAAGCAAGTAACTGATCCCTGGCATCAGCCAGGAACCGCGAACCCTGCACACTCTGCACCCGCCAAGCCTGTGCTGGAGTGGACAAAAACCACGAGGACAAGTAACAATAACCCCACTTACCCAAGTGAATTTCCTCCCATAGGATAACATTGGTGATTTCATTAGAAAAAGTTTGTCAACTTTTAAAATAGCAAAATATTGCTTAAAAATCACAACAGTAACTAAATCTTATTAACTCACCTGTTTCGAGGAACTGTCCCAGGCCTGAATCTAGGATCCAGTCCTGGAGTTAGAAAAGTAATCCTAAAAGTAATCCATTGCATTTAACTTGAAATTCCCATTGAGCTCAATGTAACTATTGCATTCAAAAGTCAATTGCCTATTGCAAAGTATTTAACTAAAGCATCTCATTCTGAGGAAGTATATTTTGATACTTATTGTTGGTTCTAAAATAAAACAACCATATCTTTTTATATACAAACCATTGGTCTAGAGTTCAGTTCAAGTGTGTGAGACCATTTACTGTCAGTGTGTACAACAAATGCTTTACACGGTCCTCTGATACTGCCTTACTGCTCGACCAAGCTACCACTTTAGAGAGTAAGGTTGTATCTAACTTTAGCCTCTGCCAAACCTTTGGGGGCAGAGGACACTGTACACACTGTACTTATTTGAGAACAGTATATACAGAGGCACTTTCCTACACTCCCTCTATGGATCCTTTTGACAAAAGGGTCCTGCACTTCCTACTATAAAACAGATTGTCCTGTCAGCCAGTCTAAGGATGTTTGAACGGTGCGGCAGGGTGGAAATAAATTCGGGCAGCCACATTGGACTATTGTGAGAAAGTGGCTCTGTATATACTGCTTCCAAATAGGTACAGGGTGTACAGAGTCCACAGTCCCCAGAGGTTTGGCAGAGGCTAAAGTTAGATATAACCTTACTCTCTAAAGTGGTAGCTTTGTCGAGCAGTAATGCAGTATCAGAGGACAGTGCAAAGTATTTGTTGCACACACTCAGCCAGCAAATGGTCTCACACACTCAATAACTGAACTCTAGGCCAATGGTTTATATATAAAAAATATATGCTTGTTTTATTTTAGAACCAACAATAGGTATTAAAATATACTCTCTCAGAATGAGATGCTTTATATAAATACTTTTGCAATTGACTTTTGTAGAAAGTTACAAGTGGTTGCAATAGGCAACACAATTCTAAACACAATAATGCATTGAGTTCAATGGAAGTTTCAAGTTATTTGCCACCGATTACTTTTAGGATTACTTTTGGAATTCCAGGACTGGATCCTAGATTCAGTCCTGGGTCAGAACTTGGAATCAAGTCAACTTAATTACTGTGATAATTTTTAGACAATGTTTTGCTATTTTAAAAGTTGACACTTACAAAATATTTCATAGAAAACAGTCAATGATTCCCTATGGCAGAAAATTCAAGTTGCAGGTATATTATGTTCTCGTTACTTTTGTATTCCAGTACTGGGTGCCTAGACTCAGTACTGGGACCTTTATCCAAATCAGTTAAGTAATTACGTTTTTACATATTATAAGATTTTTAAAGAATATTTAAAGTTTGCAGAAATTGACACTTAAAAGAAATTTCACAGAAAAACAGTCAATGGTTTCCTATGGGAGAAAGGAATATGCTACTTACCAGTATGCATCTGTTCTTGGCATGTAGAGCTGCAGAGTTGTACACTTAGCATAGATCGCCATCTGGTGTTGGGCCCGGATGTTTGCAGTTTGTTTTTCTTCTTGGACAGTCTTTGGAAGTCACGAGTTTGGTGACTCCTCCTTCGGTCCGTACTGCGCATGGGCTTCGGCTCGATCCTCAGATTGTTTTTCGCCAACAGGGAAATGATGGAGCTTGGTAATCACAGTGAGAAACCCATGTGTGTAGTATCTAAATAAGATGTACTGGAACGGATACAGGTAGCCGGGGAGGCGGGTGGGCGTGTACAACTCTGCAGCTCTACATGCCAAGAACAGATGCATACTGGTAAGTAGCATATTCCGTTCGAGGCATATGAGCTGCAGATTGTACACTTAGCATAGATTATATAGCAGTACCCAACCCTAGCGGCGACCACCGGTATCCGTTGCAGTGGTTTGAAATAGTGTTTTTAGTACAGCCTGGCCCACTCTAGCTTGCTGCTTGGAATGCACATCTACACAGTAATGTTTTGTGAAGGTGTGCGGTGTAGACCATGTGGCTGCTTTGCAGATGTCATCTAAGGGTATATTCCCTAGAAAGGCCATAGAAGCCCCTAACTTTCTTGTAGAATGGGCTTTAGGCGGAACAGATAATGTTCTTTTAGCCTTTTGGTAGCAAATCTGTATGCATTTTACAATCCACCTAGCTATCCCTGATTTAGAAATAGGGTTGCCTTTATGTGGTGGAGAGAAGGAAACGAACAATTGTTTAGTCTTCCTGAAGGGTTGCGTTCTTTGTATGTAGTATAGCAACGCCCTTTTCACATCAAGTGTGTGTAAGGCCCTTTCCGCAACAGATTGGGGTTGCGAAAAGAAGACAGGTAATTCCACTGATTGATTGAGATGGAAGGGGGAAATGACTTTGGGCAGAAACTTCGGATTTGTGCGAAGTATGACCTTGCTGTGATGCATTTGTATGTAGGGTTCCTGTATGGTGAACGCTTGTATTTCACCAACCCTTCTAAGGGAAGTGATAGCTACAAGGAAAGCTGTTTTCCAGGTGAGAAACTGTAGCTCACATTTGTGCATTGGTTCGAAGGGCGGACCCATTAGTCGTGTGAGAACTAAATTTAGATTCCATACAGGGGAAGGTGGTGCCCTGGGAGGAATTACTCGTTTAAGGCCTTCCATGAAGGCTTTAATAGCGGGCACTCTGAAGAGTGATAAATGCTGTCTGTTTTGTAGATAAGCAGCGATCGCTGCTAGGTGTAGGCGTATGGATGAATATGCCAGGTTACACCTGTGAAGATGGAGCAGATAGCATATGATGTGCTGTATGGATGCATCTAGAGGGTTGATTGTATTATTACGGCAGTAAATTACAAATCTTTTCCACTTTGCGGCATAGCATGCTCTAGTGGTAGGACGTCTGGCTTCCATGATGATGTTCATGCAATCAGGGGGAAGGTTAAGGTATCCAAATTCTAAGATCTCAGGAGCCAGATCGCCAGGTTGAGCTGAGCTGGGTCCGGGTGCCTGATTTCTCCATGGTTCTGGGTTAGGAGGCATGGGGATAGGTGAAGTTTTTGATGTGGCACCACTGATAGTTGTAGTAGCGTGGTGTATCACGGCTGCCTGGCCCACGTGGGAGCTACCAGAATGAGTATGAGGGAGTGCTGTTGTAGCTTCCTGACCACTAATGGAATTAGAGGGAGAGGTGGAAAGGCGTATGCAAATCTGCCTGACCAGTTCATCCATATCGCATTGCCCTTGGACAATGGGTGTGGGTATCTGGCGGCGAAGCTTGGGCATTTTTTGTTTTCGTGGGTGGCGAAGAGGTCTATCTGAGGATGCCCCCACTGTTGGAAGAATGGGTGAAGAACTTGTGGATGCAGTTGCCATTCGTGTAGTTGTTGCGTTTGTCTGCTGAGCAGATCTGCCATGGTGTTTTGTACGCCTGGAACGTGCTGTGCCAGGAGAAAGATGTTTTGGGGAATTGCCCATCTCCATATGCTCTGGGCTAAGCGGGAGAGCTGGGGAGAGTGTGTCCCCCCCTGTTTTAGTATATAATACATCGCAGTCATGTTGTCTGTGCGAATGAGGACTGCTTTGCCCGAAATCTGTTTTTGGAAAGATTTTAGGGCTAGAAAGATCGCCAAGAGCTCCAGATGGTTGATGTGGAGCGATTTTTGCTGTGGCGTCCATAGACCTTGCATGGTGAGGTGTAGGAGGTGCGCTCCCCAGCCGGAGAGCGATGCGTCCGCTGTTAGAATCACCTGAGGAACCGGGTCCAGGAACGGCCGCCCTTTGGAAAGGTTTGTGGTGTTCCACCACTGCAGAGAGTGATGTGTGCGGCCGTCCACCAACACCAGATCCGTCAGCTGACCCTGGGCCTGGTTCCACTGTTGTGCTAGGCACTCTTGAAGTGGACGCATGTGGAGTCTTGCATGGGGCACTATGAAGATGCAAGACGCCATCATTCCTATGAGCTTCATAAACACTCTTGCTGGAAGAGAGTGTTGAGGAAGGAATGTTTTGCGTAAAGCTTGAATGCTTGTGATTCTCGCTGAGTTTGGATAGGCAATACCCTTGGAGGTGTCTATAGTGGCCCCGAGATATTGCTTTGTGTGAGATGGTATGAGGTGGGACTTTTGGTAGTTCACCGTGAAGCCTAGCTGGTGGAGCAGTTGGATGGTGCTGTTTGTATGTTGCACACATTGGTGGTAGGACGCGGCTTTTATCAGCCAGTCGTCTAGGTAAGGGAAGACGTGAATATGTTGACGTCTGAGGTGTGCTGCTACTACTGCTAGGCATTTGGTAAACACCCGTGGTGCGGTGGTGACCCCGAAGGGGAGAACCGTGAATTGGTAATGTTGCCCGTCCACCACGAACCTGAGGTATTTCCTGTGAGAGGGGTGTATTGGAATGTGAAAGTATGCGTCTTTCAGATCCAAGGTTGTGAGAAAGTCTCCCTGGCAGAGGAGTGGGAGGACTTGTTGTAGGGTGACCATGTGAAAATGGTCTGAATGTATGTAGGCATTTAGAGGCCGGAGGTCGAGAATGGGTCTGAGGGTCCCGTCTTTCTTTGGTATTAAGAAATATAGGGAGTAGACCCCTAGATTTTGTTGATTGACGGGGACCTGCTCTATAGCGTGTTTTTGGAGGAGTGAGAGTACCTCTTGTTTGAGCAGTGTGGAATGTTCTTGAGACATTGGACGGTGCCTTGGTGGGATATTGGGTGGGGTAGATGTTAGTTCGAGACAGTACCCTGACCGAATGATTTGGGTCACCCATTTGTCCGATGTTATGGACTCCCATGTGTGGATAAAGTCTTGTAGTCTGCCCCCGACCGGAGTGGGATGGTCTGGGGGGAGCGGAGGGGAGTCATTGTGCGGGCGGGGTGGCAGAACGGGTGGTGTTAGTTTTGCCCCTGCCCTTATTGTTGCCTCTGTAACCACCCCTTTGATTGCCCTTTGAAAAGGTATTTTGAGGAGGGGACTTGTAGGAGGTAGAGGCGTTATCGGTGGAGGAGCCTCTGCCTGTGCCACGAAAGGACGAGCGTCGAAAGGAACGTTTAGAGGCTTGTGTTTGGAGTGCCCCCATAGACTTTGCTGTGTCTGTGTCCTTTTTCATCTTTTCCAGCGCTTCGTCTACCTTTGGCCCAAAGAGAGTTTGTTGGTCAAAGGGGTGATTGAGTATGGACGCCTGGACTTCAGGCTTGAACCCTGAGATCCTGAGCCAGGCATGGCGAAGAAGCAGGACACTTGTATTTATGGCTCTAGAAGCAGTGTCGGCTGCATCGAGGGCACACTTAATGGAGGTGTTTGTAATTAGTTTACCCTCCTCTATCAGGTCATGAGCCTTGCGCTTGTGTTTTTCTGGAAGGTGCTGCATAAGAGCCTCTAGTTCGTCATAGTGTGCTCTGTCATATCGCGCAAGCAGTGCTTGTGTGTTTGCAATGCGCAATATGTTTGCAGCTTGGGAGGCGGTGCGTTTACCAGACGCGTCCAGAAGTTTAGATTCCTTGTCTGGCGGTGGGGCTTCTCCTGAGGATTGGGAGTTAGCCCGCTTTCTAGCTGTGGAGACAACTAGGGAATCTAGGGGAGCAGGGCCCTTAATGTATGCAGGGTCTGTGGGTGCCGCTTTGTACTTCTTCTCTATTCTAGGGTTCAGTACTCTGGCCCTGACAGGGTCTTTGAACACCTCTGTAGCGTGCTTGGTGACACCCTTAAGCATGGGTAAAATAGAAGTGGATTTGTCTTGTATGTCAAATGTGTCCAGTAGGAAGTCTTCTTCCACTGGTTCACTGTGCATGTCCACCCCATGGTAGTGTGCTGCTCTCTGCACTAAATGATGAAACCCTAAGGAGTCCTCTGGAGGAGACGGCCTGGATGGGTATAGGTCGTCCTGAGGTATATCTGGTATATCAGGGTTATTGTAATCCTCCCATGGGTCTGGGGTCCCTGGTGGAGTGGGATCCATTGGGACGTCCGCCAGGTAATTGTCCGGGTCCCCATCATCCGGATCTGGGGATGGGGCCGGATCGTAGTGAGGTGGAGGTGGCGGAGACCTGGGAGGGGGAGGGGGTGGAGGTGGTGGAGGAGGTAGGGGAGGCGGTAGTGGGGAGGGCACTCTGAGGGGAGAAGTAGCAGAGTCCTTCCTTTTGGGTGGTGGAGGAGGAGCCGGAGTATCAAGGCGTCTTTTCTTGATAATTAAAGTCAATAGTCCAGTCTTTGGATCTTTGGACAGAGTCTTTTGTAGAGGGTCTGGTGTAAACAGAGCCAGTGGCGTCGAATCGTCCGTCGGCACCGGTGATTTCGGAGCCGAGGACTTCGATGGTTTGTGTGCGCCATGCTTTTTTGGGGCCTCCTGTTTTTTCGGCGTCGAAGGAGTTTTCGGCGTCGGAGCGTCGGTGCCGACAGATTTATGTTTGTGTTTGGTCGGCACCGAGAGTCCAGGCTTCGGCACCGGTGGCTTCGGAGTCGAGCTGGATATTGCTTTCTTCGGTGCCGGATGCTGTTTTTCGGCACCGGGCGTCGGCTGGCTCGATCCCGAGCTGCCGTGAGACTTTGGATGCTTCGACACCGAGCCCGAAGGTGGGGTGATCGAAGCTTTGGTCTTGGTTTTGCCCAGGCCGGCAGGCGAGGGAGTAACCTGAGTCTCTTTGGTTTTGGGCGCGGGGGTGGAAGGGGGCACAGTACTCACGGCCCGCTGCGCCGGTGTGATGTCCTCCACGTCGGAGTCGTCGGCTTCGGAAGAGCTGACGACGTCTTCTTCCTGCTCGGTGTGTGTTTGCCCCGAAGCTTCGGCGCCGTCTCCGAAGATGTCCGGTGGAGCTGCAGACGATGAGTGCGCCATGGTGCGTCGAGCTCTTCGATCCCGGATGGTTTTCTTCGATCGAAAAGACTTACAGGCGGGGCAGTCTCTGGCCTCGTGTTCTGGAGAGAGGCAAAGATAACACACCTGATGGAGGTCGGTGTGGGGAAATTTAGACCCACATTTTGGGCACTTTTTGAACGGAGTCCTTTCCATCGGCCGGGACCGGAGTCGAGGAGGGCCCGAAGGCCGGTGCCGATGTACGGGATGGAGAAAAGTGCCGCTTCGAGAGATGAAGATATGATGAAGAAACTCGAAGATACGAGGATTTTCCGTCGAGGCTGGAACCGTAGAAGTTCGAAGCCGGAGCACGAAGTATCACATCCGAGCCCGATGGCGGAAAAAAACAATCTGAGGATGGAGCCGAAGCCCATGCGCAGTACGGACCGAAGGAGGAGTCACCAAACTCGTGACTTCCAAAGACTGTCCAAGAAGAAAAACAAACTGCAAACATCCGGGCCCAACACCAGATGGCGATCTATGCTAAGTGTGCAATCTGCAGCTCATATGCCTCGAACATTGGGTTACTGGTAATTACAGTTGTAAGTATTTTTCAGAGTCAGTGCTGGGCACCAAGATCCAGCACTGGGAGCGCACCTAAGAGCAGGTGAGTATTTTCGTTACTCGGCTGATTTTTGGTGAATATTTTAAGTTTTGAAAATTCCACACTTAGAAGAAATTTCAGGAAAAGCCAGTCAATGTTACCCTATGGAGAAAATTGAGTTATCGGTTTAAAGGCAAGTACTCGATTGGCAGAGTTAAGGTTCTGGGCATAGACTCTGGGGTCTCCCAGGGTCAGGTAGGTACAGTTGGTTCACCCTCAGCGGCACAAGGGCGGCCGGGTGCAAAGAGGTAGGGGGGCCTTGGTTGGTGGCTGCTGACTAGCAGGCCACGCGGCTGTGGGAGCTGGGCTCCTGGTCACTTACTCAGGGCAAGTGGGAAGTAGATAGGTGTAGAGGTTGCACTGCCAGGGCCACTCGGGCGGCTGGGTGCTTATGAGCCTTCGGGCGCTCAATTGATTTCAACGGGAAATCTCTGGTTTAGAAAAAGGCTGCAAGCTCGGATACGAAGATTCTTCAGGTGTCACTACCACTTCGAGAGGTAAGTTGGGTAGTTGGAGGATAGGTAGGTAGGTATCCCGGGATTGGGCACAGGGGGCACCGGGTGCAGGGGTGCCTTTTGGTGTTGGGAAGTCTTACCCTCTGTTGATCGCGGTTGGGGGCACCTGGTTCTGAAGCTGCAGGCTTCTTCAGGAGTGTCGAGGGAGGTCCTTGCGTGCTGGACTCGGGGTCACAGTCGCTGAGGGGTCGTCCTCGTGGTCTTTGTTCACTCCGGCACAGGCCAGGCTTGGCGGGTGCAGTGTGCTGGGTTCGCGGGCTGCTGCCAGGGATTAGAAGTAGATTTTGAGTAGAGCCTCTACTCGTGGGAGTCCCAGTGGGCTTAGAGTCAAAAGGTAGCCAGGTCCTCCGGGGTTTGTGAGGTTGCTGGCCACAAGAGATGCCGGGTTGGAGCAGGAGCAGATTCGAGGGTCGACAGGCCGGTAGGGCTGGGGCCAAAGCAGTTGGTGTCTTCCTCTTCTTAGCAGCTGCAGGGCAGGTCTTCATTCTTCTTGCTCTTCTTTGTATTTCGGAATCTGGGGAAGGAAGGTTCAGGGTGCCCCTAAATACTAGATTTAGGGGTGTTACAGGTAGGTGAAGGGCAGGGACCAATGGGTGCCTGTCCTGGGGTGGGTACACCCCCTATCCTGCCTCTCTCCTGTGGGAGGGGGGCAGTAGCCTAATCCTGATTGGGCAGGGCTTCCCCTCGTCAAGATGGCGAGAGCCCGGAGATGTGCTTCACCACGTCTCCCCCACCTGAGGGGTGGGGTTGGCAGGCTGGCACATCCTCTGTCCTTATTTGGGGTTTCCGGCCAAGCTTCCCGCCAGAGTGGGGGGTTGCAGTGGCCTGGGGAAGCTCACAGAGGCGGCATGCCTTTGAAGCTTCCCCCTGCCCATCCTGGGGGAGGAGATTTAGCACCTCGCCCAGGATGTGCATTGTTGCAGGCCCAGGAGAGCAGGGGCTCTCCTACCCAGGGGTCCAGCAACATGTATGCTGTGTGGCAGCCTCAGAACAGAAGTGGATTGAAGGTTAGGTTTTAGGGGGCATCTCTAATGTCCTCTGGGGTGCTTGGTACATTAAATCATACACTGGCATCAGTACGGGTTTAATGTGCTGAGAAGTTTGATACCAAATCACTTCGTAGGGAAGTGATTGCGATAAGGAAAGCTACCTTCCATGTTAGGAATTGTAATTCACATTTGTGCATAGGTTCAAATGGGGGACCCATAAGTCTTGTTAGAACCACATTGAGATTCCACACTGGGGAAGGTGGCAATCTTGGGGGAAGAATTCTTTTGAGACCTTCCATAAACGCTTTGATGGCTGGTACCTTAAAAAGGGACAGGTGTTGCCTATTTTGCAAGTAGGCTGCTAAGGCTGCTAGGTGTAAACGTATAGAGGAATACGCTAGATTGCATCTTTGCAAGTGTAGTAGATAGCAAATGATGTTTTGGATGGAAGCATCCAATGGATGTATGTCATTATTAGCGCAGTAGATGGCAAATCGTTTCCATTTTGCGGCATAACACGCTCTAGTAGTAGGTCGTCTGGCTTCCTTTATGATATTCATACAGTCTGGAGGGAGATTGAGGTATCCGAACTCTAAGACCTCAGGAGCCAGATCGCTAGGTTCAGTGTTTGAGGATCTGGGTGTCTGAGTTCTCCATGGTTCTGGGTTAAGAGATCCGGGGAGAGGCGTAGCCTTTGATGTGGAACTAAAGATAGTTCCAGAAGTGTGGTGAACCACGGTTGACGTGCCCAAGTGGGAGCTACTAGTATTAGTGTTAGCGACTGTTGTTTGTTTGCGTACCACAAATTGAACTAGTGGGAGAGGCGGAAAAGCGTACGCAAATCTGCCTGACCAGTTCATCCATAGGGCATTGCCCTTCGACTGTGGGTGTGGAAACCTGGCGGCGAAGGTTGGGCATTTTGTGTTTTCGGGAGTGGCGAACAGGTCTATGTCTGGTTGTCCCCATTTTTGGAAGAAGGGGAGTAGAACCTTGGGGTGTAATTCCCATTCGTGGATTTGCTGTGTGTGGCGACTTAGGAGGTCGGCCACCTGATTGTGGATTCCTGGGAGATGTTCTGCTAACAGGTAGATATTTGGGGGAATTGCCCATCTCCAGATTTGCTGTGCCAGTTGGGACAGTTGGAGAGAATGTGTCCCTCCCCGTTTCTGTATATAATACATTGTCGTCATGTTGTCTGTGCGTATGAGGACAGTTTTGTTCTTTAGGTGTACCTGAAAGGATTTTAGTGCTAGGAACACTGCTAAGAGTTCCAGGTGGTTGATGTGGAGCAGTTTTTGTTGACTGGTCCATCTGCCCTGAGTGGTATGGTGAAGGAGGTGGGCTCCCCACCCTGTGAGGGATGCGTCGGTAGTCAGCACAACTTGTGGAAGAGGCTCTAAGAACGGTCGCCCTTTGGACAGGTTGATGGTGTTCCACCATTTCAGTGAGCGACTGTCCACCAACACCAGATCGGTAAGTTGTCCGTGAGCTTGGTTCCACTGTTGTGCTAGACATTCCTGTAAGGGACGCATTTCGTGCGTGTGGGTCTATGGAGATGCATGACGCCATCATGCCTAGGAGCTGCATGAACACTCTTGCTGGAAGAGATGGATGAGTTTGAAATTGAGAGATGAGATTTTGTATACTGGCTATCCTGGCAGTGCTGGGATAAGCAATGGCTTTGGATGCATCTATGGTTGCTCCTAGATACTGATGTAAGTGGGAAGGTTGTAGATGGGATTTGGGGTAGTTGATAGTGAATCCCAAATCGTGGAGAGTTTGAATAGTGCGATGAGTGTGGAGAACGCATTTTTGGTGAGTATTGGCTTTTATAAGCCAATCGTCCAGATAGGGGAAGACATGGATCTGTTGTCTTCTGAGGTGCGCTGACACGACTGCCAAGCACTTGGTGAACACTCTGGGTGCTGTTGTTACTCCGAATGGGAGAACTGTAAATTGATAGTGTTGCCCATCTACCACAAATCGTAGATATTTTCTGTGAGCAGGATGCATAGGGATGTGAAAGTACGCGTCCTTGAGGTCTAATGTGGCAAGGAAGTCTCCCTGTTGTAAAAGAGGGAGGACTTGTTGGAGGGTGGTCATATGAAAATGATCTGAATGTATATACTGGTTTAGTAGTCTGAGATCCAGTATGGGCCTTAGTGTTTTGTCCTTTTTGGGAATGAGGAAGTATAGAGAATATACCCCTGTTCCCTGATGTTGAAGAGGGACTGGTTCAATCGCATGTTTTTGTAACAGGGATTGAACTTCTTGTTTGAGGAGAGAGAGATGATGTGAGGACATTGGACGTTGTTTGGGCGGTATGTTTGGGGGGGATTGTATGAGTTGGAGGCAGTAGCCAGACTGGATAATTTGTCTTACCCACCTGTCTGTGGTGATGGAAGTCCAGACAGGTAGGAATTGTTGAAGCCGCCCCCCGACCGGAGTGGAATGGTCTGGGGGGAGTGGTGGCAAGTCACTGTTTAGTGGCTGGGGAGGTGCGGGTGTTATTGTTGTTGCCCCGCCCTCGACCTTTGTTATTGTTTCCCCGATAACCTCCTCGGAAATATCCTCTGTTAGGGGATGTTTGTCCCGAATTTTTAAAGGTGGATGTGGTCTCAGTTCCCGTGTTTTTGGAGCCTTCTCTATAAAAGGAGCGACGAAAGGAACCCCGGGTTTGAGGAGACTGCAGTGCTCCCATAGACTTGGCAGTTTCATTATCCTTTTTCATTTTCTCCAATGCAGTATCCACTGCAGGGCCAAATAA
This sequence comes from Triturus cristatus, assembly GCF_964204655.1. NCBI lineage: Eukaryota > Metazoa > Chordata > Amphibia > Caudata > Salamandridae > Triturus > Triturus cristatus. Next base: position 792,515,508 of record NC_140590.1, read on the forward strand.
CTGCTCTTGGTTGAAAGGTTGAGCCAGAATTGCGGTTTGAACCTCCGGTTTAAAACCGGAAATACGGAGCCAGGCATGTCGTCTGAGTAAGACGCTAGTATTGACCGCCCTAGAAGCAGTGTCTGCCGCATCTAAGGCGCATTTAATGGAGGCATTAGATATTAATTTGCCTTCTTGGATGAGGTCAGTGGCCTGGGACTTAAAGGGTTCAGGCAGATGTTGCATAAGGTCCTCAAGCTGGTCATAATGCGCCCTATCATACCGGGCTAACAGGGCCTGGGTATTCGCAATGCACCAATGGTTCGCCGCCTGCGCGGCGACCCGTTTGCCTGAGGCCTCTAAAAGCTTAGACTCCTTGTCCGGGGGAGGCGTTTCTCCAGTGGTCTGTGAGTTAACGCGCTTCCTGGCATTTGATACGACCAAGGAGTCTAGAGGGAGCTGGGCTTTAATGTATGCAGGGTCCTGCGGGGCTGGTCGGTACTTTTTTTCGATTGGGGGGTTGAGAACCCTAGCTCGAACAGGGTCTTTAAAGACTTCATTGCCATGCTTTATAACCCCTTTGATCATGGGCAGTATGTGAACAGTTTTTTGTGACTGCTCAAAAGTATCGAGGAGAAAGTCCTCTTCAAGGGCGTCTGTGTGCATTGTGACGCCGTGGAATGTTGCTGCCCTATTTATAAGTTGGCCAAACCCTAAGTGGTCATCAGGAGGGGAGGGCTTGGAGGGGTAGGTAGTGGGGTCAGGCATGTCAGGTATTGGATAAGACCAGTCATCTACAGGTGCTGTGTCTGGGAGCGTAAAACGGTCGTTTGGATCAACAGGATCATTAAATAAATCAGGGTCCGCCCCTCCCCCCAAGTCATCATTATCATCCTGTGGAGGAGGTGAATGATAGGGGGATGGTAAAGGTAAAGGAGAAGGAGGAGGAGGAGGAGGGGGGGACGGGTTAAGTGGTAATAAAGGAGAGGAAGGACGAAGTGGTGAAGTAGCACAGTCCTTCTTCCGTATGGGAGCTGGAGGTGGTGTGATGTCCAGCTTCCGTTTCTTGTATGGGACGGCAGTCACATGTCCTGTTTCGGGATTGATGTAGATCCGCTTTTGAGTAGGATCTGGGCGAAAAAGTTCTTCTGGCTCCGAAGGCGGTGGTGGTGATGACCGTTTCGGATCTTTATGAACTTTTTTTTGCGTGGACGGAGTTTTCGGTACCGATGGATTTTTCGGTGCCGACAGAGGTTTCGGCGTGGATGGATTTTTCGGCGTCGACGGATTTTTCGGTGCCGATGGAAATTTTGGTGCCGAGGGACTTTTAGGCATCGATGTCGAACAACGTTTCGGCGCCGGTGGAGACTTCGGTGCCGAGGAAAGTTTTAGTGCCGAAGGAGATTTCGGTCTTGAAGCCTGTTTCGGTGCCGACAGTGGAGTTTTCGGTGCCGAAGGAGTTATAGGTACAATCACATGAGGTTTGCTCGAGCCCGAGCCACCTACAGGCTTAGATGTCTTCGGAGCCGGGCCCGAGGGCGGGGCTTCTGAAGATGATTTCCGGTCTCGACTGGGCCCAGCTGGCGGAGTCTTGACCAATGTCTTTTTGGATGGGGCAGGGGGTTGGTACTCACACGCTGCCCTATAGTGATGAGGTCATCGGAATAGTCGGCCTCGGACACTATCTCGAGATCTTCGGTGTCATCTTCAGGAACATCCTGAGCAAAGATGTCCTCCGGTTCTGGAGCTGGTTTGGCCATAATATGGTGTCGAGCTCTTCGGTCCCGGAGGGTCTTCTTGGAACGGAAAGCGGAACAAGCTGGACAGGTCGATTCGTTGTGTTCCGGCGACAGGCAGAGGTTACAAACCTCGTGGTGATCACTGTGGGGGAACTTCCCTCCACACCGGGGGCATTTCTTGAAGGGTGACCTGTCCATCAGCCGCTTCCGGAACCGGTCCGAGATGATTTCGGTGTCGACGGAAAGAAGATTGAAGAATTAAATCGATTGCTGAAAGTTTTCTGCTGGAGCGGAAAAAAGTTCATCCAAACCCAATGGCGGAAAAAAACAATCTGACGATGGAGTGGATGCCCATGCGCACTGTTGTCCAGGGGAGGAGTCACCAACCTCGTGACCAAAGGCTTCTTCCGAAGACGACAACAACCTGCAATCATCCGAGCCCAACACCAGATGGCGATCTTATCCTCAGTGTGTGATCTGCAGCTCATATGCCTCGAACATTCTAAGTCCTCAGGAGCCACGCTGCCAGGCTTAGGCTCTCTGGTTCTGGGTGTAAGACCTTTCAGTTTTGCAGAGTTAGGAGGTCCTCGGGCCTTGTGACATTTCAATTATAAGTGAGAACCAGTTTTGCCAGGCCCGCTGTGGAGCTATGAGGATTAGTGTCATGCGGCTGATTCCGCACTTGAGTACCCTGTGTAGCAGTGGTATCGGGGGGGAAAAGCGTAAGCAAATGTTTCTGACCAGTCTATCCATAGCACATTCCCTAGGGACTGTGCACATTGTTGTCTGGATGCGAAGTGTTGGCATTTTTTTGCATTTTAGGCTGTTGCAAATAAGTCGATTTGCGGGGTCCCCCATTTCTTGAAGATTTTTAGAATCTGATTGATTCATCTCCCATTCGTGGGATGCTGATGTTGGTCTGCTCAGCCTGTCTGCGTCTACATTGTCCTTCCCTGGAAGATGAATTGCTAGTAAGTATGTTCCTTGGGATAGCCCATTTCCATAGCTCCTGGGCTAGGGTTGACGGTGTTAATGATTGTTTTCCTCCTTGTTTGTTGATGTAAAACATTGTGGTTGTATTGTCTGTTTGAATCAACACCCTCTTTCCGTTGAGCTCCTTCTGAAAGGCTTTTAAGGCTAGGAACACTGTTTTTAACTCTAGAAAGTGGATGTGCTTTATCGTATCCTGCTGTGTCCATAAACCCCTCACCTTGAGGTTGTTCATGTGGGCTCCCCACGCAGTTGGGAAGCGTCTTTTGTAATGGTCACTGTAGGAGTTGGCTGTGTGAAAGGTCTCCCATGCGTTATGTTCTTCCTGTTCCACCAGGTCATCTTATGAAGAACTGTTTGTGTAACAACCACTAGATCATCCCAACTCCCTCTTGCCTGTGACCATTGTTGTTGAATCCATTCCTGGAATGGTCTCATGTGCAGTCGAATGTTTGGGACTAGATGAATGCATGAAGCCATCATCCCTAGCAGTTTCCCCACTGTCCTCACTGTCAGAGCTTGCCCCTTGTGGTATAGATGTGTCTCCTTCAGTATTGCTACTGTCTTCTTTGTGCTCGGGAACACCTTCCCCACGGTTGTGTCGATTTCAGCTCCTAAGAATGTCTTTACCTGCTCTGGTGTTATTGATGACTTTTCCCAACGTATTGAGAAACCAAGCTGGACCAAAGTCTATGACCCTTTGTAGGTGTTCTTTGAAAAGGTTGTACGTGCTTGCTCTTACTAACCAGTTATCTAGGTATGGTTAGACGTGGATTCCCTGCCTTCCTAGGTGGGCTGCTACTGCTGCTAGGCATTTTGTGAAGACTCTTGGTGCTGACTTGAGTCTGAACGCTAACGCGGTGAATTGGTAGTGGGTTTTGTTGATTACGAATCTGAGTAGGTTTTTGTGTCTGTTCACGGGAATGTGCAAGTAAGCGTCCTTTAGATCTATAGTTGCCATGTAGTCCCCTACCTGTATCTGAGGTATTACTTCTTGTAAGGATGTCAATTACATTTTTTAGTCTTTATGAACTTGTTCAGGAACCTTAAGTCTAGAATCCGTCTTAATGTTCCGTCCACCTTTTATGAGGAAGTAAGTTGAACACCCCCCCACCCCCCTTGTTCCTTTCCTTGTAAGGCACCCTCTCTATGGCCCTTGTGTATACGTTTTTGTGCTTCTTCGAGCAAATGAGGCAGTTCTCTTTTTGAATGAACCATGTTCTTTGGTCTTCTGCATGGCGGCAGTTTTGCCAGTTGTATGCAGTATCCGTATTGTATTATGTTTAGTATCCATTTGTCAGATGTAATCCTCTTCCACTCCTGGAAGAAGTTTGCTATTCCGACTCCCACTGGTGTTGCATGTTGGAGGTATTTTTTGTTGTTTGGGACCTGATGTTCTTGTACGTGTATTTGTTGTTGGGTCCTCTGGGATCTTGCTAGTGTACAGCAAGGTTGTAGTGCAGTCACTTGGAGGTGGGTTGCTGTCCCCCTCTTTGCTGTTGACCTCTTCCTAGAGTGCGCCCTCAAAAGGATTGCATCCCCTGTTGGTATTGCCAACCTTGCTGTTGACCCGGTTTCCCTCCTTGGTAAACCTTACTGAAAGGTCTGGTGTCAGGCTACTGGCTGGTGGTTTCCCCTGCCTGCTGGTCTCCGCGATGGTGTCCCCCTACTCATACCTCTGAATTGTAGTGCCACCATGGACCTTGCCGTTTCATTTTCCTTCTTCAGTTGAGTTAGCTTGTCGTCACACAGCTGTTCCGAACAGTTGTTCTCCATTGAATGGTGTATTTAAGATATTACTCTGCACCTCTGGTTTGAACCCTGGGATTCTTAGCCAGGCGTGTCTTCTCTCCGTAAACCCGATCATCATTTGCCTGCTTGACGTCTCTGCAGCATCTAGGGCTGATTTCAAACATGTATTGGCCATGTTTTTTCCCCTCTTCCCCCAAGTGTGCTGCCCTTCTTTGGAACTGGTCTCGCAAATGTTTCACCAGTTTGCTTACTTCCTCCCAGTGCTGGTATTGATGCCTATTGATTAGTGCATTAGAATTTGCTATGCGCCACTGAATGGCGGCACTCCGTTCCATCTTTCTTCCTGCGAGATCCATTCTCTTGCTAGATTAGCCCTTTTTCTGGCTGTGGAAGCTATTATAGAGGCAGCAGGCACTGAACCTCTGATGTACATTGGGTTCTTGGAGGAGTGTTTGTATTTTTCCCTCCCCTTGGTGTTACTGCCTTGCATGTGGCAGGTTAAAGGCTTCCTTTCCATGATCCAGCACACTTGGGAGCATGGACAGGAATTGGCTTCTTGTCTGTGTGGGCAGCAAGGTCTCTAGGAGGAAGCAAGACTGGCTTTTCCTCCTCTAGCTGCACTCCATAGGTGTCTGCTGACATCTTTATCACTAGATTGTACACCCCGATGTCGTTGGGGGGTGAGGGCCTCGAAGGGTACGAGTCTATCCCTTCTTCTGGCGAGTCGACATTGAGATCTTGCCACTGCATGTCTTGTGTCTCAGAGGTTGCCGAACCGCGATAGGTTTGGTCCTCTTCTTCTCCCTCCGAAGTAGTATTTTTCTTCCTCCTGTTCATCAGCTGGCTCTGGGGGTCGTAGGAACCTGTAGTTCCTCGAGGTCTTTTTCAGGTAGTGTCGAGGTCTTCGGCGGGATCTTGAATTGCTTCATTGTCTCAATCTTTCTTGCGCTTCAAGATGCTTGCCACTTGGTCTTCGAGCCTCTTCCTTTTCTTCTCGAGCTCCGATGCTTGTGTGTCGAGATTTTCGGGCTCTTGGCGCTTGTTGACAATGACATCGAGACTTGCTTTACCCTCTTTCTTCTATGTCGAGGAGTCCTTTTCTTGACTGCTCTTCGGCGACTTCATCTTAAATAGGGTTTTTGCCATCTGGGAGTCCTTGGCAAAGGAACCGATGGACTGTTTGTCCTTAGACGAGCTTGCGGTCGCCGAATGTTTGGACGCTGGGGATGTTTTGAGGACTTCGAGTCACTTTTGGGGCTCGGTCGACTGTTTAGGGTTCACTGTCTCTCCTCCTTCGGAGGTCTCCTTTCGGCGTCGACGACTTGGAAGTGCGCGTCCTCCTCGCCATTGGACCCTTCAGTGACGTTGTACTCTTACTCGCTGGAGAGGCCCAGGTCTCGAAGTGATTGTGGTGGCCCTAGACCCTGCATACAGTAATTCGCTCTTCTTTGCCTCTCCTTCACCCTCAAGGTCTTTGGGGTGAACGCCGAGTACGCGTTGCAATCTTCAGAGCGGTGGTCGAGCAGCAGGCAAAGGTTACAGACTGGGTGCTGGTCCTTCTGTGCGTACTTGTGGTGGCAATTGTCGCAGAATTTGAATGGTGTCTTGTCCATTACAGCGCCCAAGGAGCCCCCTGTGTGAGCATTCTCTGTCGGATGTCGAAGTTTCGATTTTCCCCCCTTCTCTGTGACACGGTTCACCGCCTCGAAGGCTGGTGTGTCGTTAAGTTGTTTTCCTGTCTTTGTAGCGGATTCTCGTGGATACTTCTCTCCAAAGTTCTGGAGCTCCTTCCGTCTCGATCCAGACCAAACGGCGGAAAAAAAGAATCTGAAGATGGCGACAAAAGGTGGGAGCTTCCGGAGGAAGCACGTCGACGTCAGAGAAGGACACCAAATGGTGGTATATCGACGCGCACCAGGCCACGAAAAAAAGACTACAATTCCGGACCCAACCACTACATGGCAGAATAATTCGCAGCATAGTGAATCCAGAAAAGATTCACGCTGCAAAACGGTCCTAGACAGGAATTGCAACTGACATTTGTGAATTGGTTCAAAAGGTAGACCCATTAGCCTTGTAAGAACTATGTTGAAGTTCCACTCTGGAGCAGTGGGAATTCTTGGTGGTATTACCCTTTTTAATCCTTCTATGAAGACTTTAATCATTGGTACTCTGAATAGGGATAAGTGTTGCTGTTTTGCAAATATGCAGCTACTGCTGCTAGATGTAAGCAAATAAATGTGTAGGCTAATCCACAATTTGCTGTAAATGCAAAAGATAAGGAATATGCTACTTACCAGTATGCATCTGTTCTTGGCATGTAGAGCTGCAGAGCAACACACTTAGGATAAGATCGCCATCTGGTGTTGGGCTCGGATGATTGCAGGTTGTTGTCTTCGGAAGAAGCCTTTTGGTCACGAGATAGGTGACTCCTCCTCTGGACAACATTGCGCATGGGCATCCACTCCATCCTCAGATTGTTTTTCGCCAGGATGGGAAATGATGGTGTATAAAAATAAAGAGAAAGGATGTCCATGTGTAATGTCTAATTAAGACAATGCTGGAACAGATACAGGTCCCGGGGAGGTGGGTGGGCGTGTGTGGCTCTGCAGCTCTACATGCCAAGAACAGATGCATACTGGTAAGTAGAATTCTGTTCGAGGCATATGAGCTGCAGATCACACACTAGACTATATAGCAGTGTCTCCCCTAGCGGTGGTCACCTGTATCCGTTGCAGCAGTTTTGAATAGAGTATTTAGGACAGCTTGGCCTACGCAAAGCCTGTTTGGATTGCACATCAACAGTAATGTTTAGTGGAGGTGTGTGTGGTAGACCATGTGGCTGCTCTGCAAATATCTTCTCAGGGAATGTTCCCTAAGAATGCCATGGAAGCCCCTATTTTACGCGTGGAGTGCGCTCTAGGGGGAACTGTAAGAGTGCGTTTAGCTTTTTGGTAACAGATTTGGATACATTTAACTATCCACCTGGCTATACCGAATTTTGAAATGGGGTTGCCTTTACGTGGTGGAGAGAAAGCAACAAACAGTTGTTTGGTTTTGCGAAAAGTTTTGGTTCTGTCGATGTAATAAAGCAAGGCTCTTTTAACATCTAAGGTATGAAGGGCTCTCTCAGCTACTGAGTCTGGATTAGGGAAGAAGACTGGTAGCTCCACTGATTGGTTAAGATGGAATGGGGAAATGACTTTTGGTAGGAATTTTGGGTTTGTCCTAAGAACCACTTTGTTACGATGTAGTTGTAGGAATGGTTCTTCAATAGTTAAGGCCTGTATCTCACTTACCCTTCGCAGGGATGAGATTGCGATAAGGAAAGCCACTTTCCATGTAAGGAATTGCAGTTCGCATTTATGCATAGGTTCAAATTGAATATGCTACTTACCAGTATGCATCTGTTCTTGGCATGTAGGGCTGCTGACATTCATATCTGTGCATATTGTACCTAGTGTTGGGTCCGGATGATTGCACATTATTGTCCTGGAAGAGTCTTCGAAGTATCACGAGATAGGTGGCTCCTCCCCTGGACTACAGTGCGCATGGGCATCCTCTCCATCCTCAGATTGTTTTTCGCCATTGTGGCAGTGATGGAGTAGATACCGTAAGTGATGACCATGCTATACAGTAATTCCGAGTGCTGAAGCCGCTACAGGCGCCGGGGAGGAGGGTGGGCGATATGAATGTCAGCAGCCCTACATGCCAAGAACAGATGCATACTGGTAAGTAGCATATTCAGTTCGAGGCATGTGGGCTGCTGAATTCATATCTGTGCATAGATTATATAGCAGTCCCTCTATTAGCGGCGGCTGCCCGTGCCAGCTGCAGCAGTCTGAAAAAGGGTCTTGAGAACAGCCTGTCCTACAGCTGCCTGCTGTTTTGAATGTACATCTACACAGTAGTGTTTTGTAAATGTATGTATAGTGGACCATGTGGCTGCTCTACATATTTCCTCTAAAGGAATATTCCCTAGGAAAGCCATGGACGCCCCTAACTTTCGTGTTGAGTGGGCTCTGGGAGGAATCGTTAATGTGCGTTTAGCTTTTTCATAGCAAATTTGAATTTAACGATCCATCTGGCTATCCCTGCTTTGGAAATGGCGTTGCCCTTGTGTTGTGGAGAAAAGGCAACGAACAGTTTTGTTTTCCTAAAATCCTTTGTTCTGTCTATATAGTACATGAGGGCCCTCTTTACATCTAGTGTATGGAGCATTCTCTCTGCGACATTTTCTGGATTTGGAAAGAAAACAGGCAGTTCAATAGTTTGATTCATGTGGAACTGCGATATCACTTTAGGCATGAAAGTGGGGTTAGTACGTAGTACAACTCTGTTTGCGTGAACCTGTATGAATGGCTCTTGAATGGTTAGTGCCTGGAGTTCACTAACTCTTCTCAACGAAGTGATTGCCACTAAGAAGGCTACTTTCCAGGTGAGGAATTGAATCTCACATGAATGTAGAGGTTCAAAAGATGGACCCATTAACCTGGTGAGGACCACATTCAGGTTCCACACCGGTGCCGGTGGGTGAGTTGGAGGAATCACTCTTTTGAGTCCCTCTAAGAAGGCTTTGATGACAGGCACCTTGAATAAAGAGGGGTGCTGCCTGTTCTGAAGATAGGCCGCTATTGCGGTTAGATGTATTCGGATGGAGTTGTATGCCAGATTGCATCGGTATAAGTGTAACAGGTAACAGATGATGTTCTGAATGGATGCATCCAGCGGATTAATGTCATTGTTTTTACAGTAAATCACAAATCTTTTCCATTTAACCGCATAGCAAGCTCTGGTCGTGGGTCTCCTGGCCTCCTTGATGATATTCATACATTCTGGAGGCAGGTTCAGGTAGCCAAACTCTAAGACTTCAGGAGCCAGATCGCCAGGTTCAACTGCTGCGGATCTGGGTGCTGAATTTCGCCATGGTTCTGTGTTAAACGTTTGGGTGTTAGCCGCAGTCTTTGAGGCGGCACCACGGACAGTTCTAGTAACGTGGTGTACCATGGCTGGCGTGCCCACATTGGAGCAACCAGGATGAGTGTCATTGAGGGTTGCCGTAGTTTGCGTGCCACTAGCGGTATTAATGGCGCTGGGGGAAAAGCGTACGCAAATCTGCCTGACCAGTTCATCCATATCGCATTGCCCTGCGACTGTGGATGCGGAAACCTGGCGGCAAAGCTTTGGCATTTTGCGTTTTCCCTTGTGGCGAATAGGTCTATCTCTGGATGACCCCACTGCTGGAAGTACGGTTGGAGTACTGATGGATGTAGCTCCCACTCGTGCATTTGGTGGCTGTGTCTGCTGAGCAGATCCGCCATCTGGTTGTCCTTGCCCGGGAGGTGTTCCGCCATGAGGAACATGTTCCTCTGAATGGCCCACTTCCACATGCTCTGAGCCAGATGAGACAACTGTGGAGAGTGTGTTCCTCCCTGCTTCTGTATGTAGTACATGGCAGTCATGTTGTCCGTCCGGATCAACACGACTTTGTTGCACAAGTGTACTTTGAATGCCTTCATTGCCAGGAAGACAGCCATCAGTTCCAGAAGGTTGATGTGCATCATCTGTTGCTGTGTTGTCCATAGTCCCTGCACTGTGTAATTGAGTACATGAGCTCCCCATCCCTGGAGAGATGCGTCCGCCGTCAGTATTATTTGTGGAACAGGCTCTTGGAACGGTCGGCCCTTGCAAAGGTTGTGTGGATTCCACCAATGCAGAGAGTTGTATGCCCGACCGCTCACCAACACTAGGTCTTTCAACTGTCCATGAGTCTGATTCCATTGACGTGCCAAGCACTCCTGAAGCGGGCGCATATGTAGTCTCGATTGCGGGACTATGAAGATGCAGGAGGCCATCATGCCTATAAACTGCATGAACACTTGCGCTGGAAGGGAGTGTTGTGGTCTGAACTTTATCAGCAGTTGCATGCTGTTGATTCTCGCTAAATTTGGCTGAGCTTTGGCAGCCAGAGTGTCTATAGTCGCGCCCAGGTACTGCCGTACGTGGGCGGGTTGGAGATGTGACTTTGGATAATTCAGTGAGAATCCCAGACTGTGAAGAAGGTGAATGGTGTGGGATATGAGGCTGGCACACTGCTGGGCTGACTTTGCCTGAACAAGCCAGTCGTCCAGGTAAGGGAAGACGTGAATGTGCTGTCTCCTTAAGTGTGCGGCCACTGTCACTAGGCACTTGGTAAAGACTCTGGGCGCTGTTGTTACTCCGAAAGGGAGTACTTTGAACTGATAATGCTGATCCTGAAGAGTGAACCTGAGATATTTTTTGTGTGATGGGTGTATGGGTATGTGGAAATACGCATCCTTTAAATCTAGTGTTGCTAGGAAGTCTCCCTGACTGAGTAACGGCAGAACCTGCTGGAGGGTGAGCATATGAAAATGCTCTGACAGAATGTATTGGTTGAGAGGGCGGAGGTCTAGTATAGGTCGTAGAGACCCGCCCTTTTTTGGGATTAAGAAGTACAGAGTACACACCCCTGACCCCCGCTGTTCCATAGGCACGAGCTCTATGGCTCCTTTTTGCAGCATACTTAGTACTTCTTGCCGCAATAATGTCAAGTGCTCTGCGGACATAGGACGGTGTCTTGGTGGTATGTTGGGTGGATTGGATGTAATGCCAGACAATAACCGTACTGGACAATTTCTCTGACCCCCCTGTCTGTGGTGATGGATCTCCAGACTGGCAGGAACTGTTGGAGTCTCCCCCCGACCGGTGTTATGTGGGCGGGGGGCAGCGACAAGACGTCACTGTTTGTTATTGGCGGAGGACCTGGTGTTGTTGTGTCCTCGTTCTCTGCCTTTGGTGCTGGATCCACGATATCCACCCCTATTGTTTTTATTATAGGTACTCTGGGTACCTCCTTTACTGTACTGCTGCTGGGACCCCTGACCTCTAGCTGCTCCTCTATTCCCGGGGCGACGAAAGGAGCCACTCCGAAACTGCTGCGACTGTAGAGCCCCCATAGATTTCACAGTTTGTGTCCTTTTTAATCTTTTCCAGTGTAGTGTCAACCTCGGGGCCAAATAAAAAGTCTGGGTTGACTGGTTGATTCAAGATATTATTTTGAATCTCAGGTTTGAAGCCTGATATTCTCAGCCATGCGTGCCTCCTCAACATCACACTAGTGTTGATTGCCCTTGCGGCAGTGTCAGCTGCATCTAGTGCGCATTTGATGGACGCATTTGTAATGAGTTGTCCCTCTCTGATGAGGAGCTCCGCACCATCTTTGTATTCATCTGGTAGGTGTTCTAGCAGTGTTTCTAGTGTATCGTAGTGTGACCTGTCGTATCGGGCCAGGAGTGCCTGAGTGTTGGCAATGCGCCAGATGTTTGCTGCTTGTGCTGCTACCCTTTTGCCTGATGTTTCTAGCACTTTGGACTCCTTGTCTGGAGGAGGAGCATCACCTGTAGTCTGCGAGTTAGCTCTCTTGCGAGCATTAGAAACTACCATGGAGTCCAACGGCACATGTACATTGGGTCTCCGGGTGCTGGTTTGTATTTCTTCTCTATTCTCCGGTTCAATACCCGTGCCCTGGTAGTTTCCTTAAAGATGCCTAGCATGTTTAAGAACCCCTTTTAACATTGGTAGTGTCTTGACCATTGTTTCTGATGTGGAGAACGTGTCCACCAAGAAATCCTCCTCCACAGAGTCAGAATGGAGTTCCACTCCGTGATTGGCAGCTGCCCTTTCAATGAGGGCGTTAAAAGCAGCAGTATCTTCAGTGGGAGATGGTTTGATATTATAAAGATGAGTGTCAGGAGCATCTTGTGGGTCACCTTGGTCAGTAGGGTCTCCCCATGCTTGATCTTGGTCTTGCTGTTGGTCATCAGGGTCATTATCCACAGGATAAGTGGTATAATCCCCAATATAGCCCTCTCCTGCATCCGCCTCCGAGTGTGTAGGAGAAAAGGATGGTGGTTCCTGATGATAGGTGTGGAATGTTTCTACAAGCACTGGCGTCGAACCTGATGCCAGTTTCCTTTTTAGTGGAATCTTGTATGAGTCCAAAGCCTTCTCTGGAACAATTCTCCGCTTGCGGAACAGCCTACCAGTGTCGGCGTCGATAAACTGGTCCTGCGAGTCCTCGACATCGGCTCTTTCCGTGGACACTGTTCGTGGTTGTTCGACACTCCTCCTAAGTTCGAACATCTTCGGTGCCCCTGGTGGCGGCAATCCAAACTTGATCGGTGCCGGCGCCGAGTGAGCTTTGGCGACCTTGTGTGGTTCGGGACCAGTTTTTGGTTCGAGGGTTGCCCGTTCCCTGATGCGCTTTAGGGACTCCGGCACCTGTTGCAACGTGAATGCAGACGGTGCTTTGGAACCGATAGGCTCTTTGGAGACAGGCCTCGACGCGGTCTCCGGTTTCTTCCCAGCCTTCGGGTTTTCTATCCGGAGTTTGGGATCGACGCCCTGTTGATCCGATATTTTGGCAGTCGCCGCACTCTTTGGTGTTGACGTAGTCGGATCGACCACCGTGACCTTGGTGGTCGGTGCTCCAACCTTCGGTGCCATAGGCCGTTGCGTCTTCTCGGGACCGAGGGCCTTCTTCTGTGTCTCGGTGCCGAAGCCCTTTTTTTGTTTCTCGGTACCGAAGTCCTTCTTTCTTTGGTCGGCTCCGATGTCCCTTTTCTGTGTCGACGGATTGGAGGGCTTCGATGCCTTCGATCAGACCTGAACCAGTTGCACTTTCGGTTTCGATTTGACCGGTTCTGGGTTTGGTTTCGCTTTCACTGAATCGAATCCAGTCTTTTTTGATATTGTTGGCTCTTTTGAAATGTTCGAAGCCGGGCTTAGAACGATCCGACTGATCTTGGGCGATCCCTCGACCTGAGCCTTATCAAGACTGTCTCCTTCGGCCTCCGCATCTACGGATTGGCCTAGCTCCTCGCATGAGCTATCTTCCTCGGCCCCAAGGGCCTCATCGTCGTCTCCTACCTAGTCGACGACGTCTTCGTCCTCGAAGATCACCTCATCATCGTCGTCAGATTGGGATTCATGCTCCGAAGCATGGCTCGAGTCTATCTCTTCGACGCTCTCGACTTCTTCATCCTCGGTGCTGAATATGTTAACCGGGTTAGGCGCCGATTGTTTGGCCTCTAATCTAGCAGCCCGTCGATTCCGAAGTGTCTTCTTTGACCGGAACCGGGCGCAGGCCATACACCTTGACTCATGATCCTGTGATAAACATTTGTTACACACCGGATGGACATCGATGTGTGGATATTTCACATGACCTAAAGGACATCTCTTGAAGGGAGTCCTCGATTCCATCCTCGAACGTCGATCGATGTTCGGGCCAAAACTAGGTCCGAGAAGTGTGAATAAATCCGAGAACAAGTATAATAATTTGTCGATACCGAACGCAAACAATACCGACGATACCTAAAGGCTTTTGGCCTTAAATAAAGTTTTCCTAACTTGAGCTAAGATAAGCACATCCGAACCCAATGGCGGAAAAATACAATCTGAGGATGGAGAGGATGCCCATGCGCACTGTAGTCCAGGGGAGGAGCCACCTATCTCGTGATACTTCGAAGACTCTTCCAGGACAACAATGTGCAATCATCCGGACCCAACACTAGGCGGCGATCTATGCACAGATATGAATTCAGCAGCCCACATGCCTCTAACCTTGAAACTTTTATTGAACTCAATGCATTATTGGGTTTAAAATTGTGTTGCCTATTGCAACCACTTGTAACTTTCTACAAAAGCCAATTGCATATTGCAAAAGTATTTATATAAAGCATCTCATTCTGAGAAAGTATATTTTAATATCTATTGTTGGTTCTAAAATAAAACAAGCATATATTTTTTATATATAAACCATTGGCCTAGTGTTCAGTTATTGAGTGTGCAAGACCATTTGCTGCCTGAGTGTGTACAACAAATGCTTATTACTACCCTCTGATAAAGCCTTACTGCTCGCCCACACTACCACAAATAGAAAGTAAGGTGCTATCTACTTTGACCTCTGCCTACCTTTGGGGTTCCACTGGACTCTGTGCACACTATACCTCATTTTGGTATAGTATATACAGAGCCAGCTTCCTACATCGTCCATGATGTAGGCAGTGGCGACAGAGCCTTAGAGCGACCCCGCTCTGAGTCCTGCATCGTGTCAGCCGACCAACAGGGAGAAGGCAAAGAGCGCCGGTGATTCTTTGCCTTCTTGGACTTACCCAAAGGCCTCGAAGACTGAGTGCGACGAGGTGTAGGGGCTCCGCAAGCAGCATCGAGACCTTCCTTTCGAACGAGACCAGGAACAACGCGGGCCGCCAATTACTTCCCGGACCGCTCACGCAAAGACTTTGGATTCATGGCCCAGCAGTTGGAGCATGACTGTCGGCTACAGACACCAAAGACACAAGAGGTCTGGATCAGTCACAGACATCAGCCTGTGACAGGAGTCGCAAGGCTCGAACTTGGTCCGGCCTTGGGACATCTCTCATGCACCTGCAGTCAAAGAATCAAAAACAAAAAAAGTCGACAGAATGTCGAAAAAGGCTAGTCACAAAATGACTATGGGGTAGCTCTCTCCGGATCTGCGCTAGGCTGGCGCGGAAAAAACAGCAGGGGCGGCGTCTAAGTAGATGGACACTGACGTCATCCTGGCGACCACGACACAGACGGAGTCAACCGACGCCACCTAACGACATGCAGGGGTACAGCTAAGAAAAAATTCTCCGGATCCAGTCTGACACCTGGGGGTAATTCGAAGGTAAGGTCACCATATCCCTTGTGCACAAGACATTAATTACACATCCATGTTCAAGGCATGATTATGATAAAGGAACTGGCTATTACGCAATGAAGGGACTGAGGTAGGCAGTCTCAACCTAAAGCATAAAGAGGAAACCCCTTTTAGAATGCAGTCTAATTTCAGGACACAGGACTCAGGACACATGGCTTTCTGGTTCTTACTGTATCAGTCTGTGCCATACCAATATGGTCAGCTTGGAGAAAGTGAGGTACAATCATTTGTCATTCCCTTAAATTCACTCTTTAAACAGCTCTGAGAACCGTACTCTCTTTATAATATTTAACACTTAAATTGCATTCAGAGGACAGAAGGTACACATTAAACAGAAGACACTTCCTACTATTCTAAAGTTACACTTTACCTTGCTGGAATCGCGGTGGGCCAGGGGGTACTTCTTGGTTTGGGTCGACGGGGGGCTCTGGGGTTAAAGTAACAAACTGCTCCCGGCTGATCATGTTAACTTTCTTGAAATTCTCAACTTCTTGCTTCATGATGGGGGAAAAAAAAAACCATCAATACATGGAAAAAACAGACTTGATTGAGGAAACTTCTTTAAAAGAACTGGTTAGCTAGAGTAAAAGACCAATTGCAGCACAAACAAACTGTTAGAGTAGGGAGATTCAAGATATGGGGAGTTCTTGCCCAAGAGGGGCTAGGAGCAGAATACACCTGGAGAAGAAAATTCAGAACACCATAATTAACTCATTTATTTAAATCAGAAACTATTTCATAGGCATCTGTATTAGGAGACATTTTGAGATAACATTAAAAATACTATAATATTCAAACTATGAAAATCAAATAATGCTGTAGACAAGATAGCAACCTAGAGTGTGCCAATCACCACAAAGAATTCCGACACTAAACTGTAAAACACCTGACAAAAAAGCAAAAATCTTGACACCCACAACCACCCAGTCAGTTGCCCCTTGAATCTACTAACCAGGCCAAATGATAGCCAGAAACATCCAGAGGTGTTGCTCTTTAAATGTACTATCCACAAAAGACAAATAATGTTATGTTAAGAGACACCTTTAAAGCACACAGCTACTCAAGAGTGTCCCGGAAGGGCAAAGGTAAGAGTGGGCAGGGGTCTACTGGACAAAGACAGGTTTTAAGCATTTTCCTGACCAGTCTCATCCTTAGTGAGCTGGAGTTCTGTGCACCAGCAGAGAAGTCTTAAATAGAATCCATTTGCGTACCGGAAGCCAGTACAAATTTTGCAAATGAGGAGAAATGTGCTCCTCACCTAGCAGCAGCATTTTGTACTATTTGAAGTTTCCTTGCAAGAGATTGTGAAATACCTGCATAAAAGCCATTGGTGTAATCTAGCCTGGACATGACCAATGCCAAGACCAAAGTAATCCTTATTGGGACTGACTGGAAGTGCAGGAATTTCTTGGCCATGCATAGAATGCTGAAACATTTGCCTACCACAGAATTAATTTGATTATGGAAGGGCAATTTATTGTCCAATTTCACACACAAGTTATTAACTTTTTCCACCTGACTATTGGGAGGAGGTGCCCCATCTGGCCAGCGCAGTTACAATTTGAGGTCAAAATTATGCCCCACACTGAATCCCTGACTTTGTATTGCACTTCATTTGGAAGAAGCTCATGCAATGGAAACTTTGTCTTGTTTAACAGGCACCCCCTGTCAAAGGAGAAAACAATCTGGTTATTATCGGCTTAAGATATTATTTTGGCCCCAATGACTCAACCAATTCAGCGGGGGGGGGGGGGGGGGGGGGGATATTAAATAATGTGGGGCTAAGAGCCGACCACTGAGTGACCCTGACCGAGACATAATGGCTACCAGAGAAATAAGGGGGTAGCCAAACCTCTTGCCTTTTGTCCTCTAGGAAGGATTTCAGCCACTTCCAAGCCTTGCCTCTGAGGCCAATCGCCTGAAGTCGGTCAAGCAGCCTGGCATGAGGGACAGAGTCAAATGCTGCCAAGTGGCCGAGCAGTACCAGGACTGCCCTACCACCAGCATCAACGGTGCTTTTAATCAGAACATAATGATGACTAGCACCATCAGGAACTCTGACCTGGGCCCCCAAAACTATTATACAAGCTTAATCCACAAGCTACTTCGATAGCAGTTCTAGCCAAAGAGATAATAAACTAAATATCATCAACTGGAGAGCATCATACAATTTGAAAAGATCTTCGATTTAAACCAATTCTGACAAAAAGAGGACTGAACCCAATCAACTATATTGTGTAAATAGCTAAAACAAAAACAGCATTAATTCAGATTGCAGATGTTCCAGAGAAAATAAACCTTTCACACCAACAGGGTTTTTCCTCCTGGAAGAAGCACTGAAGTTATATTGATTGTAATCTGGGATGGACTTCGGTTGAGTGGCTGCACTCTGCTTACTTCACTATATCAACATCTGCTGAAATGGAACAGTCTACTTCAAAGACTAAACTGTTCTGCAATATAGGGCACCACCTTGAAATGGTTCCACTCAAGCCTCAGAACAAAGTATGTCACTCCCTTAATTTTTGTAAGCATCCGTCTCACAATATGTGGTTTTCACAAGCTTCAACTATCAATCATTCAGGATTTGTATAGCACATCTGCTTCACCCGTGAAGGTCTCTAGGCGCTGTGGGGTCATGCTGTGGGATCACGCTGCCTGTTCCTATTGGTTGAACATCCAGGTCTTGAGGTCCTTCCTGAACTGTTGGAGTGATGAGGCTCTGAGGTGCAGATGGAGGGTGTTTCAGGTCTTAGCCGCCAGGTGGGAGAAGCGGACTCTGCTGTTTGCCCAGCGGTGGCACTGGTTTGCTGCTATTTATTTATTTGAAAGGATATATTTAGCGCTGGCTAGAGGGTATCAGAGCGCTTTACATGAACATAGGAAAACTGAGAAAAACAGAACAGGATACCAAATGAAGCATGCGAATACATCACATTATAAAAATAAGCGGAGTGAGTAGTTAGGGTAAAAAACGAGCTATTTCAAAATGTAGAGGACAAGAAACAAACAAATATACATGGGGGTATAAGTCAGTGTCTGAGAAGGGAGGAATGTTATGAGCAGTGGGTGAGTGCAAAGATGGTACGGAAAGAAACTGACAAAGACGAAGCAGGGAGAAGAAGAAAGTTCAGTCTGTGTGGGTATTGAGGACCCCAGTATAAGTTAAGAAGGTGGAGTTTGAGGTCTTGTTTAAAGTTGAGGTAGGAGGGGTTGCAGCATTGGTCCAGTGGGAGGGAATTCCAGATGCTCAGAGCATTCCCAGAGAAGGAGCGAGATTGGGTGGATTTCTTTTTTAGCGGTGGGGGGGGGGGGGGGGGGAACTAGGAGGAGCAAATTGGAGCTTCTCATCAGTTTGGTGCAGCCCACCTTTTTGAGTTTAAGTATAGCGGGGTTTGTTGGTGAAGGGCTTTGTGCGTGATGCAGGCGGTCTTGTAGAAGCATCTTCCTTTAATAGGGAGCCATTTCAGGGCTTTCAGGGATGGGGAGATGTTGGCACATTTTTTACAATCCATGAGGATTCTGGCCGCCAGGTTGAGAACAGCTCTAAGTGGGGCCAGGTGAACTTTGGGGGTTCCAGTGAGGATAGCGTTGCCACAGTCTAATCGAGAGAGGACTAAAGATTAGACAACTGATTTGAAGTCGTCAGAGGGAATGAAGGACTCGATTTTCTTGAGGTGACGGAGAATGCAGAGTGCTCCTTTGGCCGAGTTTATGTGGTCTTTAAGGTCAAGCTTTTTATCAAGCTTGAAACCTAGGGATTTCGCCGAATCAGATAGGGAGTGTGCGCAGTTGAGGGCATTCAGGTAACAGATTTGGGTGTCGTTGGCATAAAGGTGATAGTTGGTTCCCGGTTGTTTCAGTATAAAGGGTGAGTGGTTACATAAAGAG
Source organism: Triturus cristatus (assembly GCF_964204655.1). Classification (NCBI taxonomy): domain Eukaryota; kingdom Metazoa; phylum Chordata; class Amphibia; order Caudata; family Salamandridae; genus Triturus; species Triturus cristatus. The sequence goes on from NC_140590.1 coordinate 792,534,627, forward strand.
GTTGAAGAGAAAGGGGGAAAGGATAGAGCCTTGCAGTGCACTCAAGGAGACAGTCGTCGGGTTAGAGGAAGGATTTGATTTTGATTTGTTGTGTTCTGTGTTGGGGGAAAGAGGTGAACCATTTGAGGACCACACCGTTAAGGCCAAAGCGAGATTGAAGCGAGTTTATTAACCAGGCATGATTGACTGTCAAATGACGCCGAGAGGTCAAGTAGAATGAGAAGGCACGCTTCACCATTGTCAAGGGATTTGTGGATGTCGTCAACAATGTTCAGCATTGCAGTTTCCGTGCTGCAGCCTTTCCTGAAGCCAAATTGAAGGGAGTCAAGTAGGTTAAAATTACTTATGCGATTGTTCATTTGGAACAAAGCACATTTTTCCAGGGCTTTAGCAATAAGTGGGGGGTTAGAGATTGGTTGGAGGTTGTTGGGATCATTGGGGTCTGCAGTGAGGTTTATAGGAATGGGGTTGATTTGTCTGCATTGGAGGGAGTCGGGGACACATCCAGAGGCAAGGGAGGTATTAATGATCTTGGTCCAATAGGGGGTGATGTGGTTAAGGTTGTGAACTAGGGACGAAGGGAGAGGATCTTTGGTATGTGAAGATGGTTTAAGTTTGGCAATAATAGTGGAGACTTCGAGCTCGGTCATGGGGCGGAAGTTGTGCCAGGAGGTGTTATTTTTTAGTTGTAGGGTAGGAGGTATAGAAGCGGGCGAGGATTGAATGGGTAGGAGGTTGGAAGAATGAGGTGGAAGGGGTGTTGCAGCCCAAGAGGTAGTGTAGAAAGCAGTGTTGCAGGTTAATTGGGGGTTGGGCGGGTCCTGGTTTTGAAGGAAGGATTGATCAATGTTAGCAATTTTTTCTGAGAAGCTGGCAATTTCCTCACATCTCGAGATGGACGCCTTCATCTCTAGGGGGGGGCCAAACAGGTTTGTTTTCTAACAATGTTAAAAAGTTCTCTAGGCCTGTTTTTGACCCTATCAAGTCGAGCACGGAAAAAGTCTGCCTTTTCGTTAAAAATGTGTTTCCTGTAGGTGGATCTACCAGTTCTGAGGAGGGCAAGGCGAGAGGGAGAAGGGTGTTGTCTCCAAGTTCTTTCTGCCAGTCGAAGCGGACGTCTTTCGTTATTCAGTTCAGGATTGATCCATGATTTGGATTGGATTTTTCTTTGTTGTTTTAGTTTATGGGGGTCAACTTGGTCCAGGATCTCCCTTACAGTCTTATTGATGTGGTTAGTGAGCTTGGTAGCATTTTGAGAGTATGGGGTGAGATGAAGTTGAGCTTGTAGTTTATCCTCAAGTACACCTGGTGGGATTTGTTTAAAGTTTCTGATCCATTTAGTAGATTTGGTATTTATTGTAGTGGGCGGAAGGGCTCTGGTAGCCATCTTAAACAGAATCAGGTGATGATCAGACCAGTCAATATGGATGATATTGGTGAGGGAGGCCAAATCAGTGTTGGAGATGATCGCATCGAGTGTGGCCCTTTTGATGTGGGTAGGTTTGTGGCATAATTAATTGCTTGAGGTCGTTCAACTCAAGAAGGTGGATGAGGCGCATGACCACGGGATCAGTTTCTTTAGTCCAGTGGATGTTGAAATCTCCTAAAAAGATTTTTTTTTGCATCTGAAAGGGAGAGGGGGGGTTGGTCGGAAAGTTAATCAGCGAAAAGGAGAGGTTCACCCGGAGGGTGGTAGATGTTATGAAATCTAATCGGGGCGGAGCCCTTTACCGGGAGTTCAACGCCAAGGTAGTCAAAAGTTTTTTGATCCCTGTTATGTAAAAGGGAGAGTTGAAAATTAGACTTATGAATTATTGCAAGTCCACCTCCTATTCTATCTGGTCTGTCTTGTCTAATGATGGAGTAGCCGGGGTGGTGTGGGGGGTGGGGGTCGAGTAGGTCCAGAATGGCCGTCGAGTGATCATTAAGCCAAGTTTCAGTGAGTAAGGCGATATCAATAGCCTCGCTGAGGATCGTTTGATAATTCAGTCGCATGTCTGACCACAGATCACCAGTTGACAAGCATGCAGGAAAAGAGAGTTAGGGTGTCATTGGCGAGTTTAATGGAGTGTATGGTGGTGAGTTGTGAAGGGGGTCTGGGGGAACTGGGTGCAGCAGGGATTCTGTTTAAGCCCAAAATAACTGGGATGTTGGAGTAAGGGAGGGGTTGGTTATTGTTAAGAGGTTTAGGAAGGTAGGAGTTACAGAGGCTGATTAGGTCATGCGTGGAGAGATAGCTTACTGCACGGAGTGGTCTATGCGTTCGACTGAGAAGAGGTTTGGTCAACCATACGTATGTTCGGGGTAGTTATGAGAGGGAGAGCGGGGGTTACAGTGAGGGTGGGGGGGTCCAGGTATGGAGGGAGTTGAAAGCCTCTGAGATGAGTTAATTCGATAGTCATGGCTGCGAGTTTAGATTCAATGTGGAGAAGAGACTTTGTAATAAGATTGGTTGGGAGATCAGAAGAGACGTGCAAAGGGGATGAGGAAGGTCTTGTGTTAGCTGTGGGAGTTGATCTAACTGGAGGTGGTCCAGTAGTAGATAAGTGAATCAGGGAGGTGTTCGATGGCAAATTAAGCAGTCCAGCAGTCGGGAGTGGTATGCAGGTGGGCAAGATGATGGTGGGGGATTTGGGGCTTGAGGAAATGTCAGGGGTGATTTTGGGAAATTTGGGGCTTGAGGACAGGTATGGGGGGATCGTACAGGAGTAGAGTATAGGTTCTGGGAAGGTGGGTGGGGTAGGAGGGGAGGTGTTAATTGTCACGGTGGGTTGGGGGGGCAGGGTCTGAACAAGGATGTCTAGATGAGGAGTGTCCGGTAGTGTGGGTGATGTGGAGGTAGAAGTGGGTTTGATGAGTTGGTAGGATAAGAAGCTGAAGTGATTCTCAAAAATATTGAGGTGGAATTCAGACGCTAGTATGAGAAGGTTACCGGATTTAAATATGGAAATGTCAATTTCACCACGGAAGGAGGGGGATGGCGCAGTTGACAAGTTGCTGCTAGGGAGAGGGCTCTAGAATGGAGTTCCCTGGTAGGTTGGTAAAAATTCACATGTTTGTTGAGGTACACCAGTCCATAGTTGTGTAGTACATTTTAAGTATGGGTGGGCAGCAGCTTGAACTGACATCTCTTTGCGACTGGTAGCTAATGAAGTTTCAAGAGATCGAGGATGAGTCGGAGTGCTGTGTTCTAGATGGTCTGGTGTTCCCTCATGAGTTGGGCGGTGATTCCTATGTAGAGGGAGTTGCTGTAGTAGACAAGAGCTTGCGTGACAGTTCACATGCTGTTGGGTGAGAGCCATCTGAAGACCTTCCTGACCATTTGGAGGGTTAGAAAGCAAGCGGAGGAGACTGCACTGACCTGCTTTTTCATGGATAGCTGGCTGTTAAAAATGATGCAGACGTTGCAGGTGTGGTTGGTAGGTTTGGGGGTAGGGCCCAGCTAAGGTGCCCACCGTTCGTTGTTCCAAAGGTCATCCTTGCCTTTCCGAAAGATAAGTACTTGTCTTGTCTGTTGAATTTGAGAGTTGTTCATCCAGAAGGCCGCATCCTTAATGCAACTTTGGAACAGGTCTTGGATGGTCACTGGGTCGTTTGTCAGGGAAAGGATGAGTTTGGTGTTGACAGCGTAGGAGATTGTGTTTGTGGCTCCGGACTATGTTGGCCAGGGTGTCATACAAATGTTGGTTTTGGGATGAGCCTTGAGGTACACTGCAGGTTAGGTCCTTAGGGAGCGACGAGTCGAGAGGAGGGAGGGGGGTGGGAGGTCTTCTGCGTTCTTCTTGTGAGGTAGGATGCAAACCACTTGGTCTGCTCCTTGGATTATGATCTGGTGGAGTGTTGATTAGTGTATGGTAGGATACGGCGTTGATGGGTGCAGAGAGGTCGAGGATGAGGACTGCTGTTTCTCTGTGGTCTAGCAGCATTCTTATGTAGTCCGTGGCTGTAACTAGAGCTGTCAGTGACGTGGTTTGCTCTGAAGCCTGCTTGGGAGGGGTGCAAAAGGTTTTGAATCGCCAAATGTCTGGGTTGCTGGATGTTGATAGCTTTCTCTATTACCTTGGCTGGGAAGAGGAGCAAGGAGATGGGTCGGATGTTCGTGGATGGTTTCTACGGCTTTATGACAGCATGTTCCCATTTCTGGGGGAAGTGGGCCGCGGTAATCAAGGAGTTGGGGACCTTAGTGAGTTCTTTACTGATGGTGTGGTGGGGCAGGGGTCTGCTGAGGTTCCGGAGTAGATAGATCTCATGATGGACGCAGTTTCCTTCTACATGAGGGTATTCCACAAGGTGAGCTGGTGTGAGGTTGAAGTCATCCTTGGCAGGTGTTGGAGTGCGAAGTCTAGGTAGATGGTGTTGATTCTGTTGGGGAAAAAGCCAGAGTGTGTCAGAACTTGCAAGGGTGTGATGTTTTGTGGTTGCTGAAGGGTTGGTGAACTCTTGACTATGTGGTACAGTTTCTTGCAGAGGTTGGAGCTCTCATTGATGCGGGTGGCTAGAGAAGTCATCTTGGAGTTTTTCAGGAGGAGGGGGTATCGGTTGAGGGAGTCTCAATGGTTCTCAAGGGTCTTACTCGCATGCCATCTTTCCTTCCGTCTGTTGTCGTGTTTCTGGGTTTTTAGTTCTGCCGTGAACAGTTGGGGTGTTGTGTTAGTTTCTTGGGGTTGGTGGGTTTCCTTGGTGGACTTCATCAGCCCTTGCCGTGATCCAGTTCGCAAAGTTTTCCACCGCTTGTTCTGTCTCTTCGGTGGTGGTTGGTAGGCAGAAGTTGATGCCGTTGGTCCATTGTTGCTCCGATACCTTTGACCTGCTGTGTAGTGTTTCACTGGCAGGGGTGTTGGGGAGTTCAGAGATGACAAAATGAACGCAGCGGGGATCGATCCAGGAGAGCACCTTGGTGTAAGTGTATTTTACTCTTGCTGGCTGAGAAGATGGGATCAAGCACGTGTCCTGCGGTGTGGGTGAGGTTGGTGACAAGCTACTCGAGTCAGAGGTTAGCCGGCCATGTTGGCGTCCGTGTTCTCCAGGGTAAAGTTGAGGTTTCCTAGGAATATGTAAAGATTTGAGTCTATGGCGAAAGGGGCAATGAAGTTTAGGATTGTGTTGCAGAAGGTGGGTCGAGGTCCTGATGGTCTGTAGGCGAGGGTGTCTCAGATGGTGGTTTTGCTGTTTGTTCAGTCATAGTGATGGTTGAGCATTCGAGGTACTCTTGGTGTATTATGGCGATGCCTCCGCCACTTCTGTTGGAGAGGTCCTGGTGCAAGATCATGTATCCTCTCAGGGGTGTCTGTGGAACAGTCCGGAACACATGTGGGGTTCAGCCTAATTTCTGTGATGAAGAATGTGCCATGGTGTCCCAGATTTCCATGGTGTGTTTTCAGAGTGAGCGTGCGTTGATCAGCAAGCAGTTGATCTTTCCGGAGGTGTTGGCTTTGGCCTTATTGGTGGATGGGTAGGACGCGGTATGGCTGATTGGAGCTCAACAACTGCCCTCATTCTCTTCAACATACTGAAACCCACTCCAGCTTATTAACGTCTATAAGTCTACCCGTTTCCTCTACGCAGATACACCCAGATTATTATTTAACTGGTAAAACAAGTCACCTTAAACCTGGAGACTCTGAAACACTGCAGAGACTACACAAGTGGAGGTTACAAAATAATCTAAATCCCTCAAAAATAGATCCTAACTTATGGAACACTTTTGACCGAACCACAGGTTGGCCTAAGGAAGAACATAACAGATGTGATTATGGGTCCCCAACCTCATTCAAAACTCAGATGAACAATTTGACAAAAAGCATCTTCAGCACTGTTAGAACATTCCAACATAGGTACCCCTAACCTGGATGTGTTGATAGACTACAACTTCCCTGTGCCTGTCACACCTAGACGATTAACAGGGTCTTCTTGGGGCTTACAAAGTACCTAATGAACAAACACCAACCAATCTAGAATGTCACCACCATACATGTTTTCATTGTGTGACCACGTTGAACCCCTGTACTCAAGGGTCTATACTGTCACTACAAATATTCAAATCTTTCTTAATCACCCATAGGGCTGTTCATAGCATTAGCGTCATTTTTCTACAGTTCAGGAAGTATTGTAGTAGCAGTGTGATTCATGACGCAATCATTCCTCCCATCAGATGTGAGAAAGTGAATATGCTACTTACCAGTATGCATCTGTTCTTGGCATGTAGGGCTGCTGACATTCATATCTGTGCATAGATCGCCGCCTAGTGTTGGGTCCGGATGTTTGCACGTTGTTGTCCTGGAAGAGTCTTCGAAGTATCCTTGGATAGGTGACTCCTCCCCTGGACTACAGTGCGCATGGGCATCCTCTCCATCCTCAGATTGTTTTTCGCCATTGTGGCAGTGATGGAGTAGATACAGAAAGTGATGACCATGCTTGCAGTAATTCTGAGAGCTGCAGCTGCGACAGGCGCCGGGGAGGAGGGAGGGCGATATGAATGTCAGCAGCCCTACATGCCAAGAACAGATGCATACTGGTAAGTAGCATATTCAGTTCGAGGCATGTGGGCTGCTGAATTCATATCTGTGCATAGAATACATAGCAGTGCCCTCTATTAGCGGCGGCTACCCGTGCCAGCTGCAGCGGTCTGAAAAAGTGTTTTGAGAACAGCTTGTCCTACAGCTGCCTGCTGTTTTGACTGCACATCTACGCAATAGTGTTTTGTAAATGTGTGTGTAGTGGACCATGTGGCTGCTCTGCATATATCATGCAGGGGAATATTTCCTAGGAAGGCCATGGAAGCCCCCAACTTACGTGTTGAGTGGGCTCGTGGTGGAATAGTTAATGTGCGTTTTGCCTTTTGATAACAGATTTGAATACACTTAACTATCCATCTGGCTATCCCTGCTTTGGAGATGGCGTTACCTTTGTGGTGTGGGGCAAAGGCAACGAACAGTTGTTTTGTCTTCCTGAATGGTTTAGTCCTGTCGATGTAGTACATGAGGGCCCTCCGTACATCTAGTGTATGTAGTGCCCTTTCTGCAACAGTTTGTGGGTTTTGGAAGAAAACGGGCAGTTCAATAGTCTGGTTCATGTGGAACTGCGATATTACCTTGGGCATGAACTTGGGGTTGGTACGTAGTACGACCCTGTTAGCGTGAACCTGAATGAATGGCTCTTGAACGGTTAGTGCCTGGAGTTCACTAACTCTTCTGAGGGAAGTGATCGCCACTAGGAAGGCCACTTTCCAGGTAAGGAATTGAATCTCGCATGAGTGTAGAGGTTCAAAGGGTGGACCCATCAGGCGTGTGAGGACCAAGTTGAGGTTCCACATTGGAGCCGGTGGGTGACTAGGTGGAATGACTCGTTTGAGCCCTTCCAAGAATGCTTTGATGGCAGGCACTCTGAATAGAGAGAGGTGCTGCCTGGTTTGCAGATAGGCTGATATTGCGGTCAAATGGACACGTATAGAGGTGTACGCCAGATTGCATCTATATAGGTGTAAGAGATAACAGATGATGTTTTGGATGGATGCGTCCAGCGGGTTGATGTCATTATTACCGCAATAAATGACGAACCTTTTCCATTTGGCTGCATAGCAAGCTCTGGTAGTGGGTCTCCTGGCCTCCTTGATGATGTCCATACAGTCAGGTGGCAGGTTGAGATAGCCAAACTCTAGGACTTCAGGAGCCAGATCGCCAGATTCAGCTGTTGCGGATCTGGGTGCTGAACCTCTCCATGGTTCTGCGTCAAATGCGCGGGTTTGATCCGCAGCCTTTGATGCGGCACCACGGAAAGTTCGAGGAAGGTGGTGTACCACGGCTGGCGTGCCCACGTGGGAGCAACTAGGACGAGTGTCAGGGAGTGTTGTCGGAGTTTGCGGGCCACTAGCGGTATCAATGGCGCTGGGGGAAAAGCGTACGCAAATCTGCCGGACCAGTTCATCCATATCGCATTGCCCTGCGACTGCGGATGTGGGAATCTGGCGGCGAAGCTTGGGCATTTTGCGTTTTCGCTTGTCGCGAATAGGTCTATCTCCGGATGACCCCACTGCTGAAAGTACGGTTGGAGTACTGATGGGTGTAACTCCCACTCGTGCATTTGGTGGCTGTGTCTGCTGAGCAGATCCGCCATCTGGTTGTCCTTGCCAGGGAGGTGTTCCGCCATGAGGAACATGTTCCTTTGAATGGCCCACTTCCACATGCTCTGAGCCAGATGAGACAACTGTGGAGAGTGTGTGCCTCCCTGTTTCTGTATGTAGTACATTGCGGTCATGTTGTCCGTCCAGATCAACACGACCTTGTTGCATAGATGTACTTTGAATGCCTTCATGGCTAGGAAGATTGCCATCAATTCCAGAAGGTTGATGTGCAACTTCTTTTGTTGTGTTGTCCATAGTCCTTGCACTGTGTAGTGGAGTACATGAGCTCCCCATCCCTGGAGAGACGCGTCCGCTGTCAGTACTATTTGTGGGACAGGCTCTTGGAACGGTCGGCCCTTGCAAAGGTTTTGTGGATTCCACCAATGCAGAGAGTTGTATGCCCGACCGCTCACCAACACTAGGTCCTTTAACTGTCCTTGAGCCTGATTCCACTGACGTGCTAGGCACTCCTGAAGTGGGCGCATATGTAATCTCGCGTGCGGGACTATGAAGATGCAGGAGGCCATCATGCCTATCAACTGCATGAACACTCGCGCTGGAAGTGAGTGATTGGGTTTGAATTTGGAGATCAGCAGTTGTATGCTGTCGATCCTCACTAAATTTGGCTGAGCTGTGGCCGCCAGAGTGTCTATAGTCGCACCTAGGTACTGTTGTACGTGTGCGGGCTGGAGATGGGACTTTGGATAATTCAGTGAGAATCCCAGACTGTGAAGAAGGTGAATGGTGCGGGACATGTGGCTTGCACATTGCTGGGCTGACTTCGCTTGAACGAGCCAGTCGTCTAGGTAGGGGTAGACGTGTATATGCTGCCTCCGTAGATGTGCTGCCACCGTAGCTAGGCACTTCGTGAAAACCCTGGGCGCTGTTGTCACGCCGAAGGGAAGGACTTTGAACTGATAGTGCTGCCCCTGAACAGTGAACCTGAGGTATTTTTTGTGTGAGGGGTGGATGGGTATGTGAAAGTACGCATCCTTGAGGTCCAGTGTGGCTAGGAAGTCTCCCTGCTTGAGAAGCGGAAGGACTTGCTGTAGAGTGAGCATATGAAAGTGCTCTGAAAGAATGTACTGGTTCAGGGGTCTCAGGTCCAATATAGGTCTGAGCGACCCGTCCTTTTTTGGAATTAAGAAGTAGAGGGAGTACACTCCCGCACCCTGCTCGTGGATGGGTACGACCTCTATAGCGCCTTTTAGAAGCATACTTTGCACTTCTTGCTGTAAGAGCGTTAAATGCTCTGAGGACATAGGACGGCTTCTTGGTGGTATTGTGGGTGGAGTGGAGGTTAACTCCAGACAGTAACCGTATTTTATAATATCTTTGACCCACCTGTCCGTGGTGATGGAATTCCACGTGGACAGGAACCTTTGTAGCCTTCCCCCGACAGGTGTTATGTGGTCGGGAGGAAGGGAGAGGGCGTCACTGCTTGTTCTTGGGGGAGGACCTGGTGTTGCCGTAGCCGCGTCCTCTGCCCTTTGTGCTGGAGCCACGATATCCACCTCGGGTGTTTTTATCATAGGTGGTCTGTGTATTGCCTTTGTTATATGTTTGTTGTGACCCCTGTCCTCTACCTGCTCCCTTGTTTCCGGGGCGACGAAAGGAGCCGCTCCGAAAGGACTGAGTTTGTAGTGCGCCCATGGACTTTGCAGTGTCCGTATCCTTTTTTATCTTTTCGAGGGTGGTGTCAACCTCTGGCCCGAATAAATAGTCGGGGTTGACGGGCTGGTTCAGTATATTGTTTTGTACCTCAGGCTTGAATCCTGAGATCCGTAGCCAGGCATGTCGTCGCAACATGACGCTTGTGTTTATGGCTCTGGCAGCCGTGTCTGCAACATCTAGTGCGCATTTGATGGAAGCGTTCGTTAGTAGCTGTCCTTCTCTGATGAGCATTTCTGCGCCTTCCTTGAACTGGTCAGGGAGATGTTGGAATATTTGCTCAAGTGTGTCATAGTGCGCTCTATCATAGCGAGCAAGGAGCGCCTGAGTGTTGGCTATGCGCCATATGTTGGCAGCTTGGGCGGCAACTCGCTTGCCAGAGGTTTCTAACACCTTGGACTCTTTGTCCGGGGGAGGAGCGTCACCTGTTGTTTGCGAGTGTGCCCTCTTGCGTGCATTCGCTACGACGATGGAGTCGAGTGGTAATTGTCCTCTGATGTAAGTAGGATCCCCAGGTGCTGATCTGTATTTTTTATCAATCCTGGGGTTTATCACTCGTGCCCTGGTGGGTTCTTTGAAAATGTCCTTGGCTGGTTTGAGGACCCCCTTCAACATTGGCAGAGTCTTTACATGTCTTTCTGAGGATGCAAAGGTGTCCATTAGAAAGTTATCTTCGATGGTATCAGAGTGAAGCTGCACCCCATGGTTATTGGCAGCACGTTCGATAAGAGCATTGAACGCTGCAGTATCCTCCGTAGGAGATGTCTTTGCCCCATAGAGTTGTGGATCCTGTGCATCGAGAGGTGCACTGGGGTCTGCAGGGTCGCCCCAAGTTTGATCAGGGTCCTGCTGGTCATCAGGGTCCGTGTCTACATGGTAGGGGACTTGGTCAGCCATGTAGTCCTCCAATGCGTCTGTATCGGAGCGTGTGGGGGAGAACCGGTGTGGATCCAGGTAGGATGAATGGAAGGGTTCATAAAGGAGAGGTTCCGATTCTGCAGGCAACTTCCTTTTTAGTGGGATCCTGAAAGGGTCCAATGGCGGCTCCGAAGTTATCCTTCGGTCCTGGAGAATCATTCTGCCAGTGCCGGCGTCGATGATACGTGCTGGAGACGTCTCAGCAGGTGTGACCGTAGGTTGGGTGACCCGTGTCCTGAGTTGGAACATTTTGGGGATTGTTGACGGAGGCAAGCCGAAGGTAATGTTGGTCGGCACCGAAGAGGCTGCGGGAGCTCCGACCGAACCGGAGCCCGATGTGTCCTGGAGGACAGGTGTGGTTTTGCTGCCTTGCGTCACACCAGGTCGTACTTGGGGCGCCTTCGAGGCTTTGGCACCGGCCAGGCTCGTAGAGGCGGCCGTAGATTTTTTCGGTGCCGGCGGGTCATCGAGTCGGGGTGAAGAGATCACCGTCGAAGTCTTCGATGCCTGAGGCTTAGGTGTCGTCGAGGGAGCGATGTGAGACACAGCAGGCGGTACGGCCCTTGGTGTCGTCGGTGCCGGTAGCCGAGCAGGTTTGTCGGTGCCGATGGCTTTTTTCCTTTTTTCGACTCCAACGTCGCCCGCCTGAAGTTCGGCACCGAAGTCCCTCTTGGTGCGGTCGGTGCCGACGCGGTGCGCTGGCGTCGAAGGCCTCGATCCGACCAGCGCTACTTTCAGTTTCGGTGGAACCTGAGCAGCTTTCGGTTTCGGTTTTGTGATAGGGAAACCAGCCTGTTTATGTAGTAATGGCTGCCACTGAACGTCCGAGGCCGGGCCCGAGGGCGGGGCCGAAGAACTGCGGGATGGGTCTCGGGTAAGGCCCGAAGGCGATCCCTCGACCGGAGCCATAGGCTGTGGCACTGGTGTTTGAACGGTTTGAACAGGTAGGCCTTGTTCATCATTGGAGCTACTTTCTTCGGCCCCGAAGGCCTCCTCGTCGTCTCCTACCTCGGTGTCGTCTTCACCTCTGTGGAAGAGTGACTCGTCTTCCTCGTCCGATCCGGGTTCGTGTTCGGAAACGGGACTGGAGGGCAAGACTTCCAATTCCTCGACGTCCTCGGCCTCGCCGAAGATGTCTGTCGGGGCCGGTGCCGCGTGCTGCGCCTCGAGTCTCGCCGCTCGTCGATTCCGCAGAGTCTTCTTCGAGCGGAACCGGGCACAGGCCATGCATGTTGATTCGTCGTGGTCCGGCGAAAGGCATTTGTTGCACACCGGATGGACGTCGATGTGTGGGTACTTCGCATTGCATACCGGACACCTTTTGAATGGCGTCCTGGATTCCATCGTCGAAGTAGTCGATGGACAGGTAAATGCGAAAGCAGTCGGTGCTGAAAGTTAGTAAACTAACAAATTCTATCGAAACCCGATCGATAAACAGTACCGACGCGAACTAAAAGGCCTTTTGGCCTCGAAAAAATATTTTCCTAACTTGAGCTAAGATAGCACATCCGAACCCAATGGCGGAAAAAAACAATCTGAGGATGGAGAGGATGCCCATGCGCACTGTAGTCCAGGGGAGGAGTCACCTATCCAAGGATACTTCGAAGACTCTTCCAGGACAACAACGTGCAAACATCCGGACCCAACACTAGGCGGCGATCTATGCACAGATATGAATTCAGCAGCCCACATGCCTCGAACTGCCATCTTTCTTGCATGGTATGCCCCCACTTTTTGCTGAATTGCTGAATGTACTTTGATTGAGTGTGCCCTGGACTTCTGTCAATCAGGTGTCCAGGGCCTATGTTCCTTCCCTAAAACACACAAAACCCAAATTGGCAAACCCTGGCCACGTGTCAGCCCCTGGTAAATGGTACCCTAGGTACCCAGGGCCTTGTGACCAGGGAAGGCTTCTACGGGCTGCAGCACTCATTGTGCCACCCTTAGAGGCCCTGTACCCTAACACACACACACACACTGCCTTTGCAGGCTGGGTGTCTGGGTGCAAGACAAAACAAAGTCGACATGGCACACATCCCTGTGTGCCCTGCCCATCACCTACACTGCCATGGCATACATCAGCCACCCCTCTAGCTGGGTGCCTTATGCCAATGGTGTGGGCGCAGGAGCCCTGTGCCCCTACAGTACCCGGGTCCATTCCTGAGCACTGTAAGTGCAGTGCTGCCATTTAAGAGTACATGGTGCTGAGAGCTCGTCAAACACGAACTCCACAGCACCATAATGGCAACACTGAAGACTCAGAAATTTGGTATCAAACTTCTCAGCACATTAAACCCACTGATGCCGGTGTGGGATTTAATGTACCAAGCACCCCAGAGGGCATCTTAGAGATGCCCCCCTTAAACCTAACCGACAATCCACGTCTGCTCTGAGGCTGCCTAGGCTGCCACACAGCAGACATGTTGCTGGACCCCTGGGTGGGAGAGCCCCTGCTCTTCTGGGCCTGCAACAATGCACATCCTGGGCGCGGTGCTAAATCTCCTTCCCCAGGATGGGCACGGGGAAGCTTCAAAGGCATGTCGCCTCTGTGAGCTTCCCCAGGCCACTGCAACCCCCCACTCTGGCGGGAAGCTTGGCCGGAAACCCCAAATAAGGACAGAGGATGTGCCAGCCTGCCAACCCCACCCCTCAGGTGGGGGAGGCGAGGTGAAGCACATCTCCGGGCTCTTGCCATCTTGAAGATGGGAAGCCCTACCCTATCAGGACTAGGCTACTGCCCCCTCCCACAGGAGAGAGGCAGGATAGGGGGTGTACCCACCCCAGGACAGGGGCCCATTGGTCCCTGCCCTTCACCTACCTGTAACGCCCCTAAATCTAGTATTTAGGGGCACCCTGAACCTTCCTTTCCCAGATTCCAACATACAAAGAAGAGCAATTAGAAGGAAGACCCGCCCTGCAGCTGCTAAGAAGAGGAAGACACCAACTGCCTTGGCCCCAGCCCTACCGGCCTGTCGACCCTGCTACTGCTCCAACCCGGCATCTCTTGTGGCCAGCAACCTCACAAACCCTGGAGGACCTGGCTACCTTTTGGCTCTAAGCCCCTGGGACTCCCATGAGTAGAGACTCTACTCAAAACCTACCTCTAATCCCTGGCAGCAGCCCGGGACCGCGAACCCAGCACACTCTGCACCAGCCAAGCCTGGCCAGTGCCGGAGTGAACAAAGACTACGAGGACGACCCCACGGCGACACTGACCCAGAGTCCGGCACCCAAGGACCTCCCTCGACACTCCTGAAGAAGCCTGCAGCCTCAGAACAAGGTGCCCCCCTACCGCGATCAACAGAGGGTAAGATTTCCCGACACCAAAAGGCACCCCTGCACGCGGCGCCCCGCGGCCCCCTGTGCCCAATCCCGGGGTACCTACCTATCCTCCAACTACCCAACTTACCTCTCGACGTGGTGGTGGCACCTGAAGAATCCTCGCCCCGAGCTTGCAGTCATTTTCTAAACCGGAGATTTCCCATTGAAATCAATTGAGCGCCCAAAGGCTCAAAAGCACCCTGCACCCAGCCGCCCGAGTGGCCCTGGCAGAGCAACCTCTACACCTACCTACTTCCCCACTTGCCCTGAGTAAGTGACCATAGGATACCATTGGGACTAACTCTCTCTGCACCCGGCCGCCCTAGTGCCGCTGAGGGTGAACCAACTGTACCTACCTGACCCTGGGGGACCCCTGAGTCTATGCCCAGAACCCCAACTCTGCCAGTCGAGTACTTACCTTTAAACCGATAACTATGTTCTTCATAGGGTAACATTGACTGGCTTTTTCCAGAAATTTCTTCTAAGTGTGGACTTTTCAAATCCTAAAATATTCAACAAAAATCAGCAGAGTAACGAAAACGAAAATACTCTCCTGCTCTTAGGTGAGCTCCCAGTGCTGGATCTTGGTGCCCAGCACTGACTCTGAAAAATACCTACAACTGTACTTACCAGTAACCCAATTTTCTCCCATAGGAAATCATTGACTGTTTTTCTGTGAAATTTCTTCTAAGTGTTAATTTCTGCAATCTTTAAATATACTTTAAAAATCGTATAATATCTGAAAACGTAATTACTTACCTGTTTTGGATAAAGGTCCCAGTACTGAGTCTAGGTACCCAGTACTGGATTACAAAAGTAACGAGAACATACTTTACCTGCAACTTTAATTTTCTTCCATAGGGAATCATTGACTGTTTTCTTTGAAATATTTTCTAAGTGTCAACTTTTAAAATAGCTAAATATTGTTTAGAAATCACTACAGTAATTAAGTCGACTTTCATCACTTGATTCTAAGTACTGACCCAGGACTGAATCTAGGATCCAGTCCTGGAATTCCAAAAGTAATCCTAAAAGTAATATGTTACAAATAACTTGAAATTTCCATTGAGCTCAATGCATTGTTGTGTTTAAAATAGTGTTGCCTATTGCAACCACTTGTAACTGTTTACAAAAGTCACTTGCATATTGCAAAAGTATTTATATAAAGCATCTCATTCTGAGAAAGTATATTTCAATGCCAAGTGCTGGTTCTAAAATAAAACAAGCATATATTTTTTTATATATAAACCATTGGCCTAGAGTTCAATTGAGTGTGTGAAATCATTTGCTGACTGAGTGTGTACAACAAATGCTTTACACTGTCCTCCGATACTGCCTTACTGCTCGGCCAAGCTACCACTTTAGAGAGTAAGGTTATATCTAACTTTAGCCTCTGTCAAACCCTTGGGGACTGTGGCCTCTGTACACCCTGTACCTATTAAGGAACAGTATATACAGAGCCACTTTCTCACAACTGCCACCTCCCTAATAAACCTTTCTAGACCACGGGTCTTCAACCTTTTCAGGAATAACGAATAGTTTACCTGTCGGTGTAGTTTTGCAGCTTGAAGATCTTTCTGGATTCACTATGCTGTGCATTATTCCGCGATCTTGTGGTTGGGTCCGGATTCGTAGTCCTTTCTTTGTTTTTTTTTTTGTAGCCCAGGTGGGCGGCGACGACCACCATTTGGTGCACCTTCCGTGACGTCGTCGTGCTTCCTGCGGAAGTCCCACCTTTAGGGCGCCATCTTCGGGTTCTTTTTTCCCTTTTTTTTATTTTTTTTTAACCCTAGGCGATTGATTAATCCTTCTTGTCCATTTTTCTGTACGTTTTCATTTCTTTGATCTTTTCCATTTCACCCCCTCTTCCTCCAGCCTCATCTTTCTGGCGGAGGTGGGTGGGTTCGCTAGTGAATCCAGAAAGATCTTTAAGCTGCAAAACTCCACCGACAGGTAAGAAACTATTCGTTTTGCAGCGTGAATCTTTCTGGATTCACTATGCTGTGCATAGACTTTGTAGCGGTTTTCCTAATTTTGTGGCGGCTGGGTGGAAGATGAGCGTTGGTCGTTGAAAATGTGTTGAAGCACCTTCTGTCCAACCTGTGCTTCCTTATTCATCTGAATGTCCACGCAGTAGTGTTTCGTGAACGTGTGCACAGATGCCCAAGTTGCCGCGAGACAAATGTCCTGGATGGGCGTGTTCGCCAGGAAGGCAACAGTGGCCCCCTTCTTCCTTGTGGAGTGAGCCTGGGGACCCTCCGCTAGCTCCTGTCCAGCCTGTTTGTGGCAGAATTGAATAGTGAGGGCAATCCATCTAGCGATGGTGCCCTTAGTCACTGGCCTACCCATGAAGCTAGTAGCAAAGGACACAAACAGTTGCTTCGACTTCCTGAGTTCCTTGGTTCTCTCAATGTAGTGCATCACCGCTCTTCTGGCATCGAGGGTGTGCAGGGCTTTTTCTGCGTTTGTAGTCGGGTTTTGGAAGAAACTTGGTATCTGAATACTCTGATTCATGTGGAACGCCGACACCACCTTGGGCATGAAGTGCGGGTCCGTCCTCAGGACTACCCTGTCCTTGTGAATCTGAATGTAGGGTTCCTGTAGCGTTAACGCTTGAAGCTCGCTCACCCTGCGTAGTGAGGTTATGGCCACTAGAAAGGCCGTCTTCATCGTCAACATTTGCAGTGTGGCCCTGTGAATGGGTTCAAACGGCGCCTTCATGAGCTCCGTCAGAACCACGTTTAGATTCCATGCCGGTGGCGGCAACCTATTCGGCGGGGCCATTCTTTTGGCTCCCTCCATGAATCTCTTCACCACCTGTGAGGTGAAGAAACTTCCACCCTTTTCACCTCTGGTGTAGGCAACGATCGCCGCTAGGTGTACCCTTAGGGAGCTCGAGCAGAGGTTACTCTTTAGAAGGTGTGTGAGGTACCTCAGCACTGTTGAGTCCCTTGTCATTCTGTTTTGCAGGCCTTTTTTCCTGCACCACACAGTGAATCTCTTCCATTTTGTGCTGTAGCATTTTCGTGTAGTTGGCTTCCTTGCCTCCCGTAGCACTCGCATAGTGCTCGGAGGCAATCTTAGGTGTGCGAACTCTAGGTCTTCAGGAGCCATGCCGCCAGGTTGAGGGTCTCTGGCTCTGGATGCAGGACCTCTCCGTTTTGCATTGACAGCAGGTCTTTTCTCCTCTCGAACCTGTATGGATTGCCTTGTGCCATTTCTTGAATTTGTGAGAACCATGTCTGCCTTGCCCACTGCGGAGCCACTAGGATCAGAGTCATGTTGCTGGTTCTGCACTTGTCGAGCACTCTGTGCAACAGGGGTATCGGTGGAAAGGCGTAGGCAAATGTCCTCGACCAGCTTATCCATAGGGCATTTCCCTGGGATTGCTGACCTGGTTGCCTGGACGCGAAGCTTTGGCATTTTGCATTTTGGCGTGTTGCAAATAGGTCTATTGTGGGAGTTCCCCATCTCCGGAAAAGCTTCTCCGCTTCCTGGCCATTGAGCTCCCACTCGTGCGATGCCGAGGTCTGCCTGCTTAGCCAGTCTGCCTCCACATTGTCCTTCCCCGGTAGGTGAATTGCCAGTAGATCTATCCTTAGAGGTATGGCCCATCTCCTATTCTCCTGCGCCAGATAGGAGAGACGGACCGACTCTGTCCCCTCCTGTTTGTTGATGTAGAACATCGCCGTGGTGTTGTCGGTTTGAATCAACACCCTCTGGTTGTACAGGAGCCTCTGGAATGCCTTCAGGGCTAGCAGGATTGTTTTCAACTCGAGGTAATTGATATGGCGAACCACATCTGCTGGAGTCCACAGGCCCCTCACTCTGAGGTTGTCCATGTGCGCTCCCCATCCCTTTTGCGATGCGTCCGTGGTAATGGTCATTGTTGGGTTTGGTGGTGTCAGGCTTCTCCCTGCTGTCATGTTGTCTCTGTTCCACCAAGTTATCTCCTCCTGCACTGCGTGTGTAACAACCACTAGATCCTCCCAACTTCCGTTTGCTTGTGACCATTGCTGTTGTAGCCATTCCTGGAATGGTCTCATGTGCAGGCGTACATTCGGCACCAGCTGGATACACGACGCCATCATCCCCATCATCTTGCTCACTGACCTCACTGTCAGAGCTCGCCCCTTCTGGTAGAGTCGCGTCTCCTTCAGTAGGGCATCTGTCCTCCTGTCGCTGGGCACCACTGTACTGTTCAGGGTGTTGATTTTTGCCCCCAGGAAAATCTTCACTTGCTCCGGTTCCAGCGATGACTTCCCCCAGTGAATCGAGAACCCCAGATTCGTGAGAGTATCTGTTACGCGTTTTGCGTGCTTCTCGCACTTCTCGCGTGAGTTTGCCTTGACCAGCCAGTCGTCTAAGTAGGGGTAGACGTGTATCCCCTGCCTTCGCAGGTGGGCCGCGACCGCCGACAGGCATTTTGTAAAAACCCTTGGCGCAGATTTTAATCCGAAGGCCAGGGTTGTGAACTGGTAGTGTTCCTGGTCGATGTTGAACCTTAGAAGTCCCTTGTGTCTTCTGTTTATTGGGATGTGCAGATAGGCATCCTTGAGGTCCACGGTGACCATGAAGTCTCCGTGTCTTCTTTGGGGCAGTACCTCCTGCAGCGAGGTCATCTTGAACCTTTGTGTTCTGATGAACTTGTTTAATTATCGCAGGTCCAGGATGGGTCTGAGGTTTCCGTCTACTTTCGGCACCACGAAGTAGTTTGAGTAGACCCCCTTGTTGCGTTCTCTGAACGGCACTGCCTCTATGGCTCTCTTTTCTAGGAGTTTCCGTGTTTCTTCTCCGAGTAGGGTCAGTTCTTGAGCCGATCTTTGCCTTCCTTTTGGCTTCCTGTTTGCCGGTTTTTTCTCCAAATCTACGCAGTATCCGTACTGCATGATGTTCAGTATCCACTTGTCTGTGGTTATACGCCGCCACTTGTGAAGGTAGAACCTCAGCCATCCGCCTACTGGTGTTGTATGCTCGTAGGCTTTAGATCCTTCTCTCCCCCTTGATGTTACTGTTTCGCGCCTCACCCCTGGGGGCCTGTCGAGGGTAGGCGTCCTCCTGCGTGCTGAGTCACTTTGATGAGGGCTGGTCCCCCCCTCTCCTTCTCTGGCCACGTCCGTTCCCTCTCTGGCGAAAGGACTGGCCCCGAGGTTGGTACTGCCAGTTTTGCTTCTGCTGACCCTGTCCGTGACCTTCACCCTGCTGACCCTGCTGGAACGTCTGGTGCGACAGCCCCTGCTGGTTTCCTCCCCTACCGTAGGGTCTCCTTGAGGGATTGCCTCGCCTCATTCCCCTCAGCTGTAGGGCCCCCATGGACCTCGCCGTTTCGTTCTCTTTTTTCAGCTGGGTGAGCTTCTCGTCAACTGTTGCTCCGAACAGTGTCTCTCCGTTGAAGGGGGTGCTAAGGATGTTGTTCTGCACCTCCGGTTTGAATCCCGAGATTCTTAGCCATGCATGCCTTCTCTCGGTGACCCCTATGGCCATGAGTCTTGCTGAAGTCTCTGCCCCGTCCAACGCCGTCTTAATGCAGGAGTTGGCGATGTTTTTGCCTTCATCTACTAGGTGTGAGGCTCTCTGGCGGAACTCTTCGGGGAGGTGCTTTACTAGCTCCCCCATCTCGTCCCAGTGCTGGTACTGGTGTCTATTGAGGAGTGCATTTGAATTCACCATGCGCCAGTGCATTGCGGCGTTCCTCTCGACCTTTCTTCCTGTGAGGTCTATCCTCCTGCTCTCTTTATCAGGTGGTGGGCCCGAGGTTGCTGGTACGTTGGCCCTTCTCCTGGCTGTGGAAGCTATGATGGAGTCGGCGGTCACGCTACCTTTGATGTAAGGGGGGTCCAGGGAAGAGTGCTTATACTTCTTCTCAGTCCTGGGCGTGATCGACCGGCATGTCGCTGGTTCCTTGAAAGCTTCTCTCCCCTGATTCATCACACTTTGTAGCATGGGGAGGAACTGGCTCCTCGTCTGGATGGGGAGCAGGGTCTCGAGGAGAAAATCGGCTTTCGGCTTCTCTTCGTCGAGTTTGACGCCGAAGGCTGTCGCTGCGCTCCTGACCACCATATTGTACACCCCGATGTCGTCGGGTGGCGAAGGCCTCGAAGGGTACGTGTCCACGGGCTCCTCCGGGTTTTCGGTGTCGAGATCATGCCATTCGATGTCGTGGCTGGTCGATGGTGCCGAGCCGTAGACCGACTGATGGTCTTCTTCCTCAGCTTCCTCGTCATAATAGGTCTCGTCTTCCTCTTCGAGATCCCTCGTCAGGCCCTCGGTGTCGAATTCGTCCTCGACCTCGACGACGTCCGTCGATGAAACCGTTGGAATCTTGAATTCCTTCATCTTGGCGTCGAACTCCTTCCTTTGAAGGATGTTCTCCATTTCGGCCTCGAGCCGCCTCTTCTTTTTCTCCATCTCGGAGATGCTTTCGGCGTCGACCGCGGGTCTTTTCGCCGAAACTTGCGTCGACCGTTCTTTCTGTCTTCGATCGCCCTGAATCCTGGGTGGTCCTCGACGACCCTTGCTTTTCGGCGTCTTTCGGCACTAGGGAGTCCTTTACGAAGGATCAGCTCGGCCTTTTGTCCATGGTTCCCCCTTTGGTCGTCGAAGTTTTCGGCGCCGGGGCTCCCTTCGTGGACTTTGACTCTGATTTTTTCGAGTCACCCTCATGCTTTCGAGGTATTTTCTGTTTTGCGCTCGACGATTCTCTTACCTAGTCTTCTTTTTTCTTGTCGGTCTCTACGACCGTGAAGTTTTCGGCTGTCTCGGCGATGTTGTCCTCCTCGTCCGTGGAGAGGCCCAGATCGTAGAGACTGGGCCTTACCCTTGCCGTCCATGCTAGCGTTGGCTCTTCTCTGCCGCTCCCTCACCCGGAGCGTCTTCGGCGCGAAGGCGGAGCAGGCGTTGCAGTCCTCACTCTGGTGTTCGACTGGCAGGCAGAGGTTGCAGACTGGATGCTGGTCCTTCTGCGCAAACTTGTGGTGGCAGTTTGGGCAGAACTTGAATGGCGTCTATCCATTGCGCTCAGGGCCTCTGAGTGCGCATTCTCCAAGGTCGTCGAAGAAAAAGGGGGCTGAACCTACTTTCTTCGCGCTCCTGATGAAATATCTTCCTTTCCTGTGATATCTCTGCAGTATTTGTCAACGAAACTCGCTTTTCTTTCTTCTTCCTTCGGTTGTAACTCTGGAGCTTCTCGATGACGATCCAGACCCAACGGCGGAAAAAAGAATCTGAAGATGGCGCCCCAAAGGTGGGACTAACGCAGGAAGCACAATGACGTCACGGAAGGTGCACCAAATGGTGGGACGTCGACGCCCACCTGGGCTACAAAAAAAAAAAAAAAGAAAGGACTACGAATCCGGACCCAACCACAAGATCGCGGAATAATGCACAGCATAGTGAATCCAGAAAGATTAACGCTGCAAAAGAGCTACTTCTGTTCAAAGAATAAGACCCCAACCTCAGTGGTGTGGAATTTAATAAAATATCTACTTGCCCATAGGGCAGGTTGCTTCATAAATCTATTTGTCCCTTTGGTGCCATGTAGTGCGGCGACACATTATTGCAGCAAACTCATTATATAGAAGCCATGAAATAGCCTCTCTGATTAGGTCAGGGCTCATACCAAAGTAGTGTTTAATACTTGCAATCCCCTTATGTTTACACGTTTCCGCAGATCTACATACTGGGGCTGAAGGTAGCAGTAAACAATAGTTCCAGGTTTGGAATGTCCTTTTGAGTTTGTGCAAACCTGCTAACTTGCATGTTTTAAGGGATTTCAACAACTCTTCTCTAATCTTTTCCCATAGTGAGAAATGTTGGAAATTATTTACTACTGACAATGGCAGATGTAAATCTTCTAGAGTTGGGAAAAAAGTGGTGGTAGGGAACGTGAACTTGCAAACACTCAGATTTTTGCATTAGCAAAACTACACATGCATATTTGCTCATGCTAAAATGCAGTTCACCAATATTTTCTAGGAGTACTATTTCTTGTCCTACTTCTCTAAATTATTGGGAATTCACGAAAGCCATATAGCTGCACTTAATGCA
The DNA here is from genome assembly GCF_964204655.1 of Triturus cristatus. Classification (NCBI taxonomy): domain Eukaryota; kingdom Metazoa; phylum Chordata; class Amphibia; order Caudata; family Salamandridae; genus Triturus; species Triturus cristatus. Next base: position 792,556,702 of record NC_140590.1, read on the forward strand.
AGGACATATACCAAGGGTACACTTTTGAGACCTGTTTTAATAATTAGGCCCCTAATTTAATCTAGCGTTTACAATGACCTTTTGAGTTTATTAAAATCGTCTCTATGTATCAGCTGGCTTCACTGTGAGTGACCGCATTCTGCTCTTCCACAAAGAGCATATCGGCACACAAACTAATTTTGTTCAGATCCAGTAACTACTGTGGCAGCGTGTGCTTTTTGAGACCAAAAAATGTTTTTGCTTTTTCCAATGTTTGTTATAATGGTGAGCGCCCGGAAGTTCCCACACCAATTGGGTTTTTACAAAAACCATGCCAAAACAATTCACACATTGACAAAACTAAAAAGCTGGCCACCATTTTCAGACCTTCTGGCTTTGCCAATGCTAGTTTATTTTTGCTTCCCATAATATTATTGAAACTGGTTACACTGATATTCCATTATGAATATTTTTGGGAAATACTAGCATGCATCAACACGTTACTAAATGATGCTGTAAAGAAATGGTATCTAACATTTGACAGTTTAGCTAAAAAAAAAAAAACCTGCTTTCATTTTTTTGATGAACATTTTATTTTGAAAGCAAAATATCAATCTTGCTTTGAAGCTTCTGCAAGTATTTGCATCAAATCAGAGAGCATTCTGGGAGACTTATACATAGCTCCATATTTCTAAACTTTGAAAACGCGTGTACACATTTTTATACTGGAACCACTGTCAGTAGTGCAGTCAGAGCTTACAGAGTTTACCCTAATAAAGGCTTTTAATTAATGAACCATAAATACAAGTTTGAACAGCATTAACAGACGGACAAAAATATTACCTTAACTGTAGACAGTGCCCTTCCCTGATCCATTATGTGGCACTGCAAACTGGTAGACAAATGGTTTGTGCTGCAGGGGGTTGGGCCTACTTGTTCCAAGGACAAAATACACATGAAAACTTGTTTCCATGGAACCCAACCATTATGTCCAGGGTGCCAGGCTATAGGAATTCCACATCCCTGCTCCAACCTACTAACATCATTAGTGTTGTAATAGGGACCACATCGTAAAAAATTGCATTTGTAACCACACATGCATCATTACCAGCAGTGATCACCTCTATCTGGAAGAGTTGCAAGAAGTAATGTAACAAACATTGGTAAAGCAAAAAGGTCTCGCCTATGCGCGAGCTATTGGCTTTAGAAACGTGTTTTAACCATGATGTACATCAGTGTGTGGCTGCTGCTCAGCATGGCTAAATGCTAATGGCATGGTAAGGGGTGGGGCAGACTGGAGTGGGGTAGTATGGGGTAAACTGTAGTGGGGCAGAGCAGGGCAGTGAGTGGTAAACTGAAGTAAGCAGGCAAGAGTTGGGCGGGCAAGAGTCGGGCGAGTAAAGTGGGCAAGAGTCAGGCGAGCAAAGCGTGGCAGATTGGGTGGAGTGGACTTGGTTAGAGTAGAGTAGAATGCAGTGGAGTGGATTGAGGTAGACTACCGTGAACTGAGTATGGTATATTGGATTGGATAGACTGGAGTGGGGTAGAGTGGGTTGTGGTAGTCTGGACTGGGGTAGATTGGAATGAAGTAAGTGGTGAGGAGGGTGTGGAGTTTAAAGGCAAGATGTGTCGTACAGTATCTTATAGTAGAGTGACCTGGAGTGGCATGGCAGAGTGGAAGGGAATAGAATAAAGCAGATTGATAAAGAGTGAACTCGAGTAGTGTAGAGTATGACTGGTGTGACAGCGCACTGCCATTACAGACAACACATTCCTAATTGATATGGCCATTACATCTGCACAGACATGCAATTTTACTGCACACAAACGATGTGTTAAAAGATCAACTAGTGTATAGATGCGTTTTGATCGTATTAAAATTGGTTTCCACCAAACTTCAGAATTACAAAACAAATGTGCTTCTTTTCTACTTTTCTCATTCTGATGTACTGTTAAATATTAGCATGAACAGCATTTTTGTTGAGTGCCAGAAAAAAAATATACTACAGCCTGTCCTCTTGCATGGGTACTCCGCAGAATGGATTGTCACATTCGCTCACTTTGAAGTCAGCGAAAGAAAGAAAACACCAAACTCCTATGGAAGAGCCATCTTGACCATTTGCCCTCCCCTCTGTCCTTGAATGACCAGCAAACATGACAAGAACACGATTTAAAAGCCTGTTTATAGAAACAGAGTTTGTGGAAGAACAGTACAGAAGGTTTGGGAAATGGGAGGGACTAACTAACTGAACAGCATTAAGAAAATAAAGCAAGCAAATAGAAAGCCAGATAATGTGAGTTACAAACCACACAGCCAATGGTAAGCAACAGGGGAATGCATTCCTAGGTAAACTTTCTGAATCTCCACAAAATGTCTTAGGCAACCTGCAACCTAAAATGTTTGTCAAGTTTGAATGCCCTCTATAGGAGTATTACATAACAGACAGTGGATTGTCTCTTGCACCTAGGTATTGATATTAATAAGTCTCCTCAATGCAGCATGATCAAGCAATTTGCAAACTTCAATTCATTTAGAAATGTCAACTATTTTTTGCCAAACAGCTAATGAGTTCTGAAAATAAACACATTTGTCTTGAATACACTACCAATTTCGGTATACATATATTAATTCAGTCAAGCAAATGCTCTAATTTAGTAGGCTGGCCTGCACACATGGAGAGCTACTTGCAGGTAGCTAGAGAGCTACCAGTAGCTCACGAGCTATTTGAAGACTGTGCTAGACACTTCCCTCCTCTTTCCATCCTTTGCCTCATCCTAAACCCCATTTTACTATGATCTTCCAAATAACACTATTAAGCTATTCCCTCCTCTATTCCTCCTTTATTGTATTCACTCCAACTAACAGACTTGCATGTCCACTGCTCAAATTAACTTATATTTCCCTATATTAATCCACCACTAAGCCATTTTGGGGTCTCGAGTAGCATGCTACTCGCAGAAATCGCTTCAACGCCTCAAAGGCGTAGTAAGCACTATATAGGTGAGACCGGCCTCGTGGCGTGGGCCCTCCCGACCAGCAAGCCACCCTGCAACCGCACCGATCCTCAATGTCACAGACTTCCGGCCACCATGGCCCAACATCCCGATGGCCGGCCAGACCCCCAACACGCATGCCCGGCCGAGGGAGAGAGAAACCCCCCAAGCCAGACCGAGAGGCGCCGACCCTGTCACACCTCTGGTCTCTTCCCCAAGGAAGGTTTTGATCGGCCACCAGGCCCCCGGTGAGCGGCCGCCTCGCCTGCTGGGTGTCTGGAGTCCCTCCCGGACCCACCTGAACAGATCAAAGGGCCGAGCGACAGGAAACCCCGACACACCGCCCCCAGGCACCAAGACCCCTCTCGGCGAGGACTCCGGACTTCAAAGAGGAGGGGAAGTATAACAAGGGGTGCGGAAGGGAAGGGAGGCAGAGAGGACCTGGACTGACGAGAGCCTGCTGACCTGGTCGCGGCTCGATCGCTCCCCGAACCTTAGAACGCTACCCGAACTCTGAACCATCTGAGCCCTGCTGACGCTGTCGCGGCTACCCGAACTCTGAACCATCTGAGCCCTGCTGTCGCGGCTCCCCGAACTCTGAACCATCTGAGCCCTGCTGACGCTGTCGCGGCTCCCCGAACTCTGAACCATCTGAGCCCTGCTGACGCTGTCACGGCTCCCCGAACTCTGAACCATCTGAGCCCTGCTGTCGCGGCTCCCCGAACTCTGAACCATCTGAGCCCTGCTGACGCGGTCGCGGCTCCCCGAACCAAGAACCACCTGTGCCTGCTGAGTGACTCGCGGCACCCTCCTCCAAGAGAATCGGCAGAGATTGCCGAGAGAAGCAACATCCCCCCAGCTCGAGGATTGAGAGCTGTGCGCAGGATACTCCGCAGAGACACTGATTCAAAGACTGTCCCGCTACCCCCATACTCCCATCACGAGATCGCCGCCGCTTGTGGCGCTAATTCCATACCTGACTTCCGGATCATAAAGATCCCTTACAACTAACGATAAAGTATACTGTCTTACGAAGAACTACTGTGTGGTGTCCCTCTATCAGAAGAGTGTAAGCGCAGCGTGTGCGATCCTAGGTACGAGACCCTTCCAGGAAGGGCCTCCCCGCTCTTACTCGGCCTAACTCTGGGAGGGGTGGGTCCCCGGGTGGTCAGGAACGCAGTCCTCAGCCTCCCCGGTGAACGCCTTCCAACATTTGGTGGCAGACGACGGGATCCGAGCTAACACCTAGAGATCATGCAGTAAACGGCTGACGCACTACCAAGAAGAAATGGAAGGAGAAACCTCCCTAGGTGCCGCAGGTACCAACACGAGCACGACATTCCGAGAGGACCAGTTGGAATCTTACACGCACCGAGAACTGAAACAATTTTGCAAAGACCTTGGAATCGCTACCACCGGATTAAGCACGAAAGAGGACTTCCAGGGAGCATTAAAGACCTGGGTCGAGGCAGGAGCTTCCCGGGCACAAACAGAAGGAGAGCCGCCAAACGAACCACGAAGCACCCCGGGGAGGAACGGTGCCCCCGAGGGGGGCCTATCCCCAGAGGAGCTAGCGGACCGAGAAAGGGGCCGCAACCACGAACTAGAGCTGGCAAAATTAAAAATCGAGGGAGAGCTGAAACTGGCCGAAAAGAAACTGGCGGTAGAACAATTACGCCTACAAGGAGAACTCGAGGAAAAGAAACGACAGAGAGCACGAAGAATGAATATGCTACTTACCAGTATGCATCTGTTCTTGGCATGTAGGGCTGCTGACATTCATATCTGTGCATAGATCGCCGCCTAGTGTTGGGTCCGGATGTTTGCACGTTGTTGTCCTGGAAGAGTCTTCGAAGTATCCTGAGATAGGGGACTCCTCCCCTGGACCACAGTGCGCATGGGCATCCTCTCCATCCTCAGATTGTTTTTCGCCATTGTGGCAGTGATGGAGTAGATACAGAAAGTGATGACCATGCTATACAGTAATTCTGAGAGCTGCAGCTGCTACAGGCGCCGGGGAGGAGGGTGGGCGATATGAATGTCAGCAGCCCTACATGCCAAGAACTGATGCATACTGGTAAGTAGCATATTCAGTTCGAGGCATGTGGGCTGCTGAATTCATATCTGTGCATAGATTATATAGCAGTACCTCCCATTAGCGGCGGCTACCAGTGCCAGCTGCAGCGGTCTGAAAAAGAGTTTTGAGAACAGCCTGTCCTACAGCTGCTTGCTGTTTTGAGTGTACATCTACACAATAGTGTTTGGTAAATGTATGTATAGTGGACCATGTGGCTGCTCTACATATATCATGTAAAGGAATGTTCCCCAGGAAAGCCATGGAGGCCCCTAACTTACATGTTGAGTGGGCTCGTGGGGGAATCGTTAATGTGCGTTTAGCCTTTTGATAGCAGATTTGAATACATTTAACGATCCATCTGGCTATACCTGCTTTGGAGATGGCGTTGCCTTTGTGTTGTGGAGAAAAGGCAACGAAAAGTTGTTCTGTCTTTCTAAAGTCTTTAGTTCTGTCTATATAGTACATGAGGGCTCTTTTGACATCTAGTGTATGGAGCATTCTTTCAGCGACATTTTGTGGATTCTGAAAGAAAACAGGCAGTTCAATAGTTTGATTTATGTGGAACTGCGATATTACTTTAGGCATGAATTTGGGGTTGGTACGTAGTACGACCCTGTTTGCGTGAACCTGTATGAATGGCTCTTGAATGGTTAGTGCCTGGAGTTCACTAACTCTTCTCAACGAAGTGATTGCCACTAGGAAAGCTACTTTCCAGGTGAGGAATTGAATCTCACATGAGTGGAGAGTTTCGAAGGGTGGACCCATCAGTCGGGTGAGGACCAAGTTGAGGTTCCACACTGGTGCTGGTGGGTGTCTTGGGGGAATTACTCGTTTGAGTCCCTCCAAGAAGGCTTTGATGGCAGGCACTCTGAATAAAGAGAGGTGCTGCCTGTTTTGGAGATAGGCTGCTATTGCGGTTAAATGGATACGTATTGAGGTGTATGCCAGATTGCATCGGTATAGGTGTAAGAGGTAACAGATTATGTTTTGAATGGATGCGTCTAGCGAGTTAATGTCATTGTTATTGCAATAAATGACAAACCTCTTCCATTTGGCTGCATAGCAAGCTCTGGTAGTGGGTCTCCTAGCTTCCTTAATGATCTCCATACAGTCAGGTGGCAGGTTTAGGTAGCCAAACTCTAAGACTTCAGGAGCCAGATTGCCAGGTTCAGCTGTTGCGGATCTGGGTGCTGAATTTCTCCATGGTTCTGCGTCAAATGCGCGGGTTTGATCCACAGCCGTTGATGCGGCACCACGGAAAGTTCTAGAAAGGCGGTGTACCATGGCTGGCGTGCCCATGTAGGAGCAACCAGGATGAGTGTCAGTGAGTGCTGTCGCAGTTTGCGTGCCACCAGCGGTATCAGCGGCGCTGGGGGAAAAGCGTAGGCAAATCTGCCGGACCAGTTCATCCATATCGCATTGCCCTGCGACTGCGGATGTGGGAACCTGGCGGCAAAGCTTGGGCATTTTGCGTTTTCGCTTGTGGCGAATAGGTCTATCTCTGGATGACCCCACTGTTGGAAGTATGGTTGGAGTACTGACGGGTGTAGCTCCCACTCGTGCATCTGGTGGCTGTGTCTGCTGAGTAGATCCGCCATCTGGGTGTCCTTGCCGGGGAGGTGTTCCGCCATGAGGAATATGTTCCTCTGAATGGCCCACTTCCACATGCCCCGAGCCAGATGAGACAACTGTGGAGAGTGCGTTCCTCCCTGCTTCTGTATGTAGTACATGGCAGTCATGTTGTCCGTCCGGATCAACACGACTTTGTTGCACAAGTGTACCTTGAAGGCTTTCATTGCCAGGAAGATTGCCATCAGTTCGAGAAGGTTGATGTGCATCTGCTTTTGTTGTATTGTCCATAGGCCCTGCACTGTGTAATTGAGTACATGAGCTCCCCATCCCTGGAGAGACGCGTCCGCTGTCAGTATGGTTTGTGGAACAGGCTCGTGGAACGGTCGGCCCTTGCAAAGGTTTTGTGGATTCCACCAATGCAGAGAGTTGTATGCCCGACCGCTCACCAACACTAGGTCTTTTAATTGCCCGTGAGCCTGATTCCATTGACGTGCCAAGCACTCCTGAAGCGGGCGCATATGTAGTCTCGCGTGCGGGACTATGAAAATGCAGGAGGCCATCATGCCTATAAACTGCATGAACACTCGCGCAGGAAGGGAGTGTTGGGGTTTGAACTTTGAGATCAGCATTTGCATGCCGTTGATCCTCACTAAATTTGGCTGAGCTGTGGCTGCCAGAGTGTCTATGGTTGCACCTAGGTACTGTTGTACGTGTGCGGGTTGGAGATGTGATTTTGGGTAATTTAGTGAGAATCCCAGACTGTGAAGAAGGTGAATGGTGCGGGACATGTGGCTGGCACATTGCTGGGCTGACTTTGCCTGAACAAGCCAGTCGTCCAGGTAAGGGTAGACGTGAATGTGTTGCCTCCGTAGATGTGCAGCCACAGTAGCTAGGCACTTTGTGAAAACTCTGGGTGCTGTTGTCACGCCGAAGGGAAGGACTTTGAATTGGTAGTGCTGCCCCTGAATAGTGAACCAGAGATATTTTCTGTGTGACGGGTGTATGGGTATGTGGAAATACGCATCTTTGAGGTCTAGCGTGGCTAGGAAGTCTCCCTGTCTGAGCAGCGGGAGAACCTGCTGTAGGGTGAGCATGTGGAAATGCTCTGAGAGAATGTAGTGGTTGAGGGGTCTCAGGTCTAGTATAGGTCTGAGTGACCCGTCCTTTTTTGGTATTAAGAAGTACAGAGAGTACACCCCTGTCCCCTGCTGGTGGACGGGCACGACCTCTATTGCGCCTTTTTGCAGCATACTTAGCACTTCCTGCTGTAATAATGCTAAGTGTTCTGAGGACATACGACGGTGCTTTGGCGGTATTGTGGGTGGAGTGGAGGTTAATTCGAGGCAGTAACCGTGTTGGATAACATCTTTGACCCACCTGTCCGTGGTGATGGTATTCCACGTGGACAGGAACCGCTGGAGTCTTCCCCCGACAGGTGTTATGTGGTCGGGGGGGAAGGGAGAGGGCGTCACTGTTTGTTTTTGGGGGAGGACCTGGTATTGCCGTAACCGCGTCCTCTGCCCTTCGTGCTGGAGCCACGATATCCACCTCGGGTGTTTTTATCGTAGGTACTTTGTGTGCCCCCTTTATTGTAGGTTTGCTGTGACCCCTGTCCTCTACCCGCTCCCCTATTCTGGGGCGACGAAAGGAGCCACTACGAAATGTTTGCGTTTGCAGAGCCCCCATTGACTTTGCAGTGTCGTTTTTTATCTTTTCTAGGGTGGTGTTAACCTCAGGTCCGAATAAGTAGTCTGGGTTGACCGGCTGATTGAGGATGTTATTTTGAACCTCAGGTTTGAATCCGGAGATTCGTAACCAGGCGTGTCGTCGTAGCATGACGCTGGTGTTTAGTGCTCTCGCAGCTGTGTCGGCGGCATCCAGTGCACACTTAATGGATGCGTTTGTGAGAAGTTGTCCCTCCCTGATGAGGAGCTCTGCTGCCTCTTTGTACTCGTCTGGTAGATGTTGGAGTAGGGTCTCTAACGTGTCAGTGTGAGCGATCGTAGCGAGCTAGGAGCGCCTGTGTATTGGCAATGCGCCATATGTTTGCCGCCTGGGCTGCAATCCTTTTGCCGGATGTCTCCAGCACCTTGGACTCTTTGTCCGGGGGAGGAGCATCACCAGTTGTCTGCGAGTGTGCCCGTTTGCGAGCATTAGCAACTACGATGGAGTCCAGAGGTAACTGGCCTCTAATGTACGTAGGGTCCCCAGGTGCGGGCTTGTATTTTTTCTCGATCCTGGGGTTTATTACCCGTGCCCTGGTGGTTTCTTTGAAGATGTCCTTTGCTGGCTTGAGGACACCTTTCAACATGGGCAGAGTCTTTACAGTCCTCTCTGAGGATGCGAAATTAACCACCAAGAAATCGTCCTCGATTGTGTCCGAGTGGAGTTGCACTCCATGATTGGCTGCGGCACGTTCAATGAGGGCGTTGAATGCAGCAGTGTCCTCTGTGGGAGACGTTTTTGCGCCATAAAGCTGCATGTCCTGTGTATCCATAGCGGCACCTGGGTCTACAGGGTCATCCCAAGCTTGATCAGGGTCCTGCTGGCCTTCAGGGTCCATATCCCTGGGGTAGGTGGTGTCGTCACCCATGTAGTCCTCTATTGCGTCTGTGTCGGAGTGCGTCGGAGAGAAGGACTGTGGATCTGGGTAAGAGGTGTGGAGGCGTTCATAAAGAACTGGTTCCGATTCCGCCGGCAGTTTTTGCTTTAGCGGGATCCTGTAAGAGTCCAAAGCCTCGAATAGTTTTGGCGCCGTGGATGGCGGCAAACCAAAGGTGATGTTGGTTGGTGCCGAAGGTGCCTTTTGAGCCTTTTTCGGCTCGGAGCCCGACGTGGCCTGGAGGGCTGCCTTTTGTCTGATACGTTGCAAGGACGCTGCAACTTGTCGCACCGAGAACTCCGACGGTTGTTTGGCGCAGAGTGGTTCTGTAGAGGTAGGAGTGGACTTCTTTGGAGCCACAGGGTCATCGAGTCGAGGAGAGGCAGTAGCTGTCGACGGCGTCGATGATTGGACCGTAGTCGCTGCTTTCGAGGCGGATTCCGATGGAGTGGCCATTTTAACCATGGTGGTCGGTGCCGATTGTTTCGGTGCCGGGGGCCGAGGCGCTTTGGTGGTACCGATGGCCTTTCTCTTGGGATCGGCGCCAGCATCGGCTGCAGCGAGTTCGGCACCGAAGTCCCTTTTGGTGCGGTCGGAGCCGACGGTGTTGGCTGGCGTCGAAGGTGTGGTGGTCCTCGAGCCGACCAGTGTCAGTTTCACTTTCGGTTTCTTTTGAACCGGTGCGACGATTGGTTTCGGTTTCGTGGAAGGGAAACCAGTCTTTTTGGGTAACAATGGCTCTCGCTGGATGTCTGAGGCCAGGCCAGAGGGCGGGGCCGAAGAACTGCGGGATTGATCTTGGGTAAGGCCCGAAGGCGATCCCTCGACCGGAGCCGTAGACTGACGCACTGTGATAGCCTCCGTTTGGACGGGTAGGCCCTGCTCGTCACCAGAGCTACCTTCTTCGGCCCCTAAGGCCTCATCGTAGTCTCCTACCTCATCGTCGGCTTTTTCCCTGTGAAAAAGCTCTTCATCTAAGTCTTCCGATCTGGAACCGTGTTCGGAAGCGGGGCTGGAGGGTATGTTTTCCACGCTTTCAACATCTTCGTCCTCGGTGCTGAAGATGTTGGTCGGGGCCGGTGCCGCTTGCTGCGCTTCTAGTCTCGCGGCTCGTCGATTCCGGAGAGTCTTCTTGGATCTGAATCGGGCACAGGCCATACATTTCGATTCGTCGTGATCCGGCGAGAGGCATTTGTTGCACACCGGGTGGACGTCGATATGAGGATATTTCGCGTGGCAAACAGGACACCGCTTGAATGGGGTCCTCGATTCCATCGTCGATGTAGGGTCGATGATCGGATGAAATGGATCCGAAAAAGTTGTTAAGGTCGCTAAACTAGCAAGTAAACTGTCGATACCGATCGGGAACAGTACCGACTAAAACTAAAGGCCTTTTGGCCTGAAAACTAACTTTTCCTAACTTGAGTCAAGATAAGCAGATCCGAACCCAATGGCGGAAAAAAACAATCTGAGGATGCCCATGCGCACTGTGGTCCAGGGTAGGAGTCACCTATCTCAGGATACTTCGAAGACTCTTCCAGGACAACAACGTGCAAACATCCGGACCCAACACTAGGCGGCGATCTATGCACAGATATGAATTCAGCAGCCCACATGTCTCGAACAGAAAACTTCAACTAGAACACGAACGCAGCCTGAAAGAGATCGAGCTCAAGGCTAAAAGTGAGGAGGCCAGACCCTCGGGAACGCAACCCCTCTCCTCCGTCGTGGAACCAAAGGTCCACATCCCCAAGGATGTGGTGAAGGAATACTATAAGAACGACATCCAGCAATGGTTCAAGGCCTACGAAGTCGCCATGACCTCCCACCGAGTCCCGCAGAAAGACTGGGGGGCTGGGTTGTGGGGCCGGTTCCTGAGCGAGGGGAGAGATACCCTACTAGATCTACCCTCCTCGGTGCTGAACTCCTACAGTCACATGAAGGAGGCCCTAGTAGCCAGATATGGGCTCACCCCCGAAATGTACCGGCAACGATTTAGAGACTGCAAGAAGATACCCGGTACCATATGGGTGGAGTACGTGAACTTTTACAGCCGGGCCTTGGACGGGTGCATCAAGGGCAGCAAGGTCTCCACCTTTGAGGAGCTGTTCGACCTAATCGCATGGGAACACTTGTCCGCCAATTGCTTTGTGGAGTTACGCCAGCACCTCCTGGACAGCAAACTCACGGACCCTCGAAAACTGGCCGTCGAGGCTGACCGATGGGTGAACACCCGGGCCTCACGGGGTCCCGTGGGAGACTACGGTCGCCACAGTCAGGGACACCCCCGCCAGAGGGGCGGAGGGAATCAAGGCCGACCAAGAGAACTCCCGGGGGGATCCCAGCACAGTCCCCCCAGAGGACAACCTCCGCCCTTTCCAGCCGCACCTCCGGCCAGCACCGGGCCACCGGGGAGGTCGGGGCCCCGAGTGAGGATCACCTGTTTTCGCTGCCAACAGACCGGACACTATGCCAGTGACCCTCAATGTCCCATGTACCAACGACCCGCCACGACAACCCCGCCGGCTCGACAAATGGCCTCCGTAGCCCTGGGGGAAGAGATGGAAGACTCCGAAGAATGGGAACCAGCCGCCATGGCCTTGGTCTCCCTAGGGGACCGAGAGATGGTCCCCGGAACGTCCCTGCCCGCCAACACGAAGTACCGACAGCAGGTGACGGTCAACGGTCACCGCGTCGAGGGCCTCCGGGACACGGGGGCAAGTGTCACAGCGGTTCACTGTCACCTGGTCTCCGAAGACCAGATCCTGCCCGACGCCTTTTGTCCAGTCATATCGTCAGACAATTCCGAGAGCCTATGCCGGATGGCCCTGGTCCCCTTCGAATGGGGGGGGCGTCACCGGCAAGTTGAGGGTGGCAGTCCGAACCTCCCAGCCCGTAAACTGCCTCCTGGGCAACGACCTTGAGAATTCCCCGTGGGGACAAGTGGAACGAAGAGCCCATCTAGAGATGATGGGCCTACCCAAATGGGTATGCGCCACCACACGCTCTGACTCCGATTGCCTTCCTCCGAGGGAGGTGAGGCCATTCCGCTGAACACAGTCACCATCCCCGAGGTCCGGGATGCACTACCCGAGCCCGACGACCCCCTTCCGGAAGAAGCGACCATTCCAGACGATGGGTCGGTGCCTCCCGAACCCCTGACCGAGCTCGGGGACCTGCCAGAGATAGCCCAGTGGCACTGCGAGGGAGGTCCCTCCCGAGAAGAATTCTGCCAAGAACAATCCACCTGCCCTACTCTCATTGGACCCCGACAGCAGGCCGAGGCCCAAGCAGCAGGTGACCGGACCGGAACCCACTGGGTATACTGGGAAAACGGCCTCCTGTACAGCGAACAGAAGTCGGCCGAGTTGGGATCGGCCCGAGTACTGGTGGTACCCCTGCGCTTCCGAAATCTCCTCCTGGGCCTGGCCCATGATGTACCCCTGGCCGGACACTTAGGCCAAGATAAGACCTACCAGCGACTCGTCACCCACTTCTATTGGCCCAAGATGCGAGCAAATGTGGAGGCCCACTGCAAGTCCTGCCTCACGTGCCAGGCCAGCGGAAAGAGTGGGGGGGAAGCGCAAGGCTCCGCTACAACCCTTCCCAGTCATCAGTACCCCTTTTGAGCGGGTGGGAATCGACATCGTGGGACCGCTGGACACCAAGACCGCCCAGGGCCACCGGTTCATCCTCGTCCTGGTGGACCATGCCACCCGCTACCCCGAAGCTATTCCCCTCCACACCGTGACGGCCCCCGTGGTAGGCCGGGCCTTGTTGGGGGTCTTCTCCCGCGTGGGGTTCCCTCGCGAAGTCGTGAGTGATCGAGGCACGAACTTTATCTCCAAATACATGAGGTCCCTATGGCAGCAGTGCGGAGTATCGTACAAATTCACCACCCCATACCAACCCCAAGGGAATGGCCTAGTCGAGCGATTTAACAGGACACTGAAAGGAATGATCATGGGCCTCGAAGAACCCCTATGCCGGAGATGGGACGTCCTCCTCCCTTGCCTCCTGTTCGCCTACCGAGAGGTTCCACAAAAATCTCTGGGGTTCAGCCCGTTCGAACTACTATACGGACACCCAGTCCGGGGACCCCTGAGCCTGGTCAAGGAGGGTTGGGAAACGACTCTCCGGGGGACCCCTCCGGATGTGTTCCGATACATCTTGGCGCTCCGCAACTAGACCCGGAAATTCCGAGAACTCGCAGAGGCGAACCTCGAGGCTAGCCAGGAAGAGATGAAGCGCTGGTATGACCAGAATGCCACGCTGGTCGAGTTTCCGCCGGGCCAACAAGTCTGGGTCATGGCCCCGGTGAAACCCTGCGCCCTCCAAGACAAATGGACTGGACCCTTCAAGGTGGTCGAGCGGAAGAGCCAAGTCACCTATCTCGTCGATGTGCAGTCCCCGCGGAACACCCTCCGGGTCCTCCACGTGAACCGCCTCAAACCCCACTTTGTGAGGACGCAGTTGAGTTTACTCCTGGCCACCGACGATGGGGCTGAAGAAGACACCGAGCCCCTTCTAGACCCCCTGGGGGCTAAAGAGACCGATGGTTCCGTGGAGGGGGTGAGACTGTCAACCGCCCTCACAGTCCAACAGTCCGACGACTGCCGCCAGCTACTAAGGCAGTTCACGGACCTCTTCTCCCTAACCCCTGGGGTCACCGACTGGTGTGTCCACGACGTGAACACCGGCGACAGCCCGCCAGTGAGACACCGGGCCTACCGGGTCCCTGATCGGGTCCGAACCTGCATCCAGACCGAGGTAGCGAAGATGTTGGCCCTCGGGGTGATTGAACCCTTCGACAGCCCCTGGGCCAGCCCGGTAGTCCTGGTCCCGAAAGCGGCTGCCCCTGGTGTCGCCCCCGAGCTGAGGTTTTGTGTGGACTACCGAGGACTCAATGCGGTCACCCGAGCGGACGCTCACCCTATCCCCCGCGCCGACGAGCTCATCGACCGCCTCGGGGCCGCTCGCTACCTCAGCACCTTCGACCTACCTTGCGGATACTGGCAGATTGCCCTCACCGAGGGAGCCAAGGAGCGCTCCGCCTTCTCCACCCCGGATGGGCACTACCGCTTTAGGGTGATGCAGTTTGGAATGAAGAATGCCCCGGCCACCTTCAAGCGGCTGGTGAACAGGGTCCTGTCCGGACTAGAGGGGTTCAGCGCAGCGTACCTAGACGATATAGCGGTATTCAGCTCTCAATGGACCGAGCACCTCCAGCACCTCCGACAAGTCCTGCTGGCTCTGCGCCAGGCCGGCCTCACCATCAAAGCCAGCAAATGTCAAATTAGACAAGGCTCCGTAATCTATCTGGGGCACCAGGTGGGAAGCGGGCAGGTCGCCCCCCTCCAGCCAAAGATCGATGCCATCTTGTCCTGGGAACCCCCAACGACCCAAACGGAAGTCCGGGCCTTCCTGGGCCTCACCGGTTACTACCGGAGGTTTATTAAGAACTATAGCAGCCTCGCAGGCCCCCTCACAGAGCTAACCTCCAAAAAACACCCCAAGAAAATACAATGGACTCCCCCATGCCAGAAAGCGTTCGACGCCTTGAAAGCCGCTATACGTACTGCTCCGGTACTTAAAGCCCCCGACTACGCCCAGGAGTTTGTGGTCCAGACGGACGCCTCGGAACACGGCATCGGGGCAGTCCTCTCACAGTTCAACGACAAAGGCATAGATCAGCCCATAGCCTTCATCAGCCGAAAGTTGCTGCCCCGAGAACAGCGGTGGAGCACCATTGAAAGGGAGACCTTCGCAGTAGTCTGGGCCCTCAAAAAGCTACGGCCCTACCTGTTTGGAACACACTTCCGAGTTCAAACAGATCACAGACCCTTGCGGTGGTTGATGCAGATGCGAGGAGAAAACCCCAAGCTGCTACGCTGGTCCATCTCCCTCCAGGGGATGGATTTCACTGTGGAGCATCGCCCCGGGACGGACCACGCCAACGCGGACGGCCTGTCCCGATTCTTCCGCTTCAGCGAGGAGAACCCCCAAGTGGATGGGTAGTTCTCCCCGCCTTTCAGCTGGGGGGGGGGGGGGGGGGGGGGGGGGGGGGGCACGTGTGAGACTGGCCTCGTGGCGTGGGCCCTCCCGACCAGCAAGCCACCCTGCAACCGCACCGATCTTCGATGGCCAAACATCCCGATGGCCGGCCAGACCCCCAACACGCATGCCCGGCCGAGGGAGAGAGAAACCCACCAAGCCAGACCGAGAGGCGCCGACCCTGTCACACCTCTGGTCTCTTCCCCAAGGAAGGTTTTGATCGGCCACCAGGCCCCCGGTGAGCGGCCGCCTCGCCTGCTGGGTGTCTGGAGTCCCTCCCGGACCCACCTGAACAGATCAAAGGGCCGAGCGACAGGAAGCCCCGACACACCGCCCCCAGGCACCAAGACCCCTCTCGGCGAGGACTCCGGACTTCAAAGAGGAGGGGAAGTATAACAAGGGGTGTGGAAGGGACGAGAGGCAGAGAAGACCTGGACTGACGAGAGCCTGCTGACCTGGTCGCGGCTCGATCGCTCCCTGAACCGAAGAACGCTACCCGAACTCTGAACCATCTGAGCCCTGCTGACGCTGTCGCGGCTCCCCGAACTCTGAACCATCTGAGCGCTGCTGACGTTGTCGCGGCTCCCCGAACTCTGAACCATCTGAGCCCTGCTGACGCTGTCGCGGCTCCCCGAACTAAGAACCACCTGTGCCTGCTGAGTGACTCGCGGCACCCTCCTCCAAGAGAATCGGCAGAGATTGCCGAGAGAAGCAACATCCCCCCAGCTCGAGGATTGAGAGCTGTGCGCAGGATACTCCGCAGAGACACTGATTCAAAGACTGTCCCGCTACCCCCATACCCCCATCACGAGATCGCCGCCGCTTGTGGCGCTAATTCCATACCTGACTTCCGGATCATAAAGATCCCTTACAACTAACGATAAAGTATACTGTCTTACGAAGAACTACTGTGTGGTGTCCCTCTATCAGAAGAGTGTAAGCGCAGCGTGTGCGATCCTAGGTACGAGACCCTTCCAGGAAGGGCCTCCCCGCTCTTGCTCGGCCTAACTCTGGGAGGGGTGGGTCCCCGGGTGGTCAGGAACGCAGTCCGCAGCCTTCCCGGTGAACGCCTTCCAACAATATACAATTACAATTAATGAAGTGCAACCATAGGACCTAGCCAAGGTGGCTTTTCAAGAGTAGTCAGAAAGATTGGGGGGTGTGAGCTTCAAATTTTCTAACAATCATGCTGGTATATATTGTTAAACATACAACAAGCAGGGTGTGTGAGAGGGGCCTGAGGGGCATTGAAAAGAGATGAATGCGTATTGGTAGGAGTTCTAAGTGAGAAAGCGTACGTGCTGTTTTGTCTGTGCATGGAAAAATCCATTGTGAAATCTGACAGACACCTGACCATACCCGACAAAGCACCTATACATATCAGAAAATGCAGAGGTGTAACCTACTGAGCGCCCCCCACCCCAAACCTACACCTCGGCTTTTCACCTTCTTACCCCAGTTCAGTAGTTAAGGTAAGTGTTATAATCACAGCGATTATAGCATATGAAATTGTTTCAATGGAGGAAGTATACAAACTTGTGTATTCAAATTTTACGAGCAAGTGTGATGCTCATTTTACTTACAACTGTTTCAAGAAGCCACCTCAGTCAATAAGGCAAACACTGCCTCAATTCATGGCATTTAAACGTCATGTATAGACGAAAAGGTTAAAGAAATGACACGCAGCTTTTGTAATCCTCCAGAACAAAGCAAAAACGCCCCAAAAGCAAGACGGCTATTTGCTAAACAAGCAAGTTTCAGTCAAGACGCTGCCAAACTGATTTTTCAGAGGTATGAAAGCGTGGGACCCTTCCGACACGTTTCATCCACTCACTAGCACGGAGAGAATGGCTTTGGCCTGCAAAAGCAGTGTAATTTATGTCAAAAACATTGGATGTGATTGAAAGGGACACGTGTATACATCGATCCCGGAAAAGGTGTCACCCAATGTTTCTAGCTCATGTTACACATCATACGCTCTTCTCCCTGAAACGCAGACAAAGAGGACAGTTAAACAGCTGTCCGCTAATGTAAAATGAGGACATGTGATTACACACAGGGAAAAGAAAAGGGGAGAAAAACAATTGTAGCCTTTCACTTAAGGTTCAGTATACTGAAAGTGCACATGCAATCAGGTGAGAGACACCGAAACAACCGCATGACACTCATTCGAAAAAACTAAGTAGCTAAGGAAATGTTCGTGTCCTCACCGTCAATCTATTTTGCAGCAAACCTTTTTATACACGCGTTGGCAAAGCCACTAGATCTTGCCTATGGGAGATATAGGCTTTGGTAACGATTTGAAGCCATGTTAGCAGCGCAGGTGTGCAGCCTAGTTAAAATAATAAAACTAGCATTTGCAATGCAAAAGGTCTCGCATTTGCGAGAGGAACAAGTTACTTACCTTCGGTAACGCTTTTTCTGGTGGATACAGTATCTGCCTGTAGATTCCTCACCTTGTGAATATCCCCTGCTCCAGCAACATTCGGAAACTTTTGATGCAGTCCATGCCGATGAGATCGAAGACGACGTCACAGAGACACGGCTCCGCTCGCGACTCCGCTGACGTCACCGGCTCCATAAGAAGACCTCGTCGGCGTGATGACGTCAGTTCCGCCCTTTTTTTCCGTGCCTTCGAGGCACACAGACGGACTGACAAACAATATATATACACAGTACATAATATACAAATCAACACAGTGTGGAGATCAAATGGAAAGGCAAAAGAAAATGCCTTTGACAGAAATAAATACATCCTGAAAAACCATCATATACTGAAGGTATACAAGGGTGGACAACTTAGAGGCGGGTGGGTCAGTGAGGAATCCACAGGCAGATACTGTATCCACCAGAAAAAGCGTTACCGAAGGTAAGTAACTTGTTCTTCTGATGGATACATCTGCCAGTGGATTCCTCACCTTGTGAATAGATTCCCACAGCAGTCCCACTCCAGGAGGAGGGTGTCCACCCTTCTATACCAGAAAGTCCTGAAGGACGGAACGAGCAAAGTGTCCGTCCCTCCTCACCTCGGTGTCTAAGCAATAATGTTTTGCGAAAGTGTGGAGGGAGGCCCAAGTTGCCGCCCTACAAATGTCCTCCACAGGAACACCTCTAGACAAAGCAGAAGTGGAAGACTTCGCTCTAGTGGAATGGGCCCTTAAACCCACTGGAGGTTCCTTACCAGCCAAGAGGAGCATATCTTGATGCACAAGACAATCCATCTGGAAAGGGTACGCTTGTGCACCGCTCTGCCTTTCCTGCAGCCAACAAAGCCCACGAAGAGCTGGTCATCAACTCGAAAGTCTTTTGTCCTGTCAAGGTAGAAGCTCACCGTCCTCTAAGGGTCCAAGTAGTGAAGTCTCTCCTCCTCCTCCTTGGAAGGGTGAGGGGGAGGATAGAAGGTAGGAAGGGTAATGGACTGCCCCAGATGGAAAGGAGTTACCACCTTTGGCAGAAAAGCAGCCCTGGTCCCGAGTACCATTCTTTCAGCATGAATGGTCAAAAAAAGGGGGTTTTGAACTCAGAGCTTGAAGCTCACTTACCCTCCTTGCAGAGGTGATTGCAACGAGAAAAAACGTCTTGAAAGACAACAATCTCAAGGGACACTTGTGCAAGGGCTTGAGGGGAGAACCCATAAGATGAGTTAAGACCAGGTTTAAGTCCCATTGAGGCACAATAAAAGGAGGAGGAGGAAACTTGTTTGTAAGGCCTTTCAGAAATCGCAAAACAATAGGCGATTTGAACAAAGACGGCTGATCCGGCAAGCAAAGGAAAGCAGACAACACCGATAAATATCCCTTTACAGTGGCCACAGCAAAGCCTTGCTGAGCAAGAGAAAGGGCAAACTGCAGAATGTCAGATAAACGAGCCCTCAAAGGATCAATTGACTTCTCGCCACACCAGAGAACAAATTTAGACCACCTATAGGAATAGATAGATTTAGTGGAATGACGTCTGGCAAACAAAATTACATCTATCATCATCTGGTGGGAGAGAGAAAGAATTCAGGTTGCCCCGTTCAATCTCCAGGCATGAAGGTGTAAGCTCTGGAGGTGGGGGTGTAGAACCTGACCCTGCGAGAGGAGGTCTGCCCTGAGAGGGAGACAGAGCGGAGGACACGAGGAGAGGCGGAGACGATCTGTATACCACACCCTTCTTGGCCAATCCGGGGCGATCAAAATGACTTGGGCCCAGTCTTGGCGAATCTTCCTCAGAACCCGAGGAATCAAGGGTATGGGAGGAAACGCGTAAAGGAGATGCGAGTCCCACCTCATCTGAAACACGTCCCCCAAAGCTCCCTGCAACGGATACTGGAGACTGCAGAATGACGGGCAGTGAGCGTTCTCGTGAGTGGCAAACAGGTCCACCCGAGGAGTTCCCCACATCCAAAAGATGTGACGAACCACCTCCGGAAGAAGCCTCCACTCGTGGTCGGCGAACTGCCGACTGAGACTGTCTGCACGTATGTTCAGAACCCCGGCCAGATGATTTGCCATCAGGCAAATTTGATGATCCTGAGCCCAGGACCAGAGACGCAGAGCCTCTCTGCAGAGACAATGCGACCCCACTCCTCCCTGCTTGTTGACATACCACATTGCGGTAGTGTTGTCCATCAAGACTTGAACCGACTGACCGCGAAGGAAAGGGAGGAAGGCCTTGAGCGCCAAACGTATCGCCCGCAATTCCAGAAGGTTGATGTGAAGCAACCGTTCTTCTTGAGACCAAAGACCCTTGATCTCCAGATCCCCCAAATGAGCACCCCACCCTAAAGTGGATGTATCCTTTATTACTGTGGCCACCGATAGAGGAAGATGGAAGGGCTTTCCTTGAGGAAGATGGAAGGGCTTTCCTTGAGACAGATTGCCCTCCATGCTCCACCAAGACAGATCCGCCGCAGCTTCTCTGGAGATCCTGATCGACTCCCTGAGATCTCCGTTGTGCTGATACCACTGCCTGCGGAGGCACCACTGGAATGCCCTCATACGCCAGCGTGCATGGTTGACCAACAGAATGCAGAAAGCAAAGAGACCGAGCAGGTGAAGGACCTTCAGGACTGGAACGACCGCTCCATAGTAAAACAAAGGAATCATTTCCTGTATGTCAAGAATCCTTTGAGGAGGTGGGAATGCTCGACACACAGTAGTGTCCAGTACCGCCCCTATGAACAGGTTGCGCTGAGAGGGCACCAGGTGAGATTTGGGTACGTTTATCGAAAAACCCAATTTGTACAACAATCTGCAGATGATGAAGCACCTTCTCTGGCGATTCCGCTTTGATCAGCCAGTCGTCCAGATAGGGGAAGACTGAAATCCCCGACCTTCCGAGATGGGCTGCCACCACTGCCATCACCTTCGTGAAGACTCGGGGTGCAGTAGTAAAACCAAACAGAAGGACCGCAAACTGATAATGTTGCGACCCTACCGTAAATCGTAGATACTTCCTGTGCGACTTCAGGATGGGGATGTGGAAATACGCATCCTGCAAGTCGATCGACACCATCCAGTCCTCCTGATTCAGCGCCTGAAGAACCTGCACAAGTGTGAGCATCTTGAACTTCTCTTGCTTCAGATAAAGATTCAAGATCCTGAGGTCCAATATCGGACGCAATCTGCCGTCCTTTTTCGGAATCAGAAAATACCGGTAGTAGCATCCCTGACCCCACTCCTGCTCTGGAACGAAAAGTTTCTTACCTGTCGGTGTAGTTTTGCAGCTTGAAGATCTTTCTGGATTCACTATGCTGTGCATTATTCCGCGATCTTGTGGTTGGGTCCGGATTCGTAGTCTTTTCTTTTGTTTTTTTTTTTTTTGTTTTTTTTGTAGCCCAGGTGGGCGTCGACGTCCACCATTTGGTGCACCTCCCGTGACGTCGTCGTGCTTCCTGCGGAAGTCCCACCTTTGGGGCGCCATCTTCGGGTTCTTTTTTCCCTGTTTTTTTTTTTTTTTTTTTAACCCTAGGCGATTGATTAATCCTTTTGTCCATATTTCTGTACGTATCCACTTATTTGATCCTATCCATTTCACCCCCTCTTCCTCCAGCCTCATCTTCCTGGCGGAGGTGGGTGGGTTCGCTAGTGAATCCAGAAAGATCTTCAAGCTGCAAAACTACACCGACAGGTAAGAAACTTTTCGTTTTGCAGCGTGAATCTTTCTGGATTCACTATGCTGTGCATAGATTTTGTAGCGGTTTTCCTATTTTTGTGGTGGCTGGGTGGAAGATGATCGCTGGTCGTTGAAAATGTGTTGTAGCACCTTCTGTCCGACCTGTGCTTCCTTATTCATTTGAATGTCCACGCAGTAGTGCTTTGTGAACGTGTGCACAGATGCCCAAGTTGCTGCGAGACAAATGTCTTGGATGGGCGTGTTTGCCAGGAAGGCAACTGTGGCCCCCTTCTTCCTTGTGGAGTGAGCTTGTGGCCCCTCCGTTAGCTCCTGTCCAGCCTGTTTGTGACAGAATTGAATAGTGAGGGCAATCCACCTAGCGATGGTGCCCTTGGTCACTGGTCTACCCATGAAGCTAGTAGCAAAGGACACAAACAGCTGCTTCGACTTCCTGAGTTCTTTGGTTCTTTCAATGTAGTGCATCACCGCTCTTCTGGCATCGAGGGTGTGCAGGGCCTTTTCTGCGTTTGTAGTCGGGTTTTGGAAGAAACTCGGTATCTGTATACTCTGATTCATGTGAAACGCCGACACTACCTTGGGCATGAAGTGTGGGTCCGTCCTCAGGACTACCCTGTCCTTGTGAATTTGAATGTAGGGCTCCTGTAGCGTTAGTGCTTGAAGCTCGCTCACTCTGCGTAGTGAGGTTATGGCCACTAGAAAGGCAGTCTTCATCGTCAACATTTGTAGATTGGCCTTGTGAATGGGTTCAAACGGCGCCTTCATGAGCTCCGTCAGAACCACGTTTAAATTCCATGCCGGCGGCGGCAACCTTTTCGGGGGTGCCATTCTTTTGGCTCCCTCCATGAATCTCTTCACCACCTGCGAGCTGAAGAAACTTCCACCCTTCTCACCTCTGGTGTAGGCAACGATCGCTGCTAGGTGCACCCTTAGGGAGCTCGAGCAGAGGTTACTCTTTAGAAGGTGTGTGAGGTACCTCAGCACAGTTGAGTCTCTTGTCATTCTGTTGTGCAGGCCCTTCTTCCTGCACCACACCGTGAATCTCTTCCACTTTGCGCTGTAGCACTTTCTTGTAGTAGGTTTCCTTGCCTCCCGTAGCACTCGCATAGTGCTCTGAGGTAACCTTAGGTGTGCGAACTCTAGGTCTTCAGGAGCCATGCTGCTAGGTTGAGGGTCTCTGGCTCTGGGTGCAGGACCTCCCCGTTTTGCATTGAGAGCAGGTCTTTTCTTCGCTCGAACCTGTACGGATTGCCTTGCGCCATTTCTTGAATCTGTGAGAACCATGTCTGCCTCGCCCACTGTGGGGCCACCAGGATCAGAGTCATGTTGCTGGTTCTGCACTTGTCGAGCACTCTGTGCAACAGGGGTATCGGTGGAAAGGCGTAGGCAAATGTCCTCGACCAGCTTATCCATAGGGCATTTCCCTTGGATTGCTGATCAGGTTGCCTGGACGCGAAGCTTTGGCATTTTGCATTGTGGCGTGTTGCAAAAAGGTCTATTGTGGGAGTCCCCCATCTCCGGAAGAGTTTCTCCGTTTCCTGGCCATTGAGCTCCCACTCGTGCGATGCTGAGGTCTGCCTGCTCAGCCAGTCTGCCTCCACATTGTCCTTCCCCGGTAGGTGAATTGCCAGTAGATCTATCCTGAGAGGTATGGCCCATCTCCAAATCTCCTGAGCTAGGGATGAGAGGGGAAACGACTGTGTCCCCCCTTGTTTGTTGATGTAGAACATCGCCGTGGTGTTGTCTGTCTGCACCAACACCCTCTGCCCGCACAGGTGTCTCTGGAATGCCTTCAGGGCTAGCAGTATCGTTTTCAACTCGAGGTAGTTGATGTGGCGGACCGCGTCTGCCGGAGCCCATAGACCCCTCACTCTGAGGTTGTCCATGTGCGCTCCCCATCCCATCTGCGATGCGTCCGTGGTAATGGTCACTGTTGGGCTTGGTGGTGTCAGGCTTCTCCCTGTTGTTATGTTGTCTCTGTTCCACCAAGTTATCTCCTCCTGCACTGCGTGCGTAACAACCACTAGATCCTCCCAACTTCCGTTTGCTTGTGACCATTGCTGTTGCAGCCATTCCTGGAATGGTCTCATGTGCAGGCGTACATTCGGCACCAGCTGGATACAGGACGCCATCATCCCCATCATCTTGCTCACCGCCCTCACTGTCAGAGCTCGCCCCTTCTGGTAGAGCTGTGTCTCCTTCAGTAGGGCATCTGTCCTCCTGTCGCTGGGCACTACTGTACTGTTGAGGGAGTTGATCTGTGCCCCCAGGAAAATCTTTACCTGCTCCGGTTCCAGCGATGATTTTCCCCAGTGGATGGAAAATCCCAGATTTGTGAGGGTGTCCGTTACGCGTTTTGCGTGCCTCTCGCACTTCTCGCGTGAGTTTGCCTTGACCAGCCAGTCGTCCAAGTATGGGTATACGTGTATGCCCTGCTTTCGTAGGTGTGCCGCTACCGCCGACAGGCATTTTGTAAAGACCCTTGGCGCTGATTTTAATCCGAAGGCCAGGGTTGTGAACTGGTAGTGTTCCTGTTCGATGTTGAATCTTAGAAGGCCCTTGTGCCTTCTGTTTATTGGGATGTGAAGGTAGGCATCCTTGAGGTCCACGGTGACCATGAAGTCCCCTTCTCTTATCTGTGGCAGTACCTCCTGCAGTGAAGTCATTTTGAACCTTTGCGTTCTTATGAACTTGTTTAGGTAACGGAGGTCCAGTATGGGCCTGAGGTCTCCGTCTACCTTCGGAACCACGAAGTAGTTTGAGTAGACCCCTTTGTTGCGTTCCCCGAACGGCACTGCCTCTATGGCTCCCTTTTGTAGGAGTTTCCGCGTTTCCTCTCTGAGTATTGCCAGTTCTTGGGCAGATCTCTGTCTTCCTTTCGGTTTCCTGTTTGGAGGTCTTTTCTCCAAGTCTACGCAGTATCCGTACTGCACGATGTTCCGTATCCACTTGTCTGTGGTTATGCGCCGCCACTCCTGAAGGTAGAACCTCAGCCTTCCGCCTACTGGTGACGTATGCTCGTAGGCTCTTGAATCTTCTCTTCCCCCTGATGACACTTTTCTGCGCATCATCCTTGGGGACTTGACGAGGGTAGGCGTCTTCTTGCGTGCTGAGTCACTTCGAGGAGGGCTGATCGCCCCCTCTCCTCCTTTGGCCACGTCCGTTCCCTCTCCCGCGAAAGGACTGGCCCCGAGGTTGATATTGCCAGCTTTGCTTCTGCTGACCTTGACCGTGACCTTCGCCCTGCTGACCTTGTTGGAACGCCTGGTGCGATGTCCCTTGTTGGCTTGTACCCCTACCGTAGGGTCTCCTCGAGGGATTACCTCGTCTCATTCCCCTCAGCTGTAGGGCCCCCATGGACCTCGCTGTCTCGTTTTCCTTCTTGAGCTGGGTGAGCTTTTCGTCCACCGTTGCTCCGAACAGTGTCTCTCCGTTGAAGGGGGTGCCAAGGATGTGGTTCTGCACTTCCGGTTTGAATCCCGAGATTCTTAGCCATGCATGCCTCCTCTCTGTGACCCCTATGGCCATGAGTCTTGCTGAAGTCTCTGCCCCATCCAACGCAGTCTTTATACAGGAGTTGGCGATGTTCTTTCCTTCATCCACCAGGTGAGAGGCTCTCTGGCGGTATTCTTCGGGGAGGTGCTTTACAAGCTCCCCCATCTCATCCCAGTGTTGGTATTGGTGTCTATTGAGGAGTGCATTCGAATTCGCCATGCGCCAGTGCATTGCGGCGTTCCTCTCGACCTTTCTGCCTGTGAGGTCGATCCTCCTGCTCTCTTTATCCGGAGGTGGCCCCGAAGTTGCTGGAACGTTGGCCCTTCTCCTGGCCGTGGAGGCTATGATGGAGTCTGCTGTGACGCTACCCTTGATGTAAGGTGGGTCCAGGGAGGAGTGCTTATATTTCTTCTCTGTCCTGGGTGTGATCGACCGGCAGGTGGCAGGCTCCTTGAAGGCTTCTCTCCCCTGGTTCATCACGCTTTGTAGCATGGGGAGGAACTGACTCCTAGTCTGGATGGGGAGCAGTGTTTCGACGAGAAAATCGGCTTTCGGCCTCTCCTCGTCGAGTTTGACGCCGAAGGCCAGTGCTGCGCTCTTCACCACCATATTGTATACCCCGATGTCGTCGGGTGGCGAAGGCCTCGAGGGGTACGTGTCCACGGGCTCCTCCGGGTTTTCGGTGTCGAGATCGTGCCATTCGACGTCGTTGCTGGTAGATGCCGCCGATTCGAAGAACGACTGTTGGTCTTCTTCCTCGGCTTCTTCCTCATAATAGGGCTCCTCCTCTTCTTCGAGATCCCTTGTCAGCCCTTCGGCGTCGAACTCCTCTTCGACCTCGACGACGTCTGCCGATGAAACTGTTGGAATCTTGAATTCCTTCATCCTGGCGTCGAACTCCTTCTTCCTTTGAAGGATGTTCTCCATTTCGGCCTCGAGCCGCCTCTTCTTTTTCTCCATTTCGGAGATGCTTTCGGCGTCGACCGCGGGTCTTTTCGATGAAACTTGCGTCGACGTCGAACATTCTTTCTGCGTCGATCGGCCCGTTTCATGGGATGATTTCGACGACCCTTGCCCTTCGGCGTCTTTCTGCACCTGGGAGTCCTTTTGTAAGGATCCGCTGGGCCTTTTGTCCGAAGTTCCCCCCTTGGACGTCGAAGCTTTCGGCGCCGGGGCTCCCTTCGTGGACTTTGACTCAGTTTTTCTCGAGTCACCCTCGTGTTGTCGAGGTACTTTTTGTTTTGCGCTCGACGATTCTCTTACCTCGTCTTCTTTTTTCTTGTCGGTCTCTACGACCGTGAAGTTTTCGGCTGTCTCGGCGACGTTGTCCTCGTCGTCTGAGGAGAGGCCCAGAGCGTAGAGCGTCGGGGGCTTCCCCTTGCCGTCCATGTTGGCGTTGGCCCTTCTCTGCCGCTCTCTCACCCTGAGTGTCTTCGGCGCGAAGGCTGAGCAGGCGTTGCAGTCGATACTCTGGTGATCGACCGGTAGGCAGAGGTTGCAGACCGGATGCTGGTCTCTCTGCGCGAACTTGTGGTGGCAGTTTGGGCAGAACTTGAATGGCGTCTTGTCCATTTCGCTCAGGGTCTCTGAGCGTGCATTCTCCAGGGCTGTCGAAGAAAAAGGCTCGCTGGTCCTCTTTCTTAGCGCTCCTGATGAAATCTGTTCAATCTCTGATGTCTTCTCTTGATTCTATCGATGAAACTCGCTTTTCTTCCTTCTTCCTCCGAGTGAATTTCTGGAGCTTCCCGATGTCGATCCAGACCCAACGGCGGAAAAAAGAATCTGAAGATGGCGCCCCAAAGGTGGGACTTCCGCAGGAAGCACGACGACGTCACGGGAGGTGCACCAAATGGTGGACGTCGACGCCCACCTGGGCTACAAAAAAAAAAAAAAAAAAAAAAACAAAGAAAAGACTACGAATCCGGACCCAACCACAAGATCGCGGAATAATGCACAGCATAGTGAATCCAGAAAGATTCACGCTGCAAAACCACCTCTATCGCACCTTTCTTTAGTAACTTTAGGACTTCCTCCTGCAGGAGAAGCCGGTGGTTCTCTGAGCAAACCCCTTGACAAAGAGGGTAATTTGGAGGGATTTCCCGAAAGGGAAGGGCATACCCATTTTCTACATGATCTAGAACCCAAAGATCTGTAGTAACAGATTCCCAATCTTGTAGAAAATGGGTAAGCCGACCCCCCACAGGACCAACATGATCCAGAACGGTGGATCTAGGGCTGCTTTGCGGTGGTGGGAGGGGCTGAGGCGGAGGAGAGCTGTCAGCCACGTTTGCGACCCCGGATTCTGCCTCTGTACCCCTTATACAGAGTGCTCTGCTGCTGTTGCTGCTGGGGCTGCCTGTAAGAACGAAAGGTTGCCCTTCAGATACCCCTGTACCTCTTGAACGAACTCCTCGACTGGGATTGAAGGCCCAAAGATTTAGCCGTAGCCTTACTTTCTTTAAAACTTTCAAGTGCAGCATCCGACTTCTTGCGAAAGAGTCCTGAGCCATCAAAAGGCAAGTCCAACAGCGTTGACTGAACATCAGGGGAAAACTCAGATGACATAAGCCACGGGCTCCTCCTAGTGGCAACAGAAGACCCCATGACTCTTGCTACCGAGTCAGCTGTGTCCAATCCACTCTAGCCCCTGACGCGCTGCCACCTGGGCATCCGCCAGGACCTCATTAAAACCAACCCTATCCTCCTCTGATAGTTTTGGGGCTAGTTGCTTCGCCGAATCCATGAGCGCATGTATACAGCGTCCCAGAAGGCAAGTGGCATTCGTAGACTTCAGAGCCATGCTGGCCGAAGAAAATACCTTTTAGTCAGACTGATCCAGCTTCTTAGTTTCCCTGACACTCGGGACCTGGAGAAATGAACCTTTAGATCTCCCTGAACATGCTGCCTGTACCACTAGCCTCTCAGGAGACGGGTGAGAAGTTAAAAACTCTGGTTCCCCCGGAGCAGCCCTATACCTTCTGGCAATGATTTTCGAAACTGCCGGAGCAGAAAAGGGCTTACACCACACCTCCATCACTGGCTCTATGATGGCTTTGTTAAAGGGCAGCAAGGGTTCAGAAACCGTAGTGGGAGAGTGCAGCACCTCTGTCAAAATATTAGACTTTAATTCAGTAAAAGGCAACTGCAGATCTAAAAGTTCAGCTGCTTTTCTTATGACCGCATGCTAAGGTGCCACATCCTTTGAGGGTTCATCAGAAGGAGGAGTAATCTCCCATTCAGGAGACAAGTCCAGGCCACTAGCCTCTTTTAGCTCTTCAAAATCATCATATGACTCCATAAGCTCCCCTTCTTCCACCTCTTTCATTAGGTACCTTTGTTCGTCCAGCACTCTTTGAGCCTCCCTCCTAGACCGGATTCTTACAACCGGCGCCAGCGGCGCCGTGATCGAATCAGACGGCGCCGGCCTCGAACGTGGATCCACAGGAGCAGCCGGCTTCGAACGAGGTAGAGTCGGCGCCGGTGAAGAAGGGAGCAGCGTAGACGTCCTCGGTGCCGGTAGATGCCAAGACAGCGTCGCCGGAAAAAATGGCATGAAGGGGGCCTGAGGATAGGCTTGAGGCACCCACAAACTGAAGGCCATAGGACCCACAGGACCCGAAGGTGCACCTGCGGAGTACATGGCTCTTGAAAATACCCCGCGCACTGCACTTAGATAATGCGTGGGGTCCTGACTTGGTCCAGGGAACGCAGGATACTGATCAGGCATCACCGGACTCGGGCCAACAGGTGCAGACGGCGGAATCTGCGCGGCCGAAGGCTCACAAAACACTGGAAGCTCCTCGACCGGAGCCGGGGACGAAGCCGGAGATGGAACCGGCGTCGGAGTTGGGACCGGCGTCAGAGATGGGACCGGAGCATGTTCCGGTGAAGCCACTGGAGAAGAAAGGCCAACAGGTGAATCCGGAACGGGCGAGGGAAATATAGAGTCCTTACGGTGTCGAGAGGGTGACTTCGACCTCGGAGCCGTACTCTTGTCCGAGTGACGCCGAGAGGAATGCCTCCTCTTCTTGTGCTTCTTGGATTTTGAAGCATGCCCCGAAGTCGACTTCGACGCCGACCTTGTCCTAAATTTTCTCCAGCCTCTCCTCTTTCTTCATCCACGCGATGAACAGCTTCGCTTCTCTTTCCTTGTAAGCCTTAGAACTCATCTTGCGGCAGCAAGAACATCCCTCTACATCATGGTCCGATGATGGGCACCATACGCAGTCGTTATGTGGATCCGTGATGGACATATGTTTCCCACATTCACGACAGGGCTTGAATCCTGACCTTTGTCGACATTTTCACAGCAGAAGACAGAGAAAAGCAGTAGAAAAACAAAGTAACAGTGAAGCTACAGATAGAGATTCCCGAAACTCGTTGGCATCGACGGCGCGGAAAAAGTGAACTGATGTCATCACGCCGACGAGGTCGTCTTATGGAGCCGGTGACGTCAGCGGAGTCGCGAGCGGAGCCGTGTCTCTGTGACGTAGTCTTTGACCTCATCGGCGTGGACTGCTACAAAAGTTTCCGAATGTTGCTGGCGCAGGGGATATTCACAAGGTGAGGAATCCACTGGCAGATGTATCCATCAGAATTTAAGCTATTGGCATGGTCAATGCCTTTTATCTGTTTTGATAACAAATAAAAGGCACTGTCATTTACAATGCCAACAGATCAAACGCTTGTAAATGCAAGACCTACTGCATTTTAAAGAAGCGGCCGCCATTGTGGCTTCTTTGAAAGTGAAAGCACGCATAGCACGCTAAATGTTGTAGGAAACATGTCATACCTGCAGTAACTCAAAGAAAATAGTGCTTACGACTAAATAGGACGTACTGTGTAATAACCGAAGCAAAAGGGTCAGTCCTCATGGGAGGTTACAAATGAAGACAAGGAGGAACTAAGGAGGGACAAACAAGCTTATTAATGCATCAGAAGCCAGCATTTACAAAGGAAAATGACAAATATGGGCGGAGAATGGGCGGGGTTACAAGTCCATACTCTAATGCAGCATGCCTCTCAGAGCAGGTCATGCGCCGCCCAGGCTCGAACTAAAAAACGGGAGAGCTTTTGGTGATACCACACCTGATAGGTAAAGTACAACATAATAACTCTGGCACCAGCTTCTCCCGCATGAGAAAGAACACAGTAACTCTAGAAAAGATCCTGTAACCTTGACTACTGGCGTCAAATGGTACAATAAGAAAAACAAGAACTGTTGTGTTAAAGATAGTATATACGCTAAGTCAAGCAGTCTTGAACAGCCAAACTCAAACTTTTGAAGTCGAAAAGCAGGCAATGAGTGAGGCCCACAGACTATGAGAAGGATGCACAACGAAAACACATCCAATACAGCAACCGTTTGGGCACCAAAGGCAAATATGGGATGAAATGCAATATTTGGTGCACAGTCAAAGAAAAAACCAGAAGCTTACTGGTCTGCATAAAAACGGATTACTGAAAGAACGTAAAACCTCTCCAGCAAGGAGGCTCTATAATCTTGATTGACCTTCAGATAGGAAACGGCTAATTCTAAACAAATGGTAAATCCCAGGAGTAAGACAACTAAGTTAAAATCATCAGCAAGAGAGCAATCTAAAAAGGTTTCCTGGTGTTTATCTTTGTTTGCTGCAGACATACAGCCTAAAATTCAGAAGGATAAGAAAGAGCCGTGCACGTCACTTAATTCCTTCACAGAATGCAGAGATGGGGTAGGAGGAATTCATCTACAAAGGTTTAAAGGAGGGCTTCAAACTGAGTCCCTTCGCTAGAGTTTTACCTCATTGTCTTTTCTGCAGCTTTAAGGCTGTCATTTACCAGATAAGGCAAAATTATCTTGCATGTCATCGGCACTTCTACAACATACTTTTGTCACATGAGAAATTGGTACACCCTACTTAAATCATTTCAAATCCGGGATAAGGGGGAAAGCAGAAACCATAAACAAAAACACAGCAACCCACACAATCCTGTATTTCTACTATTATAGATCAAAGTGCATTGTGGACAGACTAAATTCAAATTCTGACAATTTATAACTGGTAAATTTATATAGTTTATTTAGTTCAATATTTGTTGATAAATATATATTTCAATACTTTATCGCATATCTACAATATTATGTACAATTCTCAAGATGCTAAAATACAGATGACTGAAATCTGTGGTTCTTAACCACTCCTCTGATCCACTAACCTATTTGAAAATTAAAAAGAGAAGGACATTGTACTATGGTCAATGGGAGGACATGCCTCTGAATCGCATCTCAAAATTAGCCTGTAGAAGCTTTGGTCAGGTGGTTCAGGCAGAGCATAGAAAACTAATTCACGCCTAAATTTCTCAGGCCTCTTAACACGCCTTTAAAATGCCCAAAACCGGCAATGCCCTTGTGTGGTGTTTCAACAGTCCCTCCAGCATTCCTTCGCCACCTTAACACTCCATTCTCTCCTTAACCTTCAGCACAAAAATCTCCACCCAAGACTTCAGCAATCAAACCTTCCTTTGTCTGTCTCTCGTCACATCACTCTCCTTGCCTAAATAAACCTTGCTGTCCACTCCAACACCCAATCCAGATTGTCATCCCGTTATGACCATCACTCTCCTCTGCCCTTGACGCATCCTTTTACTACCTAGTGTGACGATTTTTAGCCCACCCACCCTCTCTCGCATCAAATCCCCCGCTCCTTGCAACACAACTTCAGCACAGTTTCTCCCTATCAACACCCAGATCTCCGGTAAAGCATCAAGCACCACCGACTCGTTTGTACCAATTCTTGCTTCTGCGGCGCCACAATTTTCTCTAGCCCCATTAGCTCCCATTCATACTTTCATGTTTCCTCCTTAATCTTTCCTGAGATTAACCCCACAAACACTCGTCTACTGTCACTACAGCAATCTCTTTTCCCATGTTTTGATAAAACACACTATTTCCCTGCCCTTTCTGCACCCATAATCTTCCTATGTTCTGCCTCCTAAGTCCTCTGTGCCTCAAGCACGGAGTCCCTTTGGTGCCTCCAGCACCTACTCCTCAACTGCTCTCGCCTCCCAATCACTTACCTCTGGAAAGGGCTGACTTCCCCGAAAGCTGGTCCTGCTCTTGGCAAGTCCGTAAGCGGTGGCAGAGCCCAAGTCAAAAGCGATGGCCGCCGCACAGCTTAGCGTCCGTTGAAGGAACAGTTACGCCAGAAAACAGAGTACAGAAGCATAACCATAGAGAGTGGACTATGACTACAGCCCACCCGAATGGAAAAGGATACAAGCACTTACAATGCAATAGGTCTCACAATTGCGAGTTTTTAACCTATTGGTATAGTAAAAGTAAAAATAAAAAAAATAAAGGAGCGCAGTGTCCTTGAAGTGGGCGCCGCGCTCAGTATTAAAGTTAAAATAGAGCGCGCCGCGCTCAAACTTTTAAAAGTAACATTTTAACTGAGCGCAGTGTCCCTAAAGCGGGTGCCGCGCTCAGCATGCAAATACAACAAATGCAGCCGCCATTGTCCCCATTAGTATCAATAAACAAAATAGTGCTCACCCACTAGATAAAGCTGACCGTGTAAGGAGCCAAGTAAAAGGTCCAGTCCTTATGGGGCGGTAACAAATGGCGACAAGGCAGTACCCAAAAGGGACAAACAAGCCTCAATGAATTAGAAGACAACGTTTACGAAAGACTATGGCAAGCCAAATAAAATTATGGGCGGAGCTTCCACTGCATACTCCATTACAGCATGCCTCGCTGAGCGAATAGCACATACGTGCTGCCACTAGGCTCAACCTAAAAAGTGATGACACAGGCAACGTAAATTAGCGGTGGCTGGTTCAGGGCAATTATTCTTTTATTTACTTTTAGCCTTATGCTACCCCTATACCTTCTCATTTGTTCTCTACCGTACATCCCTTCGCATTGCCTCATCTCCCTAACAGTTACGTTGGGGGTGGTGGGTCCCACAAACTGTGCAGTGGGTTGCGGACAAGTCAACATGGAGGGAGGGTGTTAGCGGGGAGGGTAAGACGCAGTTGGGGCAGATGACAGACAAGACGGGCGAGCATATGGACAACAGAGGGTTGTGCTAATGGCTGCGCCAAGGACAATGTAGACTAGGGAAGGGGCAAGGGAGAACACACGGACAACAGGAGGTGGGACAATGAAGGGTAGACAGGACGAGAATGGAGAAAGAAAACGGAGGGGGCGGAGAAGCGCAATAGGAAAGGCACAGTAAACCCTCTCGTAAGGTGCATAACACTAAAGAAAAAAACATTTGAAATAGGTTTTGCATTTGCGAGAGTTAGTCCCTGTAAATCGCAATGCATTTTTTATTTATGTGTTTGTTTTTAAAACAGATAAATAAAAAGCATGGTCATTTACAATGCCAATAGGTAAAACTCTCGCAAATGCGAGACCTATTGCATTGCTTCCTGTTGCCACGGAAGAGAGGGAGTGAACGGGGAGGAAGAGGAGTAAGCTGCAGTGAGCCGGCCGATCAAAAGAAAGGTGCGGCTCGCCGAAGTCTATTTTTTCAATATTGTAAGATTGTAGGAGAAAATCATTTAAGAAAATAATGCTGACTGACTGTAAAGAAAACATATGTGTAACTACACAAGTAAACTGGCCAGTTCTCATGGCAAGTTACACATGTAGACAAGGTGGTACTAAGGAGGGACTAGCAAGCCTATTAACGAATCAGAGGCCAACATTTACAAAGGACAATGAAACAAGGGAATGAAAAATATGGGTGGTGGGGGAGCTTCAAGTCCATACCTGAATACAGCATGCCTCGCAAAGTAGTGCATGTGCTGCCCAGGCTCGACCTAAAAAGTGTGAGGAAACAGACTTTCTGTAGGCTTACCCTCCCACTTTTTTGCTTCCATTTTGACTACTAGGTACGGGTGTAACAAGAAATGGGGATTTCACGGGTGTCCCCCTGGCTTGACCAGGCCACTGCGCAGCAGCTGGATTAAGGGACACCTGGCTGGTTACATGCAGACACGTGTACATGTGTGTGCACACGTGTAGGGGCTGCGCAGGGGAGATTCCTAGCGTGTGCAGTCCGGGAGCAGCTACAAGATGAAGGGTGTGGCAGGACTTGTGCAGAATTGGGTGGTGACATGGAATAGGCTTTATACACTGGGAAGGAACATGCCAGGGAAAGTCCGTGTGTTTAACTGTTTTTCACTTCATTATCCCCTTATGGGGATGTGGAGCCCATGTGCTAGATTAACTTTCATAAGGCCTACAGATCCCAGACACGCACTAAAGTCCACTGTAGCGCATGTGAAAAGGAGTATTCTGCAGAGTCCAAAGTCATATTTTTACTGCTTTTGGGTCATCCAGAAATGTCACAAAATTCTCCGAGTCAGTCATAACCAGGGCCAGGCTGAGGGCTGACGTCAGCTGGATGGATTGCTAACCTTTCTTCTACAAGCTAAGGCCTCCTCTCCACGAAGAGAAGATGGGTGGGGCTACAGGCTCATCCATCAGCAGCTATCACAGGGTGCCAGGCACCAGGCAGCACCAAGCAGGGAAGGCAGCAAGGGGGGGAAGGGGGTTTTGTTTCAGAGACCATGGTGCCAGAGACCCTGGACGACGCCATTTTGAAAAAACCCAGCGGCTGGGCAAGAAGGAGGGAGCAGGGAAGTGATGTGTCGCTGTTTGATGGGACCAACAGAGACTTCCTGCCAGCCCCCTACTCAACTTTGGAAAGTGCTTGCAGAGGAAGAGAAGCTCTCTCTGGGGTGTGGTCTGCTGAGGCGGAAGGTGCTGAAGCCTGGCAATGGGCAGTTGGAAGGAGGAAACCCCTGACTGCCCCCCAGGGACCTAACCGCGCCAGAAGAAGAGCCCAGGACCAGTGCGCAGACGCAGGGGCCTCTGCGCAGGGAGAAGAGAGGTCCAGGAGGAGAGCCAGGTGAAAGGCTGGCGCAGGGAGCCAGTGAAGACTGCTCCCTGCAGAATGCACCCTCTTGGAGACCAGGAGGGCGAAGTAGAGTGCTCCCGGTGGCGGGGAGGGAGGGCACCAGGAGAAAGAAGATGCGAAAATGGGGCAGATCGGACCCCCAGGGGCTGAGATATGGCCCCCGGAAGGTAGGCTACCTTTGATCCCCTACGAAGACAGACGACGAAGCATGTGGGGCACCATCGCCAGTCTCAGATGCCCCCGGGGTGGGTCAGGTCCCGGGGGATGCTATCAGGAGAAGTCGGGGTGCGCCGTTAAGCACCCCGTGAAGGTTCCCTCTTGGCATGCCAGGAGCCCACCCTGGCCCACGCCGAATAAGGTAGGGAGGAGCGCCGTCGCCCCCCCCATCCCGCTCGCAAATGTGCCCGGGACCCCATCCCCGGGCCCCGAAGCCAAGTCGGGGAGCGACAGACAGTATTGAGTAGTGTGTGTGTTTAATAAATGTACTTTTGCTTTTATAAAGAAAAGTACAGACGAGACAATTGTGGAGTATTATTTTTGTGCACTTGCAAATGGCGATTACTAGCCCACACCACCACCCTTGAGTAAGCCTCAGACTGCTCTGCAACGCTACCCCCTGACAGTCAGGCGCTACAATTGGGTGTTTGGTTCCCAGTGAAGAACAAATGTAGTCATGTTATTTGTGCAGGCCTCACAGATGATGCCAAAAGCATCTCTGGCCACAGGCCAGCCCCTGGTAAATGGTACCATAGGTACTCAGGTTACTCTGACCAGGAAGGGCCTCTAAGGGATGCAGCACATACTGTGCCACCCTTAAAGGTCCTGTAACTTACACACACTGCCATTGTAGGTTGCATGTTTTGGTGCAGAGAAAAGTGAAGTCGACATGGAACACATTCCTGTGTGCCATGCCTGCAACCCACTGCCTATGGCATAGATAAGACAACCTCTAATTGGGTGCACTATACTACTAGTGAGGGTACAGTTGCATGAGCACTGTACCCGTACAGTGTCTAAGACCATTGTAAGTGAAGTAAAGCCATAAAAGAGTATATGGTCAGAGTTTGTCATTACGAACTCCACAGCACCATAATGGCTTTATTGAATCCTGGGAGATTTGGTAGCAAACTTCTCAGCATAATAAAACTGCACTGGTGCCAGTGAGGGATTTATACCATGCACTTAGGGGGCATCTTAGATGCCCCCCTCCCCCCCCCCGAAAAACAACCAGCCTCCGATGAGTTCTCTGACTGGTTAACACCAGCCTGTCTCCACGAGACAGGTTTCTGAACCCCCTGGGTTGGGAGCCTTCACTCCCTGAGCCCAGAAACAAAATGGAGTAGTTTTGCAGCTTGAAGAGTTTTCTGGATTCACATGCTGTGCATCATTCTGCCATCTAGCAGTTGGGTCTGGAACAGTCTTTTTCTTTTTGCATTTTGGGCGTCATTGACCACCATTTGGTGCCAGGTACATCCCCTGTTTGATGTCAGACGGCGCCCAAGAGGTTGTTGTGCGTGGTAGCCATCTTAAGATTCTTTTTTCTGTGATTTAGTCTCTAGTCATTTAGATGGTCCTCTTGTGAATTGTTAGAAATATGATTTCCCACCTCTTTGTATTCCTTGTAGGGGAGGCCAGGTGGGTCGCATGTGAATACAGAAAACTCTTCAAGCTGAAAACTCATACTGGCAAGTAACGATTTAGTTTTGCAGCCAGAATCCTTTTATGGATTCACATGCTGTGAATCAGATTAATCAGCACTTTCTCCCTGTTTGGGGAGTCTGTGGTAACAGGAAGACTTTGCGAACAGGTGTTAAAGTACTTTTTGTCCTATTTCGGCTTCCTTATTTATTTCTATGTTCACACAGCAATGTTTCGTGAAAGTATGTGGTGTTCCCCATGTAGCTGCAGCGCATATAGTGTCAATCACATTGGCCATAAATGCCAGAAATGCTCCCTTCTTTCTAATTGAGTGAGCTGTTGGTTGTACCGTTAGTTTGCCGTGGTATAGCATAGTTGGATGATTTGGACTATCCATCGTGCATTTGTAGCCTTTGTGACAGGTGTCCCTGTTTTAGTATGCGAGTAGGCAACAAACAGTTGTTTGATTTTATGAGCTTGTTCTGTTATCTCTAGATAAAATACTTACATCCAGGGTATGGAGGCTTTCCCTTTTGTTTTTGGGTCTTTGAAAAAGACTGGAAGGAGAAAGCTTTGATTCCAGTGATATTTGGATATCAGTTTGTTAGAATTGTCGGTTAGTTTTTAAAAAAACCTTGTCCTTATGGATTTGCATGTATGGTTCCTCTATGGTTAACGCCTGTAACTCACTTACTCTCTGTAAGAATGTGATCGCAATAAGAAATGCTGTCTTTAAAGTGATGTGTTTGAGGTCTGCCTTATGCATGGTTTTGCCTTAAGTCGAGTGAGCGCTATATTAAAGCTCCACATGGGGACTTGAGCTGATCGAGGGGGCGCACTTTTTTTTA
Organism: Triturus cristatus; assembly: GCF_964204655.1. Taxonomy (NCBI): domain Eukaryota; kingdom Metazoa; phylum Chordata; class Amphibia; order Caudata; family Salamandridae; genus Triturus; species Triturus cristatus. Next base: position 792,593,989 of record NC_140590.1, read on the forward strand.
GACCCCCTCTAGGAACAGTTTTATGACAAGCCTTCTGAAGAAGCTTTTGCATGATTTTCCTCTGGTGTAAGCTATGATTGCAGCGAGAAGTACCTTTATGCTCGAGTAGTTGATGTGACTGTCAAGGAGGTGAGTTCGATAGATGATCACTGTTTCCTGTGTATTGAGTTCATTCGGTTGTTAGCTGTGCACCAAGTAGTGTACCACCCTGTGGTGTTCACGGTTTGAATCAAGACTGTCCTTGGGCAAATGTGTTTCTGGAACGCTTTCAATGTTAGTAACTGTTTTCAATTCCAAGTAATTGATGTGTTTTATGGAATCAAGGTTTTACCACTGACCTCATACCTTCAGTTGTTTGAGGTGCGCTCCCCATCCATTAAGGTATGAGTCCGTAGTGATTGTCACAGAAGGAGTTGGGTATTTGAAAGGTCTACCCTGTGCTATGTTGGTGGATGCCCACCATTGTATTTGTGCGTGACAACCACTAGATCCTCCCAACTCCCTGTGGCTTGTGACCAGTTGTTGGTAAGCCATTCCTAGAAGGGGTGCATATGTAGGCGGGCATGAGGAATGAGGGGAATGCATGACGCCATCATGCCCATGACTTTCATGACTCTCCTCACTGTCAGAGGTTGACCCTTCCAGTAGAGGGAGGTTTCCGGTTTGATTGCTTGTATTCTCTTTTACGCAAGGTAAGCTTGTGCGAGTTGTGAGTTTAGTCTTGCACCTAAGAAAGTCTTATCCATTTCTGGTTTTGTGGAGCATTTCTTGTGATTTAATTGAGAATCCTTATCCTTGGAGCGTGTGGACTGCTGTTTGAACGTGGCTGAGACATGTATTTTTTGTGTTTGCCTTTGTAAGCCAGTCGTCCAGGTAAGGGTAGACGTGCATTCCATCCTTTCGCAGATGTGCCGTGACTGTGGCTAGGCACTTGGTGAATACCTGTGGTTTTGATTTTATCCTGAAAGGGAGTACCTTGAACTGGTAGTGTGTTCCCTTGAGAAGGAACCAGAGATATTTTCTGTGGTTTTTGTCCCTGGGGATGTGTAAATAGGAGTCCTTGAGGTCTATTGTTGCCATGTAATCCTTTTTTGAATTTGTGGGATTTCTTCCTGGAGTGTAGTCATTTTGAAATGCTGTGTCAAGATGAATTAGTTCATGAAGTTTAGGTCAAGGATTGGTATTAGTGATAGGTCTTGTTTGGGGACTAGGAAATATGGGGAGTAGTTTCCCTTGAAAAAGTCCTGTTCTGGTTCCAATTCTATTGCTGGTTTTTGAATAAGGTCTTTGATTTCTGAGTTTAACTATATGAGTTCTGATTTGAGGAACTATCTTTGGTGGGTTTGATGGTGGTGTTTGTTAGTTGTATGCAATACCCATATGTGAGAAAGTGCCCTCTTTCTTGCATGGTATGCCCCCACTTTTTGCTGAATTGCTGATGTACTTTGAGTGTGCCCTGGGCTCCTGCCAATCAGGTGCCCAGGGCCTGTGTTCCTTCCCTAAAACTGCATTGAAGCCTAAACCCAATTGGCATCTCTGGCCATATGTCCGCCCCTGGTAAATGGTACCATAGGTACCCAGGGCCCTGTGACCAGAGTAGTCCCCCAAGGGCTGCAGCACTTATTGTGCCACCCTTGGAGGCCCTGTACCATGACGCGCGCGCACCACACACACACACACACACACACACCCTTTTGCAGGCTGAGTGTCTTGGTGCAGAACAAAACAGTCGACATGGCACACATCGCTGTGTGCCATGCCAACAAACACACTGCCCTGGCATACCTCAGTCACCCCTCTAGCTGGGTGCACTGTGCCAGTGGTGTGGGTACAGGTGCACGAGCCCTGTTCCCCTACAGTACCCAGATCCATTCCTGGGCACTAAGTGCAGTGCTGCCATTAAGAGTATATTGTGCTGGGAGGTAGTCATCACGAACTCCACAGCACCATGATGGCTAAACTGAAGTTTGGAATCAAACTTCTCAGCACATTAAACCCACACTGATGCCAGTGTGGGATTTAATGTAAGATGCACGACGGAGGTCATCTGAGAGATGCCCCCTGAACCTAACAAACAACCAGCATCCTGCCTGAGAGGCTGGCACCCAGCAGAGATGTTGCTGGACCCCTGGGTAGAGAGCCATACGCTCGTGGGTCTGCATCAATGCACATCCTGGGCGAGGTGCTAGGTCTCCTCCCCCAGGATGGGCAGGGGAAGCTTCAAAGGCATGCCGCCTTTGTGAGCTTCTCCAGGCCACTTGCTGTACTCAGCAACTGGCCCCCACCGGTTCTGACCCCCACTCTGGCGGGAAGATCGGCGGGAAAACCTAAGTGAGGAAAGGGAGTGTGCCAGCCTCTGCCAACCCCACCCCTCAGGTGGGGGAGGCGAGGTGAAGCACAACTCCGGGCTCTCACCATCTTGAGGATGGAGAGCCCTGCCCAATCAGGACTAGGCTCCTGCCCCCCTCCCACAGGAGCGTGGCAGGATAGGGGGTGTACCCACCCCAGGGAAGGGACCCATTGGTCCCTGCCCTTTACCTACCTGTAACACCCCTAAATTTAGTATTTAGGGGCACCCTGAACCTGCCTTCCTCAAATCCTGAGTCCGAAACAAGAAAGAAGAAAGAAGACCTGCCGTGCAGCTGCTAACAAGAAGACGACATCAACTGACTTGGCCCCAGCCCTACAGGCCTGTTGATCCTCGAACCTGCTCCTGCTAAAACCCGGCGTCTCCAGCAGACAGCAACCTCGAAAACACCGGAGGACCTGCCTGCCCTGCTCATCTACAAGACTGGGACTCCCACGAGCAGTGGTTCTGCTAAAAACAAGCAACAACCCCTGGTGCCAGCCAGGAACCGTGAATCCAGCACACACTGCACCCGCCAAGCCAGGCCTGTGCCTGAGTGGACAAAGACCACGAGGACGTCTACACAGTGACTGTGACCCAGAATCCAGGACCCAAGGACCCTCCTGATGCCTGCAGCCTCAGAACCAGGGACCGCTCCAACCGCTACCAGCAGAGGGTAAGATTTCCCGACGCGAAAAGTCACCCCTGCACCTGGCGCCCTGCGGCCCCCTGTGCCCAACTCCTGGGTGCCTACCTATCCTACAGCTTCCCAAGTTACCTCTCGAAGTGGTGGTCGCACCTGAAGAATCTCCGTCCCCGAGCTTGCAGCCTTTGTTCATCTGGTAGCTTCTCCATTGAGCGCCCGACGGCTCAAAAGCACCCTGCACCCAGCCGCTCGAGTGCCCCTGGAAGTGCAACATCCATCCTAAACTACTTCCCTACTTGCCCTGTGTGAGTGACTAGGAGCCCAGCACCCACAACCGCGTGGCCTGCCTGCTAGCAGCCACCAACAAAAGGCCCCCTGCCCGCCATAGGCTAACATTGGGCCTAACTCTCCCTGCACCCGGCTGCCCCTGCGCCGCTGAGTGTGTAACAACTGTATCTACCCGACCCTGGGAGACCCCTGAGTCTATGCCCAGAACCTGAACTCTGCCAGTCGAATACTTACCTGAAAGCCGATAACTCACTTTTTCTCCATAGGGTAACATTGAACTGGTTTCACTTGGAAATTCTTCTAAGTGTCGAGTTTTGAAATTTTAAAATATTCACTAAAAATCAGCTGAACGAAAACGAAATTACTCACCTGTTATCAGGGGAGATCCCTGTGCTGGATCTTGGTGCCCAGCACTGACCCTGAAAAGTAATAACAACTGTACTTATCGATAACTTGATTTTCCTCCTTAGCATAACATTGACTGGTTTTTGACAGAAATTCTTCTAAGTGTCGATTTTTGAACCATACAAATATTCCTTAAAAATCGCCTGTGTAACAAAAACGATTTCTTTCAACTGTTTACAGGAAATGCAACAGGGTTGAATCCAGGATCCAACCGTGAGTAAGAAAATCATACGCAAAGTAATAGAAATTGCATTTACTTAAAAACTCCCATTGAGCTCAATGTTATAATTGGGTTTGAATTGTGTTGCCTATTGCAACAACTAACTATTGCATTTAAAAGTCTATTGCTTATTGAAAGTATACAACTACAGCATTTTATTCTGAGAAAGTATTTTGATACCTATTGTTGGTTCTAAAATAAAACTATATATTTTTATATACAAAACAATTAGCCTAGAGTTCAGTTCTTGAGGGTGTGAGACCATTTGCTGACTGTGTACAACAAATGCTTTACACTGTCCTCTGATACTGCCTTACTGCTTGACCAAGCTACCACTTTAGAGAGTAAGGTTACATCTAACTTTAACCTCTGAAGACTGTGGACTGTGCACACTGAACCTTACTTTGGTGCAGTATATACAGAGCCACAAACAGATTACTGGGTAAGTAACATTTTCTGCTTGATGGCATGTGTGGTTGTAGATACACATGCTTAGCATATATTGCAAAGCAGTTTTCCGCCCAAAGAGGTGGCTACCCTGTGAGGATTGAGTTTGCTTGAAATAATGTTTGTAGAACAGGTTGGCCGACATTTACTTGTTCACGGACCACAGCATCTACACAGTAGTTTTTGGGAAATGATTGTGGTGTAGTCCATGTAGCTGCCTTGCATATGTCAGCCATGGATATATTGTATAAAAAGCAAGAGTCTCCCTTCTTTCTAGTTGAGTGAGCCTTTGGAAGGATAGGTAGAGTTTCTTTAGCTTTGGCATAACAAGTATGGATGCATTTTACAATCCAACGTGAAATCTTTGCTTTGGAGATGCTCTTTTGTGTGGTTTTGAGAGTGCAACAGTTCTGTCGTTCTGAATGATTGAGTTCTGTCAATGTAATAGGAGAGCTCTTTTTACATCCTATGTGTGTAAAGCTCTTTCCATAACGGAATCAGGTTTTGGAAAGAATACTTGCAACTCAATAGATTGATTTAAGTGTAAGTGTGAGACCACTTTAGGAAGAAATTTGGGGTTGGTACGCAGTACCACTTTGTCTTTATGAAGTTGAAACAATGGTTCTTCTAGAATTAATGCCTAAAGCTCATTGATATGTCTGGGCAAAGTGACTGCAATGACAAAAGTAACTTTCCAGGATAGGAACTGGAGATGGCATGAGTGTAAAGGTTCGAATGGGTGACCCATTAACCTTGTTAACATTGAGGTTCCATGCTGGTGCTGGAGGAACACTAGGCGGGATAACTCGAGACCCTCTAGAAAAGCTTTAACAGTAATTCTGAATATAGAAGTTTGCTCTCCGTTTTGGAACTATGCAGTGACCGTCACTAGGTGTATTCTTATGGAAGTGAGGCTAACCCTGAGGTTTGTAAATGTAGACGGTAATGTCTTGAGGCTTTGCTGTTAACAGGTGAATATCGTTTAAATGGCAATAGTGAACAAACAGTTTCCACTGGCATGCTCTAGTAGTGGGTCTTCTTGCCTCTTAGAATATCCATACACTGTTGAGGTAGATTCAAGTATCCAAAATCTAAGACCACAGGAGCCAGATTGCAAGATTGAGAGTTTGGATGTTATACTGCTCCCCGTCGACAACGTACACAACAGCAAAAAGCTCTTCAACATCGTGAAGGAACTCTCCAACCCCAGCTCCACCTCCAATGACATCCTGCCATCGCAAGACCTCTGCGACTCCCTAGCCACCTTCTTTCAACGCAAGATTGCAGACATCCACGACAGCTTCAACAACCCCCCCCCCCCCCGACAGACACCAACACCTCAGACTCACCGCCCCCAAGCCACATCAACCTCCTGCCTTCCTGGACCCACATCAACTACATCAAAATCATGAACACCATCCACTCCGGCTCACCATCTGACCCCTGCCCGCACCACATGTTCAACAAAGCTTGCTCCACCATCGCACCCCAGCCCAACAAGGTCATCAACAGCTCCTTCCAGACCACCACCTTCCCGGAGAACTGGAAGCACGCAGAGATCAACGCCTTACTCAAGAAACCCAAGGCTGACCCCAAGGACCTCAAGAACTTCTAGCTCATCTCCCTACTCCCGTTCCCGGCGAAATTCAGAAGATTGTCAACAAGCAACTGACCTCCTTCCTCGAAGAGAACAACATCCTCGACTCATCCCAATCCGGATTCCGCAGCAACCACAGCACCGAAACAGCCCTCATCGCCACCACCGACATCTGGGCCATGCTGGACAACGGAGAAACCGCGGCCCTCATCCTCCTGGACCTTTCGGCTGCCTTTGACACAGTCTGGCACCATACCCTTCGCACACGCCTCCACAACGCAGGGATCCGCGACAAAGCCCTGGACTGGACCACCTCTTTCCTCAGGCAGAACCCAGAGGGTCCGCCTCCCCCATTCCGTTTTAAAGACACCAAGATCATATGCGGCGTACCCCAAGGATCATCCCTCAGCCTGACACTCTTCAACGTCTACATGGCACCGCTCGCCAACATCGTCCGATCACACGACATCTCATACGCCGACGACACCCAGCTGATCCTCTTCCTCACCAATGCCCCAACCACCGCCAAATTCAACCTCAACTAAGGAATGAAGGCCATCACCAATTGGATGATGAACAGCCGCCTGAAACTGAACTCGGACAAGATGGAGGTCCTCCTCATCGGATCCACCCCCTCCGCTTGGGACGACTCATGGTGGCCGGCCGCACTGGGAGCTGCACAGACACCCACTGACCACGTATGCAACCTGGGGGTCAGCCTGGACTCAGCGTTGTCAATGACCCAGCAAGTAAACGCCGTCTCCTGCTTCAACACCCTCCGCAAGATCTACAGATGGATCCCCACCGGAACCAGAAGGCTTCTGGATTTAGGCTGCAGGCGTCGGCTGGAGGTAGGTCAGGGGCCGCCAGATCTTGGGTAAGGACCACCGTGGTGACCCCCTTGTGGTGTTTTTCCGCTCTGGCCGGGTTCGGCGGGTGCAGAGTTGGCTGGATTCGTAGTCTCCGGTTGCTGCCAGAGGTTGCAGTTTAACAAATCCGGTATTCACGGGAGAAGCAGTCTTCGGAAGTGAAGGCAGGCAGGTCCTCTGGGGTTTTGGATTAGTTACTTACCTGTAATGCTAGTTCTCTTCCAGGGGTATCCTCATCAAAGTCATAAGCATTAGAATATTCCCGCCCATGTGCGGGATCCCGGAAACAGTATATTATATGTGCCCCACATATATATATCCATACATATATACCTATATGTATACACAAGCAATTGCAGTCCATAACACCCTCGAGCTGAACCATGCTGTAAGGAAATTCTACTATACATAAGAAAATAGCATTATAAACATGAGAAACAACATTATAACTTGTTTGAAAACTGTTTTAATGCTTAGAAAACAGCAGAAATTGTTAGAAAACACTGAAAGCATAGGAAGCTCCCAGGCTGCATTGCAAATACCCAGTCTAAAAAGACTGAAAAGCTAACTAATAGCTGCATAGCAAAAAACTGACACCGTGCCTTTAAGGCACACCTGACCCCCACCTTCCCATCATGCCTCAGGGGTGGCAGTTAGGTCAATTGTTCTTTGCGGAGACTGAAAAGTCATGGCACAAAGAAATAATAACCTCTGAAAACTATCACACCTTTGCCCGGGGAGGCGGGAGGGTTGCTTATGACTTTGATGAGGATATCCCTGGAAGAGAACTAGGATTACAGGTAAGTAACTAATCCTTCTCTTCCAGGGGATCCTCATCAATAGTCATAAGCATTAGAATAGAATAGCGAGCCTCACCTCATCCCCCTGCGGGCAAAGGAAAGAAAAAACAGAGAAGGAACAGAATGCTTAGATAGACCCCGCTACCCAAACAGGTTCCTCAAGGAGGCTTGGCCTACTTGGGCATCCGCCCTGGAATCGGATTCGAGGCAGTAGTGCCTGGTAAAGGTGTGAACCGATTTCCAAGTGGCCGCCTTGCAGATCTCTGCCATTGGAACGTCATGCAAGAAAGCTACCGTGGCCGCTTTCCCCCTAGTAGAATGAGCCTTAGGGGCCAAAGGTAAGGGCCTTTTCGCCAGCTGGTAGGCTAGGGTAATGCAGGAAACAATCCATCTGGAAATGGATCGCTTAGCTGCTGGGAAGCCTGTTCTGATTGGCGCCATAGTTGACAAACAGCTGATCCGTCTTCCTAATGCCTTTGGTACTTGCCAGGTAGAATTTAAGTACCCTCTTGAGGTCTAAGGAGTGGAGCGACCGCTCAGCCGGGGTCGCTGGATTCGGGAAGAAGGATGGCAGAGAAATGGACTGATTAATATGAAAATCAGACACCTTAGGGAGAAAAGATGGATGTGCCCTTAAGACCACTTTGTGCTGGTGAAAAACTGTGTACGGCTCTTTAGTACAGAGAGCCTGGATTTCGCTTACTCTGCGTGCCGATGTAATGGCTACCAGAAAAGCGGCCTTCCACGACAGATGCTGTAAGGAAGCTCTGTGGATCGGCTCAAAAGGTGGGCCCATCAACTTGGACAACACTAAGTTCAACTCCCACGGAGGAGAAGGGTTTCGAACAGGGGGGTAAACTTTCTTCAACCCCTGCAAGAAGTCCTTGACCACCTGCATCTGGAAAAAGGAAGGTTGACTGGGAGACCTCCTGTAAGCTGTAATGGCAGACAAATGGACCCTGATGGATGCATACTTCAAGCCTGATCTAGCTAAGTGAAGGAGGTACGGAAGGATGACGTCCTCCTGCCCCTTTGTAGGATCAAGGTGATTCTCCCTACACCAAATGAAGAACCTCTTCCACTTAAACGCATAAGACGCTCTCGTGGAGGGTCGCTTCGCTTCTTTGAGAATATGCATGCAGTCCGGTGGTAGACCTAAATGTCCGTATTGCAGGACCTCCGGAGCCATGCTGTTAAGTTCAGTGAGGGAAGGTTGGGATGTAGAATCCTCCCGCCCATCTTGGACAGCAGGTCCGGCCTGCAAGGCAGTCGCCTGTGAGGTCGCACTGAGAGATGGAGAAGGTCCGGGTACCACCACTGGCGCGGCCAGTCCGGAGCTATGAGGATCATCTTCATGTCGGATCTGAGCAGCTTGGATACCACCTTCGGAATCAGAGGCAGGGGCGGAAAGGCGTAGGCAAATGTCCCTGACCAGTCCATCAAAAAAGCATTCCCCCTGGTCCCTGGACGGTGGAATCTGGACGCGAAGGCGTGGCATTTTGAATTTTCGTCGTCTGCAAACAGATCGATTTCTGGACGACCCCAACAACGGAACAGGTCTGCCACCACGTCGTCGTGCAGCACCCAGTCGGGCTGATCTTCGAAGTGCCTGCTGAGTGCGTCTGCCTTGATATTCAACTCCCCCGGAAGGTGCACTGCCACTACCGAGAGGTTCCGGGCGAGCAGCCAGTGCCAGATCGCCTGTGCCTCCAGGGAGAGGGTATTTGGAGGCACCCCATGTGGGCCCCCAAACCTTGCAGCGATGCATCCGTCACCACCGATTGCACCGGAAGTGGGTGGTGAAACGGGACTCCCACCAACAGATTGTCCTGACGAGTCCACCATGCAAGGGATGATATCGCCACCTGGGAGAGATTCGATCTCCCCAACGGCCTGTGGACTGATCCCATTGGTCCACCAGAGCTTGCTGCAAAGGTCTCATTCGCAGTCTGGCGTTGGGAATGAGAAAAATGCAGGACGCCATGGATCCCAGCAGAGATGCTACCTGCCGGGCTGACGGCCTCTGCATCTGCTGCATAAGCCTGCATTTCCTCTTCATTGAAGACAGTCTCTCCCCCGAAGGATACGCTTTTCCCACGCTTGTGTCCAGAACGGAGCCAAGGTAGTGGATGGACTGAGTGGGCTGCTGCACGGACTTTGCCATGTTGACGTGAAGGCCGAGAGCGTGCAACTGTCTCAGACAGGTCTGGAAATCTTTCTTCACCTGCTGCTGGGATGGAGCCTTCAGCAACCACTCGTCCAAGTAAGGGTAGACGAAGAGACCCTGCTTGTGTAGGCAGGCCGCCACCACTGCCATACATTTGGTGAAGACTCGGGGAGCCGACTTGAGTCCGAATGGAAGGACTTTGTACTGATAATGCTTGCTTCCAACCACAAACCGCAGGTACCTGCGGTGATGTTTCGCGATTGCAATGTGAAAGTATGCATCTTGGAGGTCCACCGAACACATCCAATCCCCGACTTGCAGATGTGGACATATTTGGTGAAGCGCCAACATACGGAACTTCTCCTGGACGATGACTTTGTTTAGGAGACGAAGGTCCAGAATCGGCCGAAACTTGTGCTCTTGATCTTTTTTGGGCACAAGGAAGTACCGGGAGTACACTCCTTTTCCGACCTGCGAAGGAGGAACTTTTTCTATGGCCTGTTTTTGCAGAAGGGCCCTCACCTCCTGTTGGAGCAGTTTTAAGTGGTGAGGACGGGACCTTTTTGGCGGGATGTCTTTCGGACGCGCTCGAAAACGTAGCGCATATCCATTTCGCAGTATATTCAGCACCCAGCGATCTTTTGTGATGCTGTCCCACTCTGCTAGATGTCGTGACGCACTTCCTCCCACTGGAGTGGGCAACGGTCGTAGAGTAAGCCACAGCTCATGACTTTCCTCCTCTTGTGGTAGTGGAGGACTGCTGCTGGTGTCCACCTCTGCCCCTGCCGGACTTTCCGCCTCGAAACTGCGATTTTCCTTGGGGTTTACTCTGAGACCACTGAGGGGGTTGAACCCTCTGTTGAGGCCCCTTGCGTTGGGTGGGTCGAAAACAGCGCTTGAATTCCTTTTTCTTCTCCAAGCCCACAGCTTTGAGGGTGTCTAGCTCAGTTTTCATGCGCCCCATCTCCTCATCCGTGTGAGTACCGAAGAGGGAGTTGCCAGAGAACGGGAGGTTTAAAATCCGTTGCTGTGCGTCTGGCTTGAGCCCTGTCAGCCACAACCAGGACGACCTCCTGGCGCACACGCCGTGTGTGTAAGAGTGGGCTGAGAGTAGCGCACCGTCCGCCGCTGTGCTAATCGACTGATAAGCCACCAGAGCCCCTTCAGTAACAATCTCTTCAAAGTCCTTTTGGTCCTCTTTGGGGAGCTTGGACTTGAATCGCTCCATCGAGTCCCAGAGAGCCCTATCGTATCTGCCCAAAAGCGCCGCCGCGCTGGAGATTTTGAGGGACGCCGCCGCGGCAGAGCAGGCCCTGCGTCCCCAGGAGTCCTGGGTTCTGCTCTCCTTATCTGGAGGAACGGAAGAGAAGGGCGACGCCGTCTGACCCTTTCTCGCAGCCGCCACGATTACGGAGTCCGCAGGCGGGTCCATCTTCACGAAGACGGGGTCAGAGGTAGCTTGCTTGTATTTTTTGAGGATACGAGCCGGAACCGCTTTGACGGTTGCCGGGGTGAGGAAGGTGTCCATGACTGGTTCCATGATTCCTGGGACCAAAGGCAGCAGTGGACGAGAGGCAGACTTCTGGTGAAGAGTTTCAAAAATCACAGACGTGGTGACTTGGGGGACTGACATCTCAATCCCCAGCTTCTGCGCTCCCCGCTGCAACACCTCCTGGTAGGTGTTCATGTCGTCTATGGGCGAGACCCTGGACACTGGGCTGCCCGATAGCGCGGGTGAATAGTCCCTGATGGAGGACCTGGTGGAAGAGGACGATGATGGAGTCCTCCGCTCCCGGCGATGATCACGAGCCCGTGATCCGGATGAACGCCCCTCCCGCCTGGGGGAGCGGGATCTGCGTCGCCTGCTGTCCGGCGACTTCTGACGTGCTGGCCTGGGGGGACTAGCTCTGTCCACAGCCGCCACCAGCCGTTGCAGCGGAGAGTCATGCACTTGACTGACGTATTCCCGCAGCCTCCTTGTAGCCCCTGAGTCCTGCCAATGATGTGCTGGCAGCAGCCATCTGGGTGACAGAGAAATGGTCCCTTGAGTCTGAGGGGGAAGACCTACGGGGTTGGCCGGCAGGCTCTCGTGGAATTGCCGGTCGTGGAGATGCCCCTGAGTGAGAGGAGGAATGGCGCGACGCCGACTGTCACCAGGACCACCGACCTGTCCGAGGCCTGTCTCGACGTCGAGCGTGGTCTTGACGTCGATCCGTGGCGTCGCTTTCTTTCTCGCCGGGACTCTTCTCTCGACGTCGAACGACGTCTCGATGTGGACCGGCGGCCATGTTCAGTGGGCGAAGAATGCCGCCTCGACGTCGAACGGCGATGTGAAGCCGACGACGGAGGCCCTCTCTCCCTCGACGCCGAACACCGTGGGGACGCCGGCGGAGATGCTGCCACTCTCGACGTCGACGCGGATGCCAACCTCGACGCCGAACGCCGTCTGGATGACGACGGCGGAGGATCCTGCTCTCTCGATGTCGAACGTTGATGGAGCCTCGACGACGGAGGGGATCGTGCCCTCGACGACGGAGGGGTGACACTCCGACGCTGGTCGTCGCCTGGCTGACGACGGCAGAGGGTCCATGCTCCGACGCCGATCGTAGTCGAGATGACGACGGCGGAGGTTCCCTGCTCCTAGACGCCGATCGCCGCTGGGTTGGCGACGGCGGAGGTTCTCTGCTCCTCGACGCCGATCGTCGCCTGGTTGCGACGGCGGAGGTTCCCTGCTCCTCGACGCCGATCGTCGCCGGGTTGACGACGGCGGAGAGGCTCTAGATCTCGACGCCGATCGTCGCCGAGTTGACGATGGCGGTCTGGACTTCGACGACGTACCTGCTCTCGACGGCGAGCCCGCTGTCGAAAGTCTCTTCTTGGAAACACGACCTACCGGAACATCTTTCCTCAGCACCGAGCCCGCGCTGAGGCGGAAGGACGAGAGGACTTGCTCCTAGATGAATCTCTAGGCCTGTTGGAGCCCTTCCTCACCGGAGATCGGCCTCTGGATGGTTGTGCCAGGCCATAAATGCGAATTCGCTCTCTGTGCTTCAAAGTTCTCTTGGACAGGCTCTGGCAGTGAGTACATGTCTTGGAATCATGATCCTCCGGTAGACACAGGATACAGACCCTATGAGAGTCAGTCCTGGCCTTCTTCTTGCCACAAGCAGGGCAAGGATCGAAAAGAGAAGGCATTTCAAGTTAGGAAAAATGCCCAAAACTGCCTAAAAAAGACAGCCTCTTACCGACTTAGATGTAAAACGTCGAAGTAAGGGAAAAAAGTTGAAAAATAGACAATATTTTCTGACAAACTCAGAAAAAAGTGGAGCTCTGTTGCCAGGATCCTTCCAGAAGGAGCCGGAAAGAACAACTGACTTAACTGCCACCCCTGAGGCATGATGGGAAGGTGGGGGTCAGGTGTGCCTTAAAGGCACGGTGTCAGTTTTTTGCTATGCAGCTATTAGTTAGCTTTTCAGTCTTTTTAGACTGGGTATTTGCAATGCAGCCTGGGAGCTTCCTATGCTTTCAGTGTTTTCTAACAATTTCTGCTGTTTTCTAAGCATTAAAACAGTTTCCAACCAAGTTATAATGTTGTTTCTCATGTTTATAATGCTATTTTCTTATGTATAGTGGAAACTCCTTACAGCATGGTTCAGCTCGAGGGTGTTATGGGCTGCAATTGCTTGTGTATACATATAGGTATAAATGTATGGATATATATATGTGGGGCACATATAATATACTGTTTCCGGGATCCCGCACATGGGCGGGAATATTCTAATGCTTATGACTTTGATGAGGATCCCCTGGAAGAGAACCAAGGTTGCTGGCTGCAGGAAACACCGGAATTTCGCAGGAGTAGGTGCGAGGGGAGACAAGCCGGTAGAACTGGAGCCAAGTCAGTGGGCATCTTCCTCTTGTTAGCTGGCCGCATGGCTGTTCGATCCTACTTTTCCTCTTTACTTGATCTGAGAAAGCAAGATTCAGGGTGCCCCCCCTAAATACAAGATTTAGGGGCGTTAAATGTAGGTAAAGGGCAGGGACCAATGTGTCCCTTCCCTGGGGTAGTACACCCCCTATCGTGCCACCCCCCAGTGGGAGCAAGGGCAGGAGCGTGTCCCTGTTTGGTTGGATCCCCCATCCTCAAGATGGTGGGGACTCAGTTGTGCTTCGCCTCATCTCCTCCACCTGGGGCATGGATTTGGCAGAGGTTTTTCCCGCTGGCTCTTTCGCCCAAAGTGGGGGGTAGAACCAGTGGGGACCAGTTGCTGAAAGCAGCAAATGGTCCTGGGAGGCTCACAAAGGCTTCCTTTGAAGCTTCCCCTTTCGTGAACCCTGCCCATCCTGGGGGAGGAGGCTTGGCAACTCGTCCCAAGATGTGCATTGTTTCAGGCCCCCGAGAGCAGCAGGCTCTCGACCCGAGGGGTACAGAAACATGTCTGTTGGTGGCAGCCTGAGCAGCCACTCAGTTGAGTCACTAGAAGTTGGTAGAGTTTCAAGGGCATCTCCAAGATGCCCTCTGTTGTGCATTTTACATTAAATCCCACACTTGCATCAGTGTGGGTTTAATGTGCTGAGAAGTTCGATACCAAACTTCCCAGTCTTCACTGTAGCCATCATGGTGCTGTGGAGTTTGTAACGACAAACTCCCAGCACCATATACTCTTAATTGCAGTACCGCACTTACAATGCCCAGGAATGGACTTGGGCACTGTAGGTACAAGGTTCATGCATCTGTACCCTCACCACTGGCATAGTGCACCCTGCTAAAGGGGTGACTGATGTATGCCAGGCCAGTGATTTTGTGGACATGGCACACAGGGATGTGTGCCATGTCGAGACTTCAGTTTGTTCTGCACCAGGACACACAGCCTGCAAAGGCAGTGTGTGTGTCAGGGTACAGGACCTCTAAGGGTTGCACAATAAGTGCTGCAGTCATTATAGGCCTTCCCTGGTCACAGTGCTCTGTGTCTGGTACCATTTACCAGGGGCTGACATGTGGCCAGAGATGCCAATTGGGTTAGTTTTGGGTCAGTGTCGTGCTCTAACCCCCTACGACGCGCAATCCCTCACTGCTAGACAGTATGGTTTCCATCGCGTTCACCTTCTACGCGCATCCAAAACTTCATCAAGACGTCCGATTCCAGTCATAAACGCTAAACGTTGGGCCTATCTACGCCATCAGGTCCTGCAGTCAATGGAAAGATCTCCATTTAAAAGATGCCCCCTGTGTGGTGCTAAATTCCCCACACACTTGATCTTCACGAGGTCTGTAACCTTTGCCTATCTCCAGAACACGAGGACAAAGACTGCAAGGCCTGTGCTTCCTTCAGGTCAAAGAAAACCATACATAATGGCTCGATTAAGTACCTCGGCGCCGGATGACATCTTCGATGCAGACCAGATTCTCCACAAGAACCGGAGGATGAGGACAGCGTCTCTGAGGCCAACGACTCAGATGCCAAGGATCAGACTGTTACTCCAGGTCAACGGATCGTGAGTACCCAGATCCAGACCCCTGCCCCATCTAAAACGAAATATATGGCTTCAGTGACACCTTCCCCTTCGGGCTCAGGTCGACACCGCAATACTTCAGATGCTCCGCCCTCTAAACCAGAGACAGTGCCACACCCTGTTCTATCAACACCGAAAACTGCTTCCACACAGAGCGCTTCGGCACCGAAACACACCGTGGACAAGCCCTCGAAATCGAAGAAAGTCCATAAATCATAAGAGCCAGGAAAAGATTTCGGACTCAAACTCCACCAAAGCATAAGGAGACCAAACCCCTCCTAAAGCGACTGGGTCTAAACCAAAGGACTGAACCAAGTCATCAGTGCCAAAAAAAGACAATAGCTCAAAACAACAGTTACAACCAGATCCTTCGGATCCGAAACAAAAGAACAAGTTACTTACCTTCGGTAACGATGTATCTGTAAGAAACATTAGTTAGTTAGATTCCTCACCTTAGAATATCCCCAGGCGTCAGACTGGATCCGGAAGATTTTTCGTCAGCAATACCCCTTGCGCGTCGCTAGGCGTCGTCTGCGGCTCCGCGTCAGTCGTCGGCATCGTGTGCCGGAATGACGTCGGAGTACTTAAATGCCGCCCTCGCGCGCTGACGTCAGTTCTTGTACATAGCTTTCAGCGCCAGGAACGCAGAGCCATGCAAAAGACCGACACTGGTGCCAAAAATAAAATCTAGGGGCCTGAAAAGGATAACCTTAACCCTAGATGTCAGTTCGCAGAACGGGGAGGATTGGTGGGTCGGTGAGGAATCTAACTAATGTTTCTTACAGATACATCGTTACCGAAGGTAAGTAACTTGTTCATCCGAAAGAAACACGTTAGTTAGATTACTCATCTTAGAATGGATACCCAAGCAATACCATCCCCGGTGGTGGGTCTGCGAACCAAGATCACACCAGAAAGTCCTGGAGGACAGAACGGCCAAAGAAGCCATCCCTCCGGACTTGGCTGTCAAGACAATAATGCCTGGCAAACGTGTGTAGCGAAGCCCACGTTGCCGCCTGACAGATGTCCTGCAAAGGGACACCCCGTCCCAAAGCAGTAGTAGCCGCCGTGGCCCGAGTTGAATGGGAGCGCAGCCCAACAGGAGGGTCCTTTTTTGCCAAGGAATAACAAATTTTGATGCACAAAACGACCCACCGAGAGATGGTCCGTTTGTGCACAGCTTTCCCCTTCTTAGCACCCACGTATCCAACGAAAAGTTGGTCGTCCACCCGGAACTGCTTCGTGCGGTCCAGATAAAAGGAGAGCGCACGTTTTGGGTCCAGATGGTGGAGCCTCTCTTCCTCTTTGGAAGGATGCGGAGGCGGAAAGAAGGTGGGCAAGGTAACAGACTGCCCAAGATGAAAGGGGGTCACCACTTTCGGAAGAAAGGAGGGACGAGGCCGGAGGACAACCTTGTCCGGATGAACAGAGAGAAAAGGAGGCTTTGATGATAAAGCCTGGAGCTCACTCACCCGTCTAGCCGAGGTGATGGCTACCAGAAAAGCAGTCTTAAGCGTCGGCAGACGAAGAGGACAATTATGAAGAGGCTCAAAGGGAGCGCACATTAGAAATGTGAGAACAAGATTCAAGTCCCACTGAGGCATTACAAAAGGGACAGGAGGGAACGTGTGAGTAATGCCTTTTAGAAAGCGTGTAACGACAGGGGACTTGAAAAGAGAAGGCTGATCAGGAAGCCGCAAGAAGGCAGAGATGGCAGCAAGATAACCTTTCAAGGTGCCCAGTGCAGAGCCCTGCCGGGCCAAAGAAAGAAGAAAGAGGAGAACCTCAGAAAGAGGGGCGGAAAGGGGATCCACAGCCTTTGCTGTGCACCATGCCACAAATTTGTTCCACCGGCAGGCGCATACCGTCTTTGTGGAGGGACGCCTGGCTGCCAGAATGATATCACAGACTTCAGGAGGCAAGTCAAATGGCATCAACTGCCGCCGCTCAATCTCCACGCATGGAGGTGGAGGCTGGACAGGTTCGGGTGGAGGACCGTCCCCTGCTGCTGCGACAGAAGATCCTCCCGAAGGGGCAGACGTATCGGAGGATCGGTCAACATACTGAGTAGCTCGGGATACCAGTACCTTCGTGCCCAATCCGGAGCCACCAAGATGACTTGAGCCCGGTCGTGCCTGATCTTCTTCAGCACTCTGGGCAGAAGTGGAATAGGCGGAAAGGCGTACAACAGACCGCAACTCCACTCGCGACGAAAAGCGTCTCCGAGCGAGTGCTGCCTTGGAAATTCCAACACGCAGAACTGCTGACATTGCGCGTTCTCTTCGGTGGCGAATAGATCTAACCAAGGCTCTCCCCACTGCTGAAAGAGACCTTGCGCCACTTCGGAGTTCAGACGCCATTCGTGATCCATCATGCACCGGCGGCTGAGTTCGTCTGCTCTGGCGTTGAGAGCCCGCCAGATGTTGAACCACTAGGGTGACGCCATGGTGTTCCAGCCACGTCCAGAGGCGCAGAGCCTCCTGACAAAGGGTCCACGACCCCACCCCGCCCTGTTTGTTGCAATACCACATGGCGGTGGTGTTGTCCGTGAACACCTGCACGACACTTCCCCTGACAGAGGGAAGGAAGGCTTTCAGTGCAAGTCGGATCGCTCTCAACTCCAACAGGTTGATGTGGAGGCGAGACTCCGCCGGAGACCAGAGGCCTCTGATCTCCGCCTCTCCCATATGGCCACCCCATCCCAGGAGGGACGCATCCGTCACTACGACATGCTCCGGTTGGGGAAGGGAGAGGCTCTTGCCCGTGACCCAATCGCGGTCCGTGAGCCACCACTGCAACTGCTGTGCAGTGCCCTCCGAGATCAAGACAAGGTCGGACAGGTTGCCATGATGCTGGGCCCACTGAAACTTCAGGTCCCACTGCAGAGCCCGCATGCGCCGCCTGGCGTGATGCACTAGTAGGATGCAGGAGGCCATCAGCCCCAGAAGCCGCAACACTAGCCTGACCGAAACCCAGGATAGAGGCCGAAAGATGGGAATCAGGGCCTGAATATCCCGGACCCGCTGTTCCGGCGGATAGACCCGGAACTGCGCCGAATCGAGAACCGCTCCGATGAAGAGGAGCTTCTGAGAGGGACTCAGGTGTGACTTCGGCACGTTGATGATAAACCCCAGCAAATGCAGGAGATCCGCCGTAGTCTGGAGGTGGGAGACGACTGCCTGGTGCGAGCCCGCCTTCAACAACCAGTCGTCGAGATAGGGGAAGACTGGAACCCCTGATCTGCGCAGATGAGCTGCGACCACCGCCATCACTTTCGTGAACACCCGAGGGGCACTGGTAAGGCCGAAGGGGAGCACGGTAAACTGAAAGTGCTCTTGACCCACCGTGAACCGCAGGTAACGCCGGTGGGCCGGCAGGACGGGGATGTGGAAATATACGTCCTGCAAGTCCAACGCTACCATCCAGTCTCCAGGGTCTAGGGCAGCTAGAACCTGAGCCAAAGTTAACATCTTGAACCTCTCCTTCCGGAGGAAGGCATTGACGTTCCGGAGGTCCAAGATAGGGCGTAGGCCCCCTTTGCCCTTCTTGGGAACCAGAAAGTAGTGGGAACAACCACCACGACCTACTTCTGGGCTCGGAACGCGCTCGACGGCCCCCTTGGCCAAGAGGGCCGAAACTTCCTCGTGGAGAAGATTCAAATGATCCCCCGAGATACGGTGGTGCTGCGGTGGCATGGCTGGAGGGGTTGTCTCGAAGGGGAGGGAGTAGCCCCTTCGGACGATTTGCAGCACCCACCTGTCCGATGTGATGGACCGCCAGTGGAGCAGGTGATGGCGAACTCTGCCGGCCACTGGCGTGGAATGGGCCTGAAAGCTCGGACTAGGAAGGCTTTGAGGCGGATGCTGCCGGGGTGGATGTGGGCTGACTGCGTCGTCCTCCAGAACCGCCTCGGCGGAAACCACGTCCGCGACCGCGCACAGGTTGGTTCTGCGGCTGGTGGCTAGGCGGACGTGAGGAGGCACCCCTTCCTTGGCCACGAAAGGGGCGAAAGGCGGAAGTTTGCGACCGCGGGGCCGAGAGGCCCAAGGACTTGGCCGTAGCCCGGGAGTCCTTAAAGCGATTCAGCGCACTGTCCGCTTTCTCACCAAAAAGGCGAGTGCCATCAAAGGGCATGACCATGAGAGTGCTCTGGACATCACCCGAAAAGGATGTGGACCGCAGCCAGGCATGACGTCTAAGCGCCACCGTGGTAGAAATCTCCCTACCCAGCGAGTCCGTAGTATCAAGCCCACATCTGATAGCATGTCGTGCTGCATCCCTCCCATCGGCCAGAGCCTGGGTAAGTCGTGTCTGGACCTCCTCCGGACACAGGGGCAGCACGTCCTCCACCGTATCCCACAGAGAGTGGGAATAACGGTCCAAAAGACAGGCGGTGTTCAAGGACCGCAGGCCCAAACTAAGGGATGAGAACAGCTTTTTGCCAAACTGTTCCAGTCTCTTGGAATCCCGGTCCGGCGGAGCGGTCGGGAAGGAAGATTGGGAGGTAGAAGCCTGGATAACCAGGCTCTCGGGGGTAGGGTGTTGTGACAGAAAACTGGGGTCGCCCGGAGCAGGGCGGTGGCGCCTGGCGACGTTCCTGTCCACAGGAGGGACTGTGGAGGGCTTGGACCAGGTGCCCTGCAGAACGTCAATGAGGGCCTCATTGAATTGCAGCAGAGGCTCAGTGGAGCTAGCTGCAGACTGAAGCACCTCAGTGAGGACGTTAGTTCTCACAGCCACGGCAGGTAGCTCGAGCCCAAGGGCTGCCGCCGCCTTGCGCAGCACCACAGAGAAAGCAGCACCCTCCTCCGAAGCCACAGTCGGAGGAGAGATGAATCCAGTGTCTGGAGAGGTATCCAGACCACTGGCCTCCCCCAGTTCATCTGCCCAGTCCTGTGACAGCTGAGCCTGAACGGCCATAGGATCCTCGGACCCCTCCCATTCGCCCCCGTCATCCGATTCCTGGTAAACAGGAGGAAGGATCGGAGCCGGACGATAGACATAATGTGTCTCCAGCGGCGCAGAACGCGGCGTCCATCGACGCCGTAACGGCGCCGGGCCCGAGCGGGGCTGAACTGGGGCACGACGCCAAGCGGAGCCGGCGTCGGAGGTGGAACCGGTGTCGACGCCGGCGGAGGAGGCGTGACGAGGTCGACCGGCGTCAGCGGGGACTCGGAGACGGGTCCCTCGGGCACTTGCGGCGTCGAGGCCGGAGCCGGGGCCGGAGCCGCCGGCATGCAAGGTTGCCAAGTCGGGTCCGCGGGGCCCGAAGGCGCGCCAGCGGGCGTCGACGGCGGAGCCAGGTTCCTTATGGCCGAGAGGAAGGCACTGACTTCCGCCGGCGTCGCGTCAGTCCCAGGGACCGGCGGGTATGGGGACTTGCGCGGCGCCTGCGGTTCCGCTGGAGCCGCGGGGGTGGAACCACCCTGACCCTCGGCCGAGTCGCGCGACCGGCGAGGGGAGTCCGAAGAGCGGTGTCGCCGTCGCCTCTTGGACTTCTTGGAGTGCTTCGACTTACCCGAAGACTTGGAGCCAGACGATCGATGATGACATCGGCTGCGGCTCCGCGACCGATCCTTGGACTTCCTCCTGGACCGGGATCGAGAGGGGCGCGGAGCCTAATGGCAAAGCTCGAGAAGCTTACGGGACCGCTCCCGTCTAGCCTTCGAGGTCAGGGTCTTGCAGTCCGAACAAGACTCCGCGTCGTGGTCGAGGCCCAAACAGTAAAGGCACCGGCGGTGATCCGTAACCGACATCAAGCGGTTGCAGTCAGCACAGGCTTTGAAACCAGGCATCCTACTGGCACCGGAGTCGAGACAAGATCAAAAAGGATCAAAAAACTTAGTCAAAAAAGACTAAAGGGGTAGCTCTCCCCCGGATCTGTGCTTACTGGCGCGGAAAAAAGAATTGACGTCAGCGCGCGAGGGCAGCATCTAAGTACTCCGACGACGTCATTCCGGCGCACGACGCCGACGACGGACGCGGAGCCGCAGACGACGCCTAGCGACGCGCAAGGGGTATTGCTGATGAAAAATCTTCCGGATCCAGTCTGACGCCTGGGGATATTCTAAGGTGAAGAATCTAACTAACGTGTTTCTTTCAGATAACTCTACACATTGACCCGGTTACGGGTCAGGTCACCACAATACCACCTAAAAAGAGGAAATTGGACCCCTCATGCACGAGATACCCTTAAAGAAGAGACATTGTAACTTAACCTTTCAGACCCTCCTCTCCCCCTCCAAATCTTCCAACTATACCACTTTCTCCAGCACACTCTCCACTGCTTCCTTCACCTACACCACAAGATGATGACGATGACTTTGGGGGTGGGGATGGAGACCCACAAGGGGATGACATCCACAGTATCCCACCACCTGACCCTTGGTAGGATTATACTAATGTCCCAGATATACCTGAGCCAGACTCGTATCCATCTAAACCATCCCCTCCAGACGACAACATAGGTTTTGCGCCACTCAAATAGAGCAGCCAAATATCATGGGGTAGAATTACACTAAGACCCCCTGGAGGAAGACTTTATTAGAAACTTACACAATCACAAAAGTCAACAAGTACTTTACCTATGTTAAAAGGTTTGATTAAACATGCCCCTGATGTGTATAAAGACCCTATCTGATAGACTACTAGCCGCAGATTCCTGAACGTAGAATAATCCCCAGGCGTGAGACGACCTGGAAAAACTTTCTTGCCCAGCATCTCTGGTCACATAAGCCCCAACCCGTCGCGCTGACGTCAGTTTTCTTCTTTTCCGTGTGCAACGCGGACACGGATCGCGTTCCTGGCCTGTTTTTGGGCCTTCTCTCTCCATGTATTTTCTTGGAAACAGTGTGCGAATGCTTTCGCGCTTTAAGACGTGCTAGTCTTGCGCACGCCAGATGTTGGCGACGGATCTTCACCCCATCTGCATGTGGTGTTTGAGAGAGCACCACGACTCCACGGATTGTGAGGCATGTCAACAGATGAAGCCGAAGTCCTGGCGAGAGCGCCGGATGAAGCTCCTTTCGGCACGCATGTCCAGGTCGGCGGCGGTGCTGCGTACGTCCCCTGTGGACAGATTCAAGAACCTCCGTCTCAGACATCGTCCCTCTCCCAGGCGTAGCTCACCGGTTGCTAAGTGTCGCAGTCGGTCTCCTAGGCCCGGTCCCCAGCCTGTTGGGGGCGTGGGTTCTCCGCGGGTGGTGTGGCCCCCGCGTCGCCATCCTATCCGGCGTTCCCCGGCACAGGGGCGACCAGAGCCCAGATGGAGGCCTATGCGGCGGCCTTGCAGGCCTCTTTGGCTCTTCCTTCTCCTCCGCCTCTTCCTGGCACGTCTGCGGATCCCTTGCTGCGTGCGGTGTCTCCTGCGGAGTCGCCGGCGGCTCCAGCCACGGCAGGTTCGGATCCAGGGACGGAGGATGCTTGGCCGTCGGGGTGTGGCCCTTCCGGGGTTCCCTCCTTCGGGCCTGGACACCACTGCCTTGCCGCAAACGCCCGTGGAGGGGTCCCTGTGGTGTCGCGGGAGGTTGCCGGGCCTTGGGGCGTGTCCTCGAGCCCCACTCGGTCCTCTGGGCAGGCGACGGCCTTGTCAGAGGAGACGCCGCTCGGGCACCGGCGGCTGCTGTTCCTGGCGGTGCCGCAGGGGCCGGCATGAGGTCGGGGCGTGTCCCCAGGCCTCCCTTGACCCTCCACGCAGGTGGCTGCTTTGGTCGAATCAACGCCTTTTCGGTGCCGTTCCTTAGCCACCCCGACTCAGACCCCACTCCCGTCTTCTGTGCCACGCGTTGTGGCGGAGGTCGTTCTGGAGTCCCCTTCGGCGCCAGTCGACGTTGACCTGACGCCGGTCACTGACTCTACGATGTCGGCCCATTGAGTCGTCTTCGGACACCCCCTCTTCTCCAGAGGTTCGGCGGTTGTTGGTTTCATCTTCCCCGGAGACAGGCCGCCGCGTCATGGAGTTTTTACCGGCGTCTTCCAAGGACGGCTCGTCGCCGTGCCCGCAGTCTTCCCCGGAAGGGCCTCAGGTTCCCCATTCCTCGGCCCTCCCTCCTCCTTTCCGGTCTTAGCCTTTCCTTGCTCCGGTTGGCCTGGGGGACGGCCGCCTTAGCTTGCAGCCATCGCTCACCGAAAAACTGCTTTCCCCGCCACGGGGCCCTACGGAGGACGGTGCTACCTTCGCTCGGGCTGTTTCCACAGCGGCGGGGATCTTGCGCATGGGCGATCCAGCTGCCCATTTCCCCACGCATCATCTTTTGGAGGTCCTCCATCACGGTTATGGGGGTTGGGAGCGGCTTCTTCCCTTTGAGGCTTCGCTCCACACGTCTCTTTTGGGGGATTGGGGGCGGCCCGCCATGGGGGATCCGGTACCCCAGACCCTTCTGCACTGTCACCGTCCTGCGCCACATGACCCGGTCTGTCTTTCCCTTCACCCCTCTACCAGGGGTCCTCTTTTACACACTGCTTTTCCCTCCCTACCATCGGTGCTGTCTCCCCCGTCATGGGAGGCCCGCTGGCTAGATTCTTGGGGATGCAATATCTTCGCCTCCACCAACGCGGCTTTTCGGGCCTTTAACACTGTTTTGGCAAGGGCCACTTATTGCTTGTAGGACTTGGCGGAGTCCCTTATGTCTGCCGCTCCTCAGGAGGGTGCCTGCGTTGATCTCCGGCACCATGTGTTGGATGGCCGGGAGCAGGCGGGCTTTATTCTTTGCTCGGCTCTGGACGTTTAGGACATGCTTGGTCGTACCATGGCTTCTTCGGTGGCCCTTCGTCGACATGCTTGGAGAACGTGAGGAACGGTTGGTGGACCTTCCTTTTGATGGCACTCTTGTTCCATGCCCCTGCGGACTCTGCCATTCAGAGGTTTCTTGCGGGGCTTCCTCCTCCTCAGTGACCTGCGTGTCTGTCTGTGTCTTGGGAGGTGTTCTTTCGTTGTTTTCCTGGGGCCTTGTAGCGCGTCGCCCCGGTTGTGTGTTTTGTGTGGTTCATATGCCTTCCGGTCCTTTTGTTAAGACTTTGGTGCTGTTGGCTGCTGGTCCGACCCTGTTTTGACTTGTGGTTTGGCTGTTGTGAGCCGTGTAGGCCCTGAGATTAGTCCTTCTGTATATTCTATATTGGCTGATTGACAAGCCGTCAGCGGTTTTCTCCGCGGGTCTTTGTTTGTCCTCTGCTGCGGAAACATTTTCCTAAGAGGGTTCCAATGTTCAGGGACGTAACATGCCCTAGGTGGGTGTGAGAAAATAAAATCTTTCTTGCATGATATGCCCCCACTTTTTGCTGAATTGCTGATGTACTTTGACTGAGTGTGCCCTGGGCTCCTGCCAATCAGGTGCCCAGGGCCTGTGTTCCGTCCCTAAAACTGAATGACAGCCTAAAGCCAATTGGCATCTCTGGCCACATGTCAGCCCCTGGTAAATGGTACCCTAGGTACCCAGGGCCTTGTGACCAGAGAAGGCCTCTAAGGGCTGCAGCACTTATTGAGCCACCCTTGGAGGCCCTGTATCCTGACACACACTGCCTTTGCAGGCTGAGTGGCTGGGTGCAGAACAAAACAGTCGACATGGCACACAACCCTGTGTATCATGCCCACAACACACACTGCCCTGGCATACCTCAGTCACCCTATGCCAGTGGTGTGGGTACAGGTGCATGAGCCCTGTGCCCCTACAGTACCCAGGTCCATTCCTGGGCACTGTAAGTGCAGTGCTGCCATTAAGAGTATATGGTGCTGGGAGATCGTCAACACGAACTCCACAGCACCATGATGGCAACAATGAAGACTGAGAAGTTTGGTATCAAACTTCTCAGCACATTAAACCCGCACTGATGCCAGTGTGGGATTTAAAGTACAATGCACGACAGGGCAACTTAAAGGTGCCCCCTGAACCTAACCTACAATCCAATTCTTGTCTGAGGGGCTACCTAGGCTGTCACACAGCAGACATGTTGCTGGACACCTGGGTAGAGAGCCATCCGCTCTCCTGGGCATGCAACAATGCACATCCTGGGCGAGGTGCTAGGTCTCCTCCCCCAGGATGGGCAGGGTAAGCTTCAAAGGCATGCCGCCTTTGTGAGCTTCTCCAGGCCACTTGCTGTACTCAGCACCTGGCCACCACCGGTTCTAAACCCCCACTCTGGCGAGACGACTGGTGGGAAACTCCAAGGAAGGAAAGGGGGTGTGCCAGCATCTGCCAACCCCACCCCTCAGGTGGGGGAGGCGAGGTGAAGCACATCTCCGGGCTCTGGCCATATTGAAGATGGGGAGCCCGACCCAATCAGGACTAGGCCACTGCCCTCCCCCCCACAGAGGAGCATGGCAGGATAGGGGGCGTGTCCACCCCAGGGCAGGGACCCAGTGGTCCCTGCCCTTTACCTACCTGTAACGCCCCTAAATTTTGTATTTATGGGCACCCTGAACCGTCCTTCGGTAGATCCAGATTCCGAAACAGCAAAGAAGATCAAGAGACAAGAAGACCTGCCTTGCAGCTGCTCACAAGAGGAAGACACCAACTGCTTTGGGCCCAGCCCTACCAGCCTGTCGACCCTTGAACCCTCTCCTGCTAAACTCCAGCATCTCCCGTGGCCAGCAACCTCACAAACCCCGGAGGACCTGGCTACCTTGTGACTAACCAACTGGGACTCCCATGAGCAATGGTACTGCTCAAATCAAGTAACTGACCCCTGGCATCAGCAAGGAACCGCGAACCCTGCACCCGCCAAGTCTGGCCTGTGCTGGAGTGAACAAAGACCCCAAGGACGTCCCCCTGCAACTGTACCCCCGAATCCAGCACCCAAGGACCCACCTCTACGCTCCTGACGACGCCTGCAGCCTCAGAACCAGGTACCCCTCCAACCGCGACCAGCCGAGGGTAAGATTTCCCGACACCAAAAGGGACCCCTGCACCCCCCCTGTGCCAAACTCCTGGGTGCCTACCTATCCTCCAACTACCCAACTTACCTCTCGAAGTGGTGGTAACACCTGAAAAATCTTCGTCCCCAAGCTTGCAGCCTTTGATCGTTTGAGCTTCTCCATTGCAATCCATTGAGTGCCCGACAGCTCAAAAGCACCCTGCACCCAGCCGCCCGAGTGCCCCTGGCAGTGCAATCTCTACTCTACTTCCCCCATTTGCCCAGAGCAAGTGACCAGGAACCCAGCTCCCTCAGCCGCATGTAATAAACTAACAATGGTTCTGTCGGGTGAAAAAATTCCTTAGACAATTGCACAAGTCATTGGTTATTCATAGAAAGCGATCAGTCATAAGCAACACACATACAAAAGACATGTAGGGTATTATGAGGTTTTCTTTATATAAATTGCGTTTTATATATACACACACACACACACAAAAACATTTGAAAGGCCATCAAAGCACACAGTGAAATACAGTTGGTGACAAGTGGTGCTCAGTGATATAGTGCTTAATATGTACATAGTGATTAAAAAAGGGTGTTAGAGGATTCGGGAGGCCAGAAGGCGAATGTTTATAGTAGTTCTGCGAACTGAGTCAATTAGTTTTTCGCAGACTCCTGCAACTTTTCCAGGGGATAGTGTTGACGTTTCAACCCAGGGTCTGCACTACTATATGGACAGTGCGGGTCTTCATCAGGACAGGGACAAGGGAGTGACAGCCTGTGAGAAAGTGCCATCTTTCTTGCATGGTATGTCCCTACTTTTTGTTGAATTTCTGAATGTACTTTGAGTGTGCCCTGGACTCCTGACAATCAGGTGCCCAGGGCCTATGTTCCTTCCATAACAACCCAAATTGGCAAACCCTGGCCACATGTCAGCCCCTGGTAAATGGTACCCTAGGTACCCAGGGCCTTGTGACCAGGGAAGGTCTCTAAGGGCTGCAGCACTCATTGTGCCACCCTTAGAGGCCCTGTACACTAACACACACACACACACACACACACTGCCCTTGCAGGCTGAGTGTCTGGGTACAGGACAAAACAAAGTCGACATGGCACACATCTGTGTGCCATGCCCACCACCTACACTGCCCTGGCATCCATCAGCCACCCCTCTAGCTGGGTGTCCTTTGCCAGTGGTGTGGGCGCAGGAGCCCTGTGCCCCTACAGCACCTAGGTCCTGGGCACTAAGTGCGGTGCTGCCATTTAAGAGTACATGGTGCTGACAACTCGTCAAATACGAACTCCCCAGCACCATAATGGCAACACTGAAGACTGGGAAGTTTGGTATCAAACTTCTCAGCACATTAAACCCGCACTGATGCCAGTGTGGGATTTAATGTACAAAGTACCCCAGAGGGTATCTTAGAGATGCCCCCTGAAACCTAAAACTACAATCCACGTCTGGTCTGAGAGGCTTCGACACAGCAGACATGTTGCTGGACCCCTGGGTAGGAGAGCCCCTGCTTTCCTGGGCCTGCAACAATGCACATCCTGGGCGAGGTGCTAAATCTCCTCCCCTAGGATGGGCAGGGGGAAGCTTCAAAGGCATGCTGCATCTGTGAGCTTCCCCAGGCCACTGCAACCCCCCACTATGGCGGGAAGCTTGGCCAGAAACCCCAAATAAGGACAGGGGATGTGCCAGCCTGCCAACCCCACCCCTCAGGTGGGGGAGGCGAGGTGAAGCACATCTCCGGGCTCTCGCCAGCCCTGCCCAATCAGGACTATGCTACTGCCCCCCTCCCACAGGAGAGAGGCAGGATAGGGGGTGTACCCACCCCAGGACAGGGACCCATTGGTCTGTGCCCTTCACCTACCGGTAACGCCCCTAAATCTAGTATTTAGGGGCACCCTGAAACTTCCTTCCCCAGATACCAGATTCCGAAATACAGAGAAGAGCAAGAAGAAAGACGACCTGCCCTGCAGCTGCTAAGAAGAGGAAGACACCAACTGCTTTGGCCCCAGCCCTACCGGCCTGTCGACCCTCGAACCTGCTCCAACCCGGCATCTCTTGTGGCCAGCAACCTCACAAACCCTGGAGGACCTGGCTACCTTTTGGCTCCAAGCCCCTGGGACTCCCATGAGTGGAGGCTCTACTCAAAATCTACTCGCCTCAGCCCGGAACCGCGAACCCCTCACACTCTGCACCCGCCAAGCCTGGCCTGTGCCGGAGTGAACAAACACCACGAGGCCGAACCCACGGCGACTGTGACCCAGAGTCCGGCACCCAAGGACTTCCCTCGACGCTCCTGAAGACTCCTGCAGCCTCAGAACCAGGTGCGCCCCCCCCCCCCCACCGCAATCAACAGAGGGTAAGATTTCCCGACACCAAAAGGCACCCATGCACCCGGCGCCCCGCGGCCCCCTGTGCCCAATCCCGGGGTACCTACCTATCCTCCAACTACCCAACTTACCTCTCAAAGTGGTGGTGGCACCTGAAGAATCTTCGTCCCCGAGCTTGCAGTCTTTTTCTAAACCGGAGCTTTCCCATTGAAATCCATTGAGAGCCCGAAGGCTCAAAAGCACCCTGCACCCAGCCGCCCAAGTGGCCCCGGCAGTGTAACCTCTACACCTATCTACTTCCCCCATTTGCCCTGAGCAAATGACCAGGAGCCCAGCTCCCACAGCCGCGTGTCCTGCTAGTCAGCAGCCAACAAGGCCCCCCACCTCTCATAGGATAACATTGGGCCTAACTCTCTCTGCACCCGGCTGCCCCTGTGCCGCTGAGGATGAAACAACTGTACCTATCTGACACTGGGAGACCCCAGAGTCTATGCCCAGACCCTTAACTCTGCCAGTCCAGTACTTACCTTAAAGCCGATAACTCAATTTTCTCCATAGGGTAACATTGACTGGTTTTTCCTGAAATTTCTTCTAAGTGTGGACTTTTCAAAACTTAAAATATTCGCCAAAACTCAGCCGAGTAACAAAAACGAAAATACTCACCTGCTCTTAGGTGAGCTCCCAGTGCTGGATCATGGTGCCCAGCACTGACTCTGAAAAATACTTACAACTGTACTTACCAGTAACCCAATTTTCTTCCATAGGAAATCATTGACTGTTTTTCTGTGAAATTTCTTCTAAGTGTCAATTTCTGAAAACTTTAAATTTTCTTTAAAAATCGTAACATTTCTGAAAACGTAATTACTTACCTGTTTTGGATAAAGGTCCCAGTACTGAGTCTAGGCACCCAGTACTGGATTACAAAAGTAACGAGAACATACTATACCTGCAACTTGAATTTTCTTCCATAGCGATTAAAAATCCTAGTAGTAACCAAGTCGACTTTTATCACTTGTTTCTAAGTACTGTCCCAGGACTGAATCTAGGATCCAGTCCTGGAACCCCAAAAGTAATCCTGAAAGTAATCTATTGCAAATAACTTGAAACTTCCATTTAACTCAATGGATTGTGGTGTTTAAAAC
Source organism: Triturus cristatus (assembly GCF_964204655.1). Lineage (NCBI taxonomy): Eukaryota > Metazoa > Chordata > Amphibia > Caudata > Salamandridae > Triturus > Triturus cristatus. The sequence goes on from NC_140590.1 coordinate 792,623,622, forward strand.
TGTGTTGCCTATTGCAACAACTTGTAACTTTCTACAAAAGCCAATTGCCTATTGCAAAAGTATTTCTATAAAGCATCTCATTCTGAGAAAGTACATTTTAATTCTTATTGTTGGTTCTAAAATAAAACGGACATTTTTTATATAAACCATTGGCCTAGAGTTCAGTTATTGAGTGTGTGAAATCATTTTGCTGACTGAGTGTGTACAGCAAATGCTTTACACTGTCCTCTGATACTGCCTTACTGCTCGACCAAGCTACCACTTTAGAGTAAGGTTGTATCTAACTTTAGCCTCTGCCAAACCTCTGGGGACTGTGGACTCTGTACACTCTGTACATATTTGGAAACAGTATATACAGAGCCACTTTCTCACACCTTGCAGTTTCGTTATCTTTTTAGAGCTGTATCAGCGTCTCGTCCACGTGCGTGCCGAACAGCTTTTCCCCATTGAAGGGTAAGTTCAGGATGTTGTTCTGTAGTTCCAGCTTGAACCCAGATATCCTCAGCCAGGCAGGTCTTCTCGCAGTTACTCCGATCATCATCAGCCTGCTTGCTGTGTCTGCTGCGTTCAAGGCTGACTTCAGGCAAGTGTTGGCCATATTCTTGCCCTCCTCCACCAGGTTCGCCGCTCTATGCTGGTGTTCGGTCGGGAGCAGTTTGAGCAACTGTCCCAAATCTTCCCAATGCTGGTAGGCATGCCTGTTTATAAGGGCATTCGAGTTGGCAATGCGCCAATGGATTGCCGCATTCCTCTCAATTTTCCTCCCTGTGAGGTCTATTCTTTTGCTCTCCTTATCTGGAGGCGGTCAGGAGTTTGTGGGAACGTTGGCCCTCTTCCTGGCTGTTGCAGTTATGATTGAATCAGCCGGCACCAATCCCTGGATATATGGTGGATCTTTAGAAGAGTGTTTGTATTTTTTCTCCGTTCCGGGGGGTGACAGATCTGCAGGTAGATGGCTCCATGAAAGCCTTCCTGCCTTGATCTAGTACGTCTGGGAGCATAGGAAGGAATTGGCTCCTAGTTTGCGTCGGCAGCAGTGTCTCCAGGAGAAAGCAGGCCTTGAGCTTTTCTTCCTCCATTTCCACCCTATAGGTTGCTACTGCGTTCCTGACGACCATGTTGTATATACCAATGTCGGCGGCGGCCTCGAGGGATACATCTCCACGGCCTCTTCTGGGTTTTCGGCATCGAGATCCTGCCAATCAACATCCTGAGTCTCCAAGGGTGTCGAGCCGAAGTGCGTCTGCTGGTCGTCGTCGCCCTCAGTGTAATACAGGTCCTCTTCGTCCTGTTGCTCAGACGGATCGGGAGTTTTCGGCGGATCGGTGGCGTCGAACTCCTCCTGGGCTTCTGCCTCGACAACCGTCGAGGGCTTCGAAGGGATAGTGTATCTACTCATCCGTTCGTCAAAATCCTTCTTCCTTTGGAGGATACTGGTCATTTCGGCCTCGAGCCTTCTTTTCTTTCCTCTCCATCTCTGCCGCTTGTTCGGCATCGAGAGTTTCGGAGGTTCTCTTCGAGGTCGTAGATGCTGACATCAAAGTTGCCGTCTGCTCTTTCCCCTCCTGCGTCGAGTGTGGCTTTTCGGCACCGTGCTTAGACGACCTGGGTGTCTGAGATTTCGCCGACTGGGAGTCCTTCTTGAAGGATCCGCTGGGCTGTTTGTCCGTGGATGCAGCTGTGGTTGTCGATTGCTTCAATGCCAGTGCTCCTTTCGAGGACTTTGGCTCTGATTTGAGAGTGTCAGGGTTTTAGGGATCGACATCTCTTACCTCCTTCCTCGGTCTGTTATCGGTCTCTCCGAAAGTGCAGTCCTCTGGTCACTCGGCGATGTTGTCCTCTTCCCCGCTGGAGAGGCCCAGGTCCTGCAGCGACGGACGTTGTCCTTGCCCCTGCATGCTGTAGTATGCTCTCCTCTGTCTGTCCCTCACTCTGAGGGCCTGGGGGCGAATGCCGAGCAGGCGTTGCAGTCATTACTTTGATGGTCCATCGGTAGTCAGAGGTTACAGGCTGGATGCTGGTCCTTCTGCGCGAACTTGTGGTGGCAGTTCTGGCAAAATTTGAATGGTGTCTTGTCCATTCCCGCGCTCAGGGAGCCCCCTGTATGCGCACTCTGTCGGACGTCGACGTTTTCTCTACTTCTCCCCTACTTCGCCGACCCGGTTGAATGTTTTTTCTTGTGATGAAGAAACTCCAATTTTCTCGGATCTCTCTGCTTTTTCTTTTCTCCTCTTCCAACTCTGGAGCTCTTCACGACGATCCACACCCAACGGCGGAAAAAAGAATCTGAAGATGGCGCCCAAGGGTGGGAGCTTCCGGAGGAAGCGCGCCGACGTCACAGGAGGACACTAAATGGTGGGGCGTCGACACCCACCTGGGCTACACGGAAAAAAACAAAAAAAAAAACAGACTACGATTCCGGACCCAACCACTAGACCGCGGAACAATGCACAGCATAGTGAATCCAGAAAGATTCACGCTGCGAAACCACCATTTATTTTTTGTACAAACCATTGGCCTAGAGTTCAGTTCTTGGGTGTGAGAGAACATTTGCTGACTGAGTGTGTACAACAAATGCTTTACACTGTCCTCTGATGGCTCCAAATAAGGATTTCTCGGGCCGAAGTATAGAAAAAAAGCAACTACTAGCCTTCAGGAATACAGGAGAGGGGTGGTCAGGGGTGTCTGGGAGAGAGCAGACTCATCCCTCCCTGCCTGAAGGTGATGGAGCTGCTCAACAAGCTAGTGTTAGTTTCTCTGCATCACAGTGCACAGCTATAAAAGTATGGTTCTTTCAAAATTTAACAAGAGTGCCAAACACCTGATTGACATTGTTAGGTGGAGGAGTGTGGCTCAATGGTTAGAATGGCAGACCCTGAGGCAGAGTTCTGGCCAGGGACCAGGGTTCGATTCCCGCCTCGGCGGGGATCGGGCTCAATTTCCTCGGACCTGTCTATTCTCGACTCGGTGCCTATTCTAATCACGGGCCCCACGCTGCAACTCTGGGCAATAGCTTGCTTAGCCTCCACACCGGCCCCAACAGCCCTAAGGATGCCTGGCTTCACCCTGGGGGTGCCCAGGAGTGGACACTTCACAGGGAAAGCCAGGAGGGGTTCCACAGCGGTATGAGTATCAGGAAACCGCAAAAGGCGACACCGCATGGTGGCCGTCTGGTGACAGTGCGCTCTATAAGTACATTTACATTTATTTACATTTAGGTTTGTGATTTCAATCCTCGCACCACCCTGCAGTCAAACATTCAAGACATCACTTTTGCACCACTTTTGGGAAAGCCTATCAAGTATTTATAGCTGTGTCTAAGCTATTCCAAAACTCTAAAACAGTCAAACACTGAAAAATTATAAATATTAGCAGCTCACCTTTATCTGGGAATATTCCGGCTCAAACTGCTCTGTCCAAAGATCTTGTTCATAGTAAAAAAGTCCATCATTAATAGCCTTTGCAAATTCCGAGCTCATTTTGGCGCGGGAAGTATGATTGCCTGTTCTATCACCACCAGGATGTTTGCGCATATATGGAGGAGTCTGTGTAACAATCAGGATTTTATTCACATCGCGATCATCAATTTCATAGTCTGAGTCCTCATCTGACCAGTCTGTGAAGGTGTTCCTACGACCATCTATTTGTGCCATTTCCTCATCAAACATGAAGTCCAATTCCTCTGGCTCTTCTTGGTCCTTCACAGTTTTTTGCAGCTGGGGTGGAGACTTCACCTCCTCTGGGTTCTACAAGAAAAGAAAGCAATATACTTGTCAGCAGATGAAAGTGACCCAAACCATTAAATCAATGAAAACAAGCTTAAGAACAAGTCCCATTAAATACAAGCACAGTGCATACCGCAAACTGGCACTTTAGGATAAATGTTTTGTGGATTTGGGATTAAACGGAGTCCACACAGTTCTGTGCGTTGCACAGTTAATCAGTGGCAGAACTAGACACTGCTTCTCAAGTCTGTTAATACAAAACTTAGTGCAATCAAGTAGCTTGTAAGTGTTGCTGCACCCCATCCTTATTCACACTTGCAGGTATTCCCACTGGCCAATCCATTGCACACAGAAGGGTGCTGTCCAATTAATTTCATGCAGATGGGTGGACAGCAGAGTGCTGGAAACATGAGCCCACATTAGGGCTAGAAGTCAAAAGAGGTGCAGGTTTCCACTAATTCTGCACTGCAGTCAGCATACTACTAACTACTGCAAAGAATCCAGAGCCAACCAGCTCGATGACTTTAGCAAAGTACCCAAATTATGCATCACTGTATCTAAGCTTGCAGAACACAGGTGAGGCTCGGGTAGACTTTCGATGAGGACATGACAGATGCACATCTTGGATGGGGGCTTCGTACAAGAATCTGTGATTACTTACTGGGTGGCGATTTCAATCAAGCCATACCTTGCTGAGTGTAGCACAAGGCTTTTCGCAGAGGTCCTAGTTCAGACTCGGTTACTGGGCAGTAATCTGTAGGAGCGCCGTCATTCACCAGAGTTGACTCAAGCACCAATATTTTTACTTTCCAATTAGATAAAGTTCTCAGGCACTGGTTCTTCCAAAGATTTACAGACCAACTATTCTCTTTCATAGTGGATAGTAATTACATAGCATTAAAAGTAAACAATCCTTAATATTGCTTGGGTATTTTCAAGAAAATGGATCGGGGTAGTCAGAGAGAACCCTATTAAAATGCATTACAGGCTTTACTTGGGGCATATGCACATTATCAGCTATGCTACAAAAGCAAGGAGGAGAGGGGAAAACGTCATTGCAGGAAGCTGGCTTTGTATATACTATACCAAAGTAATGTACAGTGTGCACAGAGTCCAGTGGATTGCCAAAGGTTTAAAGAGGTAAAAGTAGATAATACCTTACTCCCTATTTGTGGCAGTGTGGGTGAGCAGTAAGGCGGTATTAGAGGGTAGTGTTAGGCATTTATTGTACACACTCAGGCAAGAAATGTCACACTCAAAAACTGAACCCAGGCCAATTACTTGCAAAAAAAAAGTTTGTTGCATTTTATTTATAGAACCTAGCAGGACTTGGTACAGTTTAATATAATGGTACTTTTTCAAGACAGCCATTCACAGCCCGAGTATCTGCCACCAGAGCCGCTGACTGGTTGCTGCGGCCTTCATCTCAGAGCGAACCACAAGAGGAGGTTGGGCGCAATCTGGACACATCGCCGGGCACAGAGACTGCCCCCATAGTGAGTTGATGCCGACTTATGCCAGCGCAGTACAGAGGGCGCTTTAGACCCCCAGCAAGACCCCCGAGGTGACGTAGGCGGGGCCCACAGAGGGAAAGCGTGCCGTGGCCCGGGATCAGCGGCCCTGCAGAATAAGATAAGAACCTATGTAAGAGCTCTCCTGACATTATTAGCATTCCAGAGGACTGGGGCTCCAGCGGTCCACCAGAGGAGCTCCCGTGGGAAGGAACAGCCGCACACGCAAGCCTACGACACAGCTGGGAAACCCGGTAGGCCCAAGGCCAGAGGCCATGTAACCGGAGCAAACAGGAATGCATTGGCCTGGGGACAGGCAAAGGACCCGGGTAGACAGTGAGCCGGTGCTGCATTGTGGGGACTCATGCAGCCACCAACCCCAGCGCAGGTATAGCGGGAGGAAGATGACTGAGAAGCTGAGGCTGGAAGGCATGCAAGGCACCTGACCGGGCCTTTGGGAAGGGAAGGTGCTGCCCAGATATAGTACGGGAATCAGTGGTCTAGCCCCGCATTACCGGTGACTCAGCCCGGCACTACAGGGGTCCTGCTTGAGGAACGAGGAAACAAGGGGACATTTTAGTCACCCCCTTCAGCATGGTGTAGCTGGTTTACTGGTGTCCTCCCTAATGCATTAGCAACTGAGAGCATGGCCACCTCCCGCCTCAAAGCAGTCAGGCCGCCAAGCCTTAAGGAACCTCCTCAGAAGTGAGAGACAGAGCTGCACGAACTGGACTCTGGGCGTCCATCCCCTTTACGCTCAGATGGCGTCTGCCAGAACCAAAAAGGAGCTTTCTTTAAAAGAAATGTTCCAGACCACAAGGCCAGTCTGAAGAGCATTCCGCAGTGCAATCCACACAACCCCTACAGGAGGAAGGTGGCCCAGAGGAGCTGGTCACCTGGGCGTTCTTGGAATCCCTCTTCACTACTCTCAAGAGATAACTTCCAAGAGGTCAAAAATGATGGTGGGCAGCGGGGCCCGGGATGATTGGCCACAACACTTCCCCCAAACTGGATTCTTGGACTATAGACTGAGTTTATTTGTGTTCATGTTTTTCTTCCTCTTTTGGGTTAACAGAGTTGTGGGAGGGCCTGTTCTTTTCGGGGATCCACACATGCACACTGTTCTTCACATATCCGCGGTCGATGAGACCTCAGGCTTCCAAGGCAGGCCCAGGACACGACTTTATTACCATGGCCGAGAGCGCTTCGCCTTCACCGACCCCCGGAATGACTCGTCCACTTATGGTCATTACCCTAAATGTTAAGGGCCTTAATAGCCCAATTAAGCGTAGGGCTGTCTTGTCTTATCTGGAGATTACAAGGGCCGATGTGTGCTTGCTCTCCTCCTGCAGGACTATCACAGGCTCAGATCCCGCTCTTTCCCACACCAACTCTTCTCTTCCACACACTAGAACAGCATGAGTTGCACTTCTGTTCTCACACTCCTTCAGCAGGACCTTTGGAACAAAGGCGGCTGAAGTGAAGGGCCGCCTCTTTGCACTACACCTGGCCCTCAGGCACTGGTCCCTAGGAGTGGCATCTATCTACGCTCCAAACGAGGGCCAGGAATCTTTCATACAAGCAGCACTCACAGAAGTACTCTGCCCACGATCGGACTGCACTCGCGGGCGGAGACTTTAATCTGGTACTGGACAATGTCCTTGACAGATCTACCTTCAGATTCGGGCAGAAAAGAGCACTCACCAAGGAGGGACACGGGGAACATAGGGAGATGGGCCTTCACAACATTTGGAGAGAATTCCACCAACAAGCTAGGGAATATTCCTATCTATCACATGTACATAAAACTTGCGCACGACTGGACTTCTTCCTGTGCACAAAGGACATCCTCAAACTAATTTCCGACATTGCGATGATCCCGGCTGCATTATCAGACCATTCCGTGGTCTTACTGACTCAATTGTCCACCCTTCCACCGACCTACGGGCACATGGCGGCTACGGGACACCCTTCTGCTGCGGGCTGAAGTAGTGGCACCGATGGGGCAAGCCATCACCAATTACCTGGAGTTCAACGACTCCTCCGAGCTATCCACTGCAACACTCTAGGAGGCCTTAAAAGCAGTCATCTGGTATCGCAATCTCGCTGCGGATAACAAAATACGCAAAGAAAAGACGCCCTGATGAGGCAAGTGCAGGAACTCCAGGGCATTCACTAACGCACAGGGGCTTCAAGAATCTGGCGATAACCAGCGGGTGTACCCAGTTAGCAAACATCAACCTAGATAAAGCAGAATACGCGGCACTTTGCCTTCGTCACAATTACTACATGGGAGTGGATAAATGTGGCTGTCAGCTAGCTCAAAACTTCGCACAAAGCAGCATAACATGGGGGTTCGCACACTTCAAGACACAAATGGGACCAGTATCACCGAGGATGCCCGGATGGCTGAGATGTTTACGCTGACCTAGATCAACAATTGGACCCGGCGGTCGGCTCATCCCATCTTTATTTTTTACTGAATTTTATATATCATGAACTTGACCCGAAGGTATTGGGTAGCAGAGCACTTTAGACAAGCACCAGCAGTGTTACATGAGGACACATTAATTTTTCTTAGGCACAGGGAGATTAAGTGATTTGCCCAGAATCACACGATGTTGCGCATCCTTGCCGAGACTCAAATCTGGTTCTCCAGATATGGGGTAGACAGCCATAGCCGTTAGGCCAACTTCTCTCCCCATCTTTAAAAAACTCAAAGCACACTGCTCACTTCAGAGCAAGCAGGAGCCTTGGAACAAGACATCAGCGTACAGGAGGTCATCATAGCCATTTCATGACTCAAACTGTTGAAATCCCCAGGGCCCGATGTGTTCTCACCCCCCCTTTTTTTTTTTTAAATAAAAAATGTCCTCTACTGGCTCCGCAACGGACCAGAGTTTAACTCCTTTTAAACCCAAGGTGCTTTTCCCGCCTCAATGCTGACCTGTAGGAAGGAAAATGCTACTTACCAGTATGCATCTGTTCTTGGTATGTAGAGCTGCAGAATTATATACTTGTGCAAAGATCGCCATCTGGTGCTGGGCTCGGATGTTTTCACTTTGTAGTTCAATTGGAAGAAGTTCTTTGTAGTCACAAGATAGGTAACTCCTCCTTCGGACGATAGTGTGTATGGGCATAGACTCCATCCTCAGATTGTTTTTCGCCATAAAGGGTGATGATGGAGTTTGTGAGAAACAGAAAGATGTCCATGTATGATACATCTAATTAAGATAGCACTGCAACAAATAAAGGTACCCGGGGAGGCGGGTGGGTCTATATCATTCTGCAGCTCTACATGCCAAGAACAGATGCATACTTGTAAGTAGCATTTTCCGTTCGAGGCATAGGAGCTGCAGAATATATACTTGTGCATAGACTTTACAGTAGTACTCTCCCTAGCGGTGGCCACCTGTATCTGTTGCAATGGTTTGAAAAAGTGTTCTTGTAAGGTTACTACCTTGAGTTCACCAACTCTTCTGAGAGATATGATCGCCACAAGGATAGCTACTTTCCATGTGAGGAATTGTAACTCACATTTATGTAAAGGTTCAAATGGGGGACCCATGAGCCTGGTAAGGACAATGTTTAGGTTCCACTCTGGAGTGGGTGGAACTCTGAGAAGAATTATCCTTTTAAGGCCTTCCATGAATACTTTGATGGCAGGTACCTTGAACAATGATAAGTGTTGTCTGTTTTGTAGGTAAGTGGCTATGGCAGCAAGATGTAATCTTATGGATGTGTATGACAGATTACATCTTTGTAAATGCAAGATATAAAGAATATTTTGAATTGAAGCACCTAACGGATCGATTGGGTTATTACAGTAGATAACAAATCTTATTTATTAAATTTAGCTGCATAGCACACTAGTGGTAGGACGTCTAGCCTCTAACTCTATTCATACAGTCTGGCGGGAGATTGAGGTAACCAAACTAAGACTTCAGGAGCCAGATCGCTAGGTTCAGTTGATCTGGATGCCTTATTTCTCCACTGTTCTGCATGAGGTGCCGTGAAGAAAGGTGTAACTTTTGATGTGGAACGACTGAGTTCCAGCAGAGTTATGAACCATGGCTGCCGGGTCCATGTCGGAGCAACCACGATCCTTGTGAGAGACTGTTTGAGCTTGCGCACCAGTAATGGAATGAGCAGGAGAGGCGGAAAAGCGTACGCAAATCTGCCTGACCAGTTCATCCATATCGCATTGTCTTTGGACAATGGGTGTGGATACCTTGAGGCGAAGCTTCGGCATGTGTGGCAAACAGATCTATGTCTGGGTGGCCCCACATCTGAAAAAACTGATGAAGAACCTGCGGATGAAGTTCCCATTCGTGGATCTGCTGTCTCCAACAACTGAGCAGATCCACAATTGATTGTGTACTCCTGGTAAATGTTCTGCTAAGAGGTATATTTTTTGAGGAGTGGCCCATCTCCATATGCTTTGCGCTAGGCGTGAAAGCTGCATAGTGTGTTTCCACCTGGTTTTGTACATAGTACATTTCTGTCATATTGTCCATTTGAACGAGGACAGCTTTGTCCGAGATGCATTTGGAATGATTTTAATGTGAGAAAAATCGCCAGTAATTCCAGGTGATTGATGTGAAGCACTTTCTGTTGAGGTGTTCACATGCCCTGAATGGTATGGTTTAAGAGAAGAGTAAGGAAGTGGGTTTCTGTTGCAGTAACCGCCCCAATTCTTGCCTGATAACTGATGCACTTTTCCTTGGTGTGCCCTGGGCTCCTGCCAAATCAGGAGCCCAGGGCCTTTGTTTGTTCCCTAAAAACTGCCTAACAGCCAAAACCCAATTGGCATCTCTGGTCACATGTCAGCCCCTGGTAAATGGTACCCTAGGTACCCAGGGCCTTGTGACCAGAGAAGGCCCCTAAGGGCGGCAGCACTTATTGTGCCACCCTTAGAGGCCCTGTACCCTAACACACACACACGCTGCCTTCGCAGGCTGAGTGTTTTGGTGCAAAACAAAGTAGACATGGCACACATCCCTGTGTGCCATGCCCACATCCCTGTGTGCAATGTCCACAACACACACTGCCCTAGCATACCTCAGTCACCCCTCTAGCTGGGTGCCCTATGCCAGTGGTGTGGGCACAAGTGCATGAGCCCTGAGCCCCAACCGTACCCAGGTCCATTCCTGGGCACTGCAAGTGCAGTGCTGCCATTAAGAGTATATGATGCTGGGAGGTCGTCAACACGAACTCCACAGCACAATGATGGCTACACTGAAGACTGAGAAGTTTGGTATCAAACTTCTCAGCACAGTAAACCCACACTGATGCCAGTGTGGGATTTACTGTAAGATGCACGACAGAGGGCAACTTAGAGTTGTCCCTGAACCTAACCTACAATCCACGTCTTGTCTGAGAGGCTGCCACACAGCAGACATGTTGCTGGACCCCTGGGTAGAGAGCCATCCGCTCTCCTGGGCCTGCAACAATGCACATCCTGGGCGAGGTGCTAGGTCTCCTCCCCCAGGGCAGGGGAAGCTTCAAAGGCATGCCGCCTTAGTGAGCTTCTCCAAGCCACTTGCTGTACTCAGCAACTGGCCCCCACGGGTTCTGACCCCCTCTCTCTGGCGGGAAGATTGGCGGGAAAAGCTAAGTGAGGAAAGGGGGTGTGCCAGCCTCTGCCAACCCCACCCCTCAGGTGGGGGAGGCGGGGTGAAGCACATCCCCGGGCTCTCGCCATCTTGAAGATGGGGAGTGCAGGAGAGTAGGGTCTGCTTTCTATGTTCACCCCCACTTTTTGCTTTTGTTTCACTGGTTTTTGACTTAGATGAGGCTGTGGGCCTGCTAATCAGACCCACAGCCCAGCTGTTCTCTCAATTCACACTATGTACTTTAGGTACATAACTCAATTGGTAAGGATCACCTTATAGGGCCCTGTACAGTGTACCTTAGGTACCCAGGGCATAGGTGTACCCTAGGCCTACCAGGGGCTGCAGCATGTATTATGCCACCCCTGGCTGGCCTTCCATTATAACACAACTGGCTGATCACTCAGCTGGGGCAAGGTCGTGTAATCACCCCTTGCTTAGGTGTAGTATTCCTATACCTAACTTACATATAGACACATGTGTACCTATCAGTCACTCCTATGGCAGGCCTTAACAATCCTGAAGGCAGAGTGCTTGGTAACATGTGAGATGGTGCTCTAGCATGAGCTGAGCCTGTCTGCAGCTTTCGGAACCATGTCCTTATAGCTGTTCTATGATATCGCCTACCATATACTCTTAAAGTGCCTTATAATCTTAAACGGTTATGGTAACTATGGTTTGGCTTTATCAAAACATGTCGTGTAAGATGTCTAATACTTTGGAATACTACCCCCACACCATTTCTGGTGATAAGGATAGTATTCCTCCCTTCTAGAGGGAGAAGACATGTTGAAGACCTACTACCCGGTTAAAGTTAACCAGAGCCCCAGCATCACAAAATGGATGCTGCTGGCACACACACAGGTCTGACCTCCTGCTGCTGGGAGTCATTCCAGCGAGGGAGGCTTGGACAATAGGTTTCCTGCCTTGGGAGGTGCTAGCACCACCCTAGACAGGACTTAGTGTATTGGGGCAGGGAGGGATGAATGAAACGAGACACTGCCTGGGGCACACAAGGTGTCCCATGCATAGTCCGGTTCAAACCGGTGCTGGGGTACTCCAGCCCCAGTCCTGGCGCGAAACTGGACAAAGGGAAGGGGGTGTAACCACCCCCCTCCCTGGTCCCACCCATAGGAGGGACCTAGCAGGTAACCCAGACCCCCAGATTAGTATAAGAGTGGGAGCGGAGTCCCTAGGACTTTGGATTATCCTGAAAACTGAAACTTGAACAGAAACTCTGGACCTTCGACATTCGACTACGGAAGAAGACTAAAGAATCACCCTTGTGGCCAAGGAGTGGCCACCCTGTGCAAACAGGCACCATCAAGCGACCTGCCATTTGCTTTGCCCGAAGTTCTACGAGGAACAGACTGCAGAGCCTGACCAGCGCCTTGACTTCCAGACTTCTCCGACCCTGATCCACATCCACAGCAAAGCTGAGATCCGTGGAGGCGACGAGAGACGTGGGACCGGCTACCTGGGAAAATTGGCTACTTGCTTCCAGCGCAGCTTCTGAGGCATCCTCGAAGTTGTGCTCTGGGGATTGAGAAGCCCCAACCCCGAGCACCATCTGCACCGAAGATCAGCCCTCCAAACTCCTTGAGTTCTGCGTGGGGCCCTTCTGCATTTTCCTGCTCGACGCGTCTGTCCGGTTGCTTGCCCGTTGGCTAGTGACCTCTGCGACGACGAACCTGTGACTTTCCACTGCTGGTTTGGCTCCTCCAGACTGGCCCTTGCTTCCCTGTGAAAGAGAAGCACCTCAGGCCTTCCTGGTCTGCAACAGAAGCGAATCCTTCATTCTGCGTGGGTTGTGCTTGCCAAGGCTTGTTGTGTCCCAACTCGACATCGGTGCCGCCGACAGCAAGAGCCCTCGTGGGACAGCTCGCCTCCTGGTTCTGGTCGTCCTCGACACCTCCTGGTACCCGTGGCTGCTGCGACAAGCTTCACAGCTTCACCTGCATCTTCACGACATCGCCTGGTTCCTTCCTGGTTCCTTCACGGCTCCTGGCTGGTGACCTAGACTCGGTCCCCTCTGCTTGCAGATATCCTCCTTGATTCCATCCTTGGAATCCACCGGACACTCTTCACTGACTGCCCGTCAGCATCTTTTCTTCAGGCATCCATAGGAGTCGACGACGAAACCTGGCACAAGTTCACACCTATGCACCCGCAGCCCGTGGGCTAGGTAACTTGAGTACTCCGGTGCTCCCAAGGGTATGGACTTTTAGTGTCTAGTTTCCAAGTCTCTAACTCCTAGTTCCTTCCGAAGTGTCCTAAAACTTTTAATTTCTAAATACAACTATTTCTATCGACTTTAACGCATTACGCATGAGTGTTTCCACTCTGCACCTGTATCCCGTGGGCCTCCCACTGCCTAGCAACTGATAGGATAGTGTAGCCCCAGCGATTGCCTAGGCCTAACCTGTGTTCGTGACAGTGGTTCTTATACCACTTACTTAGTATATGGTTTGCGTGGCCCCTAGGGCCTAACTGTATTACTTACCTGTGTGACTTATGGATGCTTAAATAAGACTGTGTTGAACTTACCTCGAATCTCAAAGAGTTCTGAGGGTATTTTGACTAGAATAAATTCATTGTATTTTTATAATATATCTGTTGTGGTGTCCTTTCATTTGATAATCAAGGGGTTGCAAATGGTATAACAGCTGGCTTCACATGCCATACAGAGTTTAGCCCAAGACTGCTCTTGTCCATGTTACCACTAGGATAGCTGGTCTATAAGGTTGACTTTACAACCAATCACCATAAGGGTTGTTTGGACTGATACAAGGGGTACACTAGAACTAGTGACATCATATATCAGGCCAACTTCTCACAGGGAGCCCTGCCTCATCAGGATTAGGCTACTGCCCCCCTCCCACAGGACAGTGGCAGGATAGGGGGTGTACCCAGCCCAGGGAAGGGACTCATTGGTCCCTGCCCTTTACCTACCCGTAACACCCCTAAATTTAGTATTTAGGGGCACCCTGAACCTTCCTTCCTCAGATCCAGATTCCGAAACAAGAAAAGATCAAGAAACAAGACCTGCCGTGCAGCTGCTAACATGAGGAAGACACCAACTGATTTGGCCCCAGGCCCACAGGCCTATCGACCCTTGAACCTGCTCCTGCTGAACCCCGGCATCTCCAGTGGCCAGCACCCTCAAAAACCCCAGAGGACCCGACTGCCTTGTGACTCCAACTGAGACTCCCACAAGCAGTGGTACTGCTCAAAGCAAGTAACTGGCCCCTGGCATCAGCCAAGAACCTCGGCTCCTACACACTCTGCACCCGTCAAGCCTGGCCTGTGCTGGAGTTAACAAAAACCACGAGGACGTCCTCCCTGTGACTGTCACCCCGAATCCAGCACCCAAGGACCGACCTAGACGCCTGCAGCCTCAGAACCAGGGACCCCTCGAACTGCAACCAGCAGATGGTAAGATTTTCCGATGGCAAAAGGCAACCCTGCACCTGGCGCCCTGCGGCCCTATGTGCCCAACTCCTGGGTGCCTACCTATCCTCCAACTACCCAACTTACCTCTCTAACTGGTGGTCGCACCTGAAGAATCTTCGTCCCCGAGCTTGCAGCCTTTGTTCGTTCTTGAGCTTCTCCATTGAAATCCATTGAGCGCCCGACGGCTCAAAAGCACCCTGCACCCAGCCGCCCGAGTGCCCCTGGCAGTGCAACCTCTAATCTACTTCCCCATTTGCCCTGAGAAAGTGACCACGAGCCCAGCTCCCACAGCTGCGTGGCCTGCTAGCCAGCAGCCACCAACCAAAGGCCCCCTGTCTCCCATAGGGTAACATTGGGCCTAACTCACTCTGCACCCGGCTGCCCCTGCGCCGCTGAGGGTGTAACAACTGTACCTACCTGACCCTGGGAGGCACCGGAGTCTATGCCCAGAACCTTAACTCTGCCAGTCGAGCACTTATCCAAAAGCAGATAACTCACTTTTCTTCCATAGGGTAACATTGACTGGTTTCACTTGGAAATTCTTCTGTGTCGAGTTTTGAAACTTTAAAATATTCATCTAAAATCAGCCGAATAACGAAAGGAAAATGCTACTTACCAGTATGCATCTGTTCTTGGCATGTAGAGCTGCAGATCTACACACTTTTGCATAGATCACCATCTGGTGATGGGCCCGGATGTTTGCAGTTTGTTTTTCCTCTTGGAAAGTCTTTTGGAAGTCACGAGTTCGGGAACTCCTCCTTTGGATCGTATTGCGCATGGGCTTCGGCTCCATCCTCAGATTGTTTTTCGCCAGCAGGGAAAGATGGAGCGTAGTAATAACAGTGAAGAAACCCATGTGTGTTGTATCTAAATAAGATAGACTGGAAAAGATACAGGAGGGTGGGCGTGTGTAGATCTGCAGCTCTACATGCCAAGAACAGATGCATACTGGTAAGTAGCATATTCCGTTCGAGGCATATGAGCTGCAGATTACACACTTTTGCATAGACAATATAGCAGTTCCCAACCTTAGCGGCGACCACCGGTACCTGTTGCAGTGGTTTGAAATAGTGTTTTTAGTACAGCCTGGCCCACACTAGCTTGTTGATTGGTTTGCACATTTACACAATAGTGTTTAGTGAAAGTGTGCGGTGTTGACCAAGTAGCTGCTTTGCAGATATCGTCTAATGGGATGTTCCCTAGAAAAGCCATAGAAGCCCCTATCTTCCGTGTAGAATGGGCTTTAGGGGAACAGATAGCGTTCGTTTTGCGGTAGCAAATCTGGATGCATTTTACAATCCACCTAGCTATCCCCGATTTTGAGATGGGGTTGCCCTTGTGTGGTGGAGAGAAAGAGACAAGCAGTTGTTTGGTCTTTCTGAAAGGTTGTGTTCTTTGGATATAGTAAAGTAAGGCTCGTTTGACATCTAGCGGGTGTAGAGCCCTTTCTGCAACAGTGAGGTTGCGACAAAAATACCGGTAATTCTACAGATTGGTTTAGGTGAAAAGGGGAAATGACTTTAGGTAGGAATTTTGGGTTGGTACTGAGAACAACCTTGTTCTGGTGCATTTGAAGAAAATGTTCTTGTATGGTAAGTGCTTGTATCTCACTGACCCTTCTAAGGGAAGTGATGGCTACAAGGAAAGCTGTTTTCCATGTGAGAAATTGCAGTTCGCATTTATGCAAAGGTTCGAAGGGCGGCCCCATTAGCCGTGTGAGAACGAAATTTAAGTTCCACACAGGTGAGGGTGGTACTCTGGGGGGGAATTATTCTTTTCAGGCCTTCCATGAAGGCTTTAATGGCAGGTACTCTGAAAAGTGATAGGTGCTGCCTGTTGTGTAGGTAAGCTGCAATTGCTGCGAGGTGTAGCCGAATTGAGGTATATGCTAGATTACACCTTTGTAGGTGGAGTAAGTAGCATATGATGTGTTGTATAGACACGTCTAGAGGATTGATTGTGTTATGGCAATAAACAACAAATCTTTTCCACTTGGCAGCGTAGCAGGCTTGTGAGAAAGTGGCTCTGTATATACTGTTCCCTAATAGGTACAGGGTGTACAGAGTCCACAGTCCCCCAGAGGCTGATAGAGGTCAAAGTTAGGTATGACCTTACTCTCAAAAGTGGTAGCTTGGTCGAGCAGTAAGGCAGTACCAGAGGACAGTGTAAAGCATTTATTGTACACACTCAGTCAGCAAATGGTTTCACACACTCAATAACTGAACTCTAGGCCAATGATTTGTATATATAAAATATATGCTTGTTTTATTTTTAGAACCACAAAGGGGGTAAAAATATACTTTCTCAGAATGAGAGGTTGAATATAAATACTTTTGTTTTAAGCAATAAATGTGTAAACAGTCACAGTTGGTTGCAATAAACAATCCTATTTCCTAAACATAACAATGCATTGAGCTCAATGGTAAATTCAGGTTATTTGTAATAAATTACTTTTCAGATTACTTTTGGAATTCCAGGTCTGGCTCCTAGAACCAGCCTGGGGTCAGTATTCAGAGTCAAGTGATGAAAGTCGACTTAATAACTGTAATGATTTTTAAATAATATTTAGCTATTTCAAAAGTTAGCACTTAGAAAATATTTCCCAGAAAACATTCAATGGATCTCTATGGCAAGAAATTCAAATTGCAGGTAGAGTACTTTATCGTTACTTTAGTAATCCAGGACTGGGTGCCTAGACCCAGGACTGGGGTCCTTATCAAAAGCAGGTAAGTAATTTCGTTTGCAGAAATGGTACGATTTTAAAAGAATATTTCAAATTTGCAAAAGTAGACACTTAGAAGAAATTTCACAGAAAAGCAGACAATGGTTTCCTATGGGAGAAAAATGAGTTAGAAGTAAGTATAGTTGTGAACACTTTTCAGAGTCAGGGCTGGGCACCAAGATCCAGCACTGGGAGCTCACCTAGGAGCAGGTGAGTAAATTCGTTTTTGTCACTTGGCTGATTTTTGGTGAATTTTTGCAGTTTTGAAAAGTTCACACTTAGAAGATTTTTGAAGAAAAAGCCAGTCAATGTTACCCTATGAGGAAAATGAAGTTAGCGGTTTAAGGGTAAGTACTCGACTGGTAGTGTTGAAATTCCGGGCATGGACTCAGGGGGTCCCCCAGTGTCAGGTAGGTACAGTTGGTTCACCCTCAGCGGTTTCAGGACGGCCGGGTGCAGAGAGAGTTGGGCCCAATGTTATCCTATGAGGGATAGGGGGGCCTTGGTTGGTGGCTGCTGTCTGGCAAGCCACGCGGCTGTGGGAGCTGGGCTCCTGGTCACTTACTCAGGGCAAGTGGGGAAGTAGGTTAGTGTAGAGAGGGCACTGCCAGGGCCACTCTGGCGGCTGGGTGCAGGGTGCTTTTGAGCCTTAGGGCGCTCAATGGAAATCAATGGGAATGTTCCGGTTTGGAAAGAGGCTGCAGGCTCGGGGACGAGGATGTTTCAGGTGCCACCACCACTTCGAGAGGTAAGTTGGGTAGTTGTAGGTTAGGTGGGTACCCCGGGATTGGGCACAGGGGGTCGCAGGGCGCCGGGTGCAGGGGTGCCTTTTGACGTCGGGAATCTTACCCTCTGGTTGATCGCGGCTGGGGTGGCACTTGGTTCTGAGGCTGCAGGCTTCTTCCGGGATGTCGAGGGGGGTCCTTGGGTGCCGAACTCTGGGTCACAGTCGCCGTGGGGTCGTCCTCTGGGTCTTTGTCCACTCCGGCACTGGCCAGGCTTGGCTGGTGCAGAGTGTGTTGGGTCCGCGGTCCCGGGCTGGTGCCAGGGATAGCAAATAGGTTTCTTGAGTAGAGCCTCTACTCGTGGGAGTCCCAGGGGCTTAGAGCTAAAAGGTAGCCAGGTCCTCCGGGGTTGGTGAGGTTGCTGGCCACGTGGGATGCCGCGCTGGTGCAGGTTCGAGAGTCGACAGGCCGGTAGGGCTGGGGCCAAAGCAGTTGGTGTCTTCTCCTCTTTTTAGCAGCTGCAGGGCAGGTCTTTGTTCTTCTTGCTCTTCTTGTCGTTTTCTAGATGAATCTAAGGAAGGAAGGTTCAGGGGGCTCCTAAATACTAGATTTAGGGGCGTTACAGGTAGGTGAAGGCCAGGGACCAATGGGTCCTTGTCCTGGGGTGGGTACACCCCCTATCCTGCCTCTCTCCTGTGGGAGGGGGGCAGTAGCCTAATCCTGATAGGGTAGGGCCTCCCATCTTCAAGATGGCGAGAGCCCGGAGATGTGCTTCACCTCGCCTCCCCCACCTGAGGGGTGGGGTGGGCAGGCTGGCACATCCCCTGTCCTTGTATGGGGTTTCCGGCCAAGCTTCCCGCCAGAGTGGGGGGTTGCAGTGGCCTGGGGAAACTCCAACTGGCGGCATGCCTTTGAAGCTTCCCTTTGCTCATCCTGGGGGAGGAGATTTCTCACCTCACCCAGGATGTGCATTGTTGCAGGCCCGGGACAGCAGGGGCTCTCCCACCCAGGGGTCCAGCAACGTGTCTGCTGTGTGGCAGCCTGGGCAGCCTCAGAGCAGATGTGGATTGTAAGTTAGCTGTAAGGGGGCATCTTCTAAGATGCCCTCTGGGGTGCTTAGTACATTAAATCCTACACTGGCATCAGTGTGGGTTCAATGTGCTGAGAAGTTTGATACCAAACTTCCCAGGCTTCAGTGTTGCCAATATGGTGCTGTGGAGCTCGTGTTTGACAAGCTCTCAGCACCATGTATTCTTAAATGACAGCACTGCACTTACAGTGCCCAGGAATGGACCCGGGTACTGTAGGGGCACAGGGCTCCTGCTCCTGTGCCCACACCATAGGCGTAATGCACCCAGCTAGAGGGGTGGCTGACATATGCCTTGGCAGTGTAGGTGATGGGCATGGTACACAGTGATGTGTGCCATGTCGACTCTTTGTTTTGTCCTGCACCCAGACACTCAGCCTGCAAGGGCAGTGTGTGTGTAAGGGTACAGGGCCTCTGAGGGTGGCACAATGAGTGCTGCAGCCCTTAGAGGCCTTCCCTGGTCACAAGGCCCTGGGTACCTAGGGTACCATTTACTAGGGGCTGACATGTGGCTAGGGTTTGCCAATTTGGAATTTGTGTGGTTTAAGGAAGGAACCTAGGCCCTGGGCACCTGATTGGCAGGAACCCAGGGTACACTCAATCGAAGTACATTCAGCAATTTAGCAAAAAGTGGGGGCATACCATGCAAGAAAGAGGGCACTTTCTCACAAGGCTCTAGTGGTAGGGTGTCTAGCTTCTCTGATGACGTTCATACAGTCAGGGGAAAGGTTTAGGTATCCGAATTCTAGGATTTCAGGAGCCAGATCGCAAGGTTGAGCTGAGCTGGGTCCGGGTGCCTGATCTCTCCATGGTCTGGGTTAGGAGGCATGGTGAGAGGTGTAGCTTTTGGTGTGGTACTACCGAGAGTTCCAGCAGCGTGGTGTACCACGGTTGTCTGGCCCATGTTGGAGCTACTAGGATCAGCGTGTGGGAATGCTGTTGTAGCTTTCGCACCACTAATGGAATTAGTGGGAGAGGTGGAAAAGCGTACGCAAATTTGCCTGACCAGTTCATCCATATCGCATTTCCTTTGGACAATGGGTGTCGAAGCTTGGGCATTTTTTGTTTTCGTGGGTGGCTAATAGGTCTATTTGTGGATGCCCCCACGTTTGAAAGAACGTGTGAAGAACCTGCGGGTGAAGTTCCCACTCATGGAGCTGCTGCGTCTGTCTGCTGAGCAGATCTGCCATGGTGTTTTGGACTCCTGGGACATGTTGGATTTTGTGTGGAATTGCCTATCTCCATATGCTCTGTGCTAGTTGAGAGCTGTGGAGAGTGTGTGCCGCCTTGTTTTTTAATGTAATACATGGCAGTCATGTTGTCTGTGCGAATGAGGACTGCCTTGCCTGAAATCTGTCTGAAAAGATTTTAGGGCTAGAAAGATTGCTAGTAACTCCAGATGGTTGATATGGAGTAACTTTTGTTGCGGCGTCCATGTGCCCTGCACTGTGAGGTGTAATAGATGAGCTCCCCAACCGGAGAGCGATGCGTCTGTTAGTATTATTTGTGGAACCGGGTCCAGGAACGATCGACCTTTGGAAAGGTTTGTGGTGTTCCACCACTGCAGAGAGCGATGGGTGCGACCGTCTACCAACACCAGATCTGTCAGTTGCCCCTGGGCCTGGTTCCATTGGTACTCTTGGAGTGGACGCATCTGGAGTCTTGCGTGGGACACTATGAAAATGCAAGAGGCCATCATCCCTATCAGATGCATAAACACTCGTGCTGGAAGGGAGTGTTGGAAGTATGAATCTTTGTCGCAAAGCCTGAATGCTTGCAATCCTGAACGGATTGGGGTAGGCTATTGCTTTTGAGGTGTCTATGGTGGCACCGAGGTATTGTTTTATGTGGGATGGTGTTAGCTGGGTCTTTTGGTGGTTCACCATGAAGCCTAGTAGGTGAAGTAGTTGGATTGTAGTGGCGGTGTGGTGTACACATTGGTTGTAGGACGTGGCTTTTATCAGCCAGTCGTCCAAGTATGGGAAGACGTGAATGTGCTGTCTTCTGAGGTGTGCTGCCACTACCGCTAGGCATTTGGTGAATACCCGTGGTGCTGTTGCGACTCCGAATGGGAGCACCTTGAACTAGTAGTGTCTCCCGTCCACTACAAATCGGAGGTACTTTCTGTGAGCATGGTGTACTGGAATGTGGAAGTATGCGTCTTTCAAGTTCAGTGTGGTGAGGAAGTCATTCTGGGAGAGGAGCAGAAGCACCTGCTGAAGCGTTAGCATGTGAAAATGGTCTGAATGTATGTATGTGTTTAGGGGCCGGAGATCTAGAATAGGTCGTAGAGTCTCGTCCCTTTTTGGTATTAGAAAATATAGGGAGTAGAACCCTAAATTTTGCTGATTGACGGGCACTTGTTCTATTGCATGTTTTTGTAGGCGGGAGATTACCTCCTGTTTTAGTAATGTGGAATGTTCTTGTGACATTGGGCGTTGCCTGGGTGGAATGATTGAGGGGGTAGATGTTAATTCCAGGTAGTATCCTGACCGAATAATTTGGGTCACCCACTTGTCTGAGGTGATGGTCTCCCAGACATGAAGGAAATTTTGAAGTCTGCCCCCGACCGGAGTGGGATGGTCTTGAGGGAGCGGGGGGGGGGCATTGGGTAGGCGGTGTGGCAGAGCGGGCGGTATTTGTTTTGCCTCTGCCTTTATTATTATTGCCCCTATAGCAGCCTCTTTGATAACCCCTTGCGAAGGTGGACTGAGTGGGGGATTTGTATTGTAGGAAGTGGACGCGTTATCGGAGGAGTAGCCTCTAGATGTACTCCGAAATAAAGAGCGGCGAAAAGAGCGCCTAGGAGTGTGTGACTGCAGGGCTCCCATGGACTTCGCTGTATCGGTGTCCTTCATTTTTTTGAGAGGGCCTCATCTACCTTTGGTCCGAATAGGTGTTCTTGGTCAAAGGGATGATTCAGGAAGGAGGCTTGTACCTCTGGTTTAAAACTGATATTCTTAGGCAAGCATGGCGACTGAGGACGCTAGTATTAATGGCCCTGGAGGCTGTGTCTGCTGCATCTAAGGCACAGCGTATAGAGGTGTTAGTTATTGTCTTACCCTCTTGAATTAATTCATTGGCCCTAGTTTTATATCTTTCAGGGAGGTGGTGCATTATGGTTTCTAATTCCTCATAATGTGCCCTATCGTATCTGGCCAATAGCGCTTGCGTGTTGGCGATACGCCATATATTGGCTGCCTGTGACGCAGTGCGCTTTCCTGATGCGTCCAGTAGCTTTGACTGTTTGTCAGGTGATGGTGCTTCGCTTGACGCCTGGGAATTTGATCTTTTTCGTGCAGTGGAAACCACTAGGGAATCTAGTGGCGCTGGTCCTTTGATAGGCAGGATCTGTGGGGGCAGCTTTGTAGTTTTTCTCTATGCGTGGGTTAATGACCTTGGCCCTGACTGGGTCCTTAAAAACCTCTGGTGCATGTTTTACAACCCACTTGAGCATAGGTAGTATGGAGGTAGACCTATGTGTGGTATCAAATGTGTCGAGGAGGAAATCCTCCTCCACTGGGTCAGTGTGCAACTCTACCCCGTGATAGTGTGCCGCCCTTTGAAGTAGGTGGTGGAAACCTAATGAGTCTTCCGGTGGAGATGGCCTGGAAGGGTAAAGGTCATCTTGTGGGACGTCGGGAATATCTGGGTTATTGTAGTCGTCCCATGGGTCTGGTGATCCTGTAGGGGTGGGGTCTTGGGGCACATTCCCTGTATCGTGATATGGGTACCCCTCATCATTGTCTGGAGACGGGGTCGGGAGCGATGAGGTGGGGGTGGAGAAGGCGGAGGGGGTGGAGGTGGAGAGGGTGGAGGAGGTGGGGAAGGTATTCTGAAAGGGGAGGTAGCAGAGTCCTTCCTCTTTGGAGGTGGAGGCGGAGCCGGTTTGTCCAAATGTCTTTTTGGAAGAGAGCGCCAAATGTCCAGTTTTTGAATCCCTGGTGATAGTTTTTTGTAAGGGATCCAGTGTAAATAGTTCCTGTGACAGTGTTTGGTCCGTCGGCGCCGAAGTCTTCGGGGCAGATGACTTTTTAGGCTTGTCCGTGCCAGTTTGCTTAGCACTGGGCTTGGTAACCTCCAATTTCTTGGTTGGCGCAGAGGTGGGCTTTGGCTTGGAAGTGTCGGTGCCGAGGGCCTTATGGGGTTTGGTCGGTACAGACGATGGCGTCGGTACGGAAGCGCTGGGTTTCGACCCGGAGGACTTCGGTGCGGAGCTCGGTGTCGAGGTAGAGGCCGGTTTCTTTTTCGGTGCCAAAGTGTGTTTCTCGGCACCGCTGGCAGGCTGGCTCGAGCCCGAGCCGCCGGAAGGCTTATTTGGCTTCTTTACCAGGCCCGAAGGTGGGGTGTGTGAAGCGGTGTCTCTGGTCTTGCCTAGGCCCGGAGGCGAAGGCGTGACCGAAGCCTTTTTGGGTGTTGGCGCGTGTGGGGAGGAGGAGGAGGGGGGGGGGGTATATAACTCACGACCCTCTGCGCCGGAGTGATGTCCTCCACATCTGAGTCGTCAGCCTCGGAAGCACTGACTAGGTCCTCTTCGGTGCGCTGTTGTCCCGGATCTTCGATGTCGTCTCCTAAGTTATTGACTGGAACGGAGGTCGGGGAGTGTGCCATGTTTCGTCTGGCTCTTCGGTCCCTATAAGTCTTTCGATCTGAAAGACTTACAGGCCGAACAGTCTCGAGCCTCATGAAGATCGGTGTGGGGGAATTTGGACCTACATCGAGGGCACTTCTTGAATGGAGTTCTTTCCATCAGCCGGGACCGGAGCTTGGGTTGGCCCGAAGGCCGCCGTCGACGACTGGAACCGAAGATTTGTGGATGAGAAGGTGCGTTGATTGAGGAGATCGCGATCGAAACAGTACCGCGATGTGAGGTGAGGATTCCGCTTCGATCGTCAAACTGGAAAATGTTCGGTACCGGAGTGCGAAGATTACATCCGAGCCCGATGGCGGAAAAAACAATCTGAGGATGGAGCCGAAGCCCATGCGCAACACGATCCAAAGGAGGAGTCACCGACCTCGTGACTTCCAAAAGACTTTCCAAGAGGAAAAACAAACTGCAAACATCCGGGCCCAACACCAGATGGCGATCTATGCAAAAGTGTGTAATCTGCAGATCATATGCCTCGAACACTAATTTACTCACCTGCTATGAGAGATACCAGTGCTGGATCTTGGAGCCCAGCACTCAATTATTTGTAAAGCGCACTACATACCCGCAAGGGTCTCGAGGCGTGGGTGGGGGGCGCTACTGATGTAACAGCAAGGTCTTGAGTATCCTCCAGTGGGAGGGTGTTCCATGTCTTGGCGACTAGGAGGGAGAAGGATCTCCCGCCGGTGGTGGTTCTTAGGATGCGCAGGACGGTGGAGAGTGAGGTCGGCGGAGCGTAGCTGGAGGTTGGGGATGTAGAAGGAGAGCAGTCCATTGAGGTAGGCTGGGCCAGTCTTGTGGAGTGCTTTGTGTGCGTGGATGAGGAGCTTGAAGGATATCCTCTTGTTGACGGGGAGCCAATGCAGGTTTCTAAAGTGGGGGGTGATGTGGCCGTGTCATGGTACGTCGAGGATCAGTCGCGCCGAGGTGTTTTGGATGCGTTGTAGTCGTTTGATGAGCTTGGCCGGGGCTCCCACGTAGAGGGTGTTTCCGTAGTCGAGTCTGCTGCCGACGGGGGCCTGGGTGACTGTCTTTCTTGTATCTGTCGGGATCCATCTGTAGATCTTGCGGAGCATGCGGAGGGTGTTGAAGCAGGAGGAGGAGACGGTCTTGACTTGCTTGGTCATTGAGAGCGTGCATGGTCGGTGGGTGTCGGGGCTGCCCCCAGTGCCGTCGCCCACCAGAAGTCGTCCAAGGCTGAGGGGTTGGAGCCGAGGATGAGGACCTCCGTCTTGTCCGAGTTCAGCTTCAGGCGGCTGATCTTCATCCAGTCGGCGACTGCCTTCATTCCTTCGAGGAGGTTGGCTTTGGCGGTGATTGGGTCCTTGGTGAGGGAGAAGATCAGTTGAGTGTCGTCTGCGGAGGAGCTTATGTTGAGGTCGTGCTGTCGGGCAACATGTGCGAGCGGGGCCATGTAAGTGTGGAACAGTGTCAGGCTGAGGGAGGATCCCTGGGGTACGCCGCAGATGATCTGAGGCTTTGGAACGGAATGGAGGGGGGGGGGGGGGGGGGGGGGGGGGGAGGGAGGCGGACGCTCTGGGTTCTGCCCGAGAGGAAGGAGGTGGTCCATTCCAGAGCCTTGTCTCGGATCCCTGCGGCGTGGAGGCATACGCGTAGTGTGCGGTGGCAGACTGTCGAAGGCGGTGGAGAGGTCTAGGAGGATGAGTGCTGCAGTCTCACCGTTGTCCAGCAGGGTCCTGATGTAGTCGGTGGCGGCGATGAGGGCAGTCTCGGTGCTGTGGTTGCTGCGGAACCCTGACTGGGAAGGGTCCAGGATTGTTTTCTTCGAGGTATCAGGTTAGCTGTCTGTTGACTATTTTCTCGATGACCCTGAAAAGTAATTACAACCGTACTTACCTATAACTTGATTTTCCTCCATAGGAAAACATTGCCTGGTTTTTGCCAGAAAGTGTTGATTTTGCAAACTTACAAATATTCGTTAAAACTCGCCTGAATAACAAACGCATTCTTTAAACTGTTTACAGGAGATACACCAGTGCTGGATCCAGGATCCAACACCGAGTAAGAAAAAGTAACGATAACCCTACTTACCTGCTATGTGAATTTCCTCCCATAGGTAACATTGGTGATTCTATGTGAAAAAGTGTCAACTTTTAAAATACAATAATATTTCTTAAAAATCACAACATTAACCAAAAACGTTTACTCAACTGTTTACAGGAGATGTCCCAGGACTGAATCTAGGATCCAGTCCTGTGGTAAGAAAAGTAATCCAAAAAGTAATCAATTGCATTTAACTAGAAATTCCCATTGAGCTCCATGTATAATTGTGTTTGAAATTGTGTTGCCTATTGCAACAACTGTATCTATTGCATTCAAAAGTCTATTGCCTATTGAAAGGAATATGCTACTTACCAGTATGCATCTGTTCTTGGCATGTAGAGCTGCAGATCTATACACTGTGCATAGATCGCCATCTGGTGTTGGGCCCGGATGCTTGCAGTTTGTTTTTCCTCTTGGAAAGTCTTTGGAAGTCACGAGTTCGGTGACTCCTCCTCTGGTTGTATTGCACATGGGCTTCGGCTCCATCCTCAGATTGTTTTTCGCCAGCAGGGAAAGATGGAGCGTAGTAATAACAGTAAAGAAACCCATGAGTATTGTATATAAATAAGATAAGTCTGGAACGGATACAGGTAGCCGGGGAGGCGGGTGGGCGTGTATAGATCTGCAGCTCTACATGCCAAGAACAGATGCATACTGGTAAGTAGCATATTCCGTTCGAGGCATACGAGCTGCAGATTATACACTGTGCATAGATTACATAGCAGTACCCAACCCTAGCGGCGACCACCGGTATCCGTTGCAGTTGTTTGAAAAAGTGTTTTTAGTACAGCTTGGCCCACACTAGCTTGTTGCTTGGTTTGCACATCTACACAGTAATGTTTTGTGGAGGTGTGCGGTGTTGACCATGTCGCTGCCTTGCAGATGTCATCTAGTGGTATGTTCCCTAGGAAAGCCATAGAAGCCCCTATCTTCCTTGTAGAGTGGGCTTTAGGGGGAACAGATAGTGTTCGTTTTGCTTTGTGGTAGCAAATCTGTATGCATTTTACAATCCACCTAGCTCTCCCTGATTTAGAAATAGGGTTGCCTTTATGTGGTGGGGAGAAGGAAACAAATAGCTGTTTGGTTTTCCTGACAGGTTGTGTTCTCTGGATGTAATAAAGTAAAGCCCTTTTAACATCCAGTGTGTGTAAGGCTCTTTCCGCAACTGTTTGGGGTTGCGAGAAAAAGACTGGTAATTCTACCGACTGGTTTAAATGGAATGGAGAAATCACCTTGGGTAGAATTTTGGGATTGGTGCGGAGTACAACCTTGTTGTGATGCATCTGAAGAAAAGGTTCTTGTATAGTGAGTGCCTGTATTTCACTAACTCTTCTGAGGGAAGTGATAGCCACTAGAAAAGCTGTTTTCCATGTGAGAAATTGCAGCTCACACTTATGTAATGGTTCGAAAGGGGGTCCCATTAACCGTGTGAGAACTACATTTAAGTTCCAAACAGGTGAGGGTGGCACTCTGGGTGGAATCACTCTCTTGAGGCCTTCCATAAAGGCCTTGATGGCAGGTACTTTGAAAAGTGAGGAGGTGCTGCCTATTTTGTAAATAGGCCGCAATTGCCGCGAGGTGTAACAGAATGGAAGTATATGCTAGGTTACACCTTTGCAAATGGAGTAAATAACATATAATGTGTTGTATGGATACATTTAAAGGATTGATTGTGTTGTGGCAGTAAACAACAAATCTTTTCCACTTTGCTGCGTAGCAAGCCCTAGTAGTAGGGCGCCTAGCTTCCCTGATAATGTCCATGCAATCAGGGGGAAGGTTAAGATATCCAAATTCTAGGACCTCAGGAGCCAGATCGCAAGGTTGAGTTGAGCTGGGTCCGGGTGCCTGATCTCTCCATGGTTCTGGGTTAGGAGGCCTGGCGAGAAGCGTAGCTTTTGGTGTGGTACTACTGAGAGTTCCAGCAGTGTGGTGTACCACGGTTGTCTGGCCCATGTTGGAGCTACCAGGATCAGAGTTAGGGAATGCTGCTGTAGCTTTCGCACCACTAATGGAATTAGTGGGAGAGGTGGAAAAGCGTATGCAAATTTGTTTGACCAGTTCATTCATATCGCATTGCCTTCGGACAATGGGTGTGGATATCTGGCGGCGAAGCTTGGGCATTTTTTGTTTTCGTGGGTGGCGAATAGGTCTATGTGTGGAAGCCCCCACTTCTGAAAGAAGCCTGCTCAGCAGATCTGCCACGGTGTTTTGTACTCCTGGGACGTGTTGGGCTAGGAGGAAAATCTTTTGCGGAATTGCCCATCTCCATATGCTCTGTGCTAACAGAGAGCTGTGGAGTGTGTGCCCCCCCTGTTTTTGAATGTAGTACATGGCAGTCATGTTGTCTGTGCGAATGAGGACTGCCTTGCCTGAGATCTGCGCCTGGAAGGATTTCAGGGCGAGGAAGATCGCCAGTTACTCCAGATGGTTGATGTGGATTAACTTCTGTTGCGGCGTCCACGTGCCCTGTGCTGTGAGATGTAACAGATTAGCTCCCCAGCCGGAGAGCGATGCATCTGCTGTTAGGATTATTTGTGGGACCAGTTCCAGGATAGGCCGACCTCCGGCAAGGTTTGTGGTGTTCCATCACTGCAGAGAGCGATGGGTGTGACCGTCTACCAACACCAGATCTGTCAGTTTTCCCTGGGCCTGGTTCCATTGGCGTGCCAAGCACTCTTGGAGTGGACGCATGTGGAGTCTTGCATGCGGCACTATAAAGATGCAAGAGGCCATCATCCCTATGAGCTGCATAAACACTCTTGCTGGGAGAGAGTGTTGATAGGAATTTTTGACGCAGCGCCTGTATTTTTGCAATCCTGGCAGGATTGGGATAGGCTATGGCTTTGGAGGGGTCTATGGTGGCACCGAGATACTGTTTTGTGTGTGAGGGTACCAGGTGGGATTTTTGATGGTTCACCGTGAAACCTAGCTGGTGAGGAAGTTGGACCGTAGCGGCGGTATGTTGCACACATTGCTGGTAGGACGTGGCTTTTATCAGCCAATCGTCCAGATAGGGGAAGACGTGAATGTGCTGTCTTCTGAGGTGTGCAGCCACTACTGCGAGGCACTTGGTGAACACCCTTGGTGCTGTTACCCCGAACGGGAGCACCTTGAACTGGTAGTGTTGTCCGTCTACCACAAACCTGAGGTACTTTCTGTGAGAGTGGTGTACTGGGATGTGAAAGTACGTGTCTTTTAAGTCCAGAGTGGTGAGAAAATCGTACTGGGAGAGAAGTGGAAGAACCTGTTGGAGGGTTACCATGTGAAAATGGTCCGAATTAATGTAAGTGTTTAGAGGTCTGAGATCTAAGATAGGTCTTAGGGTCTCGTCTGTTTTTGGAATCAGAAAGTACAGGGAGTAGACCCCTAAATTTTGTTGATTTATGGGGACCTGCTCTATTGCTCCTTTTTGCAGGAGGGAGATTACCTCGTGTTAGTAGCACAGTATGTTCCTGCGACATAGGGCGGTGCCTGGGTGGAATGTTGGGGGGGTGTGGATGTTAATTCCAGGCAATACCCTGACTGAATAATTTGCGTCACCCATTTGTCTGAGGTGATTGTCTCCCAGACGCGAAGGAAATGCTGTAGTCTGCCTCCGACCGGAGTGGAATGGTCTGGAGGGAGCGGGGGGAAGTCATTGGGCGGGAGGTGTGGCAAAGCGGGCGGTATTTGTTTTGCCTCTGCCCTTATTATTATTGCCTCTGTATCCGCCTCTTTGATAACCCCTTGTGAAGGTGGACTGAGGAGGGGATTTGTAGGACCTGGATGCGCTATCTGAGTAGTAGCCTCTACCCGTGCCCCGAAAGGAAGAGCGGCAAAAGGAGCGTCTGGGAGTCTGCGTTTGTAGGGCTCCCATAGATTTCGCAGTGTCTGTAGCCTTCTTCATTTTTTCCAGGGCTTCATCTACTTTAGGGCCAAATAGATGATCTTGGTCGAACGTGTGATTTAGTATAGAGGCTTGAACCTCTGGTTTCAACCCTGAAACCCTGAGCCAGGCATGGCGACGGAGAAGGGCACTGGTGTTTATGGCCCTGGAGGCCTTATCTGCCGCATCTAGGGCACATCGTATGGAGTTATTGGTTATTGTTTTCCCCTCTTGAATAAGTTCATTAGCCCTGGTCTTGTACTTTTCAGGGAGATGGTGCATGATGGATTCTAGCTCATCCTAGTGTGCCCTGTCGTACAGGGCCAAGAGTGCTTGCGTATTGGCAATACGCCATATATTGGCCGCTTGTGACGCAGTGCGCTTCCCTGACGCATCTAGGAGCTTGGACTCTGTGTCGTGTGGGGGCGCTTCGCCTGACGCCTGAGAATTTGAGCGCTTCCTGGCTGTAGATACCACTAGGGAATCGAATGGTGCAGGGCCCTTGATGTAAGAAGGGTCTGTAGGGGCAGCTTTGTACTTTTCTTTTCGAGGGTTGAGGACCCTGGCCCTGAATGGGTCTTTGAAAACCTAAGGGGCATGTTTAATTACGCCCTTTAACATAGGTAGAATGGCAGTGGACCTATGTGCATCATCAAAGGTGTCTCCACTGGGTCGGTGTGTAGCTCCACCCCATGGTAGTGTGCCGCCCGTTGTAACAAGTGGTGAAAACCCAAGGAATCTTCAGGAGGGGATGGCCTAGATGGGTAAAGGTCACTCTGTGGGACATCTGGGATGTCCGGATTGTTATAATCATCCCATGGGTCTGGGGATCCAGTAGGAGTGGGATCTTGTGGCACATCTGCTGGATCATAGTAAGGGTCCCCCAAATCTTCTAGGACAGGGGACAAGGTGGGGAACGATGAGGTGGAGAGGGTGGAGGTGGTAAAGGAGGTGGGGAGGGCACCCTGAAAGGGGAGGTAGCAATGTCCTTTCTCTTTGGAGTGGGAGGTGGAGCCGGCTTGTCTAAATGTCTCTTTTACGTAGACAATGTCAAGTGTCCGGTCTTTGGATCCTTGGTGAGGGTTTTCTGCAAGGAATCCGGTGTGAAAAGCTCCTGTGACACAGGTTGATCGGTCGGCGCCGTGCTTCCTGGGAACCTCCGTTTTTTTGGTCGGCGCCGAAGGGGATTTCGGCACGGGAGTGTCGGTGCCGAGGGTCTTGTGATGTTTGGTCAGCACCGGAGCAGGTTTCGGCACCGAAGGCTTTGGTGCCGGGTTCGGTGTGGAGGTGGAGGCCGATTGTTTCTTCGGTGCCGAAGTGTTTGTCGGCACCGGTGGCCGGCTGGCTCGAGCCCGAGCTGCCGGAAGGCTTAGAAGGCTTCTTTACCGGGCCCGAAGGTGGGGTGTGAGAAGCAGTGTCCTTGGTCTTGCCTAGACACGGAGGCGCAGGTGTGACCGAAGCCTTTTTCAGGATCGGCGGGGGCATTGTACTCACGACCCGCTGCGCCGGGGTGATGTCCTCCACATCTGAGTCGTCGGCTTCGGAAGCGCTGACGAGGTAGTCGTCCTCCTGTTCGATGTCCTGCTGTCCCGGAGCTTCGACGTCGTCCCCGAAGATGTCGACTGGAGCGGAGGTCGAGGAGTGCGCCATGTTGAGTCTAGCCCGTCGATCTCGAATGGTCTTTTTTGAGCGAAAAGACTTGCAGGCGGGACAGTCTCGGGCCTCGTGTTCTGGGGAGAGGCAGAGGTTGCACACCTCATGGAGATCGGTGTGGGGAAACCTGGACCCACATTGAGGGCACTTCTTGAAGGGAGTTCTTTCCATCAGCCGAGACCGGAGCCGGAATAGGCCCGAAGACCGCCGTCGCCCACCGGAATCGAAGAAGTGCCGAAGAGAAGATGAATAAGATGATTTATGTCTTTGAAGAAACTCGACGAGCGAGGATTTGTGCGTCGATCGGTGAACTGGGAAGTTCCGAACCGGAGCGCGAAGTTTTACATCCGAGCCCGATGGCGGAAAAAAACAATCTGAGGATGGAGCCGAAGCCCATGCGCAATACCAACCAGAGGAGGAGTCACCGAACTCGTGACTTCCAAAGACTTTCCAAGAGGAAAAACAAACTGCAAACATCCGGGCCCAACACCAGATGGCGATCTATGCACAGTGTGTAGATCTGCAGCTCATATGCCTCGAACAGTATTTATCTAAAGCATCTCATCCGGAGAAAGTATATTTTGATACCTATTGTTGGTTCTAAAATAAAACCAGCATTTTTATATACAAACTATTGGTCTAGAGTTCAGTTCTTGAGTGTGTGAGACCATTTGCTGAGTGTGTACAACAAATGCTTTGCACTGTCCTCTTATAGTGCCTTACTACTCGACCAAGCTACCACTTTAGAGAGTAAGGTTATATCTAACTTTAGCCTCTGCCAAAGCTCTGGGGACTGTGGACTCTGTGCACACTATTTGGGAACAGTATATACAGAGCCGCTTTCTTACAATGAGCTCCCCAGCCGGTGAGCGAGGCGTCCGCTGTTAGCACAATCTGTGGAACCAGGTCTAGGAACTGCCACCCTTTGGAAAGGTTTTGTGTTGCACCACTGCAGAGAGCAATGTGTGCGGCAGTCCACCAACGCCAGATCTGTAAGCTGACCTTGAGCCTGGTTCCACTGATGTGCTAAACATTTCTGTAATGGACGCATTTGAAGTCTTGTGTAGGGTACAATCAAATTGCAAGAGGTCATCACCCCCATTAGTTGCATGAACACTCAAGCTGGTACTGAGGGTTGAGGTTGAAATTTTGTTATGAGAGTTTACATGCTGGCTGGATTGGGATATGCAAGGGCTTTTGAAGCATATATTGTGGCGCCTAGATACTGTTGAGTGTGGCACGGTTGAAAATTTGACTTGAAGTTTATTATGATTCCTAAGTCATGCAGCAGCTGGATTGTTTTGTGTGTATGGTGCACACAATCGCTGCGTGACTTGGCTTATTTGAGCCAGTCGTCAAGGTAAGGAAACACATGAATGTGCTGTCTTCGCAAGTGAGCTGCAACTACTGCGAGACATTTTGTGAAGACACTGGGTGCTGTAGTCATTCCGAATGGGAGAAATTTGAACTGGTAGTGCTGACCGCCCACTACAAACCGTAGATATTTCCTGTGAGCAGGGTGAATGGTAAAGTGAAAGTAGGCATTCTTGAGATCTAGAGTGGTAAGGAAATCGCCTTGTTGGAGCAATGGGAGGACCTGTTGGAGAGTGACCATGTGAAAGTGGTCGGATTGTATGTACAGGTTTAACAGTGAGGTATGATATTGGCCTGAGAGTACCGTCCTTTTTTGGGATGAAGAAGTAAAGGGAGTAAACCCCCTTAACCTTGATGTTGTATGGGAACCGGTTCTATTGCGTGCTTTTGTGAGAGAAAGAATCTCTTGTTTTAGAAGTGTGAGACGTTCTGTGGACATTGGATGTTGTTTGGGAGGTATGTGTGTAGGAGTAGAGGTGACTTCCACGGAGTAACCATACTGGATAATTTGTCTCACTCACCTGTGTGGTGATGGAATTCCAGACAGGTAGGAACTGCGATAGTCTTCCCCCGACCGGAGTGGAATGGTCTGGGGGAGAGGAGGGAAGTCACTTGGGTGGTAGGGGAGGTGAGCGTTATTCCCGTGGCCTCTTCCTTTGTTATTTCCTCTGTAACCCCCTCTAAAATATCTTCTGTTAGAGGAAGTTTGAGTGGGGCTTTTGTAGGAAGAAGTATTGTCTGTCCCAATGGTTTTGGAGGTGCCTCTATAAAAGGAGCGACGAAAGGAACCTCTAGTTGTTCTTGACTGTAAGGCCCCCATGGACTCAGCTGTGTCAATGTTTTTTTCATCTTCTCTAAAGATGTGTCTACAGTAGGTCCAAACAAGTGTTCTTGGTCAAAAAGCTGATTAAGAATTTGAGACTGCACTTCCTGGTTAAAACCAGATATGCGTAACCATGCGTGCCTGCACAGTAAAACACTTGTGTTAACAGCATGAGATGCTGTGTCCGCTGCATCAAGAGCATATTTGATAGGAGAATGTACATTCTTTATCCGGAGTAGGGGCATCACCTGTTTGGGAATTTGCCAGTTTACGGGCATTTGACACTACTAGAGAATCTAGAGGGAGCTGCCCCTTGATATAAGCTGGATCATTTGGAGCGGATTTATATATTTTTTTCAACCCAGAGGTTGAGAACTTTAGCCCTGACGTACAAGTTACTTACCTTCGGTAACGATGCATCTGGTAGAGACTATTCTAGCCACAGATTCCTTAACGTAGAGTTATCCCAAGGCGTGAGACTGGAGCCGGAAAACTTTCTTGCCCAGCATCTTTGCACGCCGGGGGGCTGTACCACGCGACTCCGCCCTGACATCCTCCGCGGGCGTGTCGTCAGCGAGGTCCCATAAGCCCTACCCCGGCGCGCTGTCAGTTTGCTTCGGAGAACTTTTCCATGCCACAGTGCGGAGCCATCACAACAAAACTGAGGAGAGCATGGGAACAGTGTGCAAAAAACCCAAAGAAACAAAATAGAGGAAAACAAAAGGTGAGAAATCACCACCAGGTGGCACAAAGGCACCAGAAGGCGACAGCAGAGCAGAAAAGTTCACCTCCAAGCTCCTCCCCCATGCTCACAAAGCACTCCACAACACTGGACCAGCGTACCTCATCGAACTACTCACCACCTACACCCCGAAACCGCCAGCTTCGCTCCGCCGACCTCGCCCTCAGCATCCAACGAGCGACTGCCGCCAGATCATTCTCCCACCTTGCCGCTAAGACCTGGAACACCCTCCCCATCCGCACGCGACAGACCCAGGACCTGCTGACCTTCAGGAGACTTCAAGTCCTGGCTGTTCAAGCAGTAGCAGCATCAACCCTCCCCCTCTCCCGCCAGGGCCTTGAGGCCACCACAGGTGAATTGTGCGCTCTACAAATGTTCTGATTGGATTTGGGTTAGTAGGTCCTACCAGTTGGGAAATACCTGGTGTGGGACTACTCACGAGTTCCAGCATTGTCGTGAACTATGGTTTTCTGGCCCATGTGGAATGAGAGTCAGAGGTCTGTCCCAGTTAGTGATTGACAATTGGAGAGGTGGAAAAGCATAAGCAAATATCCCTGTAAAATGTATCCACAGTGCATTGCCCTTGGACTGTGGGTGTTGGAACCTTGAGGAAGTTTGGGCATTTTCGGCCGTGGCGAATAGGTCTATCTCTAGGAGACCACATTGTTGGAAGCATGGCCGGCTTTAGCGCTGGTGGCGCCCTGTGCGACACTGCCTGTTGGTGCCCCACCAATGACTACCTCTGCCACTGATTACCTCACTAGCACCCTTTAACAGTGCCCCTCAAGTCTCCATAACCACGGTCGCTCAGATTCATTTATTGTATAGCACCACCCATACCAGTGTAAGGTGTCCGAGCACTTTACACCGCACACACATTGCACAGACAATTATGTGTGCAAATCAGAGTATAGGAAATGTTACATCAGACAGGACTACAAGGTGTAGTGTAGGAGTGACATGTCATTGATACTGGTAGGCAATGTAGTTTGAGTCCTTATTCTGGAAAAGCACAACTTCCAAATTTAACACGTAACCTCATTGTTAGGGGGTCTCTTTCATAATTGTTTTATACCCAAATGAACCCTTTTCACAAGATTAGGATGATGAAATACTGGGCAATTATTTTTAGCGCTATCATGCCTTGCAGTTTGCATGCAGCTCCAGGATGGCAGTTAATAGCTCAATGTTGTATATTAGGATATTGACTTATAAACCACAAGTAACAAAAGAAGCTCTTACAGAAGCAGTAACCTTCTAACCTATTTACATTATTTGCTTTTCGTTATCGCATGGTACACGTTCTTAGCAGCAGGCATTTTAACACTTGGCACTATCTTAGGATGAGTCAAAACTTTCACTAGACAAACCTACACTCTTTCCAGAAAGAATATCAACGGAGTTGTATTGACATTTTAATTGATGTCTGAAAACTGCTACAGAGCAGGAACGCGGCAGCATGTGCTTTTAAAATGATATACATTTACAAAATGACGCCTCCACCCCAAGTCAATGCCCAGTGCGGTCGCACCGATCGCACCGCCTTAGAACCGGCCCTGGTTGTAAGAATAGGTAGAGGACTTGTGGGTTGAGCTCCAACTCTGGAATTTGTCGTCTCCTGCTGAGGAGATCTGCAAAGTCGATTCCACTCCTGGTATTTACTTCGCTAATAGGTGAATTTTGTCCGGGAGCATACCTCCAGAAGGTTTGTGCGAAGTGAGATAGCGGAGGTGACCTGGTGCCCCCCCGTTTTTGCATATAATACACGGTAGTCATGCTGACTGTTTAGATGTGAATTGCTTTGCCCATGAGGTGTGAAAGGAATGCTTTCAGCGCTAGTTGAACAGGTAGCAGCTCCAAGTGATTGATATGGAGAGGAGTTTGACTGGGTATCCAGTGGCTCTGAACAATTAACTCCTGTGAGTGTGCTCCCCAATCTGAGAGTGATGCATCCAGCTGTTATGGGCCTCTGAGGAACTGGGTCTAGGAAAAGCCATCCTTTTAGAGGATTGTTAGAATTACAAGCTTGACGGCTGATCAACACTAGATCTTCCAGCTGACTGTTAGCTTGAGACCATTGCTGCTCTAAGCATTCTTGTAACAGGCGCATATTGAGTCTGGCATAGGGTACTATGACTATACATGATGCCATGGTGCCTAGTAGGCACATAACTGTTCTGACTTATATGTTGAGGAGGCTAAAACTGTGGAATAAGTGTTTGAAAGGATTGAATGCTTTCTATATTTGGGTAAACTAACCCTGCTTGAAAATTGAGGATCGCTTTGAGTTAAGTTATTTGCAGAGGCTGTAGGTGGGACTGGAGTGCATTGACTGCGAAACCTAGTTTGTGTGTATTGAAAAAAGCTGCGATAGTTTGAACTTTTGATGAGCCAGTGGTCCAGATATGGGAAAACATGCATTTTTTGTCTGCATAGATGAGGTGCTACTACTGCTAGACATTTGGTGAACACCCTAGGGGTAGTGCCCCCAAATAAGAACTTTAAATTGAAAGTGTTTTTTGTTTAATAGAAATATGAGGTACTGTTGATGTGCTGGGTGAATTGGCATGTGAAAGTAGGTGGCCTTTAGGTCCAACGCAGACATGAAGTGGCCTTGTTGTAGCAGTGGAATAGCATTTTGAAGAGTGACCATATGGAAGTGCTCTGAGAGAATATACCTAATTAGGGGTCTGAGGTCTAGGATTGAACAGAGGGACTCATTTT
Organism: Triturus cristatus; assembly: GCF_964204655.1. NCBI lineage: Eukaryota > Metazoa > Chordata > Amphibia > Caudata > Salamandridae > Triturus > Triturus cristatus. The sequence continues at coordinate 792,660,350 of NC_140590.1, forward strand.
ATGGGAATAAGTAAAGTGAGTAAACTCCAATGCCCTGTTGGTGTAGTGGCACATGCTCTATTGCTTGCTTTTGAAGAGCTTTTACTTCCTCCTTGAGCAGCTGTTGGTCTGTTGACATTGTTTGTGGGGTGGAATGTGTGGGCTGTTAAACCAGGCAATAACCATGTTGGATAATATCCATAACCCACCAGTCGGAGGGGATTGTCCACCGTCTTGGAAAAAACTTGTAGGAAGCTAGGTCGGTATATACGATATCAAAAAGAGGTATAGTTTGCACAGTCCCCAGGAAATCCCCAAAGGTATAGCAGAGGATGAAGTAGATAATACCTTACCCTAAATGTAGTGGTAGCTAGGCTGAGCAGTTAGGCTCATCAGAGGGTACTGTTAAGCATTTACTGTACACACACAGTCAAGAAATGATATGACCCACTGAAGCCAGAACAATTGGTTGTACAAACAGTTGTTAATTTGTTACTTTATTACTAGAACCAAGAATCACTTAGTGCAGGTAAATTGTAGTTTGTAAATGTAGCAATACTTTGCAAGAACGCAGTAATGTTAAGTAAAAGGAGCTGTATACTTTTCAGTATTAAGAATGCTTTCTATAGACGTCAACCAAATATAGTTGTATGCTTTTGCAGTGAAAAGGTTAGACAGTTCTATGCAATATATAGAACTTATAATTCAATCCTATGGAGGAAAGGCAAATGCTACTTACCAGTATGCATCTGTTCTTTTTTAAAAGGTTTTTATTGAGTTTTCCACCACCAGAATCCAGAGGACTAGCATTACACACAATAACATCATAATATGATCCAACCATCAAAATACACAGTAGGAGAAGTCCACTCTGCTAGGTCCCCCCCTTATATTCCCCACCCACCACCCTCTCTACCCCCACCCCCCCCCAGTCAGTGTGCCCGCAGCAACCCCTCATCAACCTCTGCCAGTCGGGCCCCAGAAACTGAGGCATCCCAACACCGGAACCAGTATGCATCTGTTCTTGGCATGTAGAGCTGCAGATCTACACACTGTGCATAGATCGCCATTTGGTGTTGGGCCCGGATGTTTGCAGTTTTTCCTCTTGGAAAGTCTTTGGAAGTCACGAGGTATGTGGTGACTCCTTTGGATCGTATTGCGCATGGGATTCAGCTCCATACTCAGATTGTTTTTCGCCAGCAGGGAAATAGAGCGTAGTAATAAGCAGTGAATATGCCCATGTGTGCTGTATCTTAATAAGATAAACTGGAACAGATAACGGTAGCCGGGAAGGCGGGTGGCCGTGTGTAGATCTGCAGCTCTACATGCAAAGAACAGATGCATACTGGTAAGTAGTATTTGCCGTTCGAGGCATATCAGCTGCAGATTACACACTGTGCATAGATTATATAGCAGAACTCGCTCCTAGCGGCGGCCACCAGTATCCGTTGCAATGGTTTCAAACCATGTTTTGAGTACAGCCTGGCCCACACTAGCGTGTCGCTTAGTTTGCACATCTACACAATAGTGTTTAGTGAAAGTGTGCGGTGTAGAACATGTAGCTGCTCTGCAGAGATCATCTAAGGGCACGTTTCCTAAAAATGCCATGGAAGCCCCTATCTTACGTGTAGAGTGGGCTTTAGGGGGGAACAGTGAGCATACGTTTTGCTTTGTGGTAGCAAATCTGTATGCATTTGACAATCCACCTAGCTATTACAGATTTGGAGATGGGGTTGCCTTTGTGTGGTGGTGAGAAAGATACGAACAGTTGTTTGGTCTTACGAAAGGGTTGTGTTCTCTCGATGTAGTAGAGTAAGGCTCGTTTTACATCTAGTGTGTGGAGAGCTCTTTCTGCAATGGTCTGTGGCTGTGAATAGAATACGGGCAGTTCCACAGATTGGTTTAGATGAAAGGGAGAAATGACTTTAGGGAGGAATTTTAGATTAGTGTGGAGAACAACTTTGTTATGATGCCTTTGCAGAAAGGGTTCTTGAATGGTGAGTGCTTGTATCTCACTGACCCTTCTGAGGGAAGTAATGGCTACAAGAAAAGCAGTTTCCCACGTTAGGAATTGAAGTTCACCTTTGTGTAGAGGTTCAAATGGAGGCCCCATTAGTCTCGTGAGAACGATGTTTAGGTTCCACACAGGTGAGGGTGGCACTCTGGGGAGAATTATTCTTTTGAGGCCTTCCATGAAGGCTTTTATGGCAGGTACTCTGAAGAGTGATAGATGTTGTCTGTTTTGTAGATAGGCTGCTATGGCCGCAAGGTGCACTCTAATAGACGTGTAGGCTAGGTTGCATCTTTGTAGGTGTAGTAAATAGCCTATGATGTGTTGAATGGACACATCTAGGGGTTTGAAGTTATTGTTGTGACAATAGACCACCAAACGTTTCCACTTGGCTGCATAGCAAGCTCTAGTGGTAGATCGTTTAGCTTCTCTAATGACGTTCATACAGTCAGGGGGAAGATTTAGATAACCTAATTCTAGGATTTCAGGAGCCAGATCGCAAGGTTGAGCTGAGCTGGGTCCGGGTGCCTGATCTCTCCATGGTTCTGGGTTAAGAGGCGTGGAGAGAGGTGTAACTTTTGGTGCGGTACTACAGATAGTTCCAGCAGTGTGGTGTACCACGGTTGTCTGGCCCAAGTAGGAGCAACTAGGATGAGAGTTAGGGAGTGTTGCTGTAGTTTGCGCCCCACTAATGGAATGAGTGGGAGAGGCAGAAAGGCGTACGCAAATCTGCCTGACCAGTTCATCCATATCGCATTGCCTTTGGACAATGGGTGTGGATACCTGGCGGCAAAGTTTGGGCATTTGGCGTTTGTGGGTGGCGAAGAGGTCTATCTGTGGATGTCCCCACATTTGAAAGTACGGGTGAAGAACTTGTGGATGGAGTTCCCACTTGTGGATCTGTTGTGTTTGTCTGCTCAGCAGATCGGCCATAGTGTTTTGGACTCCTGGCACATGTTGGGCTAGGAGAAAGATTTTTTGGGGTATGGACCATCTCCATATGCTCTGTGCTAGCTGAGAGAGCTGCGGAGAGTGTGCCACCTTGTTTTTGTATATAGTACATGGCTGTCATGTTGTCCGTGCGGGTTAAGATGGCCTTGCCTGAGACGTGTTTGAAAGGCGATTAGGGCTAAGAATATAGCTAGTAACTCCAAATGGTTGATGTGGAGTAACTTTTGTTGAGGCATCCACCTGCCCTGCATGATGTGATGTAGTAGGTGAGCTCCCCAGCCAGAGAGAGACGCGTCCGTTGTCAGTACTACCTGAGGAACCGGTTCCAGGAACGGTCGCCCTTTGGAAAGGTTTTTAGTGGTCCACCACTGCAGAGCGCGATGGGCACTACCGTCTACCAAAACCAGATCTGTCAACTGACCCTGGGCCTGGTTCCATTGGCGCGCTAAGCAGTCTTGGAGAGGACGCATCTGGAGTCTTGCGTGAGGTACTATGAATATGCAAGAGGCCATCATTCCTACAAGTTGCATGAACACTCTAGCTGGAAGTGTGTGTTCCAGTTGACATTTGGCACGTAGAGCCTGAATGCTTGCTATCCTGGCAGGACTGGGATAGGCTAGAGCTTTTGAGGTGTCTATGGTGGCACCGAGGTATTGTTTTACGTGGGACGATTGCAGATGGGACTTTGTGTGGTTTACTGTGAAGCCCAGTTCATGAAGTAGTTGGATAGTGGCGTGAGTGTTGTACACACTGGTTGTGTGAGTTGACTTTTATGAGTCAGTCGTCTAGGTATGGGAAGACGTGGATGTGTTGTCTTCGCAGGTTTGCTGCCACTACAGCTAGGCACTTGGTAAACCCCCGTGGTGCTGTGGTGACTCCGAATGGGAGCACTTTGAATTGATAGTGTTGACCGTCCACTACAAATCTGAGAAACTTTGTGAGCTTTGTGAACGGGAATGTGGAAATAGGCGTCCTTGAGGTCTAGGGTGGCAGGAAGTCGTTCTGGGAGAGTAGGGGGAAGTACCTGCTGTTGTGTGACCATGTGGAAATGGTCTGAGTGTATGTAGTGGTTTAGGGGTCTGAGGTCCAGGATGGGCCTTCGAGTGTCGTCCCTTTTTGGTATGAGAAAATATAGGGAGTAAACTCCTATATTTTGTTGGTGGGCAGGAACTGGTTCTATTGCTCTCTTTTGTAGGAGGGAGATTACCTCCTTCTTTAGAAGTGACAAATGTTCCTATGACATTTGGGCGCTGTTTGGGTGGAATTAAGGGGGGGTAGATGTTAGTTTGAGGCAGTAGCCTGACTGAATTATTTGTGTTACCCATCTGAGTTGATGGTAGTCCAGGCAGGAAGGAAATTGTGGAGTCTGCCCCCGACCGGAGTGGGATGGTCTGTGGGGGGTGGAGGGAAGTCATTGGGCAGGGGTGGAGGCAGAGCGGGAGGTGTTAGTTTTGCCTCTGCCTTTATTGTTGTTACCCCTGTAGCCGCCTCTCTGGTAACCCCTAGTGAAGTTGTCTTGGGTAGGGGCCTTATAGGAAGTGGAGGCGCTGTCGGAGGAGTAGCCTCTGGAGTTGCATCTAAAGGAAGAGCGGCGAAAGAAGTGCCTGGGAGGTTGCGACTGCAAGGCTCCCATAGATTTTGCAGTGTCGGTGTCCTTTTTCATTTTTTCAAGGGCAGCGTCGACGTTGGGGCCAAACCGATGTTGCTCGTCAAAGGAGTGGTTGAGGATGGAACTCTGCACCTCGGGTTTGAACCCTGAAATTCGTAGCCAGGCATGCCTACGCAGGAGGACGCTGGTGTTAATTGCCCTAGAGGTAGTGTCAGATACATCGAGGGCGCAACGAATGGAGGTATTGGTGATTTTACCCTCCTGGATTATCTCGGCTCTATTCTTGTATCCGTCAGGAAGGTGTTGCATTATGGCTTCCAGTTCATCATAATGTGCCCCGTCATATCTTGCTAAGAGCGCTTGGGTGTTTGCAATGACCCATATGTTGGCAGCCTGGGATGCAGTTCGCTTGCGAGAGGCGTCCAGGAGTTTGGACTCCTTATTGGGTGGTGGGGCCTCACCTGTTGCCTAGAGTTTGCACGCTTCCTCGCATTTGAGACTACTAAGGAGTCTAGTGGGGCGGGGCCTCTGATGTAGGTGGGGTCTGTAGGGGCGGCCTTATACTTTCTCGATGCGAAAGTTGATGACCCTGGCCCTAACCGGGTCTTTAAAGACCCCCGGTGCGTGCTTGATAACCCCTTTAAGCATGGGCAGAATGAAAGTGGCCCTTTGTGTAGTGTCAAAAGTATCTAGGAGGAAGTCGTCCTCCACGGGGTCTGGATGGAGATCAACTCTGTGGTAGTGTGCAGCCCTATGGAGCAGCTGGTTAAACCCCATTGTGTCTTCAGGGGGGGGGGGGACGTTCTTGAAGGGTAAAGGTCGTCCTGCGGGACGTTAGGGACGTCGTCATCTTCCTCATCAAGGGAGGGTGTGGGAGAATGATGAGGAGGAGGAGGAGGTGGAGGAGGAGGAGGGGGGGGGGGGGGTTCAGGGGGGGGGGGGGTGAAGGCAGTCTCAAAGGGGAGGTAGCAAAGTCTCTTCTCTTTGGAGGTGGAGGCTTGTCCAGTTTTAGGGTCTTTGACAAGTGTTTTATTGTAGTGGATCGGGAGGAAATAGTTAATCTGTGGGGGGCCGATCCTTCGGCGCCGAAGCCGTAGGTTTTTTTTAAGCTTAGAGTCGGCATCGGTTCACTGTTTTGAACCGTGTGGCTTAGAAATGTCTGGTTGTTTCCTCGGTTCCGAGATGACTTTCGGCTTCGAGGTGTGGGTGTCGAGGGCCTTTGGTTTTTTGCTCGGCTCCGGGGATGGTGTCGGTACCGAGGAGCTAGTGCCAGTCTTCGGCACAGAGTGCTTCGGTGTGGAGCTCGGCGCAGAGGACATCTTTTTCGGTGCTGGTGCCGAGGAGTGTTTCTCTGCACAGAGGGCAGGCTGGCTCGAGTCCGAGCTGCCGGAAGGCTTGATGGGCTTCTTAACCGGGCCCGAAAGCGAGGTATGGGAAGCAGTGTCTTTGGTCGTGCCTAGGCCCGAGGGCGAAGGCGTGACCGAAGCCTTTTTTGATGTCGTCGAGGGTGGGGGTCGATGGTAGTACTCACGCCCCCTCTGTGCCGGAGTGATGTCCTCGACATCTGAGTCGGCTTCGGAGGCGCTGACTAGGTCCTCTTCGGTGTGCTGCTCTTCCGGAACGTCTACGCCTTCTCCGAAGAGGTCGTCTGGGATCGCAGCCGACGAGTGTGCCATTGTTTTCCTCGCCCGTCGGTCCCAAATAGTTTTCTTCGAACGGATTTGCAAGCCTGACAGTCTCTTGCCTCGTGTCCTGGGGAGAAGCAGAGGTTGCACACGTCATGGAGATCGGTGTGGGGAAACTTCGACCCACATTGAGGACACGTCTTAAATGGAGTCCTTTCCATCAGCCAGGACCGGAGCCCAGGTAGGCCCGAAGGCCTTCGTCGACGACCGGAATCGAAGACTTCGAATGATGAGTCTCGTCGAGTGTGGAGATCGCGATCGAAACAATACCGCGGAAAGGGAAGGATTGCGCGCCGATCAGAAGAACTGAAAACGGTTCGGAACCTGAGCGCGAAGAACACATCCGAGCCCGATGGCGGAAAAAAACAAGCATTGGCATAGCCAATAGGTCTCGCCTTTGGGACCTTATAAGTGTTTAGCCATGCAACAGTTGCATAACTAAATACTTATAAGGTCCCAAAAGCGAGACCTATTGGCTATGCAAAGCGGCCGTGAAAGTGATCACGATCAACATTAAAGCGGCCGTGGGGCCGCGAAACCGAAAGTAATCGCGGTAAAGCGCGGCGCGCATGCCCGCGCACATGCACTGTGGCTCTAGGCTGGCCTGGTAGCACTTTTTGGAGCCCTCTCAATAAGTCTCGCCAGACCAGCGCACGCGCTGGGTCAGGCGAGACCTAACAATCTGAGGATGGAGCCGAAGCCCATGCGCAATACAATCCAAAGGAGGAGTCACATACCTCGTGACTTCCAAAGACTTTCCAAGAAGAAAAACAACTACAAACATCCGGGCCCAACACCAGATGGCGATCTATGCACAGTGTGTAATCTGCAGCTCATATGCCTCGAACACAATGTTACAGATTGCAGTTAAGTACTCTTACTTTCCAAGGCCTTAGGACAACACAGGACAAGGTTCAAGACCAGGTATGTACTGCACCACCAGCAGCACTAGGGTAGCCGGGTGCAGAGGTCACTAGGCCCAAAGTTATCCAATGGGGGGGGGGGGGGGGGACGACGACTCAAAGTCAGTTTTTCAGATAGGTACCCACGTCTTAAGGCAAATGCCCCAGGGGCTGAAGTGAGCACGGGGGGGGGGGGGGGGGCCACAGAGCAGCACCAAAGCTGCACTACCAGCAGCACAGGGGTGGCCGGGGGCAAATCGGTTTGGGGCGCTCAATGCTATCCAATGGAGGTAGTCGGTTTTCGAAAGCGACATCAGCTTGAACCAGGAGGCTGGACGAAGGCGACTAATGGCTAGGCAGTTAAGGTGGAAAGCTGGGGGACAACGTTGGCTGAGCTACCCAAAGTCAGGGGGCTGAGGATGCAGGGGTGCCGTTTGGGGGAGGGTCGGGTTTCCTCCACTGGATCCTCAGGAACAAGGAACCTCACATTTACTACTTTCCTAAGTGAGTGATGTAAAAGAGAGCATGGCCACTAAACTATCACTTATACCACATGTAAATCAAGTAGCCGAACAAAGGATTTCACAGGAAGTCTTCAACAATTTTTCAATACCTAGAGTTCCTGCAGAAGATTCAAGCTTCTCAAACAAACACTCTCTGAACTAGACCAGGCCAACGGGCGTCACCTTCAAGGACCCTGTTTAATAAAGTGGGAGTCACACAGACCTCAAAATGCATCTGTCAACCTATAAATTGAGGCAGAATGACAATTGACCTTTCTGTAGCCAGGTAAAGGAACATGGACAGCTCACCCAGAAATCGAAGGGACTGGACCACTCCACTAAAAGACACCAAACTTCACCAAATAAGCTACTCTATTATTGACTGCCCCTGCTTTCAAAGACATAAACCAATGAATCCTTCCCTGTCCACATTACCAAACACTACTTTAATGCCTACACAAATAAGGAGTACTAACAACCACTTCTAATTCTATAAGATACATGGCTTTTTCATCAGTGAAAAATGAAAACACAGGTAAGCAGGTAAATCAGGGTGCACCTGTTTTCCAACGCTCCGCAACATTTCAAGCACAAGAACAGCGATGCAATCATCACCATGCTGGTTGTCACTGAACCGCAAACCCCTCAATCGACAACTCCTATATAGGCTTTACCATACATTTCCCAACCACATTTCCTCCGAAAGGGCACTCAAGAGCTAAAGATCACCACTGTGTCAGGGGTATTAGTCTTGTGCAAATGCACCAATATAATTACTATTTACCCAGCAAATCATCTCATTCACCATACAATTTCAATTTCAGTGTCCAGAGGGGATGCAACAGAGAATGAAAGTAGTAACCAGTGGCATTTTAGGAATTATAGCTTTCACAGTAGAGAATTTGCTAATTGAAACCAAAACTTTACCGCGGTAAAAAAACAACAGATGTAGAAAATTTGACTAGTGCCATAATCTTAACTGAATCTGGAATTAAAAAATGTATTCGATTGTTCTCTCAACCCAGCAATGATTCAAACACTGAGAACGTTTACAATAATAAACCACAATACCTTAGGTCTGGCTGGAGATGGTCTAGGCCTTTTTTTCACTTCGGTCCATGCTTCAGAGTCCAGATCTGGCAAACTTGCAGAAAGACCTTTTGGCATAGTTTTCAAGTTGCTAACCTCCTCAGGCTTCCTGGTGACAGGACTAGATGTACGTGGTGAACCAGGTAGAGATTCTAAAGTTATGAAATAAGGTGTAGATGAATATGCGGCTAATGGACGATTTGGCTCAAATATGTGAAAAGCCACTGGGTGTCTCAACACTCACCTGTTTCTTTCTGAAAACTTTGCTTAGGCACAAACTCTGGGCAATTAATGAGTTGTGAGAAGTCAGTCTGGACAGAATCAGACAAACCAGGACCTGGCAGGGGCCACTTGTCGGGGTGATCCTTCCTCCGAATTTTCAAATCTCTGATTTCTACCACTTTGCTGTCCTTCAAAGCCTAGAGACATTAAGAAGATGATATTGCCTGCAACAGTAGTATATTCAATAAAGTAATGCAAGTTTCATGCAAGATTAGCAATATTAACACCAAATTCCGCTCTCTAGTGAAGTCACGTACAACCAAACTTAAATATAAAAAGATTATTTGGGACATCACATGCAAGACCTGTGTCTGAATTAAGAGGCCACAGTGGTATGCATATGTGCTGAACATATGATTAGAATGACTAGTAACCAAGTTAGCTGGATGGGTGCTTGCAGTTTATAACAACCAGATACTCACAGGAGCAAAATAGCTTGCAGCACTAATACAAACTTGGCACTTAAATCATACATAATTGCAATCCCCAACCACAACTTGAAACCCATACCTAAGCAAGAGCCACACCAAAAAAGGCTTAGAGATGGTGGTATCAGACTTCACCTTGAGAATGAGCCCCATGTCGGTGGTAAGGGCTTGAACCCTGTGAAAACTTGCTATCAGGCTCATGGGCAGGAACCCTTCAGTGTCCATCTTACGCCGAAGAAAAAAATCCCGTTGAAGATTGTCCTCACTGAAGTAGTACTCACTGGTAAGAGAAAAATAACTGAAATTAACAAAAGAATCTTTTCACAATAAATAAAATCCAACAATTTAATTAAAAAAAATATATCCCAATAACAAGTCTAAGCAGGTCAGTAAATAACCATAGACAGTTTTTCATAAAACATTTCGGGCCAACTGATGCATATGTACACTGAAAATGGCATTTAGGTACATATTTGATGGAAAATAGGAGATAAAAAAGGTAAATTAAGGCTGCACACCAATACAAAAAACAAATGAAAGAAAAGTCATTGCACTGATATTCAAAGTAGATGCAAGTAAAAAGAAGGATAAGAAAATCTACAAAAAGCAAATCATTGAAATCGACAAACAGGATCTAAGCTTAGGGTATCTCGAACTTCTGGCGCTATCCAAGCAAAGCAACTATGCAGAATTATCAAGATAAAATTTCAAATATTGCAAGTTGGCGACAAAAGAAAGTCTCAAAGTACGATATTCAGTAAAACTTAAACGTTCATGTGCAAGTGGGATTTAAGATATCAGAACGGAAATCATATCAAGTAGGACATAAGTAAAGAGCTGTGCCTGGCAAAGGCAATTAGCCAGTGGCAGATCAAATGAACCTAGTGATCAGGAAAAAGGGGCAGAGGGTGCAGGACAGGGTTTTAAAAAGTAGCTGGGATGCAATACTAGCTCACACGAATTGGGTGGCCTTGTTGATGACAATGTTTGCATCTGTTTGTGATCGATTTTTGCGGATGTATCATGCAAAAACTGTCTTGTGCTGATTGCTCAGTTGGAAAATACAAAAAATAACCACACAAAAAAATGTAACAGTAGCTAGGACGAGTCAGGTCAGATAAACTTCAAAGTCTTAAAAACATTTTTAAACAAATCTTCGATTGAGGATTGTTAAAAATCCTCCCTGCTACTCATTTTCTGATCCTTTGCTTTCTGAACTTTCATGGGCTCACATTCCTCTTCGTAATATGGGTCCTTTCCAAAGTTAAAATTCTGCTGCCTGGAAGTAGGATTAAAATCATCTAAAAGCATTGGGCCATTCACAGAGGTGTTTGAGACCATTGCTAAAGCGGTTTAATGCCAGGTCCCTAAAAATCTCGGGTAAAAACACCAATGACAACCTCCGACTGAAACTTTGGCTCATATGATAAATGGGTAGAGCAGGACAATCTCCTAAAACATTGAAAATACTCCAGCAACTTTGGAACTTGGTCATTAAAACAATCCTACTTTCACTAACTGTGGGATTCCCCTCAGATCCTTTCAGACAGTACCAGAAAACAGGCAACAGCAAAGGCGAAGGCGAATATTTCTACAACTCGCCCAAAGCCCTGCCCGTACTGCCTCAGTGTTTCTATGTCTATTATTTAGCCAGAGAAAACACTCAATTCCAGACATCCAAAATTTTAAGGGAGACTGCTTGGGATCTTGTCTTGACACTGCATTTCCTAGGCATATCTTTAAATACCACAGAACCGGATGCCGCTTCAAATTCTGGTTCTGTGCCATGGCTATATGCACTAAATTTATAACCAAGAATACCTTTTATTTAGATGTAGGATTGTGGTACATTTTATCCCCCAAAAATTCCAACATAATTTTTAACATCTGAAATGATCATTTTAATCCGATTAGAAGAGAAACCTGTTATTTTGATGATCTCTGCATATATATCCACCACCATCTTGCTTATTTAACAAATAACTGCCAGCGGCACAGACTGCATCAGAAACAGGTTTCATTAGCCTGCTAATGGGAAACGGAATGGCTCCTAATGTGGAGGCACAGACATCACTAACTGCTCGTTACTAACAGGACAAGAAGAACTGAACCTTCACTAGGTGGCCTCACGTCCCATATTTGTCACAAATAAGACACAGTAAGATGGAAACAAGCTAGGAAAGAAAACAATTATTATGAAAAGCTCCATTACCAACATGAAAGAAAGGGGATTGTTTGGGGTGAATAAAAGTCCACCTCAAAGGATAAGGCCACCATCAGCTAGATGTCACAAATAGAATACAACTGTGCTCAGTCCCTAGTAACATGAGACACATCAGTCACTTAAATCAAAGGCAACGTGTTAAGTATTTAAGCAGTGCATATATAGAAGACATAAAACAAAATTCCACAACCAATTTTAAAATAAAGGAAACAAGCATTTGCAATGCAATCTGTCTTACCTTTGGGACCTTGTATTTATTTAGCTACGCAGCACATAAGCCTGGGTGCTGAAACATCTACTGTTCTTCAATATGGAGGAAAAATAAGCACCAAACTGTGTGACATGCCAGGTATGGGAACACATGGAGAGAAATGTTGCCTTTCAGCGGGAAATGGTATAGTCCAAAGCTGTTTAATATAAAATCAGGGCCTTCAGTGGTCATATCACTGAAAATACAAGATTTGAAATAAATATTGTCTACGGGTGCTTGTGGAAGACCATTTCTATGGACTGGAATCTAGAGAAAGCTAAAGTGATTCTGGTATTTTACTGACCTCTGCTGGTAGTTTTCTATCAAGACAGTTAAAAAGAGGTACTTGAACAGAAAAAAAAGTCTAAGCGGAAGCAGACAAGTCCTAAGGCTGATCTCCAGAGCCCACAAAGTACATACACATAAATATATACTAAATTATATCCAAGAGGTCTCGAATGCTCAACGTAAACAAGCATTTGCAATGCAATAGGTCTCGCATTATAAAAGTGTGAGCAGTTGGCATTGCTAATAATGCAACACTAGCTATTGGCATTGTAAATGATGCCATTTATTTATGTGTTTTATAAAATAAAAAAAAGACATTGTCATGAACAATGATAATAGCTGAAACCTTTGCAAATGCAAGACCTATTGCATTGCAAATGCTTGTTTCAGTACTGCAGGCTTTTTTAAAGTTTTAGTCACTACTCAAAATGAAATCCATTTTATCAGCGTTGCCAGTGCTCCTTTATGTTTAATGTCCTACATGAAACACAAAGTTCTAAGCAGATTGCTAAACAGCATCTCCAGCCCCGATCACAATGTCTCACTTCATGATGGACAGTGAACACCCTGTTTCTATGTAGCGCCAAGACGGGGTGAACTAAGGCACAGACTGAGGACTGTCAGCCTCCGAGGCTCAAAGCATTCCTTGCAACAGTCCGCTGTGTCAAGGTATTGCCATGTGTACAGCACACACTCTGCAACAGCAAGTGGTTTCAAAGTTGAGGGTGACTTCCCAAACTTTCGAGGTGTTCATCGTGTTTGGTAACAGTGTTTTTATGGTGACAGTCAAAAATAACTGCGCGCGGGGTCGGGTGAGGGGTCAGGTGAGGGGTCGTGGTCGTTTGAGATTGTGTGTGAGTGGTTGTGGTCGTTTGTGGTTTTGTGTGAGTGGTTGTGGTCGTTTGTGGTTGTGTGTGAGTGGTTTTGTGTGTGTGGTTGTGTGTGTGTGGTTGTGTGTGTGTGTGGTTGTGTGTGTGTGGTTGTGTGTGTGTGGTTGTGTGTGTGTGGTTGTGTGTGTGTGGTTGTGTGTGTGTGGTTTTGTGTGTGTGGTTGTGGGGATTGGGAGGGCAGAGGTAGGGAAGGAGAAAAAACGAGTTACTTACCTGTACACTATGGTTCTCCAGTATTATCTTTCATAGATTCACATGCTTGTATCTTCCCTGTCGTCATGGTGGGAGTCTCACAGTAACAGAATGACCACAGCAGTATTAGAAAAAACTGCATAGCAAAATCCCATAGGGAATAGTCTTATTTGGTAACCAAACCTCATCATTATTATTTGGTCCAAGACTCAACCAATCGGCTGCCAGCCCTGTCATCACACTCCCCAGCAGAGCCTTCCTGCCTCAGATTTCCAGCCCCGAGTGTGAGACTAGGATACATCTAGAGGTAATGATTCTGCCTGAGAAATGGGGTGGTGGGCGGGCCGCATGTTAATCTATGAAAGATAATACTGGAGAACCATAGTGTACAGGTAAGTAACTAGTTTTTTCTCCAGTATTCAATCTTTCATAGATTCACATGCTTGTATCAGAATAGCAAGCAGTCCTTATCCCAAACTGCATTTCCAGGATAGAACCCCCAATAGACAGTGGGCTCTGTTTCTTTGTATAGAATGTTAACATACATTACAGTTTTCAAAATATATCAGAAACTCATTAGTTGAGAAGATATATAAATATTTGTAATATGCAAATCAAAACATTTGCCTAAATATACATATAAATCTATATATCTATATATACACATCCAATTATATTATAATAAATTCCTTAATGAAATAGATGCCGTAGACCCGCCTGTCCCACTGCTGCATCTTTTTCCATGCTGTGTCCAGACAATAGTGTCTGGTGAAGGTGTGCGCATTTCTGCATGTCGCAGCTCTACAAATGTCCGGCAATGACACTCCTGCGAATAGAGCCGTAGAAGTTGCCATCTTTCTTGTGGAGTGCGCACGTACCTTGGCTTGTAAAGGTTTTCCAGCTTTAACATGACACAAGGAGATCGCCGAAGTTATCCACCTTGAAATACTGGATCTGGAGAGTGCCAAACCTTTCCTAGGGACAGAAAGGCTATAAAGAGTTGATTTGTTTTTCTGAACGAATGTAAAATTTCAGACATTGTTTAATGTCCCAAGAGTGTAGAGCTCTTTCTGCAGATGAAGGGTCTTTAAAAAATGTAGGTAAAACCACCGGTTCATTCAGATGAAAGCTGGAGGGGACCTTAGGAAGAAACTTTGGATTCGTTTTCAGAATAACTGTCTTGCCTGAATTGTAGAAATGGTTCTGCAATTGAGAAGGCTTGGATCTCGCTGACCCTTCTTGCCGACGTGAGCGCTAATAGTAACGCTGTCTTCCATGAGATAAATCGCAAATCCGCCTTATGTATTGGCTCAAATGGCGGTTTCATTAGCTGTGCAAGAACAGTATTAAGCTGCCAAGGAATTACTGGTCTTTGAACTGGAGGAAAAATTCTGAAAAGTCCTTTGAGGAATTCTTTAATAACTCTTTGGGACCAAAGAGATGGTCGGTCAGGAACTCTGGTGTACCTTGAAATAGCGGCCAAATGTACTTTAATAGACATATGAGAGAGTCCAGATTTGGCCAACATTAACAGATATGGAAGAATTTGATCCGAAGAGACTTGAAAAGGATGTAGACCTTTAGATGCACACCAATGACAAAACCTTTTCCATTTAGCCGAATATGTTTTATTTGTAGAGATTGCTAGAGATCGTGACAATCTCCCAGCATTCTTGAGGGATATTCAACAGTTGGAACTCATGTTCGTGAGGTTCCATGCTGACAAGTTCAGCGATTTCAAGTTTGGGTGCAGTATCTGGCCGCTGTTCATAGTGATTAGATCGTGCACTAATGGAAACTGTATCCTGGGTGTCACTGAGAGTTTGAGAAGTTCTGAGAACCACGCTTGTCTCGGCCATGCTGGGGCAACCAGAATCAGATGGCACAGCTCTGATTTCATCTTTCTCAAGACCTTTGATATTAGTTTGCATACGCAAACATCCCTGTCCAACACATCTGTAGCGCATTGCCCCACGACCCTTTCTGTGCAAACCTGCGTGCAAAGTTTTTGCATTTTGAATTGTGGCGATCCGCGAACAGATCTAACTCTGGAGTGCCCCATAGCTTGAATACTTTGAGAAGTTGCTTTTGGTCCAGTTCCCACTCGTGAGAAATCTTGGACGATCTGCTCAGAATATCTGCCCTTGTGTTGTCTACCCCTGCAACATGTTGTACTTGAAGTGAAATGTTGTGGATCAGAAGCCACTTCCAGATTTCTTGTGCTTGCTTTGACAATATTTTTGATTTTGTAACCCCTTGTTTTAGTAGGTAAAACATGGATGTTGACCTGACTGTCTTTACCAGTACTGTTGAACCACGAATCCTGGGAAGAAATGCTTTTAGACCCAAGAAAATAGCCTTTAGTTCCAGCAAGTCGATGTGGAGCTGCGTTTCGCTCTTTGACCAGTGACCCTGAATTTCGAGCTCCTGCAAATGCGCTCCCCAACCTTGAAGCGAAGCATCTGTCATCATTACAAAACTGTAGTTCTGTGGTTCGAAAGTCAGTCCTTCCGCTAAATGATCTCTGATCTTCCACCATGACAGGGCCCTTAGGATCTAAGGAGTGATAACTATTGGATCTTCAAAGGATCCCTGAGAGTGAATCCATTGCTTGTCTAGCAGTTCTTGAATAGGTCTCATGTGTAGTCTGTAATTGGGAAGTAGGGGGATACAAGAGAACATCATCCCCAACAACGATTTTAGGTTCTTACTGAAACTGACTTTTTTTAATTGCAAATGCGACGTCAGCTTTATGATCTTTTGAATACGGTCCTCTGAAGGATAAGCCTTCGCCTCCTTTGTGCGAATTAGAGTTCCTAGAAATTGAAGGGACTGCGATGGCATGAAATGTGATTTTTCTATGTTGACTCTGAGACCTAGGCCATTGAAAAGGTTCATGCACACTCGTAGAGAATGTTGGGCTTCTCTGAACGAACCACCTTTTATGAGCCAATCGTCTAGATAAGGGAAAATTTGGTGACCTTGAAGTCTTAGATCGAATAGTTTACCTGTCGGTGTAGTTTTGCAGCTTGAAGAGCTTTCTGGATTCACTATGCTGTGCATTATTCCGCGATCTGGTGGTTGGGTCCGGATTCGTAGTCTTTTTTCTTTTTTTTTGTAGCCCAGGTGGGCGTCGACGTCCCACCATTTGGTGTACCTCTCGTGACGTCTGCGTGCTTCCTGCGGAAGTCCCACCTTTGGGGCGCCATCTTCGGGTTCTTTTTTCCTTTCCTATCTTTTTTTTTTTTTTAACCCTAGGCATTAAGTAATTTCCTTATATATATTAGTTTTATCTTGTTATTTCAGTCTTTGTCCTCCCACCCTTTTTTCTCCTGCCTCATCTTCCTGGCGGAGGTGGGTGGGTTCGCTAGTGAATCCAGAAAGATCTTCAAGCTGCAAAACTACACCGACAGGTAAGAAACTATTCGTTTTGCAGCGTGAATCTTTCTGGATTCACTATGCTGTGTATAGATTTTGTAGCGGTTTGTTATCTCTGTGGCGGCTGGGTGGAAGATGAACGTTGGTCGTTGAATATATGTTGGAGCACCTTCTGTCCTACTTGTGCCTCCTTGTTCATCTGTATATCCACGCAGTAGTGCTTGGTGAACGTGTGCACCGAAGCCCATGTTGCCGCCAGGCACATGTCTTGAATGGGTGTATTTGCCAGAAAGGCAATTGTTGCTCCCTTCTTCCTTGTGGCCCGTGGCCCCTCGGATAGTTCTTGCCCCCCCCCCCTGTTTGTGGCAGAATTGTATAGTTAGTGCAATCCATCGTGCAATGGTGCTTTTTGTCACTGGTCTACCCAGGAAGCTCGTTGCGAAGGACACAAAAAACTGCTTGGTTTTCCTGTGTTCTTTTGTCCTCTCGATGTAGTGCATCACCGCCCTTCTAGCGTCTAGAGTGTGCAGTGCCCTCTTTGCGCTTGTTGCTGGGTTCTGAAAGAAACTTGGTATTTGAATTGTTTGATTTATATGGAATGCTGACATCACCTTTGGCATGAAGTGTGGGTCCGTTCTCATTACGACTCTGTCCTTGTGTATCTGGATGTAGGGCTCTTGCAGCGTTAGCGCTTGCAGCTCGTTTACTCTGCGCAGTGAGGTTATTGCCACCAGAAAGGCTGTCTTCATTGTTAGCATTTGAAGGGAGGCCTTGTGAATGGGCTCAAAGGGCGCCTTCATAAGTTCCGTCAGGACTATGTTGAGGTTCCATGCCGGAGGCGGCATCCTCTTTGGTGGCGCTATTCTTTTTGCCCCTTCCAGGAATCTCTTTACTACCCGTGACGTGAAAAAGCTTCCTCCTGTCTCACCTCGTGTGTAAGCTACGATAGCCGCTAGGTGGACCCTCAGCGACGATGAGCATAGTTTCGCCTTTAGAAGGTGTGTGAGGTATCTAAGCACCGTTGATTCCTTTGTCAATTTATTTTGCAGTTTATTTTTGCTGCACCACATTGTGAACCTTTTCCACTTTTCCCCATAACATTTTCGTGTTGTTGGTCTCCTTGCCTCCCGCAGCACTCGCATAGTGCTTGGAGGTAGTTTAAGGTGTGCGAACTCTATGTCTTCAGGAGCCAAGCTGCCAGTCCGAGGCTCTCTGGCTCTGGGTGTAGAACCTCTCCGTTCTGCATGGAGAGCAAGTCCTTTCTTTTTGCTAATTTGTGTGGAGGTCCCTGCGCCATCTCCACTATTTGTGAGTATCATGTCGGTCTTGCCCACTGTGGTGCCACCAGGATCATTGTCATGTTGCTGGTCTTGCACTTATTGAGTACCCTGTGTATCAGTGGTATTGGTGGAAAAGCGTTTGCAAATGTCCTTGACTAACTTATCCATAGGGCATTCCCCTGGGATTGTTTTTCTGGTTGTCTGGATGCGAAGTTTCGGCATTTTGCATTCAGGTGTGTTGCAAACAGGTCTATTGTCGGTGTACCCCACCTTTTGAATAGCCTTTGCCTTTCCTGTCCATTGAGCTCCCACTCGTGGGATGCCGAGGTCCAATCGGCTTCCACATTGTCCTTCCCTGGTAGGTGTATCGCCAGAAGGTCTATTTTGAGTGGGATGGCCCACCTTCAAATCTCTTGTGCCAGAATTGAAAGGGGGAACGATTGTGTTCCTCCCTGCTTGTTGATGTAGAACATTGTGGTAGTATTATCCGTCTGTATCAACACTTTTTGGTTGTATAGCTGCCTCTGGAAGGCCTTCAGGGCTAGCAATACGGTCTTCAATTCCAGGTAGTTGATGTGTCTGACCGCATCTGCTGGAGTCCACAGACCCCTCACTCTGAGCTTGTTCATGTGCGCTCCCTATCCTATCTGGGATGAGTCTGTGGTAATGGTCACAGTTGGGTTTGGTGGTGTCAAGGGCTTTCCTATAGTTATGTTCTCCCTGTTCCATCATGCTATCTCCTCTTGCACTGCGTGCGTTAACCACTAGATACTCCCAACTTCCGTTTGCTTGTGACCATTGTTGTTGCAGCCATTCCTGGAACGGTCTCATGTGAAGCCGTACATTGGGGACTAGGTGAATGCACGACGCCATCATACCCATGATCTTGCTCGCTGTTCTCACTGTCAGAGCTCACCCCTTCTGGTAGAGACACGTCTCCTTCAGCAGGGCTATTGTTCTCCTGTCGCTGGGCATGACCGTTTTGTCTAAGGTGTTGATCTGCGCTCCCAGGAAGATCTTCACCTGTTCTGGTTCCATTGATGACTTCCCCCAGTGTATCGAGAACCCCAGGTTTGTTAGTGTTCTTGTCACCCGCTCTGCGTGCTCCTCGCACTTTTTGCGAGTACTTGCTTTGATTAGCCAGTCGTCTAGGTAAGGATACACATGAATCCCTTCCCTCCGTAGGTACGCTGCTACTGCTGCAAGGCATTTTGTGAAAATCCTTGGTGCGGACTTTAGACCGAATGCCAGGGTTGTGAATTGGTAATGATCCTGGTTGATGTTGAACCTTAACAGGTTTTTGTGGCGCCTGTTCATCGGGATGTGCAGGTAGGCATCTTTTAGATCCACGGTGGACATGAAGTCTCCGCCTCGTATTTGAGCTAGCACTTCTTGTAGCGATGTCATTTTGAATTTTTGCGTCTTTATGATTTTGTTTAGGAATCGTAGATCCAGGATGGGTCTTAGTGTTTCGTCCACCTTTGGGACCAGGAAGTAGTTTGAGTACACTCCCTTGTTCCTTTCTCTGCATGGCACTGGTTCTATGGCCTCCTTTTGGAGTAGTTGTAGCGCCTCTTCTCGGAGTTGAGCAAGCTCTTGACCAGAGGGTTGTCTTCTCTTTGGTTTCCTGTTTGGAGGTCTTTTCTCCAACTCTATGCAGTATCCGTACTGTATGACGTTGAGTATGCATTTGTCGGAGGTTATTTTTTGCCATTGTTGAAGGTAAAGTCCTAGTCTTCCGCCTACTGGTGTTGCATGCTCGTAGGAGTTTGGTTTGTGTACCCCCCCCTTACTGTGCTTACTTTGTGCTTCACCCCTCGGGGTATACGGGGGTGAGCATTTTCTTCCGTGCGAAGTCACTTTGATGAGGGTTGGTCTCCCCCTCTTCTTCTCTGGCCACGTCCGTTTCCCCTACCGCGAAAGGACTGACCTCGAGGCTGGTACTGCCAGTTTTGTTTCTGCTGTCCCTGCTGGCCGTGACTTTCACCCTGCTGTCCTTGCTGGAATGTCTGGTGTGACGTTCCCGGCTGGTTTCCTCCCCTTCCGTAGGGTCTCCGAGCTGGGGCGCCTCTTCTCATCCCTCTGAATTGCAGGGCCCCCATGGACCTTGCCGTCTCCTTTTCTTTCTTCAGTTGGGTGAGTTTTTCGTCCACCGGAGCACCGAACAGCGTCTCACCGTTAAAATGGGTGTTCGGTATGTTGTTCTGGACCTCTTGCTTGAATCCTGAAATTCTGAGCCAGGCCTGCCTCCTTTCAGTGATTCCTATAGCCATCAGTCTGCTCGATGTGTCTGCCCCGTCCAATGCTGTCAATGCATGAGTCTGCAATATTCTTCCCTTCCTCCACCAGATGAGAAGCTCTCTGCTGGTATTGCTCGGGGAGATGTTTGATTAGTTCTCCCATCTCATCCCAGTGCTGGTACTGGTGCCTGTTCAATAGGGCATTGGAGTTCGCCATGCGCCAGTGCATTGCCGCATTTCTCTCAACCTTTCTCTCGGTGAGGTCCATCCTTCTGCTCTCCTTGTCGGGAGGCGGCCCTTAGGTTGCCGGTACATTGGCCCTTTTCCTGGCCGTGGACGCAATGATGGAGTCCGCTGTGACTGATACTTTGATATATGGCTGGTCCTGTGAGGAGTGCTTGTATTTCTTCTCTGTTCTGGGAGTGATGGATCTGCAAGTTCCTGGGTCCTTGAACGCCTCCTTCCCTTGGTTCATTATGCTTTGGAGCATGGGGAGGAACTGGCTCCTAGTCTGGATGGGGAGCAGTGTTTAGAGTAGAAAATCTGCTTTCGGCTTCTCCTCGTCCAATTTCACGCCAAAAGCTGCTGCAGCGCTCTTGACGACCATGTTGTATGCCCCAATGTTGTCTGGCGGCGAAGGCCTCGAAGGATAGGTCTCCACGGGCTCTTCGGCGTCGATGTCCTGCCATTCCAGCTCATGTGTCGTCGACGGCGCCGAGCCGTAGATCGACTGCTGCTCCTCTTCCTCATCCTCTCCCTCATAGTAGGGGTCTTCTTCCTCCTCTTCAGGATCTCTCGACTGCTCTTCGGCGTCGAACTCTTCCTTTTCTTCGATCTCGACGACATCCGTCAACTGTTTTGTTGGGATTTTGAATTTTGAATTTTTTCATCGAACTCCTTCCTCTGAAGGATGTTCTCACTCTCCGCCTCGAGCCTTCTCTTTTTCTTCTCCATTTCCGAGGCATGTTCGGCGTCGAGCGCTGGTCTTTGACGGAGCTTGCGTCGACGCGGCCTGGTCCTTTGTCGCCGAACGCCCCACCTCGTGGGCCTGCTTCGACGAACTCGGTTTCTCGGCGGCCTTCGGCACCTGGGAGTCCTTCTCGAAGGATCCGCTGGGCCTTTCGTCCTTGGATCCACTCGCTGTCGTCGAAATTTTTGGCGCCGGTGTTCCTTTCGAGGACTTTGACTCTGTTTTTCGAGAGTCACTCAAGATTTTCGGGGCCCTTTCGGGGGTTTCGTACTCGACGTGTCTCCTACCTTGTCCGGCGTTTTCTTATCGGTCTCTGCGACCGTGAAGACATCAGGTCCCTCGGCGATGTGGTCTTAGTCGGTGGAGAGGCCCAGTTCGTACAGTGACTGGGCCTTACCCTTGCCTTCCATGTTGAAGTTGGCTCTCCTCTGCCTTTCTCTCACCCGGAGTGTCTTCGGCGTGAAGACGGAACAGGCGTTGCAGTCCTTGCTCTCGTGGTCGATCGGCAGGCAAAGGTTGCAGACCGGATGTTGGTCCTTCTGCACGTATTTGTGGTGGCAGTTACAGCAGAATTTAAAGGGTGTCTTGTCCATTGCGCTCAGAGTCTGAGTGCGCATTTTCCGATGGGCGTCGAAGATTGAGGATCTCCTCCTCCTTCGTCGTCCCGGCTGTATGCTCTTCCTCTCTGTAGTCTTCTATAATTTCTCCTTCGATGAAACTCGTGTATTTTTCTTCTTCCTTCGTTAAAAACTCTGGAGCTTCTCTATGACGATCCAGACACAACGACGGAAAAAAGAATCTGAAGATGGCGCCCCAAAGGTGGGACTAACAGGAAGCACGCCGACGTCACGAGAGGTACACCAAATGGTGGGACGTCGACGCCCACCAGGGCTACAAAAAAAAAAAAAAAAAAAAGTACGAATCCGGACCCAACCACCAGATTGCAGAATAATGCACAGCATAGTGAATCCAGAAAGATTCACGCTGCAATAGTGCTGCTACTGGCGCCATACACTTTGTAAAGATTCTTGGCGCTGACTTTAGACCGAAAGGCAATACTTTGAATTAATAATGGCGCCCCGCCACCATGAAGCGCAGACATTTTCTGTGATTTATATGGATTGAGACATTAAAATAAGCATCCAAGAGGTCCAGGGATGCCAAATAATCTCCTTACCCAATCAAAAGGAGTATTTATTGCAGGGATAACATTCGAAAAGATTTCTTTTGGATGAATTTGTTCAGACCTCTCAGGTCCATTACCTGCCTCCATTTTGATGTGTCTTTTTTCTTTATTAGAAAGAAATGCGAATAAAAGCCTTGCCCTCGTTGAAGGTGCGGAACTTCTTCTATTGCTTCCTTTTGTGGAAAGATAAAACTTCTTCTTTGAGGGCTGACAGATGTTCTTGTCTCCTGCGTATAGGAGGATGATTTGGAGGCTTTTGTATGAACTCCAGGGTGTGGCCATGTTGAATAATATCCAAAACCCATCTGTCTGTTGTTATCGACAGCCAAGCTGGATAAAATGAGGACAGGTAATGATTGCTGCTGATCGAACAAGTGGCGGGTGCTTCGACAAAGTCATTGTCGATTGGATTGTTGCGATTTGCCTCTCGCAGATGATCTCCCTCTGGACTGTTGTTGATAAGTGTTTGATGAACGAAATTGCTGATTGAGTAATAGCGATATCCCTGCTGATTGTACGGCTGATATCGATTTGATTGGAAAGAAGATCTTTGCACCAATTGTCCTCTGGATCCTCTCCTCCGAAAGGACTGGAACCTACCCTGCTGAAGTGATCCTAACGCACGCGCTGTATCCGTGTCAGTTTTAATACTTTGGAGGGCATCATCCACATGTTTTCCGAAAAAGTTCTCTCCGTCAAATGGCATGTCCAATATTTTCGCTTGCACTTCTGGTCTAAAAGAAGTGGCTTTAGGCCATCCTCGTCTTCGTAGGGCCACTGCACCTGCCATTTGTCTGAACGCCACTGAAGACAAATCCATAGCGATGTCTATGGATTCCGAGGCCGCCCGAGCCCCATCCTGTAAAATAGCAGCCGCTTCTTCTTTCTTATCCTCTGGTAAATGAGACAGTAAAGGTGCTATATCAGACCACATCTGCCTATTGAATCTGCTGATGAGGGCTAATGCATTCGAGGCCTTTATGGAAGACGCTGCCATTACAGCAAAACGCTTCCCTGCACCATCCATTCGCCTCCCTTCTTTATCCGGGGGAACTGCTGATGTAGCAACCGGATTTTTGGAGTGCCTTTGGGCGGCCTGCATCACCACAGACTCCGGTCGCGGATGTCCAATTAAACAGGTCGGAGAAGATTCTGGGGCTCTATATTTCTTTCCTATCCGGGGGACTGAGGCAGCTACTGAAGCCGGGTTCCTCATTTTTAATCCTTCCTCCCAAATGTGAGCGATTATTGGTATAGACCTAATGGGTTTCCGTGAATCCTCTTTGAAATCATAGAGGAAACACTCTGGTTCTTGTACTGGAAGCAGAAGCTCAAATCTTTTTTACGCTTTCTCCATGATATCATGGAAACCTCCTATGTCTTGTGGCGGAGAATTCGCCGGTGAAGGAGATGGAGACGGAGTAGTTGGAAGAATATATTGGTCCAATTCATCCCCAACCTCAGCATCCTTCTGGTTGATCCGTGTCACTTTCCTCTAAATCGTTCCTAATTGTCACAATA
Organism: Triturus cristatus; assembly: GCF_964204655.1. Lineage (NCBI taxonomy): Eukaryota > Metazoa > Chordata > Amphibia > Caudata > Salamandridae > Triturus > Triturus cristatus. Next base: position 792,684,208 of record NC_140590.1, read on the forward strand.
GGAAGAGATTGAATTTTCTGAGTTGTACTCTTGGGAGAGGAATGAGGTGGTTGAACTTGAGCAGGCTTATCTTAAGTTTTTGACGCTTGAGTGTTAGCGTCAGCAAAACGTCGATAGTAATCATTTATCATAAGCCGCAAGTCAGTTACTAGGGAAATCGGCATTGAGATAGTGTCCCCTCTAAAATCAGGCTGAGGATCTTCCTCCTCTTCGTAGTCATGTGTGCTGAAATGACTGGTATCTCCTTGAATCCTGTGCAGGACGATCGTGGAAAGAGAAGACTTCCTGAACCTCAGGATATTCATTATCGTCAGTCTCCTGGCTCTTAATTTGAAGTTGAGACGGGCTATATGCCACTCCTGAAGACTCTTCGTCTTCTGACTGCAATTCCAGGAGATTAGATGGAGGAAGCGGAGAAATCTTTGTCCAGGCTGTAAAATCTGATGATTATTTCTTCTTCGTCGACGAGCCAGTCGACGATGGAATAGATTTTAAAGAGATTGTCTTTCCCTTGGGAGACTTAAAGGATGCCGTAAACGGAGCTCCTGTCGACGGAGATCGCGTCGACGTGGAAAGCTGAATTATCGTCGACGAAGTGGTCGTCGACGAAGTAATCGTCGGCGCGGACGATGGGGTCGTCTACGAGGTCGAAACCAGCCTCCCCGTCGACGGGATTGTCGACTAGCCTTTCTTCGACGACGATGTCTTGGTCGTCGCAGTCGACGCAGCTGTCGTCGAAATGGTAGTCGTCAACGGAGTCGTCGTCGATGGTTTTATTAAAATCAAAGCCGGCGACGACCCAATTTTCGTCGACGGAGCTGAGGAGACTCCTCTGGATTCTGTAGATTTTTTAAGAGGAGTATGAGGAACTGAAGACGAAGAAGCCTCTGCCTTTTGTCTTCTGAAGTGACCTTCTTTTGAAGCCACAACATAAGCCGTGCCTCCATCTCCCGCAGGGTTTTCGCAGAAAAGGTTCTGCAATGCTTACAGTCTTTAGGCACATGTTTTGGGTGCAGACAATACTAGCAGTCCTTGTGGGGGTCTTCAGAAAACAATCTAGGTTTTCCACAGGATCTGCAGGACCTGAATAGCCTCTTTTTAGAGCTTTCAGCCATAGTAAGCAAAAATATGAAGCACAGTACCTCAAATCCATTAACAGAAAGAACTTCCAGATGAACAAGAGGTCAAAAGTTCACACAGGAACAAAACTGAGCAAGGCTCAGGGAGACTCCTCACACGAAGGCGGTTGGAAATCTGAGGCAGGAAGGCTCTGCTGGGGAGTGTTATGTCAGGGCTGGCAACCGATTGGCTGAGTCTTGGACCAAATAATGATGTGGTTTGGTTACCAAATAAGATGATTCCCTATGGGATTTTGCTATGGAGTTTTTTCTAATACTGCTGTGGTTATTCTGTTACCGTGAGACTCCCACCATGACGGGGAAGATACAAGCATGTGAATCTATGAAAGATTGAATACTGGACAATGGACGGAGGAAAGAAGAGGAAAGGGGATGTAAAATTAGAGAGAAATGAACCAGGAAGGCAAAGATTAAGAGAACAGGAGGTTCAGTGGGGATAGAATGTGAGAGACGAGAAAGTGAAGGGGAAGTGAAGTGAGGACAGCATTAGGAAGGTGTCGGATTTAGGAGGGGACTAGATAGGGGGAAGGAGAGTGGGGGCATACTAGAGGAGATGAAATGGGATCTAAAGATGATAGAAGGCCGGGGGAGATGAGTGAACATCGATGGATAAAGAGGAAGATGGAGGGTGGAGACCTAAAAGGTGATAAGATGAGGCAGGATCGGGAGGGGCGAGTACAGAAAGCAGAAGCTATGGAAGGAGAGAAAAGAAAATAGAAATGGTGAAGCATGGGGAGGGGACAGGAAATTGATGGGGAGGTGAGAATAAAGAGTGGGAGAGAAGGACCAGGAGAAAGGGATGGAAGGTGGAGGGAAGAGGGGGGAGTGGCTGAGATAAGGGTGAGGATGTAGGTGAAGAAAAACTAAAAAGAGATGGGAGTGGAATCAGACAAGAGGAGAGGGAGGCTGGAGAAGAGAGGGACAAGAAATAGATAAGGAGGGTGGGGGAAGCGAGGCCAGAGGAGAGGGAGGCTGGAGAGGGGGCAAGAAAGATGAGGAGGGGTGGGGGTAGCGAGGCCAGAGGAGAAGGAGACTGGAGAGGAGGGAGACTGGAGAGGAGGGAGGCAAGAAAGATGTGGAGGGAAGCGAGGCCAGAGGAGAGGGAGGCTGTAGAGGGGTCAAGAATGAGATAGGGAGGGGGGAGGCCAGAGGGGAGGGAGGCTGGAGAGAGGCAAGAAAGAGATGGGGGAAGCGAGGCCAGAGAGGGAGGCTGGAGAGGGGGCAAGAAAGATGAGGGGGGGGGGGGCAGCGAGGCCAGAGGGGGAGGGAGACTGGAGAGGAGAGGGGCAAGAAAGATGGTATGGGGAGGAGAGGCCAGAGGGGAGGGAGGCTGGAGAGGGGGCAAGAAAGATGAGGCGGGGGGGGGGGTGTTAGCGAGGCCAGAAGAGCTGTGAAGCATCCAGATTCTCCTGAAGGAAATAAGGTGCGAGTTTGGGTGAGGCCAGAAAGAGTTGAGAAGGGAGGAGTGGGGAAGAGTAGATGAATATGCGACGGTGGGGACGGAAAACATTCTAGAAGCGAGCAGGGAGAGAGTAAGAGGTGTGGAGAAGAGAAGGGCTTTACACGGGTAGAGGGGTAGAGGGACGCTGCAAGGTGAGAAAAGAACATCAGAAGATGAGAAAGAGGAGTGAGGGAGAATAGAAGGAGATGAGGATGGATAAGCAGAGGGAGAGAAATTAAGGACAATGAGGCGAGAGTGGAGAAGATAACGAGATACAGATGAGACTATGGTGGTGGAGACGAAAACACAGATACGGATGAGAGGATGAGACGGATGCTGGAGAAGTGAAGGGCGTGGAGGGCAGGAGAAGGGTGGGGGAGCGAGCATAGGAAAAGGGAGAGAAAAGGCTTCAGAGGAAGTAGTGGAGAGAAGAGGAGAAGAGGAAGGCCGTGAAGCGAAGAGGTGAAAGAATGAAATGTGGAAGCGTAATAAGGGAAGAAAAGAAAGTGCGGGAGAGGGCTCATACGTGGGATATTGTAAGAAATGGGTGGCAAAGAAGTGATGGGAAGGAATAAAGTGGAGGAGAGAACATTAAAAGAGTGCTGCTCTAGAGGAGACACGAGGAAAGGGAGTACAGGGCATGAAAAGGGTGTGTGCAAATTTAAGAGTGTGCACCTGAAGATGCGTAAAAGTGGTGAGAGGGAGCAAAAGGAGGGTTGGGGAAGTAATGATGTGGAAGTAGTGAGACGTAGGCTGAGATGGGGGGTAGAGGATTAGGTGCAATGGCATGGTATAATGAGGGGGAGTGACGTAGGAGAGAAGGAGCGTGAGAGAGAGGTTAAGAGAGGGACGTGAAGTGGTGTGCATCAGGAGGTACTGGGACAACGGCAGTCAGAACGAGGGAAATGAGACCGACCAGGTGTAGAAAGATAGCGAATTTGGGAGGATGGTTATAGGATTAGAGACGGCGCAGGTAGAAATGTGGGGAAAGAGGTGAGACGCGGAAGGACTGCATGGTGCACGTGGGAAGGAGGGACTAACACGAGAGGGGAAGGAAGCACACTAGGTGGAAACGAGGCAGGAGATATAACGAAAAAGTAATAACAATAACGGAGGTTGGATGGGCAAAGGAAGAAAGAGGAGACCCGCAAACTGGAATAAATAAATCTAAAAAAGGAGGAAACTGGAGAAAACAAGCATTGGCCACGAAAGTAATCGCGATCACGATCGCTGTGAAAGCGAAAGTGATCGCGATGACGCACTAAAACACGCAAGGGATGCGCGCGCAAGCGCGCGTGCTTGTTGCACGTTCTAGCAAGCTGGCTAAAAAGCTGGGGGGAAAAAAGCTACCGCCGGCCACAGCATGCGCGCACCCGCACTGCAAGCTGTAGCCGGCCGTAGCATTTTTTGAAGCCCTCACTTAAGGTCTCGCCATACCAGCTCCCAAGCGCTGGGTCAGGCGAGACCTAAAAAGGGGCCAAATAGGATCAAAACAAAAATTCAAGAAGGGAGAATACAGAAATCTGCATTTTTAACAATTTAAGCATAAACAGTGCCAAAAAGCATAAAGGGGCAATGATAGTCTATGGGAAAGAGCTCTTGTGCCACCTCCGGATGGAGACATCATTTATGATCCTGAAGGCATGTTCGTCTGAGCTCGTCCACCCTGGCGTTCAGCGAACCGGCCAGGTGTTTAACCACCAGAGAATTGCCCTGCTGTTCCAGGTAAGTCCAGAAACGTAAGGCCTCTCGACAAAGTCCACAACCCTACTCTGCCCTGTTGGTTGCAGTACCACATGGCAGTAGTGTTGTCCGTACAAGCCTTCCCTTTATCCACGGCAAAAAGGCTTTCAGTGCATGTCGGATCGCCCAAAGCTCCAACAGATTAATATGGAGCTTGGTGTCTGTCGGAGACCAGAGTCCTCTGATCTCCACCTCTCCTGGATGGCCACCCCATCACAGAAGGGACGCATCAGTCACTACTGTGAGATCTGGGTGGGAAAGGGAGTGGGGTCTGCCCTTGAACAATCGGGGTCTGTTAGGAAACACTGCAGGTCTCTCGCAGTGACCTAAATCTGAACTAGATCGGTGAGATTTCCCGGAAGCTGTGCCCATTGGAACTTCAGGTCCCACTGCAGAGCCCGCATGTGCCACCGTGCATGGGTCACTAGCAGGATGCATGAGGCCCAACGGCCTCATTCTCATCGAAATGCAGGATAGAGGCTGGAATATCGGTATCATAGCCTGAATATCCTGGACTCGCAGTTCGGGAGGATAGGCCCGAAACTGCACCGTGTCCATAACCGCTCCAATGAAAGGAAGCATCCGAGAGGTCAGGTGTGACTTCGACACATTGATAGTAACCCCCGGCAAATGCAGGACGTTTTCCATAATCTGTAGGTGTACGACTACTGTTTGAGGCGAGCCCGTCTTCAACAACCTGTAATCAAGATAGGGGAAGACTGGAATCCCTGATCTCCACAGATGGGCTGCGACCACCGCCATCACCTTTGGGAACACCAGAGGGGCGCTGCTAAGGCCAAAAGGGAGCACTGCAAATTGAAATTGCTCGTGGCCCATCGTAAACTGAAGGTAGCACCGATAGGCTAGGACACAGGGGATGTAAAAATAAGCGTCCCCCAAGTCCAACGCTACCATCCAGTCATCAGGGTCCAAAACCGACAGGACCTCAGCTAGGGTGAGCATCTTTAACTTCTTTTTGAGGAAGTAGTTGAGGGCTCTGAAGTCTAGGATAGGACAAAGGCCTCCGTCCTTCGGGACCAGGAAGTAGCAGGAACTACAGCCTACTTCTGGCCCTGGAACCCTCTCTATAGCTCCCTTGCCCAAAAGAGCCTTTACTTCCTTGAGGAATTGGGCAAGGTGATCCTCCATCAGCCAATCGCACACTGGAGGCATGGATGGAGGGGTAGTATCAAAGGGAAAGGAATATCCCTGAGGACTATTTGCAACATCCACCTGTCCAGCGTGATGTCCTGCCAGTGGTGGCGATGGCGTACTCTGCCACCAACCTGGAGGACTGGACTAGGAAGGTTTAGCGGTGGAGGAGGGGTTGTGAACTGGCTCGACTTCTGGCCACCCGACTCACGGGATGAATAGCGTCTACGGCACCGCAGAGGCTGCTGAGCTTGCGGGGCCCTCTGGCTGGAATAGGGTTGGAGCGTTTGGTAGCCCCTTCAGTACCCACAAAATGAGAGAAAAAGCAGATGCCAGCCAGGAAGTTGTGGTTAGGCCCAAGGACTTGGCCGTGGCCAGCGAGTCCTTGAATCGCTCAAGGCCGGCATACCTGGTCTCCGAAGAGATGGGAGCCATCGAAGGGCATGTCTATGGGGTTGGCTTGGACATCCCCTGAAAAGCTAGACGTTCTCAGCCAAGCGTGGCGACAGACGGCCACCGTCATGGAAATCACTCCGCTATGTCCAAGCCACATCTAATAGCGAACTTTGCTGTCTCTCCCATCAGAAATAGCATGGGAGAGTAGAGCTCGGTCATTCTCCGACACTCTGGGCAGCACTGGCGCAACCCTGTCCCACCGACCGCAATGCAGGACAGAGAGAAGAAAAAAATCTTCCCAAAACACTCCCGTCTCTTGGATTCCCTGTCCTGAGGTGCGGAAGGGAAGGCTCCACAGAAAGTGGTAGCTTGGACCAACAAGCTTGGTGAAGTGGGTGGTGAAGAAAAGTGGTTTGCCCAGTACAGGGCAAGGACGGCAGGCAATCATTCTATTCACAGGAGCCCTTGTGCTGGGTTTGGACCAGGTACCCAGAAGGACATCCGTTTAGGCCTCATTAAAAGGCAACAAGGGTTCCAAGCTGAAGACCCCAGGCTGCAGGACCTCTGTCAAGACGTTAGTCTTGACTGCCACAGTAGGGAGCTGCAGGTCCAGAACCGCCACAGCCCTACACACCACCATAGCAAAAGATGCCCCCACCTCTGTAGCCAGGGTAGGGGGAGACAACCTGCCAGAGTCTGAAAAGGTGTCCAGACCACTGGCATCACCCAGTTCCTCATACCTGTCCATCTCTTGTGATTGCTGGATTTCTAAGGGATCCTACTCCCCATCCCAATAGTCTTCATCCACTCCACCCCCCCACCCGTCAGAATAGGGCAGGTTGAACGACATGGCACCGTACAGCTCTGTCGGCGCCGGTCTCGGTTGGGGACGCTCAACCGGCTCAGTGCCGTCTGGCATGAGGATTGAGGAGGCGCCACCAATGGGCGCCGATGCCAAATAACTCACTGGGTGCCGCCGATGCCAAGGAACTCTGCACTGGGTGCGTCAGGGAAGGTCGCTTTGAAGGTGCGACCAGCGCCAGTCCGGACCCGGGAACGGGTTCACTTGGAGGCCGTGGCACTGGAGCCGCAGGCAAGGAACCCGGGACTCCTCCATTATCAGAGCTTTCGGGGCATGAAGGTGCGCAGGCAGGGTCAGACTCCGCCACGTCAACTTCGACAAAGAGCATTTTGAGTCGCCGGAAAGGTGCTCGGACCTTCCTCTCGACTGAAAGATGGATCAGGATCGAGACTGATGAGGCGACCACCATGGTGCCGGCCGCCAGCAGCTTTAGGGACCGCACCCTCAAAGCTTTCGGCTCCATGGCCCGGCAGTCGAAGCACAACTTTGAGTCGTGCTCAGACACCAGACACTGTGGGGGACCATAATCGACATGGCGAGGTGACAGGCGCCACGTGGCTTGAACCCCGTTAGTCTTCTTGGATGACATCCTACTCACCAAAGAAGTCGACAAAAGTCTGTCACATGACAGGGGGTAGCACTCTTCAAAAGATCGGTGCTTGCTGGCACAAAGAAAAAACGGACGTCTGCACTCTGGACTGGCGGTTATATGGACGAACAAGACTACGTTACATGGAGTCGACGCTACCTACCGGTGTGCAGGGGTACTGCTAAGAAATATTTTCTTAATCCAGCCTGACGCCTCGAAGATCAAAGGTAAGGAATCTGTGGCTACATGTGTATCAGATAATTCTTACTCTCAATTTAGTGGTAGCTGGACTGAGCAGTTAGGTTTATCAGAGGGTAGTGTGAATACATTTGGTGTACATAGTTATCCAAGGCAGGAAAACACAATCAATGACTGACTCGGGCAATGTTTGTAGAAAGATTACTTTAGTTACTTTTATTCCTAGGAACCAAGTTGAACTCAGTTACAGGCAAGTAAACGTATGTGCAATAATTTCAAATCACTGGCAATATGTTTGTATAGCATTAAACAATACTTTACATGTGCAAGAAAGGTTTTTCACTACAGTAATAGATACTTTGTATGTAGGATCACACCTCGTACAATACAGTGAGACCAATGCAATCCTACTGGAAAAGTATAGATGAGTAACTTACAGGTAGAAAGTGGTTTTGAAGCTCAGTCTCCAGGGGGTCTGGTCAACAGTGGGCATGGGTCGGATCAAGGTGGGTACTGCACCACCAGCTGCACTAGGGCAGCCAGGTGCAGAGGTCACGGGACTCAATGTTATCCTATGAGGCAACTCGAAGACGCACTTTTTATTTTAGTTTTATATAGCGCAAACTAGTTACAGGTAAGCACCTGCAGTTCAGGAACACAGGCCCTGGAGGTTAAGATCAGCACTGGAGAGGCCACCAAAAATAACTAAGACTGCACCACCAGTGGCGCAGTTGCGGCAGGTTGCAGAGTGCCAAGGAGGCTTCAGGAGCCCTGTTGAAAGCAATGGAGATCCTCGGCTGGGGAAAACAGCTGCAGGCTCAATTCCGAAAATTGACTAAAGGAATCCCACAACTGGAGGGGTAAGCTAGATAGTGGGGGATGCCGGGACACCGTCCTTTGGGCACACACCAAAGCCGTGAAGCTGCGGGTGAAAGGGTGTCTTTTGGGGTCTGGTTTTCCCACCAGATGCGGTCAAGGCGATTCTTCAGGTTGACGCTACAGGCATAGAGGCGGTGGTAAGGAGAGATCGTTCAGAGCTGGTCCCAAGCCAGGATCGCCGGGGCCACTGGGTCAGACTCGGGCAGTGGGAGTCTGGTGCAGAGTGGTGCAAGTGCTGCGGATCTGCCTGGATCCAAGATCCTTATGTTGGGTTCTTGGCTGGGCAAATCCAGTGTCCACAGGAGACCAGAGCGTTTGTTGAAGAAAGCACAGGTCCCCGGAGTTCTTGGAGGTTTATGGCTATGGGCCACGCTGGTTTCTTGGAGCAGGGTCGCTGGAGGAGACAGGCCGGTAGGGCACGGGCCAAGTCTGTCTTCTCCACTGCTACACAGCTCTTCGGTCTTTCGTAGGTTCTCCAACCCTAGCAACAAGTTTCTGGGGAGCTCTTAAATGCTAGATTTAAGGGCGGTAGTGGGGTCAGGTGGCAACAGCCACTAGCTGTCCCCTAGGGTGACTACACCCCTTGGGGGGGGGGGGGGGGGGGCACCCTCTCTTCGGGTAGAGAGGCACATCCCTGTTCATAAAGGGCCTAATTATCCAATTCAAGATGGAGAATTTCTAAGAGAGAGCTTCACCTTAGCTCCTGGCAACCCGAGGGGTGGGTCAGGCTACTACTACTCTGCTTGCTCATTGTACCGCCTGTCCTGCTGCCAAAAATGAGGTCTAGACGGGGAGACCGGCATCTCAACTAGTTGGAGCTGCCCTAATCATCACATAACAAGGTAAGAGCCTTGAGGCTCACCGCCAAGTGTTGCTGTTCCTGCCAGGGGAGGTGTGAAGCACTCCAACACAGAGCAGGCTTTGTATCTGACCCCCAAAAGCACAAAGGCTCACTCCATGAGCTCAGAAACAGGTCTGGTGGTGGCTGGCTGGTAGGGACCAGTCGAACAAGTTACTTACCTTCGGTAACGATATATCTGTAAGAGGCATATTAGTTATGGATTCCTTACCTTAGAATTACCCCCAGGCGTCAAGACTGGATCCAGAGAATTTATTCTTTAGCAGTAACCCTGCGTGTCGGTCGACTCGGCGTTAGTCGTTGGCGTCGTGGTATCTTTGACGCCGCGCCTGCATCAGTTCTTTACACTACATTCCACGCCAGAAGCACAGAGCCATGCAAGACACTGACCACTGGTGCACAAAACTAGGGCCCTGAAAGGGAGTCCCTTACTCTAGAAGTCAGTTCTCAGAACCGGGAGGATGGGGGGAGCGGTAAGGAATCCTTAACTAATAGGTCTCGTACAGATATATAGTTACTGAAGGTAAGTAACTTGTTCATCTGAAAGAGACTGCTATTTATGGATTCCTTACCTTAGAATAGATACCCCAGCAATACCAACCCCCAAGGTGGGTCTGTGAACCAAGATCACACCAGAAGGTCCTGAAGAACTGAGCGGCCAAAAAAAGCAGTCTCTCCGTACTGCTCAGTCCAGGAAGTAATGTCTACTGAACGTGTGCAAAGAAGCCCACGAGGCTGGCTGGCAGATGTCATGAATGGTGTAATGGGCGTGCAACCCTACTGGAGGTTCCTATTTTGCCAAGGGATAACAAAAATTAATGCAAAGAATGACCTTTTGGGAAATGGTTCTTTTTTTGCACTGCCCGACCTTTCTTGGCGTCCACATAGCCAACAAAGAGCTGATCATCCACCGGGAATTTTTTTGTGCTTTCCAAATAAAATGATAGTGCACGTTTTGGATCCAGACGGTGGAGCCTCCCCTCAAGGATGAGGGGGGGGGGGGGTGCCCTATCCTATGTTAGAGGAGGTAACCACTTTGGGAAGAAAAGGAAACTAGGTTTGGAAGAAAGCCTGAAGCTCACACACCCTGCGAGCAGAGGTGAAGGCAACCAAAAAAGCAGTTTTTAAGGGTCAAGTGTCTGTGAGGGCAATGATGTAGCGGCTCGAAAGGAGCACACATAAGTTAAGTCAGAAGAAGGTTCAAGTCTCACTGGGGCATTACGAAAGGTATTGGAGAAAACAGGCGAGTAATGCCCTTAAGGAAGCGATTTCCAATAGGGGACTTGAAAATAAAAGGTTGATCAGGAAGGCGAAGGCAGGCGCAAATGGCTGAAAGATAGCCACTGAGGGTGCCCAGAGCACAGCACTGCTTGCGCAAGGAAAGCATGAAGAGGAAAACCTCAGAAAGGTGGGGAGAAATGGGATCCACAGCTTTTGCTGTGCACCTTGCCAAAAAGTTGTTCTATCTACAGGCATATTCTGGACGACTGGCCTGGCTGCCAAGATAACATTACAGACTTCAGGAGGAAGGCCGAAGGCTGTCAACTGTCACCACTTACTTACCACGCAAGGATGTGGAGGCTGGACAGGTTTGGGTGGAGAACTGTCCCCTGCTGAAGTTACTCCCAAAGGGGCAGTCTGATCAGAGGATCAATGGCCATGTTCAAGAGCTCGGGATACCAGACTCTTCGTGCCCAGTCTGGAGCCACAAGAAATACTTGGGCACGGTCGCGCTTTATCTTCAGCACTCTGGGCAGAATTGGTATAGACAGAAAAGAGTATAGAAGACCACAACTCCACTCGCGTCAAAAAGCACTGCCTAGCGAGTCCCGCCTTGGAAATGCCAACGCGCCGACCTGCTGACTTTGCGCGTTCGCTTCAGTGGCGAATAGATATAACCAAGGCTCTTCCCACTGCTGAAAGACCTTGCACCACCTCCGAGTGAAGACGCCATTTGTGAGCCATCAAGCACCGGCAGCAGAGTTTGTCCGCCCTGGCGTTCAGGGAACCTGCCAGGTGTTGAACCACCAAGGACATTTCCTGATGTTCCAGCCACTTCCAGAGACAAAGGGCCTCCTGACACAGGGTTCATGACCCAACACCACTCTGTTTGCTGCAATACCACATGGAGGAACTGTTGTCCGTGAACACCAGTCTCCAGGGTCGATGGCAGACAGGACCTGAGCCAATGTCAACATTTTGAACTTCTCCTCCTGGAGGAAGCGTTTGATGTCTGTAGGAAAGTGGGTTTCTGTTGCAGTAACCCCCCCACTTTTTGCCACACTACTAATGTACATTTTCTTGGTGTGCCCTGGGTCCCTGCCAATCATGTTCCCAGGACCTGTGTTCTTTCCCCAAAACTAACCCAATTGCCATCTCTGGCCACAGGTCAGTCCCTGGAAAATGGTACCACAGGTACCCAGGGCACTGTGACCAGGGAAGACCTCTAAGGGCTGCAGCACTTATTGTGCCACCCTTAGAGGCCCTGTACCTTTACACACACTGCCTTTGCAGACTGCATGTTTTGATGCAGAACAAAGAAAAGAGATGACATGGCACACATCTGTGTGCCATGCCTACAACCCACTGCCCTAGCATAGATAAGTCACCGCTCTAGCTGGGTGCCCTATGCCAGTGGTGAGGGTACAGGTGCATGAACCCTGTACCCCTACAGTGTCTAAGCCCATTCTTAGGCATTGTAAGTGCAGTGCTGCCATTAAGAGTATATGGTGCTGGGAGCTTGTCATTACGAACTCCACCGCACCATAATGGCTACACTGAAAACTGAAGTTTGGTATCAAACTTCTCAGCCCATTAAACCCCACACTGATGCCAGTGTGGGATTTAATGAATAATGCACACAGAGGGCATCTCAGAGCTGCCCCCTAAAAAACTACCAGCCTCTGGTGGGTTCCCCGACTGGTACACACCAGCCTGCCCCCACGAGACATTTTTCTGGACCCCTAGGGTGGGAGCCTTCGCTCCCTGAGCCCAGAAACAAAGCCTTTTCTGGGCTGAGATGTTCACACCTCCCCCAGGCCAGGAAGTGCCATCTGTGACAGGGGAGCTTCAAAGGACTGGCAGCCTTTGTAATGTGACCCACAGCCTCTCATGCTAGCAGGAGCGGCCCCATTCTGTCTCTCCTCCCTTTCGGCAGGAAAAACTAGCCAGCCCAGAGATGTGCCCACCTCTGCCAACTCCATCCCTCAGGTGGGGGAGGAGAGGTGAAGCCCACTCTCCAGTGCTCACCATCTTGCAGATGGCAGGCACTCCCGAAGCAGGACTAGGGATTGTCCTCACTCCCCCACGTGGGGTGAGCACACCAACGGTGTAGTCACCCCAAGGTCAGTAGCCCATTGGCTACAGCCATCAAGACCCCCTAAAACGCCCCCTAAATACACTATTTAGGGGGCAGCCCTGAACCAAGAAGGCATATTCCCGCAACCTAAGAAAAAAGGACGAAAGAAGACGCCCAGCAGAGGAGACTGCAGAGAACAACTGACTTGGCCCCAGCCCTACCGGCCCGTCTGCAATTTCCAGAGATCCTGCGCCAAAAATAGTCTGGCCCTGCAGCTAGCTACCTCCAGAACCCCTGGGAGGACTGACTGCCTTCAACAAAGACCAGATCTCCTGTGAACAGCAGCCCTGTTAAAAAAAACCTCAGAAAACAGACTGAGCCTGCTGAGGACAAAGAAAAGAGACGCCTGGAGCTACCACTGCACCCGTCGCCTACGGCCTGAGTTTGAGTGGCCCACCGGTCCTGGTGAGGACCCCCAACGCTCCAAAGTCCAAGTTCACCGTGGGTTGACCCCTCCAAGACTCCCCAACTTCGCCTGCAGCCTCTGCACAGAGACTCCCCCCCCCCCCCCCCAACCAGAGTGGCCCGGTAAGGTGAAATCCGACCTCAAAAGACAAGACACCCCCGCATCCAGCCGCCCTGCGCCCTGGAGAAAAGAACCAGAGGTGCACCTACGTACCCGAGCCCTCCAACTTACCTGCCCAGCTGTTGGTTCCTCCTGGGAGCCTTCCTGGACCGCACCTGCAGCTGAAAACCAAAACCGAAAATCCCCATTGAAAACAGAGCACCTGACCTCAAAACCGCAACCTGCACCCGGCCGCCCTAGTGCCGCTGAGGGTGCCCCTTTGGTGCTAACCTGGTCCCCAACTTGCCCTGAGCTTAACCCTAGGAGCTTTGCTCCCTCAACCCCGTGGCTTGCTTGCCAGCAGCCACCAACCGGAGTCCCCCTATCCTCGACTGGATAATATTGGGCCTCAACACTCTGCACCCGGCCGCCCTAGTGCCACTGGGGGTGCAACAACATTGCCTCACTCACCCTGGAAGAACCCTGAGTCTTGTCCCAGAACCCTAACTTCGAAGACCGAATACTTACCTCAAAACTGAGGACCTGTGTTTCCTCATAGGATAACATAGAAACTTTTTGGGAGAAAAATTTCGAAGTGTCTACTTTTGAAAACTAGGAATATTCCTTAAAAATCGCACCAATAAACTAACTGAATGTTCTCAACTGTTTGCAGGAAAGGTCCCAGTGCTGAACCCAAGTGTCCAACACTGAGTAAGAAAAGTAAGTAAAAAGTAACGAATAGTTTACCGGTCAGTGTAATTTGCAGCTTGAAGACTTTCTGGATTCACTATGCCGTGCATTATTCCGCGGTCTAGTGGTTGGGACCGGAACCGTAGTATTTTTTCTCTTTTTTTCATGGCCCTCCGGAAGCTCCCACCTTTGGGCGCCATCTTCGGATTCTTTTTCACTTGTCTTGTGCTATTCTTGTTTTTCCTCTTCTTTTTTCAAAGTTTTTTTCCATTTTTAATCCCTTTCCTCCAGTCTCATCGTTCAGACGGAGGTGGGTTCGCTAGTGAATCCAGAAAGTCTTCAAGCTGCAAAACTACACCGACAGGTAAGAAACTATTCGTTTTGCAGCGTGAATCTTTCTAGATTCACTATGCTGTGCATAGACTTTGTAGCGGTTTGCTAGGTTTGTGGCAGCTGGGTGGAAGATGAGTTGGTTGTTGAATATATGTTGAAGCACTTTTTGAACTACTTGTGCCTCCTTGTTCATCTGTATATCCACGTAGTAGTGCTTAGTGAACGTGTGCACAGAAGCCCATGTTGCCGCTAGGCAAATTTCTTGGATGGGTGTGTTTGCCAGGAAAGCTATTGTTGCTCCCTTTTTTCTGGTAGAGTGAGCTTGTGCTGCTTCTTTTAGTTCTTGGCCTGCCTGCTGGTGGCAGAATTATATTGACTGTGCGATCAATCGTGTGATGGTGCTTTTTAGTTACCAGTCTTCCCAAGAAACTGCTTGCGAAAGACACAAAGAATTGCTTTGTTTTCCTACAATCTTTAGTCCTTTCAATGTAATGCATCACTGCTCTGCTAGCGTCCGGAGTGTGCAGTGCCCTCTCAGCACTTGTGGATGGTTTTTGGAAGAAACTTGGTATCTATTGTCTGGCCTATGTGGAACTTTGACACCACCTTTGGCATGAAATGTGGGTCTGTTTTCATTACCACCCTGTCATTGTGAAATTGGATGTAGGGATCTTGTAGTTTTAGCGCCTGCAATTCGCTCAACCTGCGTAGCTAGGTGATTGCCACCAGAAAGGCTGTCTTTATGGTGAGCATATGTAGAGAGGCCTTGTGAATAGGTTCGAAAGGTGCCTTCATAAGTTGCGTTAGAACTACATTGAGGTTCCATGCCTGCCAGCGGTGGCATCCTTTGGGGGGGGGGGGGGGGGAATTCATTTGGCCCCTGTGAGAAAGTGGGTTTCTGTTGCAGTAACCCCCCCCCCCCCCCTTTTTGCCTAATAGCTGATGCACTTTTCCTTGCTGTGCCCTGGGCTCCTGCCAATCAGGTGCCCAGGGCCTGTGTTCCTTCCCTAAAAAACAAACTCCCAATTGGCAAACCCTGGCCACATGTCAGCCCCTAGTAAATGGTATCCTAGGTACCCAGGGCCTTGTGACCAGGGAAGGCCTCTAAGGGCTGCAGCACTCATTGTGCCATCCTTAGAGGCCCTGTGCCCTTACACACACACACTGCCTTTGCAGGCTGAGTGTCTGGGTGCAGGACAAAACAAAGAGTCGACATGGCACACATCTCTGTGTGCCATGCCCATCACCTACACTGCCAAGGCATATGTCAGCCACCCCTCTGGCTGGGTGCCTTACTCCTATGGTGTGGGCACAGGAGCAGGAGCCCTGTGCCCCTACAGTACCCAGGTCCATTCCTGGGCACTGTAAGTACAGTGCTGCCATGTACGAGTACATGGTGCTGAGAGCTCGTCAAACACGAGCTCCACAGCACCATAATGGCAACACTGAAGACTGGGAAGTTTGGTATCAAACTTCTCAGCACATTAAACCCACACTGATGCCGGTGTGGGATTTAATGTACTAAGCACCCCAGAGGGCATCTTAGAGATGCCCCCTTACAGCTAACCTACAATCCACGTCTGCTCTGAGGCTGCCCAGGCTGCCACACAGCAGACACGTTGCTGGACCCCTGGGTGGGAGAGCTCCTGCTCTCCCGGGCCTGCAACAATGCACATCCTGGGTGAGGTGAGAAATCTCCTCCCCCAGGACGAGCAAAGGGAAGCTTCAAAGGCATGCCGCCATTTGGAGTTTCCCCAGGCCACTGCAACCCCCCACTCTGGCGGAAAGCTTGGCCGGAAACCCCATACAAGGACAGGGGATGTGCCAGCCTGCCCACCCCACCCCTCAGGTGGGGGAGGGGAGGTGAAGCACATCTCCGGGCTCTCGCCATCTTGAAGATGGGAGGCCCTACCCTATCAGGATTAGGCTACTGCCCCCCTCCCACAGGAGAGAGGCAGGATAGGGGATGTACCCACCCCAGGACAAGGACCCATTGGTCCCTGGCCTTCACCTACCTGTAACGCCCCTAAATTTAGTATTTAGGGGCACCCTGAACCTTCCTTCCTCAGATTCCAGATAGAAAACTACAAGAAGAGCAAGAAGAACAAGGACCTGCCCTGCAGCTGCGAAAAAGAGAAGACACCAACTGCTTTGGCTCCAGCCCTACCGCCCTGTCGACTCTCGAACCTGCAACAGCGCGGCATCTCTCGTGGCCAGCAACCTCACCAACCCCGGAGGACCTGGCTACCTCTTGGCTCTAAGCCCCTGGGACTCCATGAGTAGAGGCTCTACTCAAGAAACCTATTTTTAACCCCTGGTAGCAGCCCGGAACCGCGGACCCAACCCACTCTGCACCAGCCAAGCCTGGCCAGTGCTGGAGTGGACAAAGACCCTGAGGACGACCCCACGGCGACTGTGACCCCGAGTCCGGCACCCAAGGACCCCCCCTCGACATCCCGGAAGAACCCTGCAGCCTCAGAACAGAGTGCCACCCCAACCGCGATCAACAAGAGGGTAGGATTTCCGACGTCAAAAGGCACTCCTGCACCCGGCGCCCTGCGGCCCCCTGTGCCCAATCCCGGGGTACCCACCTAACCGACAACTACCCAACTTACCTCTCGAAGTGGTGGTGGCACCTGAAGCATCCTCGTCCCCGAGCTTGCAGCCTTTTTCCAAACCGGAACATTTCCATTGATTTCTATTGAGCGCCCGAAGGCTCAAAAGCACCCTGCACCCAGCCGCCCGAGTGGCCCTGGCAGTGCACTCTCTACACTAACTTACTTCCCCACTTGCCCTGAGTAAGTGACCAGGAGCCCAGCTCCCACAGCCGCGTGGCTTGCCAGACAGCAGCCACCAACCAAGGCCCCCCCTATCCCTCATAGGATAACATTGGGCCTAACTCTCTCTGCACCCGGCCGTCCTGAAACCGCTGAGGGTGAACCAACTGTACCTACCTGACACTGGGGGACCCCTGAGTCTATGCCCGGAATTTCAACTCTGCCAGTCGAGTACTTACCCTTAAACCGCTAACTTCATTTTCCTCATAGGGTAACATTGACTGGCTTTTTCTTCAAAAATCTTCTAAGTGTGAACTTTTCAAAACTGCAAATATTCACCAAAAATCAGCCAAGTGACAAAAACGAATTTACTCACCTGCTCCTAGGTGAGCTCCCAGTGCTGGATCTTGGTGCCCAGCCCTGACTCTGAAAAGTGTCCACAACTATACTTACCTCTAACTCATTTTTCTCCCATAGGAAACCATTGTCTGCTTTTCTGTGAAATTTCTTCTAAGTGTCTATTTTTGCAAATTTGAAATATTCTTTTAAAATCGTACCATTTCTGCAAACGAAATTACTTACCTGTTTCTGATAAGGACCCCAGTCCTGGGTCTAGGTACCCAGTCCTGGATTACTAAAGTAACGATAAAGTACTCTACCTGCAATTTGAATTTCTTGCCATAGAGATCGATTGAATGTTTTCTTTGAAATATTTTCTAAGTGCTAACTTTTGAAATAGCTAAATATTATTTAAAAATCATTACAGTTATTAAGTCGACTTTCATCACTTGATTCTGAATACTGACCCAGAGCTGCATCTAGGAGCCAGACCTGGAATTCCAAAAGTAATCTGAAATACAATTTATTACAAATAACCTGAATTTACCATTGAGCTCAATGCATTGTTATGTTTAGGAAATAGGATTGTTTATTGCAACCAACTGTAACTGTTTACAAAAATGTATTGCTTAAGACAAAAGTATTTATATTCAACCTCTCATTCTGAGAAAGTATATTTTTATCCCCTTTGTGGTTCTAAAAATAAAAACAAGCATATATTTTATATATATAAACCATTGGCCTAGAGTTCAGTTATTGAGTGTGTGAAACCATTTGCTGACTGAGTGTGTACAATAAATGCTTTACACTGTCCTCTGGTACTGCCTTACTGCTCGACCAAGCTACCACTTTTGAGAGTAAGGTCAGACCTAACTTTGACCTCTATCAGCCTCTGGGGGACTGTGGACTCTGTACACCCTGTATCTATTAGGGAACAGTATATACAGAGCCACTTTCTCACAGCCCCCTCAGGAATTTTTTTACCACCTGGGATGTAAAGAAACTTTTCCTGGTTTCTCCTCTTGTATAGGCTACTATTGCTGCTAGGTGAACTCCTAGCGAGGTGTAGCTTAGGTTACTCTTTAGCAAGTGTGTTAAGTATCTTAGCACTGTTGATTCCCTGGTGATACTCTTCTGGATGCACCATTTGGTGAACCTTTTCCATTTTGCTACATAACACTTGTGTGGTGGGTCTCCATGCCTCCCGCAGCACCGCCAGCGTGCTCTCTGGGAGCTTTAGGTGCGCGAAGTCTTCAGGAGCCAAGCTGTTAGGGTGAGGCTCTCTGGTTCTGGGTGGAGCACCCTTCCGTTTTGCATGGAGATCAGGTCTCTTTTTGGGAACTTGTGTGGTGGCCCCTGTGCCATTTCCACTATTTGTGAGAACCAGGACTGCCTGGCCCACTGTGGTGCTACCGGAATCGTCATGTTGCTGGTTCTGCACTTGCTGAGCGAGCACCTTGTGCATCAGCGGCATCGGGGGTGGGGGGGGAACGCGTAGGCAAATGTCTTCGACCAGTTATCCATAGGGCATTTCCTTGGGATTGCTGACCTGGATGCGAAGTATTGGCATTTTGCATTCTGGTGTGTTGCAAACAGGTCTATTTGTGGGGTCCCCCACTTCTTGAATAGCTTTTGCGTTTCCTGTGGATTGGGCTCCCACTCGTGGGATGCTGATGTCTGCCTGCTGAGTGTCTGCTTCCACATTGTCCTTCCCTGGTAGATGTATCGCCAGGAGGTCTATTTGTAGTGGGATGGTCCATCTCCATATCTCCTGCGCTAGCCTTGATAGCGCCGCTGATTGTGTCCCTGCTTGTTGATGTAGAACATCGTTGTGCTGTTGTCTGTTTGCATTAACACCCTTTGCCCGTACAGCTGTTTCTGGAAGGCTTTTAGGGCAAGGAACACTGTCTTTAGTTCTAGGTAGTTGATGTGTTTGATGGCATCTGTTTGTGTCCACAAACCCCTTACTTTGAGCCGGTTCTTGTGCGCTCCCCACCCCATTTGGGATGCGTCTGTTGCGATGGTCACTGTTGGAGGTGTAAATGGCTTCCCCTCTATGTTCTTTGTTCCACCACCGCCATCTCCTCTTGCACTGCGTGCGTTACAACCACTAGATCTTCCCAACTCCCTGTTGCCTGTGACCATTGTTGTTGGAGCCATTCCTGGAATGGTCTCATGTGGAGTCGAATATTTGGGACTAGGTGTATGCAGGACGCCATAATCCCCATGAGCTTGCTCACTGTCAGAGCTTGCCCCTTCCGGTATTGACGGGTCTCCTTTAGCAGGGCAAAGGTTCTCTTCTCGCTGGAGAACACCCTGCCCTGAATGGTGTTGATCTGTGCGCCCAGAAAGATCTTCACCTGTTCTGGTTCTATCGAGGACTTTCCCCAATGTATCAAAAACCCTAGTTGTCAGCGTGTGTGTGACCCGCTGAGCATGTAGTTTGCATTGGTTGTAGGAGTTAGTCTTTACCGGCCAGTCGCGAGGTAGGGATATACATGTATTCCCTGCCTCCGTAGGTGTGCCGCTATCACGGATTTCAGTCCAAAAGCTAGGGTCGTGAACTGGTACTGCGCTTTGTTGATGCCAAACCTCAGTAGATGCTTGTGTTTTTGGTTCATGGGAATGTGTAGGTAGGCATCCTTGAAGTCTATAGTGGACATAAAATCCCTGTTCCTTATTTGTGGTATAACTTCCTGTAGGGACGTCATTTTGAATTTTTTGCGTTTTTATGCATCGGTTTAAAAAACCGTAGGTCTAGGATGGGTCTTAACGTTTCGTCCACTTTTGGTACGAGGAAGTAGTTAGAGTACACTCCCTTGTGTCTTTCCTTGTACGGCACTGTTTCTATCGCCTCCTTGTGGAGGAGTTCTTGTGCCTCCTGCAGGAGGAGCGAGTGGTCTCTTGTGGAGCGCGTTTTGTTGGTTGGCCGCCTGTTTGGTGGCGTTTTTTCCAGTTCTATACAATAGCCGAACTGTATGATGTTGAGTATCCATTTGTCCGTTATCTTCTTCCACTCCTGGAAGAAGTGTTTAAGTCTGCCTCCTACCGGTGTTACATGTTCGATGACTTCTCCTTTGTGTGTGTCTAATTTCTTTTTGAGTCTTTTGTTGTGCCGTCCCACTAGAGATGGTGTCTGGGTGGGCACGTTTGGACCAGCGGAGTCACTAAGAGGCGGGTTGCTGTCCACCTCTACTAGTTTGTCCTCGTCCGTTCGATCGCCCCCAAAAGGCCTGACCCCTCGGTTGGTACTGCCAGCTTTGCTGTTGCTGACCCTGCTGCTGCGCCTGGTTGTTTCCTTGATAAGTTTGCTGGAGAGACCTCGCTGGGACGGGTGGGCCACATGAACGGATGCAGTGGTGGTTTCAGGCGTCTGGTTTCTTTTTCCTCAGCAGGCTCAGAGTCTTTGTTTGGTGTTTCTTTTGAACAGAGCTGCTGTTCACAGGAGATCCGCTCTTTGTTGAAGGAAGTCAGTCCTCCCCGGGGTTCTGGAGGTCGCTAGTTGCAGGACAAAACTATTTTTGGTGCAGGATCTCCGGAAACTGCCTGTCTTCCCGCCGAAAAGGAGGGGAGACAGGAAGGGGGCCTGCACCTGATCGCAGGAGAGGCAAGGAGTCGCGTTACAAAGGCTGTCAGGCCTTTGAACCTCCCCTGCCACAGATTGCTCTTCCTGGCCTGGGGGAGGTGGGAACACCTCTGTGCAGGAAAGGCTTTGTTTCTGGGCTCAGGGAGCGAAGGCTCCCACCCTAGGGGTCCAGAAACATGTATCGTGGTGGCAGGCTGGTGTACACCAGTCAGGGAACCCACCAGAGGCAGGTCGTTTTTCAGGGGGCATCTCTAAGATGTCCTCTGTGTGCATTTTTCATTAAATCTCACACTGGCATCAGTGTTTGTTTAATGTGTTGAGAAGTTTGATACCAAACTTCTCAGTTTTCAGTGTAGCCTTTATGGTGCTGTGGAGTCCATAATGACAAGCTCCCAGCACCATATACTCTTAATGGCAGCACTGCACTCAAACTGTCTAAGAATGGACTTAGACACTGTAGGGGTACAGGGCTCATGCACCTGTACTCTCAGCACTGGTATAGAGCACCCAGCTAGAGGGGTGACTGATCTATGCCAGGGCAGTGGGTTGTAGGCATGGCACACAGGGATGAGTGGGTTAGACTCTTCACTTTGTTCTGCACCATGACATGCAGCCTGCAAAGGCAGTGTGAGAGTGTAAAGGTACAGGACCTCTAAGGGGGGCACAATAATTGCTGCAGCACTTAGAGGCCTTCCCTGGTCACAGTGCTCTGGGTACCTGTGGTACCATTTACCAGAGGCCGACCTGTGGCCAGACATGCCAATTGGGTTTTGTTTTCAATGCAGTTTTAGGGTAAGAACATAGGCCCTGGGTACCAGATAGGCAGCAGCCCAGGGCACAGGCAAAGCACATCAGCAGTTCAGGAAAGAGTGGGAGCTACCATGCAGAAAGAGGGCACTTTCTCACATACCATTTATAAGGGACTTGCATGTGTCCCAGAGTTGTGCATATTTGTGGAACCAAAGGTACAGTTTGGGGAAAGAACAGGCGCTGGGGCCTGGTTAGCAGGGACCCATTGCGCGCACACAGTTAAGCTGGCATCAGGCAAAAAAGTTAAGAGGTAGCCATGCAAAAAGGGACTCTTTCCTATACGCATCATAGAAAGTAAAATAATGCAGTTGCGATCACAGGATCGAACTTCCAAATTAGTGAAAGTTATCAGGCTTGGTGTGAGTTTTTGTGCTGGAGCTGGAAGCACCATGCTAAAAGGCAGGTCTGATCTCAGGTGAAGGTATAGTGGCGTGGTCAGTGCTTGATGAGAATACAGGACTCAGACAGGCTGCCACCTCTGATCCTTTGGGAACCAAAGCACAGAGTGATCTAAGGGGTACCGAAGATGGCAGCTGCAGCCTCCTTACAAAGCAGCATGTCTGACTGTACGCTGAGGGAGAACATGGTCAAGTAGAAGAGCTTTTTGGAGTTTGCACCGTAAGGGGCTACGAGGCTTAGAGGTACCTGGAGCGTCGCATGACTCCGTGATGGGAGCGGCAGCACCATGGAAAACGGATTTCTGCTGTACTTTAACTTTTGGATCTCGATGCAGAGCAATCTCTGGCTAGGTCCTGGGAGTGGGAAGGCAAATGCGTCCTCGACTGGGACCATTGCTACGGCTTTCTTTGACTATCACAAGCTTTAAACCTGCTGTTTGGGATCCCATATCTGGACACTGCAGTAATTTTGCTGGAAAGATTTCTTCCTAATAGAAAGTTCTGCTCGCTTCGGATCCATCTGAAGACGCGGAAAGAAAGGAACAGTCAGGGCAAAGGTGGCGGTTTTATAGTGGTCCAATGTCACATCTGGCACCTGGGGATAGTCACAAAGTGAGAAATCTGCAGTGAGGAGTGTCTATAAGAACTGCCCAGAATTATAGACTTTTAACCATATCAAAAGGCTATCTCACTCTTAGGGGAAAAGGGAGAAATGTTATCAGCCAACTTATCAGATTTAATTGATTTGTGACTTTAACAGTTAAAGCACAACATGACATCATTACCACTGCAATGTTCAATTATATTCATCTGAAAAAAAGTCTTGATTCTGTGATTCCAGGACCCCCGACTGGAGCTCCGCCCATTCACTATGGCATTTCTAAAGGCTGAAAGTAAATGGTTGCTATACATTACTTTGAAAATACATTAGATTACATCCTGATACACTAGCTCTTACATATTTAGATTGGGACCTTGTAAGTGCAATGAATTTGTAGAACTATCCATCTTGTGAATACAGAAATTAACGCGTAATAAATCATATGCTTAAGGGGGTGTTTTAGGAATTTTTGGGGGCCAACTTGTCAGATGTGAACCCCAATAAAGATGGTCTCATGGTTTAAAGGATTTCCTCTTTATTTAAAACTTGTGGAATGATTTACTTATAAAAGGTCAGTACAATATGTGGTACCCATTTCCTCAAGTCATATGATCCTATTATCTTTGGCCTGGATTATAATACTGAAATCTCAGCTCAAAATCTGTCGCCCTTTTCTAACTAGGGAATTGTTTTTGACTTTAAACACCCGCTCATTAGAGTAAACCGCCTTTTGTCACGCTTCTAATTAGGGTTTGGATATTTTTTATGTGTAATAAATGAGTATAATACGTTTGTTCCCATGTAAATGCCTAATAAAAGAAAAGTCACCACGGATGGTTACAAATGTGAAACCTTGACTGCATGTCCCTTTTCTAGAGGGAAAATGTTATCACCGGTCAAAAATAAAAATATGTTTTAGCAGGTGCTGATCAAGTTTAGAACACTTCAACCCAACAATATGTTGCCCATCTAGCTAGTGGTTATATACAAGATACACTGTACACAAAGATATATCAAGTGTTGCTTGATTAAACAATGGACTATCAATGTAAAATGGTAAACGTGCTCCTATCAGAAAACATCACCATTTAAAGACCAAATGAGGTTGTTTTGGCTATAAAGTATGGGGCTGACTAGACAAGGCTCTTCCACCCATCCCTGTCTGAAAACAGCCAAAGCAATGAACAGTGCGTTGTGTAGATTTAACCTTTCCATTGTGAGTCAAAAAACACTTACATCTGTCGTTTAATGTAGTCTTTTAGAAGCTCTTGATCCACACTGTATAGTTCAGAGCTGCTCACATTGTCGTAATAATATGTGATATTACTAGCATACTTTCCACTGCGTGATCCATCCGAACTGTCAAACTTTCGATATGCATACTGGTAGTCAAAGTGTGCTGTAAAAAAAAATATATATATTATGAACTACTTGGTTGGTCTATGTTAATCGATAGAGTACCCAAATGAAATATATCAAAAGTACCACATTTGGTTAACGCTAAAATTAATCTTATAGGGCAATGGCTTCCATACTAATAAAGGTAAAGTTACTTACTTGTAATCTTAGTTTTGTACTGTAATTATTTTTGCTGATATCAAACATTAGAACATGCCACGCCATGTACATGGACCACATACAGATTAACTGTAAGGCACAAAACGTGCCATCAGTTACACAGAAAACATCACAGCCGATCCAGCTTGAACTCTACACATGCCTTGTAGCCCTTGATGTTGTGGTCTCTCAGCAGGCAAAGGTTGCACAGCTGGTGGATGTAACTGCGTTAACTTGTGGTGGCACTCCTGGCAGAACCTAAAGGGCGGGTTATCCTTCTCACCCAAGAGCAGGATGCCCCTTAGATGCGCATTCTCCAACCTCTGCCTGTCTGCCCAGGTGCCCCACCTACTTCAGTGTTTCTTGGTGGATCCCTAGGTGAATATCATCATTCTGCTACAATGGTGTTTTGAGTGAAACTTCAACATTTCTTCGACAAAACGGCAGAAAATAATCTGACGATTGCAAGCATGAACAGGGGGGGTTCTGGGTAGGCATCTGACATCCAGAAAAGATGGAACAGGCACCAAATGCCAACAGTCTATGCCCAACAAGAAAAACAAAACAAACAAGAGACAAGAAACGACAGTGTTCAGGACCCAACGATTAGACTGCAGAACAATCCAGAAAGATTCACCCAGCAACAAGTCTACCTGCTGCACTAACAGATGAAAAATATGCTAAATTCAGGAAAAAGCATAACAGAGGCATTAAGGTACAAGGAGAATCCAGCAACCTTGCCTATTAATTCAAGCATTGAAATGCCAGTTTCTGGAGACCAACAGTTCTTCAAAGTAACTCATACTCCTCTCCAATAAAAAAAATATTCATGATACCAGATTTAAATCTGGGAGGAGGGAGCAGTGGCAGTTGGTGATCTTTGAAAGTGATGTGGCTGGAGTTCATTTTCAAAACTTGCCTCACTCACATCCTCTCACTGTTACTCACACAAACATACTCCTACTCACTGCTTCTCAATTTAACTTACTGAAACGCACAGACTCTGGTGCACCTACTGCACCATTGATAGGTACACACACTTGCGCTCCCTCACAACCTCAAATCAATTACTCGTTTTAACACTCCTTCGCTCACTCCCTTGTTCTCACTTTCACTGATTCATACACTCAAACTCGGATTCTCACTTTCACTCACTGACACTTTCATTCAATACCAATTACTACTACAAACACATGCACAAAGAAATCACTTTTTTTGCTAAATTTTCTTACTTAGCTGGCAACCCGGAAAACCCAATGCAAGCAACGAGGACGTAATCTGGTGCTTGGCACTGGCATCAGCAAGACATGATTCCCACCAAGGAGTCAAATGAAGAAGCAAGGGCAGGCTTGAAATGGGAAAGACCCACCTTAATCCCTCTCTGAGCTTGAAAGCACTGGAAGCACACCTGTGCCCCTTTTTGCATTCTTACCCCCTGTTTTGCCTGATACCCGATGCTAGCTTGACTGAGTGTGCCCCAGATCCCTGCCAGTCAGTTTTCTAGGGTCTGTGTTCTTTCCCGAAACTGTACCTTTCTTTCCACAATTGCCATACCTCTGGGCCACATGCAAGTCCTAGTGACCAGAGAGGACCTCTAAGAGCTGCAGCAGGAATTATGCCACCCTCCGACTACTCACCTGAACACCCATTGTAGTAAGCTGGCTCTGTATATACTATACCAAAGTGAGGTATAGTGTGCACGTAGTCCAGTGGAACCCCAAAGGTAGGCAGAGGTAGAAGTAGATAGCACCTTACTCTTTATTTGTGGTAGTGTGGGCGAGCAGTAAGGCTTTATCAGAGGGTAGTGTTAAGCATTTGTTGTACACACACAATCAGCAAATGATTGTCACACACTCAAAGACTGAACTCAGACCAATTTTGTTAGTATAAAAATGTTTACTTTTATTCATTTCCTACAACTAAGCAAGCCTGGCACAGGTAGGTATTAGATCATTTGAAAGGCAGGTTGAACAATACAAGCAAGCTGAATAAAAATTACTGTTACAGGTTTGTAAATGCTTTCAATACAGTGGCAATTACTGTTAGATTACTTTGAATTACTTTGCAGATAACTTTCCGGATTACTTTTTCTACTCAGTGTGATACACCTAGATATCACACTGGGACATTTCCTAGAGAAAAGTTAAGAACCAAGTTACTTGCCTTCGGTAACGATATATCTGTAAGAAACATTAGTTAGATTCCGTACCTTAGAATATCCCCAGGCGTCAGACTGGATCCGGAAAGATTTTGTGTCATCAATACCCTTGCGCGTCGCTAGGCGTCGACTGCGGCTCCGCGTCAGTCGTCAGCGTCGTGA
Organism: Triturus cristatus; assembly: GCF_964204655.1. NCBI lineage: Eukaryota > Metazoa > Chordata > Amphibia > Caudata > Salamandridae > Triturus > Triturus cristatus. Next base: position 792,710,740 of record NC_140590.1, read on the forward strand.
TCGCCGGGATGACGTCTGAGTACTTAGACGCTGCCCTCGCGCGCAGTCAGTTCTTGTACATAGCTTTCCGTGCCAGGAACACAGAGCCATGCAAGAAACCAACACTGGTGCCATGAATCTAGGGCCCTGAAAGTGATTACCTTAACCCTAGATATCAGTTCGCAGAACAGGGAGGATGGGTGGGGCGGTAAGGAATCTAACTAATGTTTCTTACAGATAGATCATTACTGAAGGTAAGTAACTTGTTCATCTGAAAGAAACACGTTACTTAGATTCCTTACCTTAGAATAGATACCCCAGCAATACCAACACCGGTGGTGGGTCTGCGAACCAAGATCACACCAGGAAGTCCTGGAGAACGGAACAGCTAAAGAAGCAGTCTCTCCGGACTTGGTTGTCCAGGCAGTAATGCTTAGCAAACGTGTGCAGCGAGGCCCACGTTGCTGCCTGACAAATGTCCTGGAGAGGGACTCCCCGTCCCAGGGCAATAGTAGCCGCTGTGGCCCGAGTGGACTGGGCCCTCAGCCCCACAGGAGGTTCCTTCTTAGCCAAGGAATAACAGGTCTTAATGCACAAAACGACCCATCAAGAGATGGTCCGCTGTGCACCGCCCGCCCCTTCTTAGCGCCCACGTAGCCAACGAAGAGTTGGTCGTCCACCCGGAACTGTTTTGTGCGGTCCAGAGAGGAGAGCGCACGTTTTGGGTCCAGACGGTGGAGCTTCTCTTCCTCTTTCGAGGGATGCGGAAGCGGTAAGAAGGTGGGCAATGTAACAGACTGGCCGATGTGAAAGGCAGTTACTACCTTAGGGAGAAAGGAAGGACGAGTCCTTAGAACAACCTTGTCCGGATAGACAGAGAGGAAAGGAGGTTTAGAAGAAAGAGCCTGGAGCTCACTCACTCTTCTGGCAGAGGTGATGGCAACCAGGAAAGCAATCTTAAGAGTCAGAAGACGAAGAGGACAACTATGAAGTGGCTCAAAAGGAGCGCACATCAGATAGGCTAACACCAGATTTAAGTCCCACTGAGGCATTACGAAAGGGACAGGAGGAAACCTGTCAGTAATGCCCTTAAAGAATCTAGCAACAGGGGACTTGTAAAGAGAAGGCTGATCAAGAAGCCGCAGGAATGCAGAAACAGCTGAAAGATATCCCTTGCGCGAGCCCAGAGCAGAGCCCTGCTGGGCCAGGGAAAGAAGAAAGAGGAGAACTTCAGAGAGAGGGGCGGAAAGGGGATCCACAGCCTTTGCTGTGCACCAGGCCACAAATTTGTTCCACCTGCAGGCTTATACCGTGTGTTAGTGGAGGGACGCCTGGCTGCCAGAATGACATTACAGACTGCAGGAGGCAAGTCAAATGGCATCAGCTGTCGCCGCTCAATCTCCACGCATGGAGGTGGAGGCTGGACAGGTTCGGGTAGAGGACCGTCCCCTGCTGCTGCAACAGAAGGTCCTCCTGAAGAGGCAGTCGAATCGGGGGATCGATGGACTGACTGAGTAGCTCGGGATAGCAGTACCTTCGTGCCCAATCCAGAGCCACAAGGATGACTTGGGCCCGGTCGCGCCTGATCTTCAGCACTCTGATCAGAAGTGGTATAGGCGGAAAGGCGTACAACAGAGTGCAAATCCACTCGCGACGAAAGGCATCTCCGAGCAAGTGCCGCCTTGGAAATTCCAACACGCAGAACTGAGGACATTGCGCGTTCTCTTCGGTGGCGAATAGATCTAACCAAGGTTCTCCCCACTGCCGAAAGAGACCTTGCGCCACATCAGAGTTCAGACGCCATTCGTGATCCATCATGCAGCGGCGGCTGAGTTAGTCCAGCCTGGTGTTCAGAGAGCCCGCCAGATGTTGAACCACCAGGGTGATACCCTGATGTTCCAGCCATGTCCAGAGGCGCAGAGCCTCCTGACAAAGGGTCCACAACCCCACCCCGCCATGTTTGTTGCAATACCACATGGCGGTGGTGTTGTCCGTGAACACCCGCACTACACTTGCCCGAACAGAGGGAAGGAATGCCTTCAGTGCAAGCCGGATTATCCGCAGCTCCAATAGGTTGATATGGAGCCGGGACTCTGCCACTGACCCAATCGCGGTCCGTGAGCCAACACTGCAACTGTCATGCAGTGCCCTCCGAGATCAGGATGTGGTCGGACAGGTTGCCCCGATGTTGAGCCCATTGGAACTTCAGGTCCCACTGCAGAGCCCGCATCCGCCACCTGGCGTGATGTACCAGCAGGATGCAGGAGGTTATCAGACACAGCAGCCGCAGCACCAACCTGACCGAAACTCAGGATAAAGGCTGAAAGATCGGAATCGGAGCCTGAATATTCCAAACTCGCTGTTCTGGAGGATAGACCCGAAACAGCGCAGAGTCCAGAACCGCTCCAATGAAAACAAGCTCATGGGAGGGACTCCGATGCGACTTCGGCACGTTGATGGAGAACCCCAGCAAATGCAGGAGGTCGGCCGTAGTCTGGAGGTGGGAGACTACTACCTGGGGGGAGCCCGCCTTCAACAACCAGTCGTCGATATAGGGGAAGAATGGAACCCCAAATCTGCGCAGATGAGCTGCGACCACCGCCATCACTTTCGTGAACACCAGAGGGGCACTGGTGAGGCCGAAGGGGAGCACGGTAAACTGAAAGTGCTCGTGGCCTACCGTGAACCGCAGGTAACGCCGGTGGGCTGACAGCACGGGGATGTGGAAATGTGTCCTGCAAGTCCAACGCTACCATCCAGTCTCCAGGGTCAAGGGTAGCCAGAACCTGAGCTAAGGTGAGCATCTTGACCTTCTCCTTCCGGAGGATGGCGTTGACGCTCCTGAGGTCCAAGATAGGGCATAGGCCCCCTTTGCCCTTCTTGGGAACCAGAAAGTAGTGGGAGTAACAACCCGACCTACTTCTGGGCCAGGAACGCGCTCAATAGCCCCCTTGGCCAAGAGGGCCGTAACTTCCTCCTGTAGAAGTTGCAAGTGATCCCCCGACCTGCGGTGGTACTGCGGTGGCATTGCTGGAGGGGTCGCCTCGAAGGGGAGGGAGTAGCCCCTTCGGACGATTTGCAGCACCCACCTGTCCGACGTGATGGTACGCCAGTGGAGCATGTGATTGCGAACTGCCTCCCACGGGCCTGAAATGGGCCTGAAAGGTCGGACTAGGAAGGCTTTGAGGCAGATGTTGTGGGGGCAGATGTGGGCTAACCGGCTCTGTTCCCCTGCTCCGCCTCGGCGGAATACACGTCCGTGACTGCGTTGAGGCTGGTTGTGCAGCCTGTGGCTAGACGGACGTGCGGGGGGAACCCCTTCCTTGGCAACGAAAGGGGCGAAAAGCGGAAGTTTGCGGGCACGGGGCCGAGAGGCCCAAGGACTTGGCCGTAGCCCTGGAGTCCTTAAAGTGCTCCAGCGCACTATCTGCTTTGTCGCCAAAAAGGTGACGGCCATCGAAGGGCATGTCCATGAGGGTGCTCTGGACATCCCCGGAGAAATTAGTGGATCTCAGCCAGGCGTGGCGACGAATCGCCACTGTCATCCCAATCACCCTACCTAGCCAGACCGTGGTGTCAAGCGCACATTGAAACGAGTACCGTGCTGCATCCCGCCCCCCAGCAAGAGACTGGGAGAGCCGGGTCCGGGCCTCCTCCGGACACTGGGGCAGCACGACTGCCACCGTATCCCACAAGGAGTGGGTGTAACTGCCCAAAAGGCACACTGTATTAATGGACCGCAACCCCAAACTGAGGGAGGAAAACAGCTTCTTCGCAAACTGTTCCAACCTTTCGGATTCCCGATCCAGAGGAGAGGACGGGAAGGTGGGCTGGGACGTAGAGGCCCGGATAAGCAGGCTCTCAGGGGTGGGGTGCACAGACAGAAAGCTGGGGGTTGCCCGGTGCAGGGCGGTGGTGCCGGGCCACGTTCCGGTCCACAGGAATGACTGTGGAGGTCTTGGACCAGGTGCCCATCAGAACGTCAGTCAGTGCTTCATTGAACTGCAGTAGAGGCTCCGAAGAGCTTACTGGCGGTTGAAGTACTTCAGTGAGGAGATTAGTCCTCACGACCACTGCAGGGAGCTCCAGATGAAGGGCTTCGGCAGCCCTGCGCAGCACCACAGAATAGGTCGCACCCTCCTCCGTAGCCACGGAGGGAGGAGAGATGAAGCCAGTGTCAGGGGAAGTGTCGAGACCACTGGCATCCCACAGCTCTTCTGCCCAGTCCTGATGAAACTGGCACTGCTGTGCCAGAGGGTCCTCAGACCCTTCCCAGTCGTCCCAGTCATCCGATTCCTGGTAGACAGGTTGAAAGGACGGAGCCGGGCGGTAGATGAATTGCTCATCCATTAGCGCCGGAGACGGCGCCGGGCAGCGGCACTCCAATGCCGGACCCGGGCTAAAACTGGGGACGACGTCGTCCAAAGACGGCACCGGGGGCGGCACCATAGGGGTCAGGGCCGGCGGAGGGGTCGTAAGGTCAACCGGCGTCGACCGGGATCCAGGCCTGGATCCCACGGGGGCCTGCGGAGTCGGGACCGAAGTCGGGGCCGGAGCCACCGGCTCGTTAGGCCTCCCAGTAGGACCTGCGGGGCCCAAAGGCGCGCCGGCAGGCATCGACGGCGGAGCGAGACTCCTCATGGCCACGAGGAAGTCCCAAATCTCGCCCGGAGTCGCATTAGGCCCAAAGACAAGAGGGCATAGGGCCGGATGCGACTCCTGCGGCTCCAACGGAGCCGCGCGGGTGGTGCCACACGAATCCTCAGCAGAGTCACGCGACCAGCGAGAGGAGTCAGAAGAGCGATGTCGCCTCTTCGACGACTTCTTACTGTGCCTCGACTTACCTGAATGCGAGGTCTTCGAACCCGATGAACGGTGATGGCTCCGTGACCAGTCCCTCGATGACCTCCTCGACCGGGACCTCGAGCGGCGCGGAGCAGACTGCCGGATCTTGAGGAGCTTGCGGGACCGCTCCCACTTAGGATTCGAGGTCAAGGCCCGGCAGTCGGGGCACGACTCTGCATCATGGTCGGCTCCAAGACAGTAGAGACACCGACTGTGGTGATCCATAACCGACAGTCAGTTACAGGCGTCGCACGGCTTGAAACCGGGCATCCCTACCGGCACCAGGAGTCGAGGTCGACTCGAAAGATGAACCAAAAAAGTCCAAAAAGTTTAGTTAAAAAGTTACTAAAGGGTATGCTCTTCCCGGATCTGCGCTTACTGGTGCGGGAAAAAAAAACTGACTGTCAGCGCGCGAGGGCAGCGTCTAAGTACTCCGACGACGTCATCCCGGCGATGACGACGCCGCCGACGGACGAGGAGCCGCAGACAACGCCTAGCGACGTGCAAGGGTATTGCTGACGAAAAATCTTTCCGGATCGAGCCTGACGCCTGGGGATAGTCTAAGGTAAGAAATCTAACGTGTTTCTTTCAGATTAAGCAATATTTTCTTATTTGCAGTCTTCGTAAAGTTGAATACAAAAACAAACTTCACACTTAGAAAATTTTTCAAGGAAAAACAGTCAATGTACTCCTATGAAGAGAAGGAAAATGCTACTTACCAGTATGCATCTGTTCTTAGCATGTAGAGCTGCAGATCCACACACTTAGCATAGATCGCCATCTGGTGTTGGGCCCGAATGTTTGCACTTGTTTTTGTCATGGAAAAGTCTTTGGGAGTCACGGGATAGGCGACTCCTCCGTTGGACCATAGCGCGCATGAGAATCGGCTCCATACTCAGATTGTTTTTCGTCAGCAGGGAAATGATAGAGTTTTGTGAGAAACAGATGAGATGCCCATGTATGCTGTATGTAAATAACAGTACTGGAACAGGTAAAGGTAGCCGGAGAGGTGGGTGGGCGTGTGTGGATCTGCAGCTCTACATGCCAAGAACAGATGCATACTGGTAAGTAGCATTTGCCGTTCGAGGCATATGAGCTGCAGATCACACACTATGCATAGATTATATAGCAGTACCCAGCTCTAGCGGCGACGACCAGTATCTGTTGCAATAGTTTGAAATAGTGTTTTGAGTACTGCCTGGCCCACACTAGCTTGCTGTTTAGATTGCACATCTACACAATAGTGCTTTGTGAATGTGTGTGGTGTAGACCATGTAGCTGCTTTTCAGATGTCATCTAGGGGATTGTTACCTAAAAATGCCATTGAAGCCCCTGTCGTTTAGAGTGGGCTTTAGGAGGAACAGATAATGTACGTTTTACTTTGTGATAGCAAATTTGTATGCATTTGACAATCCACCTTGAAATCCCAGACTTTGATATGGGGTTGCCTTTATGTGGTGATGAGAATGACACAAAAAGTTTAGTCTTGCGAAAATGTTTTGTTCTTTCAATATAGTAAAGCAGTGCTCTTTTAACATCTAGAGTGCGAAGAGCTCTTTCTGCGACTGTCTGTGGTTGTGAGAAAAACAATGGCAGTTCTACAGACTGGTTGAAATGGAAGGGAGAAATAACTTTAGGAAGGAATTTTGGATTAGTTCTGAGAACCACTTTGTTATGATGTAGTTGTAAAAATGGCTCTTGGATAGTGAGTACCTGTAACTCACTGACTCTTCTAAGGAAAGTAATGGCCACTAGGAAAGCGACTTTCCATGTTAGAAATTGTAGCTCGCATTTGTACAGAGGTTCGAATGGAGGGCCCATTAGTCTTGTGAGAACTATGTTCAAATTCCACACAGGTGATGGTGGAACCCTGGGAGGAATTATTCTTTTGAGGCCTTCCATAAAGGCTTTGATGGCAGGTACTCTTAACAGTGACAGGTGTTGGCTATTTTGTAAATAGGCTGCTATGGCAGCGAGGTGTAATCGAATAATGTGTATGCTAAGTTACACCTGTGGAGATGCAGTAGATAACCTATTATGTGTTGAATAGACATATCTACAGGATTGATGTTGTGACAATATATCACAAATCTTTTCCACTTGGCTGCATAGCAGGCTCTAGTGGTGGGGCATCTAGCCTCTTTGATAACATTCATACAGTCAGGGGGAAGGTTAAGGTAACCAAATTCTAGGACGCTAGGTTGAGCTGTGCTGGGTCCAGGTATGTGATCTCTCCACAGTTCTGGGTTAAGAGACATGGGGAGAGGTGTAGTTTTTGGTGCGGGACAACAGATAGTTCCAGCAATGTGGTGTACCACGGCTGTCTGGCCCAAGTCGGAGCAACTAGGATGAGAGTCAGTGCATGTTGCTGTAGCACTACCAGTGGAATGAGTGGGTGAGGCAGAAAAGCGTATGCAAATCTGCCTGACCAATTCATCCATATCGCATTGCCTTTGGACAATTGGGTGTGGTTATCTGGCGGCAAAGCTTGGGCATTTGGCGTTTGTGTGTGGCGAAGAGATCTATCTCCGTTTGCCCCCACATGTGGAAAAACAGTTTAAGCACTTGTGGATGAAGTTCCCACTCGTGAATCTGTTGCGTTTGACGACTTAACAGGTCGGCTATATTGTTCTGGACTCCTGGGACATGTTGGGCTAGGAGAAAAATGTCCTAAGGAATAGCCCATCTCCATATGCTTTGCGCTAGTCGCGAAAGCTGTAGGGAGTGTGTCCCGCCCTGCTTCTGTATGTAGTACATGGCTGTCATGTCGGTGCGGACTAGGACAGCCTTGCCTGATGTGTTTTTGGAATGACTTTAAGGCCAGGAATATGGCAAGTGATTCCAGGTGATTGATGTGGAGTATCTTTTGGCGAGGAGTCCATCTGCCCTGCATGGTGTGATGTAATGGATGAGCTCCCAGCCGGAGGGTGATGCGTCCGCTGTTAGCACAATCTGTGGAACTGGCTCGATGAATGGTCGCCCTTTGGAAAGGTTCTTGGTGTGCCACCATTGCAGAAAGCGATGAGTGCGACCATCCACCAACACCAGATCTGTCAGCTGAGCCTGGTTTCACTGACGTGCTAAGCATTCCTGCAAAGGGCGCATCTGGACTCTTGCGTGAGGTACTATAATTATACAAGAGGCCATCATCCCTATGAGTTGCATGAACACTGGAGCTGGAAGAGAGTGTTGCGGCTGAAATTTGGTTATGAGGGCTTGTATACTTGCTAGCCCTGGCTGGACTGGGATATGCAAGTGCTTTTGGAGGTGTCTATTGTGGCACCTAAGTACTGTTGTATGTGGGACGGTTGTATGTGAGACTTTGCGTGGTTTACTGTGAACCCCAAGTCGTGGAGTAGCTGGATTGTGGTGTGAGTGTGATGTACACACTGATTGTATGAGTTGGCTTTTATGATCCAATCGTCCAAGAACAGGAAGACGTGAATGTGCTGTCTTCTTAGATGAGCTGCGACTACTGCCAGACACTTGGTGAATACTCTGGCTGCTGTGGTGACTCCGAAAGGGAGTACTTTAAATTGGTAGTGTTGACCGTCCACTACAAACCTGAGATATTTCCTGAGAGGTGTGAATGGGAATATGAAAGTAGGCGTCCTTGAGATCTAAAGTGGCAAGGAAGTCACCTTGTGAGAGAAGAGGAAGGACCTGTTGAAGTGTGACCATGTGAAAATGGTCTGAGTGTATGTACAGGTTTAGGGGTCTGAGGTCTAGTATAGGTCTCAGAGACCCGTCCTTCTTTGAAATGAGAAAGTACAAGGAGTAAACTCTTGTGTTTTGTTGATGCAGTGGAACTGGTTCTATTGCATGTTTTTGTAGGAGGGAGATTACCTCCTGCTTTATGAGTGCTAAGTGTTCTGGTGACATTGGGCGCTGTTTGGGTGGCATGTTTGTGGGGGGCAGATGTGAGTTCTAGACAGTAACCTGACTGAACTATTTGTCTCACCCACCTGTCTGTGGTGATGTTGTTCCAGACAGGAAGGAACTGTAGCAATCTTCCCCCGACCAGAGTGGAATGGTCTTGGGGGAGGGGAGGGAAGTCATTGGGTATTGGTGGAGGCATAGCGGGTATTGTTGGTCTTGCCTGTGCCCTTGTTACTATTGCCTCTGTAGCCTCCTCTTTGGTAACCTCTGGTGAATGTTGTTTGGGTGGGAGTTTTGTAAGATGTAGATGGGTTGTTTGAGGAGTAGCCTCTGGAGGTGCCCCTGTAAGAGGAGCGATAAAAGGAGCATCTGGGAGCTTGCAAGGCTCCCATTGATTTAGCCGTGTCAGTGTCTTTCTTCATCTTTTCTAGAGATGAATCCACGGTAGGTCCGAACAAGTGTTGCTGGTCAAATGGCTGATTAAGAATGGCAGTCTGGACTTCAGGTTTGAAACCAGAAATGTGTAGCCAAGCATGTCTACGCAGCAAGACACTTGTGTTGATAGCTCATGAGGCAGTGTCTGTTACGTCTAGAGCGCAGCAGATAGAGGTGTTGGTGATAAGCTTACCCTCCTGTATTAGGTTGTTAGCCTTGATTTTATATTTTACTGGAAGATGCTGTAGTAGGGTTTCTAGCTCGTCATAATGAGCCCTATCATACCTCGCTAACAAAGCTGGAGTGTTGGCGATATGCCATATGTTAGCTGCTTGTGACGCTGTGCGCTTACCGGATGCGTCTAAGAGTTAAGACTGTCGGGAGGTGGAGCATCTCCCGAGGTTTGAGAATTAGCCCTCTTTCTAGCATTGGATACTACCAAGGAGTCTAAGGGTATGTGGCCCTTGATGTATGCTGGGTCAGCTTTATATTTCTTTTCAATCCTGGGGTTAATAACTCTAGCCCTAACAGGATCTTTAAACACCTCTGGTGCGTGTTTAATTACCCCTTTCAACATGGGTAAGATGGAGGTGGACTTTTGTGAGATATCAAAAGTATCCATTAAGAAATCTTTTTCCACGGGGTCTGTGTGTAAGTCAACCCTGTGGTATTGTGCAGCTCTGTGGACTAGCTGGTTGAAACCCATGGTATCCTCTGGAGGGGAAGGTCAAGAGGGACAGATGTCGTCCTGTGGCACGTTAGGGACATCTGGTGTGTTATAATCATCCCAGGGGTCTGGGGTTAGAAGGTGGGCTAGGATCCCCTAGTGGCTCATAGTCTGCATCGTCCCCAGTGTGATCAGAGGTATCATCATCATCCACTGGTGGAGGAGATGGTGTGGGAGAGTGGTGTGATGGAGGTGGTGGAGGAGGAGACGGAGGAGGAGGTGAAGGGATCCTGAGAGGAGATGTTGCAATATTTTTCTTTTTAAGTGGTGGAGCCGGTGTAGGTGTGTCCAGTGGTCCTTTCTTGGAGCTAAGAATGAGTTGACCAGTCTTTGGATCTCTTAGAAGAGTTTTTTGGGTGGGGTCCGGTTTAAAAAGCTCTTCTGTGCGAGGCTGTTCTTTCGGTGCCGATTTTTTCGGTTCCGAAGACTTGCGCGGCACCGACTCAGAGGCGGGTTTGTGCTCTTTAGGGTTGGAACCGTGAGGTTTTAAAGTCTCTGTAGGAGTGTGCGTGCCCAGTTTTTTCGGTTCCGGTGGCTTTTTCGGTTCATAAGTTTGTGTGTGAACCTTTCGGGAGCGGATTTTTGCTCGGTTCCGATGTTTTCTTCGGAGTCGAGGGGTTGGTTGAAGTCTATTTTGGTGCAGAGTGCGTGGATGTGGAGGCAGTAGTCGGAACAGAGGCAGAGGACGACGGTTTCTTTTTCTGTGTCGTTTGGGTTTCGGCACCGACGGTAGGCTGACTCGAGCTCGAGTGGCCGGAAGGCTTAGTTGTTTGCTTCTTTGCCGGGCCCGAAGGTGAGGCGTGAGAAGCACTTTCTCGGTGTGCACCTGTGACCAAAGCCTTTTTCGGTGGTGGGGTGAAGAGGGTCTGGTTCTACGTCTCTACTTACGACCCGCTGCCCGGGAGTGATGCCCTCGATATCTGAGTTATCTGCTACGGAGGCAACGAGTAGTCCTTCAGCCTGCACTTGCTCTGGAACATCGACACCCTCGTGGAAGATGTCATCTGGGATGGAGCTAGACTATCTCCAATAGTCTTTTTGAAGCGGAAAGAGGTACAGGCTGGACAGTCTCTGGCCTTGTGCTCCGGGGAGAGGCAGAGGTTACACAACTCATGCAGATCTGTGTGGGGGAACTTCGACCCACATTGAGGATACTTCTTGAATGGAGTCCTTTCCATGAGCCAAAAGTCAAGGCCCAGGTCGGCCCGAAGGCCTTCGTCGACTACCAGAATCGACTACTTCGATGTTGGGAGATGCACGACGACTAGGGATCGTGATCAAAAACAATACCGGAGAAGGGTGAAGGATTGCACATCGAAAGTAGGATCGGTAACGGTACCGAACTGGAGCGCAAGAAACACATCAGAGCCCGATGGCGGAAAAAACAGTCTGAAGATGGAGCCGATGCCCATGCGCACTATCATCCAAAGGAGGAGTCACCTATTTCGTTACTTCCAAAGACCTTTCCCAAGACAAAAACAAGTGCACATATTCAGGCCCAACACCAGATGGCGATCTATGCATAGTGTGTGATCAGCAGCTCATATGCCTCAAACATGAAGTTATCGGTCAACAGGCAAGTACTTTGTAGTGGGAGTTGGTATTCTGGGGTTAGAACCAGGTTTTCCCCAGGTTCAAGGACGCACTCAAAACACCCTCAGCAGCATCAGGGTGGTCTGGTGCAGCGTGCTGAGGCCCAATGTTATCAGATAAGGGACATCCAGTTGGTGGCTGCTCACTAGCAGGCCACAAGGTTGTGGGAGCAAAGCTCCTGGGGTTTAGCTCAGGGCAAAGGGGGATCCGTTATAGAATCCCCCCCCCCTCCCCCCTCAAGTACACCCGCAGTGGCACAGGGGCGGCTGGGTGCAGGTTTGGTGTTGGGTGCCCTGTTGATTTCAATGGGGATTCTCCGGTTTCAACAAAGACTGCGGGCTTGGGGACAAAGATCTTATGGAGGTGAACACCAGTTGAAGAGGTAAGTTGGGATGCTGGGACACAGTCAGTAGGGCCACCCAAGGCTGCGGTACTTCGGGTGCAGGGGTGAATGAGGCTGCAGGCTTTGCTGGGAGATTCAAGGCAGGTCAAGGATCACCAGATCTGAGGTCAGGATCGCCGTGGGGGGGGGGGGGGACGGGACTTCCTAACTCGGGCCGTGGGCGTCAAATGCAGAGCCGTGCAGACTTGCAGATTTGGCCGGAGCCAGAGTCTGAGTAAGCAATTCCGGTGCTCACGGGAGCCAGTATCTTTTCTGTGGAAGGCAAGGCAGGTTCTCGTGGTTCTGGAGGTTGCTGGCTGCAGGACACCAGGATTTTGCTGCTGCATGTTCGAGGTGGGGATAGGCCGGTAGGGCTGGGGCCAAGTCAGTGAGCATCGTCCTCTTCTTAGCTTTGGCACTGCATCTTCGGTCCTGTTCTTAGTCGGTTCTTGTCTCAGGCAAAGTTTAGGGGTGCACCTAAATGCTAGATTTAGGGGTGTTACAGGTAGGTAAAGGTTGGGACCAATGGGTCCCTTCCTTGGGGAAGGTACACCCCCTATAATGCTACCCTCCAGTGGGAGGAGAGCACATGCCTCACTCTTGTTGGCTAGGTCCCCCCCATCTGCAGGATGGCGAGGACTGAGTTGTGCTTCACCTCGCCTTTCCCACCTGAGGGGTAGGGTTGGCAAAGGTGGGCACACCTCCCATTCTCACTTAGTTTTCCAGCCGATTCTCCTGCCCAAAGTGGAGTCAGAACCGATGGGGGCCAGTTGCAGGAAGCGGCAAATTGGCCTGGGGAAGCTCACAAAGGCAGCAAGCCTTTGAAGCTTCCCCTTCATGAACCTTGCCCATACCGGGGGAGGTGACTTGGCACCTCGTCCCAGGATGTGCATTGTTTCAGATCACCCTAGAGCAGCAGGCTCTTGACCCAGCGGTCCAGAAACATGTATGGTGGTGGCAGCTGGCGAGTAGCCACTCAGCCTGGACACTAGTGTTAGGCCGTTTTTCAGGGGGCATCTCGAAGATGCCCTCTGTGTGCATTTTTCATTAAATTCCACACTGGCATCAGTGTGGATTTAAGGTGCTGGGAAGTTTGATACCAAATTTCACGGTTTTCAGTAAAGCCATTAAGGTACTGTGGAGTACGTAATGACAAACTCCCTGCACCATATATTCTTAATGGCATTATTGCACTTCCAATCTCTAAGAATTGGCAGACACCGCAGAGGTAAAGGGTTCATGCACAGGTACCCTCACCACTGGTATTGTGCACCCAGCTAGAGGGGTAGCGACCTATGCCAAGGGAGTGGGTTGTAGGCATGGCACACAAGAGTGTGTGCCATGTCGACTTCACTTTTCTCTGCACCAAAACACGCAGCCTTCAATGGCAGTGTGTATGTGTTAAGGTACAGGACCTCACAGGGTGGCACATTATGTGCTGTAGCCCTTCAAGGCCTTCCCTGGTCAGAGTGCCCTTGGTACCTTTTAAAAGGGACTTGCATGTGGCCAGAGGTGCCAATTAGGGGTACAACGGTACTGTTTTGGGCAAGAACACATGCCCTGGGAACCTGATTGGCAGGGACCCAGGGCACATCAAGTCAAAGTGCATCAGAAATGTGGCATAAAGCAGGGGGTGTTACTCCCACAGAAAGCCAGCTTTCTACAGTTGTTACTGTAAAAAATGTAAGACATTAGACAAGGCTACCACTCTGGTGTAGATAAAAGGTGGTGATACTTCCTACCTTAAAACAGCAGAAGAGATTGCACTCAAATTTGGCTCAAGAGTCAGGAACTATTGCAGTCATGTTCTGGACAGTGATGAGGTTTTCAGCCAAGATGTAAAAGAATGGGTTTCTGCATTGTGATCAGTCTGGATTTTTCACTTTTTATCATCTGGTTTTGGCTTTTTACTATGGGTGACCTCATAACTGGTGACTTCCACAGTAAACACAGTAAATGGAATGCGCATGTTTACCAACAGTATCCACCTTTTAAGATCAGGACGCTACGACGCAGCAAGAGTTGGGGGCTCTTGGCGGTTACATGTAAACACACAGGTGGGAGGGCTGTGTGTGTGAGAGACTTATGCCCAGTCCGGTAACTACGCACAGGTAGCTTGGTGCAGAAGTGACTCTGCAGAATTGGATATCAGCACGGGACACCAGTTGGTGTAACCAGGCGCTTTGTAAGTGGTAGCATTATATGGAACTGGAGTAGGATTTATAACATTAGTTTACACTCAGAGAAATTCAGTGTGGTAACTCGTGTCTGCAGTGGCACTTTATTATATACACTGGGGGAAATCTGCCTTAAGTACAGATTTTCTTCACTTAGGCCTACAAAGACTAGTGACAATATCGTACAACTTTTGGGTCATCCAGAACGATCATTATTTGTCTGGCTTAGCTCAGGATCAGAGTCCAGGCCATTTATTACCCTGCTGAGCCAAGTAAATTATGCTCCAGCAGCAAGAATAAAGGCCATCCCCACACAAAGGGAGCAATTAACAGTGCTTTACTCAGCTCTTGAGGAGGTAAGGGGTTGGGGATAAAGGATGATCAATAAATTAGCTATCACAATGGACCAGGGATTGGCCGGCCGAAACCCACTGAACAAAGGAGGGAGCCCAGACCTTCGAGCCAACACAGGAGTGGCATCCTCTGTGAAGTGTTAGTGGGAAAAACTGCAACCAATAAGATCCAGCTAAGATAATAGTTGACCCAATCAGTAGATGGAAGTAAAAATACACAGCATGTGAATCCAGAAAAGTTCATCCTGCAAATCTTTAGGTGAGTGCTCATCACCATTCTTTTCTCATGGAACACAGTGAAAGGTTCTGTGAACACAGTGATCGGTTCTGTGGGAACAATTCCTGAATTCCCCTCTAGCTCAATCTGCGAGATGAGAAAACAGCTACAAAAAGGAAAATGCTACTTACCAGTAGGCATCTGTTCTTGGCATGTAGAGCTGTAGAGTTGTATACTTTAGCATAGATCGCCATCTGGTGTTTGGCTCGGATGTTTGCAGCTTGTTTTTGTCGAAGAAGTCTTTGTAGTCATGAGATAGCAGACTCCTCCTTCTAGCGATAGTGCGCATGGGCATCGACTCTATCCTTAGATTGTTTTTCGCCATAAAGGGTGATGGAGTTAGAGAATAGAAAAGGATGTCTATGTAATGTATCTAAGTAAGATAATACTGCAACAGATAAAGGTATCCAGGGAGGTGGGTGGGCATATAAAACTCTACCAGACTTTCAGGAGAGGGGCGAGAGGAAAGGAAAACCGGATCTCCAGGAGCAAGTCTATACCTTCTTGAGACGGACCTCGAAACTGCAGGAGCTGAAAGAGGATTGCGCCACACATCAAGTATTGGCTCAGTCAGAGCATCTTTAAATGGCAAAAGTGGCTCAATCACAGAAGATGGAGAATGAAGAACTTCAGTGAGAAGATTAGGCTTATACTCCGCCACAGGAAGCTGCAAGTCCAAAAGTTGCGCAGCCTTCCTAATAACTGTATGATATGGCGCAACATCCTTAGAGGGAGAAGCCTTTTGATAAACAAAGTCCCACTCTGAAGAAGTGTCAAGCCCACTTGCCTCACACAAGTCCTCAAACACATCCTCTGGGTCATACACCTCTCCTTCCTCCCTCCCTCTCTTCAGCTTGGTACTGCTCCTCTTCCAATAACCTCTGCTCCTTTCTCCTCAAACGCATCTTCGGTTGCGGCGTCGGCGGCACCACATGCAGAGTCAACGGCTCCGGGAGCGGCGTTGAAGGTGGATCCTCTACCATAGCCGGCGCCGATCGAATCAGAGAAGCTTCACAGGATGGAGCCGGGGACTGACCATACGGTGTAGACATCCTCGGAGCCGGAAAAGACCAGGACGACGTCGCCGGCATAAAGGGGGCCCAAGGATACTGATGAGGCTCACCCAAACGATATGCCAAAGGACCCATGGAACCCGAAGGTGCTCCAGAGGGGTACGAGGCTCTGGCGAACACGCCATACATGGCATTAAGAAAATGCGATGGATCAGATCCCGGCGTCGGAAACTGAGGGTAAGAAGCCGGTTCCGGATCCGATCGAGGTACCTCTGGAGTCGGAGCTGCTGGAGCCACTGCTGGAACAGCCGGAGCCAAAGGAACCTCATCAGCCGGATTCGTCGGGGAGAATCTCGGCGTCGAATGCTATGGAGTCCCCTTATAGGAAGGAGATTGAGCCGGGGTCACCTGAGGAAACACTGAAGGTGAAACAAAGTCCATTTCTCAACGTCTAGGAGCAGGAGAAGGCGACCTCGACACCACAGACTTCGACAACATACGTCGAGAAGCAGGTCTCCTCTTCTTATGATTCTTCTTGGAGTCATGCAACGTCAAAGACCTGAACTTTGACCTTTTACGACCCTTTTTTTCTTTTCTTGCCTTGGCCATGTAAAGCTTGGCTTCTCGCTCCTTTAACGCCTTTGGATTCATCTTCCTGCACGAAGAGCATCGGATATGCTACTTACCAGTATGCATCTGTTCTTGGCATGTAGGGCTGCTGACATTCATATCTGTGCATAGATCGCCGCCTAGTGTTGGGTCCGGATGATTGCATATTGTTGTCCTGGAAGAGTCTTCGAAGTATCACGAGATAGGTGGCTCCTCCCCTGGACTACAGTGCGCATGGGCATCCCCTCCATCCTTAGATTGTTTTTCGCCATTGTGGCATAAATGGTGTAATATAGTGAATGATGACCATGCTAACTAGTAATTACTGAATGCTACAGCTGCTAAAGGCGCCGGGGAGGAGGGTGGGCGATATGAATGTCAGCAGCCCTACATGCCAAGAACAGATGCATACTGGTAAGTAGCATATTCGGTTCGAGGCATGTGGGCTGCTGAATTCATATCTGTGCATAGATTATATAGCAGTCCCTCCATTTAGCGGCGGCTGTCCGTGCCAGCTGCAGCAGTCTGAAAAAGAGTTTTGAGAAAAGCCTGTCCTACAGCTGCCTGCTGTCTTGAGTGTACATCTACACAGTAGTGTTTTGTAAATGTATGTATAGTGGACCATGTGGCTGCTCTACATATCTCCTGTAAAGGAATATTCCCTAGGAAAGCCATGGAGGCCCCTAACTTTCGTGTGGAGTGGGCTCTTGGAGGAATCGTTAGTGTGCGCTTAGCTTTTTCATAGCAAATCTGTATACACTTAACGATCCACCTAGCTATTCCGGCTTTGGAAATGGGGTTGCCTTTGTGCTGTGGAGAAAAGGCAACAAACAGTTGTTTTGTCTTCCTGAAAGTCTGTGTTCTGTCAATGTAGTACATGAGAGCTCTCTTGACATCAAGTGTGTGGAGCATTCTCTCTGCTACATTCTCAGGATTAGGATAAAACACCGGTAGTTCTATGGATTGGTTCATATGGAACTGTGATATCACCTTGGGCATGAATGTAGGGTTGGTGCGTAGTACGACCCTGTTTGCATGAACCTGTATAAATGGCTCTTGAATGGTTAGTGCCTGGAGTTCACTAACTCTTCTTAGTGAAGTAATGGCTACTAGGAAAGCTACTTTCGAGGTTAGAAATTGAATCTCACAGGAGTGTAGAGGTTCAAAAGGTGGTCCCATGAGTCTGGTGAGGACCACATTTAGGTTCCAGACTAGTGAAGGTAGGTGTGTAGGAGGAATCACTCGTTTGAGTCCCTCCAAGAAGGCTTTGATGGCAGGCACTCTGAACAGTGAGGTGCTGCCTGTTCTGAAGGTAAGCTGCCAGCACGGTTAGTATACGGATGGAATTGTATGCTAGATTGCATCTGTATAAGTGTAATAGATAACAGATAATGTTCTGAGTTGATGCATCCAGCGGATTGATGTCATTTTTACAATAAATGACAAATCTTTTCCACTTAGCCGCATAGCATGCTCTGGTCGTGGGTCTCCTTGCCTCCTTGATATTCATACATTCTGGAGGCAAGTTTACGTAGCCAAATTCTAAGATCTCAGGAGCCAGATCGCCAGGTTTAGCTGTTGCGGATCTGGGTGCTGAATCTCGCCATGGCTCTGCGTTAAAAGCCTGGGTGTTAGCCGCAGTCTTTGATGCGGTACCACGGAGAGTTCTAGAAACGTGGTGTACCATGGCTGGCGTGCCCACGTTGGAGCAACCAGTATGAGCGTCATCGAGTGTTGCCTCAGTTTGCGTGCCACTAGCGGTATTAATGGTGCTGGGGGAAAAGCGTACGCAAATTTGCCTGACCAGTTCATCAGTATTGCATTGCCCTGCGACTGTGGATGTAGGAACCTGGCGGCAAAGCTTTGGCGTTTTGCGTTTTCCCTTGTGGCGAAGAGGTCTATCTCTGGATGACCCCACTGCTGGAATTACGGTTGGAGTACTGATGGATGTATCTCCCATTCGTGCATCTGGTGGCTTTGTCTGCTGAGCAGATCCGCCATTTGGTTGTCCTTGCCCGGGAGGTGTTCCGCCATGAGGAAGATGTTTCTCTGAATGGCCCACTTCCACATGCTCTGAGCTATGTGAGATAACTGTGGAGAGTGTGTTCCTCCCTGCTTCTGTATGTAGTACATGGCAGTCATGTTGCCATCCGGATCAACACGACTTTGTTGCACAAGTGTACTTTGAATGCCTTCATTGCTAGGAAGATTGCCATCAGTTCCAGTAGGTTGATGTGCATCCCCCTCTGCTGTGTTGTCCATAGTCCCTGCACTGTGTAATTGAGTACATGAGCTCCCCATCCCTGGAGACGCGTCCGCCGTCAGTATTATTTGTGGTACAGGCTCTTGGAACAGTCGGACCTTGGCAAGGTTTTGTTGATTCCACCAATGCAGAGAGTTGTATGCCCGACCGCTGACCAACACTAGGTCGTTTAACTGTCCTTGAGCCTGATTCCACTCACGTGCTAAGCACTCCTGAAGTGGGCGCATATGTAATCTTGCGTGCGGGACTATGAAGATGCAGGAAGCCATCATGCCTATCAACTGCATAAATACTCGTGCCGGTAGTGAGTGTTGAGGTCTGAACTTTTTTATTAGCAACTGCGTGCTGTTGATCCTCATGGAATTTGGCTGTGCCTTGGTTGCCAGAGTGTCTATGGTCGCGCCTAGGTACTGCCGTACGTGGGCGGGTTGAAGGTGGGACTTTGGATAATTCAGTGAGAATGCCAGGCTGTAAAGAAGGTGAATGGTGTGGGATATGTGGTTGGCACACTGCTGGGCTGACTTTGCCTGGATAAGCCAGTCGTCCAGATAAGGATAGACATGCATGTGCTGTCTCCTTAAGTGTGCCGCCACTGTTGCCAGGCACTTGGTGAACACCCGTGGTGCCGTTGTTACTCCGAAAGGGAGGACTTTGAACTGGTAATGTTTATCTTGAATAGTGAACCTGAGATACTTTGTGTGATGGGTGTATGGGTATATGGAAATACGCATCTTTGAGATCTAGTGTTGCGAGAAAGTCTCCCTGACTGAGCAACGGCAGCACCTGCTGCAGGGTGAGCATGTGCAAATGCTCTGATAGAATGTAACGGTTCAGAGACCTTCGATCCAGTATGGGTCTGAGAGACCCGTCCTTTTTGGGGATCAGAAAATACAGTGAGTACACCCCTGATCCTTGGTCTTGTACAGGCACGAGTTCTATGGCTCCTTTGTGGAGCATACTGAGCACTTCCTGGTGCAATAAGTGCAAGTGCTCTGCGGACATAGGACGGTGTCGTGGTGGTATGTTTGGTGGAGTGGATGTTAGCTCCAGACAATAACCGTACTGGACAATTTCTCTCACCCACCTGTCTGTAGTGATGGATTTCCAGACCGGCAGGAACCGTTGGAGTCTCCCCCCAACAGGTGTTATGTGGTCGGGGGCAGTGACAAGGCGTCACTGTTTGTTGGTGGCGGAGGACCTGGAGCTGTTTCCTCAGCCTCTGCCCTTGACGTTGTTTCCACGGTATCCACCTCTGTTATTCTTATTATAGGTGGTTTGTGTACCTTGTTTAGTGTAATGCGACTGTTGGGAGTTCTGGCCTCTAGATGGTCCTCTGTTGGTAGAGCGACGGAAGGACCCACTCCTAAACTGCTGTGATTGCAGAGCCCCCATAGACTTTGCAGTCTCTGTATCTTTTTTGATTTTCTCTAGGGTGGTGTCAACCTCTGGGCCAAAGAGGGAGTGAGGGTTGACAGGTTGATTGAGTATAGTTGTCTGTATCTCTGGTTTGAATCCGGAAATTCTTAACCAAGCATGTCGTCGTAACATGACGCTGGTTTTAATAGCCCTAGCTGCAGTATCAGCTGCGTCAAGAGCGCACTTAATGGAAGCGTTGCTTATGAGCTTCCCTTCTGTAATTAGTGACTCTGCTCCTTCCTTATACTAATCTGGGAGGTGCTGTAGCAGTGTCTCCAGGGTATCATAATGCGCCCTGTCATACCTAGCCAGAAGTGCCTGAGTGTTGGCAATTCTCCATATATTAGCTGCCTGTGCAGCAACTCTTTCCAGATGTTTCTAAGACCTTAGACTCCTTGGCAGGGGGAGGAGCATCACCCGTTGTCTGTGAGTTGGCCCTCTTCCGAGCATTGGAAACCACCAACGAGTCCAAAGGCAGCTGGCCTCTTATGTAGGTAGGGTCCACCGGAGCTGGCCTACATTTTTTCTCAATCCTAGGGTTTAGTACTCTCGCCCTCGTGGTCTCCTTAAAAATGTCATTAGCCTGTTTTAGGACACCCTTCAGCATGGGCAGAGTCTTAACAGATCTTTCTGAGGTAGAGAAGGTATCCATCAGAAAGTCCTCCTCAATAGGATCAGTGTGGAGCTGTACATCATGGTTCTCAGCTGCTCTCTCAATTAATGCATTGAAGGCAGCAGTATCCTCAGTTGGAGATGTCTTCACCGCATATGCTTGTGTGTCTGGAGCAGTATGTGGGTCCCCTGTACCAGTATTGTCCACCCAAGGTTGGTTTTGGTCTTCAGGGTCAGTGGTCAATGGATAAGTGCCCTCCTCACCAGCATCCCCTGCATCCACATCAGACTGTGTGGGTGAGAATGACTGAGGCACCCGGCTAGAATATTGAATGTGTTCCACAAGAACTGGTGATGTGGTTCTCCTTTTCTTTAATGGAATTTTGTATGGCTCCATAGATTTCTCTGGCACTATCTTTCTTTTATGTATTGAAAGTTGACCAGTCCCTGCATAGATAAACTGCCTCGGCTCCTCATCTTCTTGAGGTACTTCAACAGCTGTTTGTCCCATTGATACCCCTTTTGGCGCTTCGACAGTTTTCTTCGTGTCAATACCTTTCTTCGGTTCGGGACCCTTCTTTGCGTCGAACATCTTCGGTCGTACCGCCGGTGGTAATCCGAACTTGATGTGCGTCGACGCGTTCTGAACCGTGCTGCCCGTTTTCGGCTTCGGGGCGGTTTGTGCTGAGCAGCGAAGCCCTGTCTTGGATGCGTAATAACGACTCCGACACCGTCTTCTCTAAGAAGGGCGATTGAGTTGTCGACTCGACATGGTCCTTCGAGACCTTCTTTGTAGGGGCATGGAGCCCCGTACCGGACATTGGGTTCTCGACACGAGGACTGGGAGGGGTCGGCTCTTGAGGGTCGCCCTCTTTCTGTATCGACGATCCTCAGCGCCGATTTTATCGGGTCGACACCCTTGACCTTGGTCTTAGGTGCCGTCTTTTGTGTCTTCGGCTCCGACGGCTTCGAGGCCTTGTTGCCGATTAGAGACATTTTCTCTTTCGGTTTTGGTGCCTGTGCCTTCAGTTTCGATTTATCTTGATCGAATGATGGCGCTTTCGATACCGATGGCTCTTAAGGACAGTTCGAAGCCGGGCCTTTAGGCGGGGCAGTAGAACGAGAGGAAAGATCTTGGGTAAGGCCGTGTGGTGATCCCTCGACCTGAGCCTTATCGAGTGCCTCTTCGGGCCCTGTACTGACATTTGGGCCTAGCTCATCTTCCGAGCCATCTTCCTTGGCCCCAAGGGCCTCTTCGTCGTCTCCTACCTTGTCGACGACATCTTCCTCTTCATCTACTAGACGCTCGTCTTCGGCATCATAGTCGGATTCACGCTCCGAAGCCGGATCCGATATTCCCTCCTGAACTTCAAGGTCCATGACCTCTTCATCTTCGGTCCCGAAGATGTTGTCCGGGTTTGGCGCCGCTTTCTGCGCCTCGAGCCGAGCTGCTAGACGAATGCGAAGAGTTTTCTTCGATCGGAACCTGGAACACGCCATACAGGTGGCTTTGTCGTGTGTTGGAGAGAGGCACTTGTTGCACACTGGATTCACGCCGAAGCGAGCATACTTAGCGTTGCAAAGAGGGCAACGCTTAAAGGGGTTATTCGATTTCTTTGGACTATTTGATTCCATCGTCGATCTCGATCGGGCCTCTGGTGTTGAAGGGCAAACGGCTAACTTCGATGCTCTTCTTGAGAACTAACTCGACAAAAGTACTTTGCGCCGAACGAAAACAATACAGACGAGTTTAAAGGCCTTTTGGCCTAATAAAAATAAAGATTTTCCTAAATACTCAAAGAGCTAAGATTAGGACATCCGAACCAAATGGCGGAAAAAAACAATCTAAGGATAGAGGGGATGCCCATGCGCACTGTAGTCCAGGGGAGGAGCCACCTATCTCGTGATACTTCGAAGACTCTTCCAGGACAACAATATGCAATCATCCGGACCCAGCACTAGGCGGCGATCTATGCACAGATATGAATTCAGCAGCCCAAATGCCTCGAACCCCTCGATGACATGGTCTGAAGATAAACACCAAAGGCAATCCTCATGCGGGTCAGTAATTGCCTTATGTTTACCGCATTCTCTGCAGGGTTTAAAGCCTGACTTCCTCGGAGCAGACATGACAAAATAAGGAAGAGATACATTCAAAAATACAAAGTATCAAAACGAAGTAAGGAGAGTCCTAGAAAAAAACTTTTGCGTCGACATCGCAGAAAAAAGGGAACTGACGTCATCACACCGACGTGGTGGTCTTATGGCTCCAGTGACGTCATGCGGAGCCGCGTGCGGAGCCAGGACGCTGAGACGACCTAGTCGACGCAGGAAGCTAGGATAAATTTCTGTGGAATGTTGGCGCAGGGGATATTCATAAGGTGAGGAATCCACAGTCAGATGTATCCATCAGAATGTATACTTTAGCATAGACTGTACAGCAGTTTTTAGGTCTCGCCTGAGCCAGCGCTGCTCTGGCGAGACTTAGTAAGTGGGCTTCAGAAAATGCTACCACGCGCTTTTGCTTCTGGCCTAGAGCTTGCGGTTACGCGCGTGGACGCGCGCTTACGAGCAGAGGCGCCATCTGGCTTTCCTCTCTCGTCAGCACACGCAGCACTCGCGGACTCAGCTCCTGCTCCCCCTCTCATAAGATTTTTGCAAGCTCGGCATGCTTTTACTATAGCAGCCGCGCAATTTTTTTCCCCTCCTCCGAAAAGCAGCTAATGCTGGCGGCACGCCTTTTTTTCAACAACCCCTCCTCCTCCGTACAATGGCCATCAGACCTGCAAGCAGGCATCTCCGTGGAAACCAGCAGCTGCGAGCAGTCACGATGGCCTGGGGCGTAGAAGTCTGCTCTAACCATGGCCATCGTCTATGCCAGAGGACCCGCAGGGGACTTGATCCTAACGCAGGAGTTTTTTTTTTTTCACGCATGGCTTATCACTTCTAAGGCTGCATCATGCTTCAAGAATTAATTTTTTCCTTCTTCAGATAGATGCACTTCGTTTTCAGAGTAAAAGTTTGGTGCTTTTTGGATAAGCCGCCCATGCCTGACAATTCAGATCCATGGTCTCTAGCCTTCGGCTCCTATCAAGACAACCACATCTTTTTAAATAATTTTATTTATCGCCGACTAGTACAGATACCGTTCGAGGTGCTCCTGGACTTCAATCACCCCAGTACCCTTCTCTCCGATTGTGTCCTATTCAATTACTGTCCTCTGCCCCCATTGGCTAGACCTTTTCAAGTGCTTTCTTCAAACTTCGCACGCTTTTAGCGCCTTATGCTTCACTCCCTACTCTGCCACCTTGTTCCTTGGAGTTGTTAGGGCGTCATTTTCGGTTTGCATACCTCTGGCCCATGCTTTGCAAGCACCTCGTATGTGCCATGTGCGGGGGACTAGTTAATGTAACATCCCTTGACAACAGCTGTGCGGGCTGGCCTTAGCCATCACCGCCAATTTTTGTTTCAAAGTGTGATCAATTTTTGGTTTTTTGCAGGATTTCGACAGGAAGGTATTTGAGCGCTTTACAGGAGCATCAGTTGTATTTCTCAAGGACACATTTTGTTTTTGTAGACACAGGGAGATTCATTTTATTTGCCCAAATTCACAGGATGTTGAGCCAAATGCGAGACTAGAATGTGGTTGCCCGATCCAAAGTCGGCAAATCTGGCCTTTATTCTTCCCCCCTCACTCTACGCATACAGAGCACTCCCACCCACTCGGTATTTCCTTCAGCCTTTCTTTTGCACGCTGCGGCATGCTCCTTAAAGCCGTTTTTCTTCCCACCTCCCCCTTAGCATCAAGAGCCCTCCCCACTCGGAATTTCTTTTGCACGTAGCGCACTAGCTCCAAGCCAGTGCTGGCTCTGGGGGGTGCCTTGTACATGTGATGTGGTTGTTCTTTGCTCGCCTGATAGCCTTGTTGACTAACGCCCCAGTGACAATGCAGATGTATATGTGTAACGAATTTGACGAGATTTGCCATAGAGCTAATAAGGAGCTGCTGGAAACATTGCAGATCTACACCAACTGTTTTACACTAACTTTGTAAAGTTTGGCATTGGAGCAAGCCTGAAGGTGCTCAGATAATATTTACAGTGCATTTGGACAAACAGTTTATGCTTTGCTAAATGGATATTAAAGATGGCCCGTGTGACTGCACTTTTCCACAAGGAGTCTTTAATACCTCCCAAAGCGTTTGGTGAGAATCTGGCATGACTAATTTGCTTCAGAAGTAATCTTACTGACAAAGTCCCATTGTTTGCTTAGCGCTTATTCCACTGAAGCCCATTTCTAAGCACTCAGGAGTAAGTTTACTCCAGTGCTTTCAGACAGCCTTGCTTTGGGATTTCAGTGTGTAGCTCCGAGAGCCCCATCGGAAGGAGGGTTTTTATTCAATGAATCTTTGGTTCTGCATCTCTGGGAAATGGTTCTTTACAAAAGGTTCTGGACTTGCTGTCAGGCTTAGATACAGAAATGTCTTACATTTACACTTGCTCATACTTAGACATGTGCATGCTTTAAGTCTACACGTATGTTGAGACACTGCTTTGGGAGGGCGCTCTTTTTAAGCGGGTACTTTGTCATTTTGCACCCCTGACTTGCATTTGGCAGCATGACCTATCTTAAGCTCATATTTGGTGAATAATAGGATGCCCTTGGGATTGCTAGAACAGAATCTTCCTCTTGCTGCAGACATAGACCACCAAGCCATCGTCGACAACTGTGCTGCTATAGATGGTACCATAGATGCGACTTGGCTCCAAGCTCTCTCTCCTCAAGCACTTTTATTCTGCTTTGCTCTCTGCAAAAAGCGTTTTTTGAAGGCACTGATCTATACGTGATATGCTAACAAAAGAATTTGGTGGGCGAGTGTCCGGCTTAGGCACCATATAATTCACCATCAAACCTGGTATGGCCGACTTAGCCATTCATCCTTTAGAGGTCGATAACGTGTGTTCCACAGACAAGTGAAAATAAATTAATAATAAGTCTGCACCAAGTAATTGTGCCACAGAATCCATTATATTCTGCATAAGCTTCAGAATTTACCCAAAAAATGTACTCCGCGCCAACACAGCATCACTCCGCGCCAGCACAGCATTACTCAGTGCTTCTTACACTTTTTAATTGCAACTTCTCAGCATACTGCACAACAGCCACCCTTCGACAGCACAGCTTAGAAACATTAGCAAAGTCAATAGCTCTACCTAAACACTTATAAGGCGCCCCAATGAATAGCCAATAGGTCTTGCCTTTGGGACATTGTAAGTGTTTAGTTATCCAGCAGAATATCCTTCATTAAACAACATCAAGTGTTGCATCGGTAAACACTTATAAGATCCCAAAAGCGAGACCGATTGCCTATGCCAATGCTTGTTCTCCCTAGCGGTGGCAATCTGTATATGTTGCAGTGGTTTGAAAAAGTGTTCTTAGTACAGCCTGGCCTACAGTAGCTTGTCGTTTTGCTTGCACATCTACACAATAGTGTTTATTGAAAGTATGTGGTGTAGACCAAGTTGCTGCTTTGCAAATGTCATCTGGGGGAATGTTCCCTAAGAAAGCCATAGAAGCCCCCAGTTTGCGTGTGGAATGAGCTCTACAGGGAATAGTTAATGTACGTTTAGCTTTAAGATAGCATATTTGGATGCATTTAACAATCCACCTTGCAATTCCGGTTTTTGACATGGGATTGCCTTTGTGAGGTAGGGAGAAAGCTACAAAGTTATTTGGCGTTTCTAAATGACTTACTTCTTTCGATTAAGTAGAGTATCGCTCTTTTAACGTCCAAGGTGTGGAGAGGACATTTTGCCACCTAGTCTGGTTGAGGGGAAAATACTGGAAGTTCAACCGACTGATTAAGGTGGAAGGCAGATACTACCTTGGGTAGAAATTTTGGGTTAGGCCTAACAGCCACTTTACTATGGTGTATTTGTAAAAATGGTTCTTGGCTGGTTAATGCCTGGAGTTCACTAACTCTCCCAAGTGATGTGATAGCTACTAGGAAGGCCACTTTGCAAGTAAGAAATTGTAGCTCACATTTGTGCAGAGGTTCAAATAGGGGACCCAGGAGTCTGGTAAGGACTATATTGAAATTCCATACAGGAGCAGGTGGAATTATTCTTTTTAGTCCTTCTATAAACGCTTTGATAGCGGGTACACTAAAGAGAGACAAATGTCTGTTTTGGAGGTAAGCAGCAATTGCAGCTAGATGTAGCCGTATAGATGTGTATGCTAGGTTACATTGTTGTAGATGCAAAAGATAACAGATAATGTTCTGGATGGAAGCATCTAATGGATCGAATTTGTTGTTTCTACAGTAGATGACAAATTGTTTCCACTTTGCCGCATAGCATGCTCTAGTTGTGGGTCTAATAATGTTCATGCAGTCCAGCGGGAGACTGGGGTAGCCAAATTCTAGGACTTCAGGAGCCAGATCGCAAGATTTAGTTAATTGGCATCTGGATGCCTTATCTCTCCATGGTTCTGAGTGAGGAACTTGGGGGAGAGGTGTAGCTTTTGATGAGGTACTACTGAGAGTTCCAACAGGGTTGTGAACCATGGTTGGCGTGCCCATGTTGGAGCAATTAGGATCATTGTGAGTTAGTGTTGATCTTCCGGACCACAAGCAGAATGAGTGGGAAAGGCGGAAAAGCATATGCAAATTTGCCTGACCAGTTCATCCATAGCACATTGCCTTTGGACAATGGGTGTGGATACATGGAGTCGAAGCTTGGGCATTTTGGTGTGTGGCGTACAGGTCTATTTCTGGGTAGCCCCACATCTGAAAGAACGGAGGAAGAACTTGCGGATGAAGTTGCCATTCATGGATCTGCTGTGTTTGACTACTGAGCAGATCCGCGATTTGATTGTGTACTCCCGGGAGATGTTGCGCGAGGAGGTATATCTTTTGAGAAATAGCCCACCTCCATATGCATTGCGCTAGTCGTGAAAGCTGGAGAGAGTGTGTCCCCCCTGTTTTTGCATGTAGTACATTGCTGTCATGTCTGTACGTACCAAGACAGCTTTGCCTACTAGCAAGGGTTGAAAAGACTTGAAAGTGCTAGAAAGATTGCTAATAACTCCAGGTGATTTATGTGGAGTTGCTTTTGTTGATGGGTCCATATGCCCTTAACGGTTTGGTTTTGAAGATTAGCTCGCCAGTCGATGAGCGATGCATCTGTTAGCAATATCTGTGGAACCGGGTCGAAGAACGGCCGCCCTTTGGACAGGTTTTTGTGTTCCACCACTGCAGAGAGCGAGGTGTGTGTTTGTCCACCAACACCAGATCGGTCAACTGACCTTGAGCCTGGTTCCACTGATGTGCCAAACATTCCTGTAAACGCCACATCTGGAGTCTTGCATAATGGACGATGAGGATGCAGGAGGCCATCATTCTGATTAGCTGCATAAAGACTCGAGCTGGCAATGAATGTTGAGGCTGAAATTGGGATATTGGAGCCTGCATGGTGGAAATCCTGATTGGATTGGGGTATGCTAGGGATTTTGAAGTGTCTAGAGTGGCTCCTAGATACTGTTGTATTTTGGATGGTTGAAGGTGAGGCTTGGTGAGGTTTACTGTGAACCCCAAGTCGTGACGTAATTGAATGGTTTTGTGTGTGTGTTGTACACAAGAGCTGTGAGACTTTGCTTTTATGAGCCAGTCGTCCAAATAAGGGAACACGTTAATGTGTTGCCTTCGTAAGTGAGCTGTCACCACTGCAAGGCATTTGGTGAAGACTGGGTGTTGTGGTCCGTCCGAATGGGAGGACTTTGCATTGACAGTTTTGACCGTCCACTATGAACCCGAGGTATTTTTGTGAGAGGCATGAATAGGAAAGTAGGCATCCTTTAGATCCAAAGTGGAGAGGAAGTCACCTTGTTGAGGTAGTGGGAGCACCTGTTGGAGAGTGACCATGTGGAAGTGGTCTGATAGAATGTAGAGGTTTAGGGGTCTGAGGTCCAGTATTGGTCTGAGAGCACCATTCCTTTTTTGCATTAGAAAATAGAGCGAGTAAACCCCTGTGCCCTGAAGATGCAAGGGGACTGGTTCTATTGGGACTTTTTGTAATAGAGAGAACCTCTTGTTTTAAAAGGGTCGAATGTTACATGGACATTGGGCGGTGTTTGGGAGGGATATGTGGAGGATTGGAGGAGAGTTCCAGGCAGTAACCATACAGGATAATTTGTCCTACCCACTTTTCTGTGGTGGTGGAATTCCAGACAGGTAGGAACTGTGATAGACGGGTGTGGAGTGGTCGGAGGGCAGTGGAGGAAAGTCATTGCTTGGTGGTAGGGGAGGTCCGGGTGTTACAGCACCCTCTTCCCTTATTGTTGTTACCCTGTATCCTCCTCTAAAATATCCTTTGGAAAAGAAACTTTTATTAGGGCTTTTGTAAGATGAAGCTGGCTGCTCTGATGCATTGGTTTTGGAGACACCCCTGTAGGAAAGTGGCTCTGTATATACTGTTCCCAAATAGGCACAGTGTTTACAGAATCCACAGTCCCCAGAGGTTTGGCAGAGGCTAAAGTTAGATATAACCTTACTCTCTAAAGTGGTAGCTTGGTCGAGCAGTAAGGCAGTATCAGAGGACAGTGTAAAGCATTTGTTGTACACACTCAGTCAGCAAATGGTCTCTCACAATCAAGAACTGAACTCTAATCCAATGGTTTTTGAATAAAAATATGTCGTTTTATTTTAGAACCAATAGGTATCAAAATATAGTTTCTCAGATTGAGAGGCTTTAGATAAATACTTTTCAATAGGCAATAGACTTTGGATGCAATAGATACAGTTGTCGCAATAGGCAACACAATGTCAAACACAATTATACATTGAGCTCAATGGGAATTTCTAGTAAAATGCAATAGATTACTTGTTGGATTACTTTTCTTACCACAAGACTGGATCCTAGATTCAGTCCTGGACAGTTCCTATAAACAGTTGAGTAAAAGTGTTTTGGGTACAGTAGTGATTTTTAAGGAATATTATTGTATTTTAAAAGTTGACACTTGGAAACTTTTTCAGCAAAAATCACCAATGTTATCCTATGGAAGGAAATTCACATAGCAGGTAAGTGGGATTATAGTTACTTTTTCTAACTCCGTGTTGGATCCTGGATCCAGCACTGGGACACCTCCTGTAAACAGTTGAAAGAACAGGCGATTTTTAACGAATATCTAAGTTTGCAAAATCGACAAACTTTTTCAGCAAAAATCAGGCAATGTTATCCTATGGAAGGAAATTCAAGTTACCGGTAAAGTATGTTCTTGTTACTTTTGTAATCCAGTGCTGGGCTCCTAGGTTCAGCACTGGGACATCTATATAAACCAGGTAAGTAATTACGTTTTCACAGTTGGTGCGATTTTTAAAGAATATTTGTAGTTTGCAAAAATCGACACTTAAAAGAAATTTTACAGAAAAACAGTCAATGGTTTCCTACGGAAGAAAATTAGGTTAGCGGTAAGTATGGGTGTAATTACTTTTCAGGGTCAGTGCTGGGCACCAAGATCCTGCACTGGGATCTCTCCTGATAGCAGGCGAGTATTTTTAGTTTTCGTTACTCTGTTGATTTTTGGTGAATATTTTAAAGTTTCGAAACTCCGCACTTAGAAGAATTTCCAAGTGAACCCAGTCAATGTTACCCTAAGGAAGAAAAGAGTTAACGGGTTTTGGGTAAGTACTCGACTGGCAGAGTTAAGGTTCTGGGCATAGACTCAGGGGTCTCCCAGGGTCAGGTCAGTACAGATGTTACACCCTCAGCGGCACAGGGGCAGCTGGGTGCAGACTGAGTTAGGTCCAATGTTATCCTATGGGAGGCAGGAGGCCCTTGGTTGGTGGCTGCAGGCTAGCAGGCCACGCGGCTGTGGGAGCTGGGCTCCTGGTCACTTGCTCAGGGTAAATGGGGAAGAAGAGTAGAGATTGGACTGCCAGGGGCACTCGGGCGGCTGGGTGCAGGGTGCTTTTGAGCAGTCAGGCACTCAATGGATTGCAATGGAGAAGCTCAAAAACAAACAAAGGCTGCAAGCTCGGGACGAAAATTCTTCAGGTGTGACCACCACTTCGAGAGGGTAGTTGGAGGATAGGTAGGCACCCAGGAGTTTGGCACAGGGGGCCGCAGGGGGCCAGATGCAGGGGTGCCTTTTGGTGTCGGGAAATCTTACCCTCGGCTGGTCGCGGTTGGAGGGGTCCCTGGTTCTGAGGCTGCAGGCGTTATCAGGAGTGTCGAGGTGGGTCCTTGGGTGTTGGATTCGGGGTCACAGGCGCCGGTGGGACATCCTCGGGGTCTTTGTTCACTCCAGCACAGGCCAGGCTTGCCGGGTGCAGAGTGTGCAGGTTTTGCGGTTCCTGGCTGATGCCAGGGGTCAGTTAATTGATCTGAGCAGTACCACTGCTCGTGGGAGTTCCAGTTGCTTAGAGTCACAAGGTAGCCAGGTCCTCCGGGGGTTTGTGAGGTTGCTGGCCACTGGAGATGCCGGAGTTTAGCAGGAGCAGGTTCGAGGGTCGACAGGCCGGTAGGGCTGGGGCCAAAGCAGTTGGTGTCCTCCTCTTGTGAGCAGCTGCACGGCAGGTCTTCTTGTCTCTTGATCTTTGCTGTTTCGGAATCTGGATCTTAGGAAGGAAGGTTGGTTCAGGGTGCCCCTAAAGACTAACTTTAGGGGTGTTACAGGTAGGTAAAGGGCACAGACCACTGGGTCCCTGCCCTGGGGTGGGTACGCCCCTATCCTGCCACTCTCCTGTGGGAGGTGGGCAGTGCCTAGTCCTGATTGAGCAGGGCTCCCTGGCGCCCCAGAGATGTGCTTCACCTCGCCTCCCCCACCTGAGGGGTGGGGTTGGCAGAGGCTGGCACACCCCCTGTCCTTCCTTGGGGTTTCCGGACAGTCTTCCCGCCAGAGTGGGGGTCAGAACCGGTAGGGGCCAGTTGCTGAGTACAGCAAGTGGCCTGGAGAAGCCCACAAAGGCGGCATACCTTTGAAGCTTTCCCTGCCCATCCTGGGGGAGGAGACCTAGCACCTCGCCCAGGATGTGCTTTGTTGCAGGCCCAGGAGAGCGAATGGCTCTCCACCCAGGGTCTAGCAACATGTCTGCTGTGTGGCAGCCTAGGCAGTCCCTCAGACAAGACGTGGATTGTAGGTTAGGTTCAGGGGGCATCTCTAAGATGCCCACTGTCGTGCATTGTACATTAAATCCCACACTGGCATCAGTGCAGGTTTAATGTGTTGAGAAGTTTGATACCAAACTTCTCGGTCTTCAGTGTTGCCGTCATGGTGCTGTGGAGTTAGTGTTGACGATCTCCCAGCACCATATACTCTTAAATGGCAGCACTGCACTTACAGTGCCCAGGAATGGACCTGGGTACTGTAGGGGCACAGGGCTCATGCACCTGTACCCACACCACTGGCATAGGGCACGCAGCTAGAGGGATGGCTGATGTATGCCAGGGCAGTGTGTGTTGTGGGCAGGGCACACATGGAGGTGTGCCATGTCGACTGTTTAGTTCTGCACCCAGACACTCAGCCTGCAAAGGCGGTGTGTATGTGTAAGGGTACAGGACCTCTAAGGGTGGCACAATAAGTGCTGCAGTTCTTAGGGGCCTTCTCTGGTCACAGTGCCCTGGGTACCTATGGTACCATTTACCAGGGGCTGACCTGTGGCCAGAGATGTCAATTGGGTTTAGGCGGTCATGCAATTTTAGGGAAGGAACACAGGTACTGGGTACCTGATTGGCAGGAGCTCAGGGAACACTCAGTCAAAGTACATCAGCAATTCAGCAAAAAATGCGGGGGCATACCATGCAAGAAAGATGGCACTTTCTCAACCCCTATAAAAGGAGCGAAGAAAAAAACCTCTGGGAAGGCAATTGAAAGGCCCCCATAGATTTTGCAGTCTATCTTTTTTCATCTTTTCTAAAGCTGCGTCGGCTGTAGGTCCAAAGAGATGTTTCTGGTCAAAAGGCTGGTTAAGAATACTGGTTTGCACCTCTTGTTTGAAACCGGATATCTGGAGCCAAGCGTGTCTGCGTAATAGAACGCTGGTATTAACGGCACGAGAAGCGGTATCAGCTGCATCAAAAGCACACTTAATGGATGTATTTGTAATTAATTTACCTTCTTTAATCAGGTCATTTGCCTTGTCCTTATGTTGGTCAGGGAGATGCTGGATAAGCTTCTCAAGCTCATCATAGTGAGCCCTGCCATATCTTGCCAGCAAAGCCCGGGTGTTGGCAATTCTCCAATAATTTGCAGCTTGTGATGCAATACGTTTTACGGATGAGTCTCAAATTTTCAATTCCTGGTCAGGAGGTGATTTGTCTCCTGTTTGTGAATTGGCCCTTTAACGTGCATTAGGCACCACCAAGGAGCATAGAGGGACCAGACACTTGATGTATCTTGGGTCGTTGGGAGCAGCCTTATATTTTTAATCTATTCTAGGGTTAAGAACCCTGGCTCGGACGGGGTCTTTAAATACCTCTGGTGCGTGTTTAAGCAATCCCTTCAACATTGGTAGGGTGTGAGTGGACTTTTGTGGCCGAGCAAAGGTTTCTAATAGGAAGTCTTCCTCTAAGGGATCAGAGTGCAACTGTACACCATGATATTGTGCAGCCCTGGTGATTAGTTGCGCAAACCCCACATAGTCATCGGGAGTGGATGGGGAGATGGATATAGGTCCGGGTCATTGTGCAGATCTGGATCAGTCTTACAATCCTGCCAGGGATCTGGATCTTGTGGGATGGTATGTGCGTCATCATCCCCTTGGGTTTGTGTTCTCCCTGTCACCACCCCCATAATCATTATCTTCATGTAGTGGTGGAGGTGAAATTGAGGGTTGTGGGGAATGTACTGGAGAAATTAGTAGATTGGGATCAGTAGGAGGAGGAGAGTGTGGAAGAGGTGGAAGAGGTAGAGAGGTGGAGAGGTATTAGTGCCTATATTTCTTTTCTTAGGAGGAACTGGAGAATCTTGGGAATAGTCAGATTTCCTTTTCAGTGTGGAAGTGATATAACCAGTCTCTGGATCAATATGTATTGTTTTCTACATTGGATCTGGAAGGTTCGGTACAGAAAGGTGTTTGGATCCAGTGTCTTTTTTTGGAGCGGAAGATTTATGGTCCGCATGTTCATTTACCTTCTATGGGGTTTTATCCTGTTTAGGCTTAGGTGTAGGAGTTTTCAGGTTCTGGGACGTTTTTCGGCTCCGAAGACTTCCGGTTAGTCTGTTTCGTCTCTGAAGGCTTGGTTTTGTCCGTTTCGGCGCCGAGGACTTTGGCGTCGAAGGTGTTTTCATCACCGGTGGCGGCACATTTATGCGTTTGGGCATCGGTGCCGAAGGTGTTTTATCAGTACCGTAGCGGGGCCGGCTCGAGCCAGAGGGCTTATCTTTTGGTTTTATAGCCAAGCCAGAGGGCGGGGCATCAAATATTCGGTCGATGTGGACCTAGGCCAGAGGGCAAAGGTGTTACTGGAGCCTCTTGTATGGGAGTGGGTAGGACAGGGGTCTCGGTACTCACGACCCATTGAGCTGGAGTAACGTATAGTTACCTGTCAGCGTAGTTTTGCAGTTTGAAGACTTTCTGGATTCACTATGCTGAGCATTATTCCACCATCTAGTGGTTGGGTCCGGAATTGTAGTCTTTTTTTCTCTTTTTCGTGGCCCAGGTGGGCGTCGACATACCACCATTTGGTGTCCTTCGTGACGTCTATGTGCTTCCTACGGAAGCTCCCACCTTTGGTCGCCATCTTCGGATTCTTTTTTCTGGTCTTGTGTTACTCTCTTTTAACCTTTAAAGTATTTTCCCTGTTATAATCCTTTTCCTCCTGTCTCATCTTTCTGGCAGAGGAGGGTGGGATCGCTAGTGAATCCAGAAAGTCTTAAAGCGGCAAAACTACACCAACAGGTAAGAAACTATACTTTTTGCAGCGTGAATCTTTCTGGATTCACTATGCTGTGCATAGACTTTGTAGTTATTGTAGTGGCTGGGTGGAATATGAGCTCTGATTACTGAATATGTGTTGTAAGACCTTGTGTCCCACTTGCGCTTCATTGTTCATTTGAATATCTACGCAGCAGTGCTTAGTGAACGTTTGCACTGAAGACCATGTTGCGGCTTGGCAAATATCTTGAATAGGTGTGCTTGCTAGAAACGCAATTGTTGCTCCTTTCTTCCTTGAGTGAGCATGAGCTGATCCGTGTAACTGTTGTCCTGCTTGTTTCTGGCAGAGTTGTATGGTTTGTGCAATCCACCGTGCAATGGTATTTTTGGTAACTAGTCATCCCAAAAACTGCTGGCAAAGGATACAAAGAATTGCTTTGTCTTTCTGCACTCCTTTGTCCATTCTATATAGTGCATTACTGTGCTCCTGGCGTCCAGTGTGTGTAGCGCCCTTTCTGCGCTTGTAGTAGGTTTTGGGATAAAACTTGGTATTTGAATTGTCTGATGTGGAACCGTGACACCACCTTTGGCATGAAATGTGGGTCTGTTCTCATTACAATCCTATCATTGTGTATTTGCAGGTAGGGCTCTTGAAGTGTTAGCGCTTGTAATTCACTCACTCTTCGTAGCCATGGGATAGCTACTAGGAATGCTGTTTCTAGCGTGAGCATGTGCAGTGTAGCTTTGTGAATAGGCTCAAATGATGGAGAGAACATCCGGGGTTGCTTGGAGTTGGTCTTTGGCTGGTTCCAGCGAAACGGCCTTAAGAAAAAACTCCAGTAAATCGGAGGTGCTGTTCTTCGGCTGCTCTCTGGACCCTGATTGGCAGGCCTGGTGGCCATTAGGTATGGATTGCCCTGTCCAGGCATCGCTTGTGGCTAAGAATCTGGGAGTGAAGGTTGACAATAATTTGTCACTGAGCTCACATATTTCTGGCCTGGTGGGTACCTGCTTTGGTATGCTTAAGATGCTCCGGAAGTTCCTGCCTTTACTCTCAGAAGAGCACAGAAAGATCACTGTGCAAGCCTTGATAGGCTCGAGATTGGACTATGCGAACGTCCTTTATGTAGTTCTTCCGGAATATCTGGTTCAGCGGCTGCAGGTTGTGCAGAACTCCGCGGCCCGGGCCATCTTTGGCCTTCATAGGCGAGCGAGAGCTTCGGGTCTGGTGCGATCGCTTCATTGGTTACCTATCCGGAAGCGGATTATGTTTAAAGCACTGACCCTGGCGCATAAAGCGCTATTTGGCACCAGAGCGAGGTATCTACAGCAGAGATTGTCTTTCAATCGCCCAGTTAGATCTCTGCGGTCGGAATCTTGGTTTCTCGCGGTGGTTCCTCGGGTGAGGAAGGCCCGCACTGGGGGTCGCTCTTTTAGTTTGAGGGCCCCTCAGTTGTGGAACTCTCTGCCTTTGGACCTACGGTCCTCTTCTTCTCTCCTTCTGTTTAGGAAGAGCCTCAAGACGTGGCTTTTTAACCTGTAGGGTGTCTGTCTTTTTTTGTCTTTTTTTCTTTAGTCTGTTTTTATGTTTTCGGTTTTACTGAGCTGCCTCGATAAAGCGCCGGGACACTCCACGGAGTAGCCGTGCGCTATAGAAATAAAAGTTTAACATAACATAACATAACATAACAAATGTGCCTTCATCAATCGAGTTCGCACTACATTGAGGTTCCATGCTGGTGCTGGCCTTGTTTCAAGGTGTGATTCTTTTTGCCTCTTCTAGAAATCTTTTTACTACTTGGGAGGTGAAGAACCTTTCCTGTTTCTCCCCTTGTGTAAGCCACTATCGCTGCTAAGTGCACCCTTAGTGATGTGTAGCTTAGTTTATTTTGCAGTGGATGCGTTAAGTATTTTAGTACTGTTGATTCCCTTGTAATTTTCCTCTGTAGTTTCTCTCTAATGCACCATTTGGAGAATCTCTTCCACTTTGCTATGTAGCACATTCTTGTGGTAGATCTCCTTGCCTCCCTGAGCTCCGCCACTGTGCTTGCTGTTAGCTTGAGGTGTGCGAATTCTAGGTATTCAGGAGCCATGTTGCTAGGTTGAGGCTCTCTGTGTGTAGCACCCTTTCCGTTCTGCATTATTAACAAGTCTTCATGTGCACGCCCCACCCCAAGTGGGAGGCGTCTGTTGTGATGGTCACTGTTGGAGTTGGCTGTGTGAATGGCTTCCCCTGTGATATGCTTTCCTTGTTTCACCACGCTATTTCCTGATGCACCGCGTGTGTGACAATCACATCTTCCCAACTCCCGGTTGCCTGTGACCATTGCTGCTATATCCATTCCTGAAACGGTCTCATGTGGAGGCAAATATTTGGGTCCAGGAGTATGCATGATGCCATCATTCCCATTAGCTTACTCACTGACCTCGCTGTCAGAGCTTTCCCCTTGCAGTAAAGACGTGTCTCCTTCAGTATTGCCAAAGTTCTTTGTGCTGGGGAACACCTTGCCCTGTATGGTGTTGATCTCTGTCCCTAAGAATATCTTCACCTGTTCCGGTTCTATTGAAGATTGAAAACCCCAATTGGATTAGTGTTTGTATCACCTGCTGGATGTGTTTGCATTGGCTGTAGGAGCTTGTCTTTACGAGCCAGTCGTTGAGGTAGGGGATGTATTCCTTGCCTCATGTGTGCTGCTACCGCTGCTAGGCATTTTGTTAACACCCATGGTGCAGATTTGAGTCTGAATGCGAGCACTGAACAGGTAGTGAGTATTGTTGATCACAAATCTTAGTAGGCGTTTGTGTTTTTTGTTGATGGGGGATGTGTAAATACGTGTCACTTACGTCTATGGTTGCCATGTAATCCACATCCTGTATCTGGGTTATTACTTCTTGCAGAGATGTCATTTTGAATCTGTGTGTCCTTATGAACTTGTTTAAGAACCTTAGATCCAGAATAGGCCTTAGCGTTTCGTCCACTTTTGATACGAGGAAATAGTTGGAATAAACCCCCTTGTTTCTTTCCTTGTACGGCACTATCTCTATTGCCTCCTTGTTGAGCAGTTCCTGCGCCTCTAGTAGCAAGAGTGAAAGTTCCTTTACCGAGTGCACCTTGTTGCTTGGTCTATTTGGAGGTTGCTTTTCTAGCTCTATATAGTAGCCGTATTGTATGTTTAGTACCCGTTTGTCGGTTGTGACCTTGCATTCCTGGAGGAAGTCCCTTATTCTGCCTCCTACTGGTTTTATATGTTCGAGGAACTGTTTGTTTTGTGAACTTATTTTCTGGTTTTGTTTTTTGTCTTATGTTTTGATGCCCCCCTAGAAGTGTTGTCTGGGTGGACATTTGCCTTTTGGCGAAGTCACTTGGAGGTGGGTTGTTGCCCTCCTCTCCGTGCCTGTCCTCATCCGTTTGAGCGCCCTCTAAATTACTGGCCTCGTGGCTGGTACTGCCAGTTCTGCTGCGGCTGTCCCTGCTGTTGCTCGCCCTGGCTGTTTCCTTAGTAACCTTGTTGGAAGGTTTGGTGCGAGGTACTCAGTTGGTTGCCTCCCCTACCAAGTGGCCTTCTTGAGGGAGTACCCCTTATCCCTCTGAATTGCAGTGCTCCCATGGGCCTTGCTGTCTAGTTGTCCTTTTTGAGCTGAGTTAACTTGTCGTCAACTGGCGTCCCAAAAAGTTGCTCTCCGTTGAAGGGTGTGTTCAGGATGCCTGCTGGACATCTCCGCCGCATCCAAGGCTGTCTTCAAACCAGTGTTAGCCATGTTTTTTTCCTTCCTCTACCAGGTTGGCTGCCCTTTGTTGGTACTGTTCCGGTAGATGAGGTAGATTCTTCTACTCTCCTTGTCAGGAGGTGGTCCGGCATTTGTGGGCACATTGGCCCTTTTCCTAGCTGTTGCTGTAATTATTGAATCAGCTGGCACTGATCCGTGAATGTATGCAGGGTCCTTTGAGGAGTGCTTGTACTTCTGTTCTCGGGGTCACCGATTTACATACAGCTGGCTCCCTGAAAGCCTCCCTGCCCAGGTCCAGCACACTAGGGAGCATGGGCAGGAATTGACTCCTTGTTTGTGTAGGTAAAAGTCTCCAGGAGAAAGCAAGCCTTGGGCTTCTCCTCCTCCAATTTCACTCCATTTGTCTCTGCAGCATTCTCAACCGCCATATTATAGATCCCTATATCGTCTGGCGGTGAAGGCCTCGAAGGATATCAGTCTACTCCTTCCGGTATTTTGGCATCGAGGTCATGCCACTTAAAGTCTTGCGCCTAAGATGACGTCGAGTTCTGGTAGGTTTGCTGTCCCTCCTCGCCTTCGCCCCTCTTCCTCCTGTTCCTCGACCGGTTCAGGCGTTTTCGGGGGCTCCGGTTCTTAGTCGGCGCTTTCAACCTCTGCCTTGGGCTTTGGCGGAATGGTGTACTGGATCATCCTTTCGTCAAAGTTCATTTTTCGCTGCAGGATGCTCGCCATTTCGGCTTCAAACCTCCTTTTCTTCTTCATCTCGGCAGCTTGTTCGGCGTCGAGAGTTTGAGCGCTTCGCTTCGAGGTCGAAGTCGTTGTTGACCCTTTTCTCGGCATCGAGGTGTTCTTTTCTGGGGAATCCTTCGACTACCTTGGTTTCTCGTGGGATTTTGCCGTCTGGTAGTCCATTTCGAAGAATCTGCTGGGCCTGCTTGCCCTTGGATGCTGTTGCTTTCGCTGAGTGTTTCGGCAGCCATGCTCCCTTCGAGGACTTTGCTTCACTCTTACGAGTGTTGGTCGAGTGTCTGGAGGTCAGCGACTCTTACCCCCTTCGACGTTTTCTTTTGGACTTCGACGACTGCAGTCTTTCCGCGAGGTTGTCCTCCTCTCCACTGGAGAGGCCCAAGTCTCGGAGCGATGGAGGTGGCTCCTGCATGGAATAGTTCACCCTTCTCGGCCTTTCTCTAACAATGAGGGTCTTTGGTGTGAACGCAGAGCATGCGTTTCAGTCCTTGCTGTTGTGGTCGAGCGGCAGGCAGAGGTTGCAGACCGGATGCTGGTCTTTCTGGGTGTATGACAGCACATTGCTTGAGACTCAACTCCAGTAAAACGGAAGTCCTAATTTTCGGCAGCACTCAGCCCCCTTGGAATGATCTGTGGTGGCCCGCCGAGTTGGGCTCCCCGCCCAACCCGGTGGTTAAGGCAAAGAACCTGGGCATGCTTATGGATTCCAAACTCACTTTCCATCACCACACAAATGCGGTAGTATCGGCATCACACTTTATCAAAAAAATCAGGAAAATCTTTCCTTACATTCCTAATCATACCAAGAGAACAGTAGTCTCCTGCCTTATCTCATCTAGGCTTGACTACTGCAACGGTCTTTTCCTGAACGCCCAGAAGCAACATCTGCATAAACTACAGATGATCCAGAATTCTGCAGACCGCCTCATACTGGATATTCCTAAATATCACTCCGTCTCCAATGAAATCCGCTATCTTCACTGGCTTCCTATACCTCAGCGTATTGATTTCAAAGCCCTGTGCATTGTCTTTAAGGCTTTGCATGGTATCGTTCCGTCTTTCTTGCAGGATCATTTTTCTTGGTATTGTCCCACCAGACAGCTGCGATCCACTGGAGCTCGATTACTTGCTGTTCCTAGAATTTTCAAAGCCCACTGGGGTGGACGCAGCTTCTTTTATGGAGCGTCTAAATTGTGGAATACTCTTCCCTTTTACCTCAGAAATGCTAGCTCCCTGTTGACTTTCAGGAAACAATTGAAGACTTGGCTTTTCCAGCATTAGAGGCAAAGTAGTCTTGTATCTCTGTTATGTCTAGCGCCAAGACACCCCCGGGTATACGTGCGCTCTATAAATCCCTGTAACATAACATAACATATTTGTGGTGGCAATTGTTGCAAAACTTGAAAGGTGCTTTGTCCATCCCCGTGCTCAGGGAGCCCCTTGGGTGCACATTTTTTGGTGAACGTTGAGATCTCATGAGAAATCCGTCGTTGTCCCGGTTACCTGACCTGTAGTGGGGTGTGATGAAAATCTGTGATTTTGTCGATTTTTTCCCAATTTCAGTCGATTCTCTCTCCAAAACTCTGGAACTTAACGATCCAGACCCAACAGCAGAAAAAAGAATCTGAAGATGGTGACCAAAGTTGGGAGCTTCCAGAGGAAGCACGTCGACGTCACGAAGGACACCAAATGGTGGTATGTCGACACCCACAGGGGCCATAAAGAAAAAAAGAAAAACTACAATTCCGGACACAACCACTAGATGGCGGAACAATGCACAACAGTGAATCCAGAAAGATTCACACTGCAAAACTGTCGTTGACGTCGGAGTCACCAGCCTCGGAGACTGAAATATGTTCTTACTCTGCTTCTTGTTCTAGAAGGGTATCAGGAAAGGGTTCAAAGATGTCTGGAATCGAAGTGCTTCCCTGGGACATATCGTGAGCTTGACTATCACGTATGGTTTTTTTGGACCTGAAGGATAAACCGGCTTCGCAGGTGTTTTCTTCGTGATCTGGAGTGAGGCAAAGGTTACACACCTCGTGTAGGTCCAAGTGTGGGAACTTGGCACCACACTGGGAACATTTTTTAAAGGGGGTCTGTTCCATCGACGTCCAACGTGGGCGCAGGTAGGTCCAACGGCCCGCGTTGAAGTCTAGATCGAGTAGCTTGATTGTAGAGGATGCCCAACGAAAGGAAAACGAGATAGAGACAATACCGTTGAGAGGTGAGTGATTGCGCATCGAAGGGGTTTCGATAACACCGACTAGAGCGCAAAAACAATCTAAGGATGGAGTTAATGCACATGCGCACTATCGCCAGAAGGAGGCGTCACCCATCTTGTGACTGCAAAGACTGACGAAAACGAACTGCAAACATCCGAACCCAACACCAGATGGCCA
Source organism: Triturus cristatus (assembly GCF_964204655.1). Lineage (NCBI taxonomy): Eukaryota > Metazoa > Chordata > Amphibia > Caudata > Salamandridae > Triturus > Triturus cristatus. The sequence goes on from NC_140590.1 coordinate 792,752,051, forward strand.
TCTATGCTAAAGTATACAATCCACAGCTCATATGCCTCGAACAAGCAGTTTTCCAAGTTAATTCTGTAAGGATGACTAATGTGCAACCTCAAAGGTGGACTCCATTACCTTGGAAAGGACAATGTCAAGCTAGAAGAAATACTCTCCAAATACCCGCCAAGAAGTCTTTAACAGACATACTAAACAGATTTATGAGCGAGAATTCCTATAGGAATTAACTGAAGCATGATGTACCTTAATGGAAAATGCATTCAAGACATCGTTGCATAAAAAGGTAAGGATTTGCCAATTCTTCCAGACATCTGTTAGACTTGGCATCTTTTGGCGTGTTCCCCTGAGTTTTTGCTTTCTGACCTCCCGGATTTGACTGTTTTTGCTGGTGTAATGATTCTGCGCACTTCTCACTGCTGTCCAGTGGTAAAGTGCAAGTGCTCCTGTTTTAAAATTTGTTATGGATTGGCGTTTTCATGATTGGCCTATTTGATTTATGTGTCAGTCCCTAGTAAAGTGCACTGTGTGTGCCAGGGCCTATAAATCAAATGCTGTTGGTGGGCTGCAGCACTGGATTGTGCCACCCACGTAAACAGCCCGTAAAGTGTAACTCTGGCCTGCCATTGCAGAGCTTGTGCGCAGCCTGGGGCTGCCATGTCGACATGGCAAGTGCGCACAATTGCCAGTCCCTAAACCTTCCCTTTTCTACATGTGAGTCGCCCCTCAGGTAGGCCCAAGGTACCCCTGTGGGCAGGGTGAATTGTATGCGAAAGGTAGGACATGCCCTGGTGTGTGTGGCATGTCCTGGTAGTGAATTAAAGCCTATTTCGTTTTTCACTATTGCAAGGCTACCTGTTCCCCCATAGGCCAGAACGGGCAGTTTGATTATAACATCCTATAATCCTAACTGACCCAGGGAACATGGAAGAAATTAGAGGTCAGTATGCCGGAACTCAGAATGATCAAATAAATCTTAGTGAAGTTGGTCTTAACATTCTGTGTTTGAAAATACCACTTTTAGAAAGTAGGTATTTTCTGAACTAATCATCCAGACTGCCTCTGCTACCTTGCGTATGGTCTGTCTGGTTTGTGGTTGACAGGGGCTGGGGGAGACTCCAGGAGACAGGGTGAGTCAGCACAGGACTGAATAGACCTATCTGCACATAGATGGGTGGGAGGAGTAGCACCTGGGTCTGAATAGGGCTGTGCCTGCCTTCCACAATGCTGGCTCCACATCCTCTGGTACATCTGATGATCCTGGTCCACACTGACTAAGGAAGAAGGTGCACACTGGCAGAATGCACCCAGAACTGGTTTGAACAAGGTACAGGCCCCTCTGCCTTGAGAGGACAAAGGATTTGCTAGTATAAATATTGGGGCCCAAACCCCAAGACTTTAGAACTCGCTGGAATCAAGGAACCTGCCAAAAAGATGAGCTGGAAGAGCTGCCAGGAGGAGAAATGCCCCTATCTGTGCTGTTGCTTTGTTGGGTTGGCCTGCAGCTGCTGCTTCTGCCTTGGGCAGTGAAAGGACTGGACTGAACTTTCTCTACTTGTGCTGAGTATCTCCAAGGGCCTGAACTGAGCTGGCCTCCTGTTAAGAAGTCTCACGGACTGCAAAGACTTCACCAACCTCTGAGTACCGCTCCTGGAACCGCTGGTTTCAGTTGGCACAGAGAAAGGGAACCGCGACCGACTGTATCCGACTCAGTTGCTGGCCCCGTGTCCTGAAGGCATCGCAGACCGCACCTTCCGCCTCTTGCACCGCAACCATGGTCTCACCGACAGACTCCGCCACCGAGCCACTGCTTGCACCGTGACCTGTGGACACCGCAGCCCGCACCGCCTCGCTTCACTTCACTTCACTTCACCGGCCTGGTCTCACCGACATGGTCTTGCATGGTATGCCCCCACTTTTTGCGGAATTGCTGATGTACTTTGAGTGTGCCCTGGGCTCCTGCCAATCAGGTGCCCAGGGCCTGTGTTTATTTCCTAAAACTGCATTGAAGCCTAAACCCAATTGGCATCTCTGGCCACATGTCAGCCCCTGGTAAATGGCACCATAGGTACCCAGGGCACTGTTACCAGAGAAGGTCCCTAAGGGCTGCAGCACTTATTGTGCCACCCTTAGGGGCCCTGTACCCCGACACACACTGCCTTTGCAGGCTGAGTGTCTTGGTGCAGAACACAACAGAGTCGACATGGCACACATCCCTGTGTGCCATGCCCACACACTGCCCTGGCATACCTCAGTCTCCCCTTTAGCTGGGTGCACTATGCCAGTGGTGAAGGTACAGAAGCATGAGCCCTGTACCCCTACAGTACCCAGGTCCATTCCTGGGCACTGTAAGTGCAGTGCTGCCATTAAGAGTATATGATGGCTAGACTGAAGTTTGGTATCAAACTTCTCAGCACATTAAACCCACACTGATGCCAGTGTAGGATTTAATAAAAGATGCACGACAGAGGGCATCTTACAGATGCCCCCTGAAACTAACCAACAACCCGCGTCCTGCCTGAGAGACTGCCTAGGCTGCCACCCAGCAGACATGTAGCTAGACCCCTGGGAAGAGCCATCCGCTCTCGTGGGTCTGCAACAATGCACATCCTGGGCGAGGTGCTGGGTCTCCTCCCCCAGGATGGGCAGGGAAAGCTTCAAAGGCATGCCGCCTTTGTGAGCTTCTCCATGCCATTTGCTGTACTCAGCAACTGGCCCCCACCGGTTCTGACCCCTACTCTGGCAGGAAGATCAGCGGGAAAACCTAAGTGAGGATAGGGGGTGTGCCAGCCTCTGCCAACCCCACCCCTCAGGTGGGGGAGGCGAGGTGAAGCACAACTCTGGGCTCTCGCCATCTTGAGGATGGGGAGCCCTACCCAATCAGGACTAGGCTCCTGCCCCCCTCCCACTGGAGAGTGGCAGGCTAGGGGGTGTACCCACCAAAGGGAAGGGACCCATTGGTCCCTGACCTCTACCTACCTGTAACGCCCCTAAATTTAGTATTTAGGGGCACCCTGAACCTTCCTCAGATCGAGATTTTGAAACAAGAAGAAAGACCTGCCGTACAGCTGCTAACAAGACTACGACACCAACTGACTTGGCCCCAGCCCTACAGGCCTGTCGACCCTGCAAACCTGCTACTGCTAAATCCCGGCGTCTCCGGTGGCCAGCAACCTCAAAAACCCCGGAGGACCTGCCTTGCTCAGCTAAAAGACTGGGACTCCCACGAGCAGTGGTTCTGCTCAAAGCAAGCAACAACCCCTGGTGCCAGCCAGGAAACGCGAATCCAGCACACTCTGCACCTGCCGAGCCTGGCCTGTGCCTGAGTGAACAAAGACCACGAGGACGTACCCCCGTCAACTGTGACCAAGAATCCAACACCCAAGGACCGTCCTCGATGCTCCTGACTACACCTGCAGTCTCAAAACCAGGGACCCCTCCAACCAAGACCAGCAGACGGTAAGATTTCCCGACGCAAAAAGGCACCCCTGCACCCCGAGCTTGCAACCGTTGTTCATCTTGCAGCTTCTTCATTAAATACATTGAGCCCCCGACGGCTCAAAAGCACCCGACACCCAGCCGCCCGAGTGCCCCTGGAAGTGCAACATCTATCCCATCTTACTTCCCCACTTTTCTGTTTGAGTGACCAGGAGCCCAGCACACACAGCAACGTGGCCTGCATGCTAGCAGCCACCAACCAAGGGCTCCCTGCCCGCCATAGGCTAACATTGGGCCTAACTCTCTGCACCCGGCTGCCCCTGTGCCGCTGAGGGTGTACCAACTGTACCTACCTGACCCTGGGGCACCCGCCCCTTCCCCCCCCAATGCTCAGAACCTTAACTCTGCCAGTCGAGTACTTGCCTGAAAGCCGATAACCTACATTTTCTCCATAGGGTAACATTGACTGGTTTCACTTGGAAATTCTTCTAAGTGTCTAATTTTGAAACTTTAGAATATTCACTAAAAATGAGCCGAACGAAAACTAAATTACTCACCTGTTATCAGGAGAGATCCCAGTGCTGGATCTTTGTGCCCAGCACTGACCCTACAAAGCAATTACAACTGATTTTCCGATAACCAAACTTTCCTCCATAGGAGAACATTGCCTTTTTTTTGCCAGAAATTCTTTTGTGCCGATTTTTGAAACATACAAATATTCCTTAAAAACCGCCTGTGTAACAAAAACGATTTCTTTCAACTGTTTACAGGAAATGCACCAGGGCTGAATCCAGGATCCAACCCTGAGTAACCAAATCATACGCAAAGTAATTGAAATTGCATTTACTTAAAAATTCCCATTGAGCTCAATGTTATAATTGTGTTTAACTTGTGTTGCCTATTGCAACAACTGTAACTATTGCATTTAAAAGTCTATTGCTTATCGAACGTATTTAACTTAAGCATCTCATTCTGAGAAAGTATTTTGATACCTACTTGTGGTTCTAAAATAAAACTATATTTTTTGTATATACAAAACAATTGGCCTAGAGTTTTTCTTTAGTGTGTGAGACCATTTTCTGACTGTGTACAACAAATGCTTTACACTGTCCTCTGATACTGCCTTACTGCTCGACCAAGCTACCACTTTAGAGAGTAAGGTTATATCTAACTTTAGCCTCTGCCAAACCTCTGGGGACTGTGGACTCTGTGCACACTGAACCTTACTTTGGTGCAGTATATACAGAGCCACTTTCTTACAGGTTGCCTCTGGCTCAACACCCGTAACCGACTCGTCCCGCACAGCCGTCTGGGTCGACCAATACCAATTCCCGCCAACTGCTCCGTCGCCTGCACCGCAACCTGCCAGCACCACATTGAGCACCATCTCACCCTGCACCGCACGCCTTGGTCTCACCAACGCCGTCTGGGCGATCGTCACCAGGCCGCTGCCTGCACCACATCGAGAGGACACCGCGCCCTGCACCGCTTCCACTTTGCATCGCAACCTGCCAGCACCGCTTCGAGCACGGTCTCACCCTGCACCGCACCCCTTGGTCTCACCAACGCCGCCTTGACGATCGTCACCGAGCCACTGCCAGCACCGCATCGAGAGGACACCGCGCCCTGCACTGCTTCCACTTTGCACCGCGACAGACGAATGAGTGAATAGATGGATATTAGGGGAAAGGATAATAGAAGAGAAAGTGATTGATAGAAAAATGTGTGGGTGGATGGAAAGGTGAAATAGTGGATACATGGGTTGTGGATTGATGAAAAGGTGATTGAAGAAATGGATTAATAGGTGGATGGGAGGGGAAAGGATGGATGGGTGCATGAAGTGGAAAGGACAAATGGATTAATTGATGAAAGGAAGGGTGGAAGGGAAGTTTTGTAAGGAGGATTGGGCTAGCTTGCTGTGCTCGCTCGGTGTCATTGGACATATGATTCAAAGTGGTAGGTATCTTAATTGTATGCCACTTTCTGGTTTAGAGTGAAAGTATCTTGTAGTTACTGTGAAGCAAAATCTCACAGGGGCAAAAAGGTAAGTTAACTAAAACTTTGCAAACTTCACAAATTACAAAAAACGCAAGTTCTGCCAGGTGTAGGAAATTGCACAGTTGTGAATAGCATCTCGTTGGTGACTAGGAGTGTTAGTGCAAACGTTTATTTATTGAATATAAAAAAGGGTACATTTAGCACAGTGTGCATTATAGAAATGAAATGGTCAATTGAACCCAGACAATAATATACCAAGAACGGTTCATGAAGCCGGGGCTGGCATGTGTTCCTTCTGAACAGAGTGGATAGAAGACAAATGTAAGCAATGAGGAGCGTGAGATTTCAAACCACTGAACTCAGTAGAGACAAAGCAACACAAGCATTGACAAAGCGAAAAGGTTTTGCAGATGGGAGAGCTATTGGCTGTGTCACGGTCTTTTACCCATGTTGTACAGCAGCAAGGCTGCCGTGTAGTATGACAAAGAAAAAACAAAAGTGGTATAATGCGGGCAGTGCTGGCTGTAATAACTTTTTTCAAAGCACTACAGTGCAGCACCGAGCTATTTTTAAAAAATAATTTTCAGCCATGCTAAATGACTAATAGTTATGAGAAAAGTGCTATGATGGCGGGCACTGTTTATTAGAGCAAAGATTTGAAACGCGTGTACATGTATATTGGTTTTCCATGTCGTGACAGTGAAATGTGCGTGTCTTGCTTTGCCTGCTGGTGCACACAATCTCAACACATGCACTCAGTGGACAGAAGAGAATGCGTATATATATGAGCACTTGCCATGCTTTGCAATATGAGCTACTCGTAGAACCCGGGGGGCAGCTGGTGAGAGGTAAAGTCCCTGCGCTGGCCTCTGCTTTCTGTTTGGAATTATTAGCACGGGCCTTATTTAATGGACGTCTGGGATCTGCTTTTCTAAGCTCCATAAATAAATCATCATCTATTCCCTTTCAGACCAACCCCCTCCACAAACAGTCACCCATGAACACGGATCAATTCACCTAGCAGTATAGTGTACTAATGATACGTTAAATACAAGCCATGTTTTCAAAGGCTCCTCATTTAGGCTACAATTTGGAGTAGTGAATATGCTACTTACCAGTATGCATCTGTTCTTGGCATGTAGGGCTGCTGACATTCATATCTGTGCATAGATCGCCGCCTAGTGTTGGGTCCGGATGTTTGCACGTTGTTGTCCTGGAAGAGTCTTCGAAGTATCCTGAGATAGGGGACTCCTCCCCTGGACCACAGTGCGCATGGGCATCCTCTCCATCCTTAGATTGTTTTTCGCCATTGTGGCAGTGATGGAGTAGATACCGTAAGTGATGACCATGCTATACAGTAATTCTGAGAGCTGCAGCTGCTACAGGCGCCGGGGAGGAGGGTGGGCGATATGAATGTCAGCAGCCCTACATGCCAAGAACAGATGCATACTGGTAAGTAGCATATTCAGTTCGAGGCATGTGGGCTGCTGAATTCATATCTGTGCATAGAATACATAGCAGTACCTCCCATTAGCGGCGGCTACCAGTGCCAGCTGCAGCGGTCTGAAAAAGAGTTTTGAGAACAGCCTGTCCTACAGCTGCCTGCTGTTTTGAGTGTACATCTACACAATAGTGTTTGGTAAATGTATGTATAGTGGACCATGTGGCTGCTCTACATATATCATGTAAAGGAATGTTTCCCAGGAAAGCCATGGAGGCCCCTAACTTACGTGTTGAGTGGGCTCGTGGGGGAATCGTTAATGTGCGTTTAGCCTTTTGATAGCAAATTTGAATACATTTAACGATCCATCTGGCTATACCTGCTTTGGAGATGGCGTTGCCTTTGTGTTGTGGGGAAAAGGCAACGAAAAGTTGTTTTGTCTTCCTAAAGCTTTTAGTTCTGTCTATATAGTACATGAGGGCTCTTTTGACGTCTAGTGTATGGAGCATTCTTTCAGCAACATTTTGTGGATTCTGAAAGAAAACAGGCAGTTCAATCGTTTGATTCATGTGGAACTGCGATATTACTTTAGGCATGAATTTGGGGTTGGTACGTAGTACGACCCTGTTTGCGTGAACCTGTATGAATGGCTCTTGAATGGTTAGTGCCTGGAGTTCACTAACTCTTCTCAACGAAGTGATTGCCACTAGGAAAGCGACTTTCCAGGTGAGGAATTGAATCTCACATGAGTGGAGAGGTTCGAAGGGTGGACCCATCAGTCGGGTGAGGACCAAGTTGAGGTTCCACACTGGTGCTGGTGGGTGTCTTGGGGGAATTACTCGTTTAAGTCCCTCCAAGAAGGCTTTGATGGCAGGCACTCTGAATAAAGAGAGGTGCTGCCTGTTTTGGAGATAGGCTGCTATTGCGGTTAAATTGATACGTATTGAGGTGTATGCCAGATTGCATCGGTATAGGTGTAAGAGGTAACAGATTATGTTTTGAATGGATGCGTCTAGCGGGTTAATGTTATTGTTATTGCAATAAATGACAAACCTCTTCCATTTGGCTGCATAGCAAGCTCTGGTAGTGGGTCTCCTAGCTTCCTTAATGATCTCCATACAGTCAGGTGGCAGGTTTAGGTAGCCAAACTCTAGGACTTCAGGAGCCAGATCGCCAGGTTCAGCTGTTGCGGATCTGGGTGCTGAATTTCTCCATGGTTCTACGTCAAATGCGAGGGTTTGATGCGCAGCCTTTGATGCGGCACCACGGAAAGTTCCAGAAAGGTGGTGTACCATGGCTGGCGTGCCCATGTTGGAGCAACTAGGATGAGTGTCAGTGAGTGCTGTCGCAGTTTGCGTGCCACCAGCGGTATCAACGCCGCTGGGGGAAAAGCGTACGTAAATCTGCCGGACCAGTTCATCCATATCGCATTGCCCTGCGACTGTGGATGTGGGAACCTGGCGGCAAAGCTTTGGCATTTTGCGTTTTCGCTTGTGGCGAATAGGTCTATCTCTGGATGACCCCACTGTTGGAAGTACGGTTGGAGTACTGACGGGTGTAGCTCCCACTCGTGCATCTGGTGGCTGTGTCTGCTGAGCAGATCCGCCATCTGGTTGTCCTTGCCGGGGAGGTGTTCCGCCATGAGGAATATGTTCCTCTGAATGGCCCACTTCCACATGCTCTAAGCCAGATGAGACAACTGTGGAGAGTGCGTTCCTCCCTGCTTCTGTATGTAGTACATGGCAGTCATGTTGTCCGTCCGGATCAACACGACTTTGTTGCACAAGTGTACCTTGAAGGCTTTCATTGCCAGGAAGATTGCCATCAGTTCTAGAAGGTTGATGTGCATCTTTTTTTGTTGTATTGTCCATAGTCCCTGCACTGTGTAATGGAGCACATGAGCTCCCCATCCCTGGAGAGACGCGTCCGCTGTCAGTATTATTTGTGGAACAGGCTCTTGGAACGGTCGGCCCTTGCAAAGTTTTTGTGGATTCCACCAATGCAGAGAGTTGTATGCCCGACCGCTCACCAACACTAGGTCTTTTAGTTGCCCGTGAGCCTGATTCCATTGACGTGCCAAGCACTCCTGAAGCGGGCGCATATGTAGTCTCGCGTGCGGGACTATGAAAATGCAGGAGGCCATCATGCCTATCAACTGCATGAACACTCGCGCAGGAAGGGAGTGTTGGGGTTTGAACTTTGAGATCAGCATTTGCATGCCGTTGATCCTCACTAAATTTGGCTGAGCTGTGGCTGCCAGAGTGTCTATGGTCGCACCTAGGTACTGTTGTACGTGTGCGTTTGGAGATGTGATTTTGGGTAATTTAGTGAGAATCCCAGACTGTGAAGAAGGTGAATGGTGCGGGACATGTGGCTGGCACATTGCTGGGCTGACTTTGCCTGAACAAGCCAGTCGTCCAGGTAAGGGTAGACGTGAATGTGTTGCCTCCGTAGATGTGCAGCCACAGTAGCTAGGCACTTTGTGAAAACTCTGGGTGCTGTTGTCACGCCGAAGGGAAGGACTTTGAATTGGTAGTGCTGCCCCTGAATAGTGAACCAGAGATATTTTCTGTGTGACGGGTGTATGGGTATGTGGAAATACGCATCTTTGAGGTCTAGCGTGGCTAGGAAGTCTCCCTGTCTGAGCAGCGGGAGAACCTGCTGTAGGGTGAGCATGTGGAAATGCTCTGAGAGAATGTAGTGGTTGAGGGGTCTAAGGTCTAGTATAGGTCTGAGTGACCCGTCCTTTTTTGGTATTAAGAAGTACAGAGAGTACACCCCTGTCCCCTGCTGGTGGACGGGCACGACCTCTATTGCGCCTTTTTGCAGCATACTGCTAATAATGCTAAGTGCTCTGAGGACATAGGACGGTGCTTTGGCGGTATTGTGGGTGAAGTGGAGGGTAATTCGAGGCAGTAACCGTGTTGAATAACATCTTTGACCCACCTGTCCGTGGTGATGGTATTCCACGTGGACAGGAACCGCTGGAGTCTTCCCCCGACAGGTGTTATGTGGTCGGGGGGGAAGGGAGAGGGCGTCACTGTTTGTTTTTGGGGGAGGACCTGGTATTGCCGTAACCGCGTCCTCTGCCCTTCGTGCTGGAGCCACGATATCCACCTCGGGTGTTTTTATCGTAGGTACTTTGTGTGCCCCCTTTATTGTAGGTTTGCTGTGACCCCTGTCCTCTACCCGCTCCTCTATTTCCAGGGCGACGAAAGGAGCCACTACGAAATGTCTGCGTTTGCAGAGCCCCCATTGACTTTGCAGTGTCTGTGTCTTTTTTTATCTTTTCTAGGGTGGTGTCAACCTCTGGTCCGAATAAGTAGTCGGGGTTGACCGGCTGATTGAGGATGTTATTTTGAACCTCAGGTTTGAATCCGGAGATTCGTAACCAGGCGTGTCGTCGTAGCATGACGCTGGTGTTTATTGCTCTCGCAGCTGTGTCGGCGGCATCCAGTGCACACTTAATGGATGCGTTTGTGAGAAGTTGTCCCTCCTTGATGAGGAGCTCCGCTGCCTCTTTGTACTCGTCTGGTAGATTTTGGAGTAGGGTCTCTAACGTGTCATAGTGTGAGCGATCGTAGCGAGCTAGGAGCGCCTGTGTATTGGCAATGCGCCATATGTTTGCCGCCTGGGCTGCAATCCTTTTGCCGGAGGTCTCTAGCACCTTGGACTCTTTGTCCGGGGGAGGAGCATCACCAGTTGTCTGCGAGTGTGCCCGTTTGCGAGCATTAGCAACTACGATGGAGTCCAGAGGTAACTGGCCTCTAATGTACGTAGGGTCCCCAGGTGCTGGCTTGTATTTTTTCTCGATCCTGGGGTTTATTACCCGTGCCCTGGTGGTTTCTTTGAAAATGTCCTTTGCTGGCTTGAGGACACCTTTCAACATGGGCAGAGTCTTTACAGTCCTCTCTGAGGATGCGAAAGTGTCCACCAAGAAATAGTCCTCGATTGTGTCCGAGTGGAGTTGCACTCCATGATTGGCTGCGGCACGTTCAATGAGGGCGTTGAATGCAGCAGTGTCCTCTGTGGGAGAAGTTTTTGCGCCATAAAGCTGCGTGTCCTGTGTATCCATAGCGGCACCTGGGTCTACAGGGTCATCCCAAGCTTGATCAGGGTCCTGCTGGCCTTCAGGGTCCATATCCCTGGGGTAGGTGGTGTCGCCACCCATGTAGTCTTCTATTGCGTCCGTGTCGGAGTGCGTCGGAGAGAAGGACTGTGGATCTGGGTAAGAGGTGTGGAGGCGTTCATAAAGAACTGGTTCCGATTCCGCCGGCAGTTTTGCTTTATTGGGATCCTGTAAGAGTCCAAAGCCTGCTCGGAAGTGATCTTCCGCTTTCGGAGCATGAGCCTGCCGGTGTCGGCGTCGATGAAGTGGGACGGTGATGTCCCAGTAGGAGAGTGTGCAGTAGATGGGGACCTTGTCTGGGTGACACAAGTTCTGATCTCAAATAGTTTTGGCGCCGTGGATGGCGGCAAACCAGAGGTGATGTTGGTTGGTGCCGAAGGTGCCTTTTGAGCCTTTTTCGGCTCTGAGCCCGACGTGTGCTGGAGGGCTGCCTTTTCTCTGATACGGTGCAAGGACGCTGCAACTTGTCGCACCGAGAACTCCGACGGTTGTTTGGCGCCGAGTGGTTCTGTAGAGGTAGGAGTGGACTTCTTTGGGGCCACAGGGTCATCGAGTCGAGGAGAGGTAGTAGCTGTCGCCGGCGTCGATGATTGGACCGTAGTCGCTGCTTTCGAGGTGGATTGCGATGCAGCGGCCATTTTAACCTTGGTGGTCGGTGCCGATTGTTTCGGTGCCGGGGGCCGAGGCGCTTTGGCGGTACCGATGGCCTTTCTCTTGGGATCGGCGCCGGCATCGGCTGCAGCGAGTTCGGCACCGAAGTCCCTTTTGGTGCGGTCGGAGCTGACGGTTTTGGCTGGCGTCGAAGGTGTGGTGGTCCTCGAGCCGACCAGTGTTAGTTTCACTTTCGGTGTCTGTTGAACCGGTGCGACGATTGGTTTCGGTTTCGTGGAAGGGAAGGGAAACCAGTCTTTTTGGGTAATAATGGCTCTCGCTGGATGTCCGAGGCCGGGCCGGAGGGTGGGGCCGAAGAACTGCGGGATTGATCTTGGGTAAGGCCCGAAGGCGATCCCTCAACCGGAGCCGTAGACTGACGCACTGTGATATCCTCCGTTTGGACGGGTAGGCCCTGCTCGTCACCAGAGCTACCTTCTTCGGCCCGTAAGGCCTCATCGTAGTCTCCTACCTCATAGTCGGCTTCTTCCCTGTGAAAAAGCTCTTCATCTACGGCTTCCGATCTGGAACCGTGTTCGGAAGCGGGGCTGGAGGGTATGTTTTCCACGCTTTCAACATCTTCGTCCTCGGTGCTGAAGATGTTGGTCGGGGCCGGTGCCGCTTGCTGCGCTTCAAGTCTCGCGGCTCGTCGATTCCGGAGAGTCTTCTTGGATCTGAATCGGGCACAGGCCATACATTTCGATTCGTCGTGATCCAGTGAGAGGCATTTGTTGCACACCGGGTGGACGTCGATATTGTGGATATTTCGCGTGGCAAACACTGACACCGCTTGAATGGGGTCCTCGATTCCATCGTCGATGTAGGGTTGATGGTGGGATATAATGGATCCGAAAAAGTTGTTAAGGTCGCTAAACTAGCAAGTAAACTGTCGATACCGATCGGGAACAGTACCGACGAAAACTAAAGGCCTTTTGGCCTGAAAACTAAATTTTCCTAACTTGAGTCAAGATAAGCACATCCGAACCCAATGGCGGAAAAAACAATCTGAGGATGGAGAGGATGCCCATGCGCACTGTAGTCCAGGGGAGGAGCCACCTATCTCGTGATACTTCGAAGACTCTTCCAGGACAACAACGTGCAAACATCCGGACCCAACACTAGGCGGCGATCTATGCACAGATTTGAATTCAGCAGCCCACATGCCTCGAACCTTGACATACTGCAAACATACCTTATAGCACTAATGAGCTCTGTGCTCGGGCCCAGCCTGGTGCAGCTAAAGATGTTTGTTGTGGCTCCATTCATTCCAACTAGCACGTTATAGCACTTTATTCATAGCGCTCGAATGCACCTCTGCACTATATCATAACTCTCAGCCATGCAACACAGCCAAAAGAAATGGGAAAAGCGCATTGACGGCAGGGTTGTGGGGTGAAGCAGCATGAAATAAGGGAGTGGTAAGAAGGAAAGCTGTTCGGAGGGAGGTGGGGGGGGGGGGGGGGGGGGGATATAGAAGGGCCAAACAGGGGCAGGGCGGATAAAGAAAAACTTGTGGGTGGGGTGTGGGAAAAACAATGGCTAAGAAAAACGAACGTGTGGGGGATATAGAAACATGAATGAGGGGCGGTGGGAGTTATAAATAACAAGAAATAAAGAAAGAGGAACAACAAAGAAACACGAACAGGCGAGTAGGATAAAGAAACACAGACAAGGCAAACAGTACCTGAGGTGGAGGGACAGAAATTGAATATGCTACTTACCAGTATGCATCTGTTCTTGGCATGTAGGGCTGCTGACATTCATATCTGTGCATAGATCGCCGCCTAGTGTTGGGTCCGGATGTTTGCACGTTGTTGTCCTGGAAGTCTTCGAAGTATCACGAGATAGTTGACTCCTCCCCTGGACCACAGTGCGCATGGGCATCCTCTCCATCCTTAGATTGTTTTTCGCCATTGTGGCAGTGATGGAGTAGATACCGTAAGTGATGACCATGCTATACAGTAATTCTGAGAGCTGCAGCTGCTACAGGCGCCGGGGAAGAGGGTGGGCGATATGAATGTCAGCAGCCCTACATGCCAAGAACAGATGCATACTGGTAAGTAGCATATTCAGTTCGAGGCATGTGGGCTGCTGAATTCATATCTGTGCATAGAATACATAGCAGTAAATCCTATTAGCGGCGGCTACCAGTGCCAGCTGCAGCAGTCTGAAAAAGTTTTGAGAACAGCCTGTCCTACAGCTGCCTGCTGTTTTGAGTGTACATCTACACAGTAGTGTTTGGTAAATGTATGTATAGTGGACCATGTGGCTGCTCTACATATTTCCTGTAAAGGAATGTTTCCCAAGAAAGCCATGGACGCCCCTAACGTTCGTTTTGAGTGGGCTCGTGGGGGAATCGTTAGTGTGCGTTTAGCTTTTTGATAGCAAATTTGAATACATTTAACGATCCATCTGACTTTACCTGCTTTGGAAATGGCGTTGCCCTTGTGTTGTGGAGAAAAGGCAACGAAAAGTTGTTTTGTCTTCCTAAAGTCCTTAGTTCTGTCTATATAGTACATGAGGGCCCTCTTTACATCTAGTGTATGGAGCATTCTCTCAGCGACATTGTGGATTTTGAAAGAAAACAGGCAGTTCAATAGTTTGATTCATGTGGAACTGCGATATTACTTTAGGCATGAATTTGGGGTTGATACGTAGTACGACCCTGTTTGCGTGAACCTGTATGAATGGCTCTTGAATGGTTAGTGCCTGGAGTTCACTAACTCTTCTCAACGAAGTGATTGCCACTAGGAAAGCTACTTTCCAGGTGAGGAATTGAATCTCACATGAGTGGAGAGTTTCGAAGGGTGGACCCATCAGTCGGTTGAGGACCAAGTTGAGGTTCCACACTGGTGCTGGTGGGTGTCTTGGGGGAATTACTCGTTTAAGTCCTTCCAAGAAGGCTTTGATGGCAGGCACTCTGAATAAAGAGAGGTGCTGCCTGTTTTGGAGATAGGCTGCTATTGCGGTTAAATGGATACGGATTGAGGTGTATGCCAGATTGCATCGGTATAGGTGTAAGAGGTAACAGCTTATGTTTTGAATGGATGAGTCTAGCGGGTTAATGTCATTGTTGGTGCAGTAAATGACCAACCTCTTCCATTTAGCTGCATAGCAAGCTCTGGTAGTGGTTCTCCTGGCCTCCTTGATGATCTCCATACAGTCAGGTGGCAGGTTTAGGTAGCCAAACTCTAGGACTTCAGGAGCCAGATTGCCAGGTTCAGCTGTTGCGGATCTGGGTGCTGAATTTCGCCATGGCTCTGCGTCAAATGCGCGGGTTTGATCCACAGCCTTTGATGCGGCACCACAGGAAGTTCCAGAAAGGTGGTGTACCATGGCTGGCGCGCCCACGTTGGAGCAACTAGGATGAGTGTCAGTGAGTGGTGTCGCAGTTTGCGTGCCACCAGCGGTATTAATGGCGCTGGGGGAAAAGCGTACGCAAATCTGCCGGACCAGTTCATCCATATCGCATTGCCCTGCGACTGTGGATGTGGGAACCTGGCGGCAAAGCTTTGGCATTTTGCGTTTTCGTTTGTGGCGAATAGGTCTATCTCTGGATGACCCCACTGTTGGAAGTACGGTTGGAGTACTGATGGGTGTAGCTCCCACTCGTGCATCTGGTGGCTGTGTCTGCTGAGCAGATCCGCTATTTGGTAGTCCTTGCCGGGGAGGTGTTCCGCCATGAGGAATATGTTCCTCTGAATGGCCCACTTCCACATGCTCTGAGCCAGATGAGACAACTGTGGAGTGTGTGTTCCTCCCTGCTTCTGTATGTAGTACATGGCAGTCATGTTGTCCGTCCGGATCAACACGACTTTGTTGCACAAGTGTACTTTGAATGCCTTCATGGCGAGGAAGATTGCCATCAGTTCCAGAACGTTGATGTGCATCTTCTTTTGTTGTGTCGTCCATAGTCCCTGCACTGTGTAACTGAGTACATGAGCTCCCCATCCCTGGAGAGAGGCGTCCGCTGTCAGTATTATTTGTGGAATAGGCTCTTGGAACGGTCGGCCCTTGCAAAGGTTTTGTGGATTCCACCAATGCAGAGAGTTGTATGCCCGACCGCTTACCAACACTAGGTCTTTTAATTGCCCGTGAGCCTGATTCCATTGACATGCCAAGCACTCCTGAAGCGGGCGCATATGTAGTCTCGCGTGCGGGAATATGAAAATGCAGGAGGCCATCATGCCTATCAACTGCATGAACACTCGCGCAGGAAGGGAGTGTTGAGGTTTGAACTTTGAGATCAGCAGTTGCATGCTGATGATCCTCACTAAATTTGGCTGAGCTGTGGCTGCCAGAGTGTCTATGGTCGCGCCCAGGTACTGTTGTACGTGTGCGGGTTGGAGATGTGATTTTGGGTAATTTAGTGAGAATCCCAGACTGTGAAGAAGGTGAATGGTGAGGGACATGTGGCTGGCACATTGCTGGGCTGACTTTGCCTGAACAAGCCAGTCGTCCAGGTAAGGGTAGACGTGAATGTGTTGTCTCTGTAGATGTGCAGCCACCGTAGCTAGGCACTTGGTGAAAACCCTGGGTGCTGTTATCACGCCGAAGGGGAGGACTTTGAATTGATAGTGCTGTCCCTGAATAGTGAACCTGAGATATTTCCTGTGTGACGGGTGTATGGGTATGTGGAAGTACGCATCTTTGAGGTCTAGTGTGGCTAGGAAGTCTCCCTGGCTGAGCAGCGGGAGAACCAGCTGTAGGGTGAGCATATGGAAATGCTCTGACAGAATGTAGTGGTTGAGGGGTCTCAGGTCTAGTATAGGTCTGAGCGACCCGTCCTCTTTTGGGATTAGGAAGTACAGAGAGTACACCCCTGTCCCCTGCTGGTTGACGGGCACGACCTCTATTGCACCTTTTTGCAGCATACTTGGCACTTCCTGCTGCAATAATGCTAAGTGCTCTGCGGACATAGTACGGTGCTTTGGCGGTATTGTGGGTGGAGTGGAGGTTAATTCGAGACAGTAACCGTGCTGGATAATATCTCTGACCCACCTGTCCGTGGTGATGGTTTTAAACGTGGACAGGAACCGCTGGAGTCTCCCCCCGACAGGTGTTATGTGGTCGGTGGGAAGGGAGAGGGCGTCACTGTTTGTTCTTGGGTGAGGACCTGGTGTTGCCGTAACCGCGTCCCCTGCCCTTGGTGCTGGAGCCACGATATCCACCTCTGTTGGTTTTATCGTAGGTACTCTGTGTGCCCCCTTTAGTGTATTGCTGCTGTGACCCCTGGCCTCTAGCTGCTCCCCTATTCCCGGGGCGACGAAAGGAGCCACTACGAAATGTCTGCGTTTGCAGAGCCCCCATTGACTTCGCAGTGTCAGTGTCCTTTATTTTTTCTACGGTGGTGTCAACTTCTGGGCCGAATAAGTAGTCGGGGTTGACTGGCTGATTCAGGATGTTGATTTGAATCTCTGGTTTGAATCCGGAGATTTTTAACCAAGCGTGTCGTCGTAACATGACGCTGGTGTTAATTGCCCTTGCAGCTGTGTCGCAAGCATCTAGTGCGCACTTAATGGATGCGTTGGTAAGAAGTTGTCCCTCTGATGAGGAGCTCCGCTGCCTCTTTGTATTCATCTGGCAGATGCTGGAGTAGTGATTCTAGCGTGTCGTAGTGTGAACGATCATAGCGAGCCAGGAGGGCCTGTGTATTGGCAATGCGCCAGATGTTTGCTGCTTGAGCTGCAATTCTCTTGCCTGAGGTCTCCAGCACCTTGGACTCCTTGTCTGGGGGAGGAGCATCACCTGTTTGCGAGTGGGCTCGTTTGCGAGCGTTAGCAACCACCATGGAGTCCAGAGGTAACTGACCTCTAATGTACATAGGGTCTCCGGGCGCAGGTTTGTATTTTTTTCCAATCCTGGGGTTTAGCACCCGTGCCCTGGTTGTTTCCTTGAAAATGTCCTTTGCAGGTTTGAGAACACCTTTCAACATGGGCAAATTTTTGACAGTTCTCTCGGAGGAGGCGAAAGTGTCCACTAAGAAGTCTTCCTCAACCGTGTCAGAGAGGAGTTGTACTCCATGATTGGCTGCAGCACGTTCTATGAGGGCATTGAAGGCAGCAGTGTCCTCTGTGGGAGATGTTTTTGCGCCGTAAAGCTGCGTGTCCTGGGTATCTGTTGCGGTACCCTGGTCTGTAGGGTCATCCCAAGCTTGATCTGGGTCCTGCTGCTCTTCAGGATCGATATCCCTAGGGTAAGTGGTATCATCACCCATGTAGTCCTCCATTGCGTCTGTTTCGGAGGGCGTAGGAGAAAAGGACTGGGGATCCTGATAGGAGGTGTGCAAGCGTTCATACAGAACCGGTTCCGACTCTGCTGGCAGTTTGTGCTTCAGAGGTATTCTGTAGGAGTCCAAGGCCTGCTCTGGCGTGATCTTCCGTTTTCGGAGCATTAGTCTGCCAGTGTCGGCGTCGATGAATTGTGGCTGTGAAGGCTCAGAAGGTGAGTGTCCAGTAGATGGGGACTTTGTCTGGCGGACACGTGTTCGGATCTCGAACATCTTCGGCGCCGTGGATGGCGGCAAACCAAAAGTGATGTTGGTTGGTGCCGAGGGTGCTTTTGGAGCCTTGTTCGTGTCGGGGCCTGACGTGGATCGGAGGGCTGCCCGTTCCCTGATGCGTTGCAACGACGCCGCGACTTGTCGCACCGAGAACGCCGAAGGTTCTTTGGTGCCGGTCGGTTCCGTAGAGGTAGGCGTCGACTGCTTTGGAGCCACAGGGTCATCGATCCGAAGAGAGGTATCAGCGGTCGTCGGAGCCGATGACTTGACGCGTGTCGCCGGTTTCGAAGTGGACTCAGATGGAGCGGCCATTCTGACTTTGGTGGTCGGGGCCGACTGCTTCGGTGCCAGGGGCCGAGGCGCTTTTGTGGGACCGAGGGACATCCTTTTCGGGTCGGTACCGATATCCGCTGCAGCGAGTTCGGCGCCGAAATCCCTCTTAGTGCGTTCGGAGCCGATGGTCTGTGTCGGCGTCGAAGGAGTGGAGGTCTTCGAGGGCTTCGAGCCGACCACTGCCAGTTTCACTTTTGGTTTCGGTGGAACTGGTGCGACGATTGGTTTCGGTTTCGTTGAAGGGAATCCAGTCTTTGGTAATAATGGCTCGTGCTGGATGTTCGAGGCCGGGCCCGAAGGCGGGGCCGAAGAACTTTGGGATTGATCTCGGGTAAGGCCCGGAGGCGATCCCTTGACCGGAGCCGTGGAATGACGCACTTTGACGGCCTCCGTATCGACGGGTAGGCCTGGCTCTTCGCTAGAGCTATCTTCTTCGGCCCCAAAGGCCACATCGTAGTCTCCTACCTCGTCGACGGCTTCTTCCCTGTGAAAAAGCGCTTCATCGGCGTCTTCCGATCGGGAATCGTGTTTGGAAGCGGGGCTGGAGTTTACTTCTTCCACGCTCTCAACATCCTCGTCGCTGAAGATGTTGGCCGGGGCAGGCGCCGATTGCTGCGCTTCTAATCTCGCTGCCAGTCGATTCCGGAGAGTCTTCGATCGGAATCGGGCACAGGCCATACATTTCGATTCGTCGTGATCCGATGAGACATTTGTTGCATACCGGGTGGACGTCGATGTGTGGGTATTTGGCGTGGCACACAGGACACCGTTTGAAAGGGGTCCTCGATTCCATCGTCGATGTAAGGTCGATGTTCGGATTAAACGGATCCGAAAAACTGGAAGAAGTTTCTAAACTAATTAAGAAAGCAGTCGATACCGAACGGGAACAGTACCGACGAAAACTAAAGGCCTTTTGGCCTTAAACTAAATTTTCCTAACTTGAGCTAAGATAAGCACATTCGAACCCAATGGCGGAAAAAAACAATCTAAGGATGGAGAGGATGCCCATGCGCACTGTGGTCCAACGTGCAACCATCCGGCCCCAACACTAGGCGGCGATCTATGCATAGATATGAATTCAGCAGCCCACATGCCTCTAACTAAGGTAAATACATCTGGGCTTGGTCCATGTTCACAGGAAAAAAAAACATTTGCAATGCAATCGGTCCGACTTTTGGGAACTTAAGTACTTTGCGATGCAGCACATTAGATGCAGGGGAAGGCGAAGTTGAAAAACAGCAGCACAGACAAGCTTGGTGTCAGCGACGTGCTATAGGCCCGCACCAGGTCAGCTAGCCAATAAAATTGCCCAAAAGACCGGACAATGTGATGACATTTGTTAAAGTTATGCCCTGCCGATACGCCTGTAGAATGGGGCCTAAATGCTCCCCCTCTTCCACAGACGACGGATGGTGCCTCACATGATGTACAGGGAAAGGGTGGGGGGGGGAGAGAAACGCTGTGTTGTGCTCGGAGGGTGGGGGAGGTGGAAATCAAAGCACAGCATGAGAGCACATATTTTAATCCTCCAAGGTGGTCTACAAAAAATACAAATTAAATAGCGTGCTCAACAAAAGGAAAGATAGCCATTAGCTGCACTGTGCCTGGAAACACATTTCGACATAAGCTCAAGCGTTGGAAGTCTGGCAGTATGACAGCTGCGAGTGGTGTGCGCACACGCTAGGGATATAAGGAAAAAAGAGAGCGAGTGCAGTCTTCATTTTTTCAAGCACTGCACTCGTGCTTGCGGCACGCCGCTGCGTGTTCCCGCAAGGTGGATGCCGCCACAAGCACGAGTGCAGTGCTTGAAAAAGTGAAAAGCGACGGCTAAAGGTCCTCCTAAGCAGCGCATGCGCACTACGTAGGCGAGACCTAAAAAAAGTGTTAAGCATATTTGTTAACTTGTATATAAACAAGAAGATATTATGTACAACTGAACAACCCTATTAAAAGAGAGCAAAAATGTTTTCTAGTTTTGTGATTGTCCTACTACGTCACCAGTGAAATTAAGATTTATTTTTATGGTCGTGTGTTTTCAGTGGCAGATGAGGTTATTATAATGTAGCTCACATTTTCAATTAGGGATACACGTTTTAATGGACAAACAGATAAAGATTACAATTCAAAGAAAAATGGGATAGTGTGTATAATATGGACCACAATGTTTCTTAGAAGGGCTGGTGGTGTAGTAAGTTTTTTGGGTTTTTTTTACAACTATTTAGTAACACAAACAATCCCTTAGGGAAAAGATGTATTTTAAAATGTGCTCTGGGATAGTGGACATAGGCTGGACAATTTAGTGGGAAGGACTACTCCAGGAACCACTGGAGGAGAACCAATTAACTTCAAGCTGTAAAGTTGTACGAGAGATTTATCAGTGAATGGGTTGACCTCCATAAGGTTATTGAGTCTCAGGAAAAAAGTGCTTTTTCCTTTAGGACTGTCATATTACATTACTTGTAATGGGATGAAAAGATTTCACTGGGATTGTGTTGAGTTACATTACATTGATTTGTATGGCACACTCGTCACCAGAGAGGGCATCCAGGCAGGTAAGTAGTTTTGTGGTCCCCCAGGTGCTTATATCCAGAGCCAGGTATTCAGTCTCATCCAAAATTCATGAAGTTAAGGAGGAGGTTCCAATGTGTTGAGGGAGGTCGTTCCAGGACTTGGGTGCGATGTAGGAGAATAAGCAACCTCCAGTTTCGTTTTTGCGCATGAGGGGAATGTGTGAGTGAGGCACAGCATAGGTGTCTTGAGTTGGTTAAAGTGTATGAGGCTGTTCTAGCAATCTTTTGTGCACGGCTTTGTATGTGTGAGGAGTTTAAATTGCTGCACTTGTGAATGGGGAGCCAGTGAAGCTTCCTGAGGGGAGTTATGATGCCAGTACATCGTGGGAGGTCGAGTATGGGTGGTTCAGAGGAGTTCTGGATGGTCTGGTGTTTGTGAAGGAGTTGTTTGGAGATTCCAGTGAATAGTGTTTCCTTAGTCCAGCATGCTGGTGATAAGTGATTGCGGGATGGTCCCTCTGGTGTTCTGAGGCAACCATCTGAAGACTTCGCAGCATATGTAGGTTGTGAAAGCAGGAGCTGCACACTGCATTGACTTGAGCCGACATGTTGAACTTGTGGTCTAGGATGATCCCTCCATTTGTGTTGGTCCTAGCTCCGACATCCACCAGGTTAAGTCCCATGGGGAGGTCTTTTTGCCAAAGACCAATACTAACGTCTTGTCATTGTTGAGCTGCAGGCAGTTGGTTCATATACAGTCTGCTACCATGGTCATGCAATTGGTAAGGAATATGCTACTTACCAGTATGCATCTGTTCTTGGCATGTAGAGCTGCAGATCTATACATTGTGCATAGATTGCCATCTGGTGTTGGGCCCGGATGTTGCAGATTTTCTTTTGGAAAGTCTTTGGAAGTCACGAGGTATGTGACTCCTCCTTTGGATCACATTGAGCATGGGCGTCGGCTCCATCCTCATTGTTTTTCGCCAGCGGGGAAATGGAGGTTTGCAAGAAACAGGAAAGATGCCAATGTGTGCTGTATCTAAATAAGATACACTGGAACAGATAAAGGTAGCCGGGGAGGCGGGTGGGCGTGTGTAGATCTGCAGCTCCACATGCCAAGAACAGATGCATACTGGTAAGTAGCATATTCCGTTCGAGGCATATGAGCTGCAGATTACACACTGTGCATAGATTGTGTAGCAGTACCCCCTCCTACCGGCGACCACCAGTATCTGTTGCAGTTGTTTGAAACAGTGTTTTGAGGACAGCCTGGCCCACACTAGCCTGTTGCTTAGTTTGCACATCTACACAATCGTGTTTAGTGAAAGTGTGCGGTGTAGACCATGTAGCTGCTTTGTAGATATCTAAGGGGATGTTCCCTAAAAATGCCATGGAAGCCCCTATCTTACATGTAGAGTGGGCTTTAGAGGGAACAGATAGCGTTCGTTTTGCTTTGTGGTAGCATATCTGGATGCATTTAACAATCCACCTAGCTATCCCAGATTTGGAGATGGGGTTGCCTTTGTGTGGTGGTGAGAAAGACACAAATGGTTGGGTAACAAGCTCTAGTGGTAGGTCGTCTAGCCTTTCTAATGACGTTCATACAGTCAGGGGGAAGATTAAGATAACCAAATTCTAGGATTTCAGGAGCCAGATCGCAAGGTTGAGCTGAGCTGGGCCCGGGTGTCTGATCTCTCCATGGTTCTGGGTTAAGAGGTGTGGAGAGAGGTGTATAACTTTTGGTGCGGAACTACGGAGAGTTCCACCAATGTGGTGTACCACGGTTGTCTGACCCAAGTCGGAGCAACTAGGATGAGAGTTAGAGAATGTTGCTGTAGTTTGCGCACCACTAATGGAATGAGTGGGAGAGGCGGAAAAGCGTACGCAAATCTGCCTGACCAGTTCATCCACATCGCATTGCCTTTGGACAATGGGTGTGGATATCTGGCGGCGAAGCTTGGGCATTTGGCGTTTGTGGGTGGCAAAGAAGTCTATCTGTGGTTGCCCCCACCTTTGAAAAAATGGTTAAAGAACTTGTGGATGAAGTTCCCACTCGTGGACTTGTTGTGTTTGACGGCTCAACACATCTGCAATGGTGTTTGACTCCTGGGACATGTTGGGCTAGGAGAAAAATGTTTTGAGGTATGGCCCACCTCCATATGGTCTGTGCTAGCTGAGAGAGCTGCAGAGTGTGTGCTGCCCTGTTTTTGGATGTAGTACAATGCTGTCATGTCTGTGCAGACTAAGACAGCCTTGCCTGAGACGTTTGTTTGAAAGGCTTTTTGGTGCTAGAATTATGGCCAGTAACTCCAGATGGTTCATGTGGAGTAACTTTTGTTGAGGTGTCCACCTGCCCTGCATGGTGTGATGTAGTAGGTGAGCTCCCCAGCTGGAGAGCGCTGCGTCCGCAGTTAGAACTATTTGAGGAAACTGCTCTAGGAATGGTCACCCAAAGGTTTTTGGTGGTCCACCACTGCAGAGAGCGATGAGCACGACCGGCTACCAACACCAGATCTGATAATTGACCCTGAGCCTGGTTCCATTGGCGTGCTAAGCACTCTTGGAGAGGACGCATCTGAAGTCTTGCATGAGGTACTATGAATATGCAAGAGGCCATCATCCCTATAAGTTGCATAAACACTCGGGCTGGAAGAGTGTGTTGTGGTTGAAATTTAGCGAGTAGAGCTAGTTTGCTTATTATCCTGGCAGGACTGGGGTAGGCTAACGCTCTTGAGGCGTCTATGGTGTCACCGAGGTATTGTTGTACATGGGACGGATGCAGATAGGACTTGGCGTAGTTTACTGTGAAGCTGAGGTCGTGAAGTAGTTGGATAATGGCGTGAGTATGTTGTACACACTGGTTGTATGAGCTGGGTTTCATGAGCAAGTCGTCTAGGTATGAGAAGACGTGGATGTGTTGTCTTCTCAGGTGTGCTGCCACTACCGCTACGCACTTGGTAAACACTCGTGGCGCTGTGGTGACTCTGAAGGAGAGTACTTTGAATTGGTAGTGGTGACCGTCCACTACGAATCTGAGAAACTTCCTATGAGCGTTGTGAACGGGAATGTGGAAATAGGCGTCCTTGAGGTCTATGGTGGTCATGTGAAAGTGGTCTGAGTGAATGTATTGGTTTAGGGGTCTGAGATCCAGAATGGGTCTTAGAGAGCCGTCCTTTTTTTGTATGAGAAAATATAGGGAGTAAACTCCCTTGTTTTGTTGGTGGGTAGGAACTGGTTCTATTGCATTTTTTGTAGGAGGGAGATCACCGCCTGCTTTAACCCCTTCAGTGCCCATGACGAGCTGGACTCGTCATGGGCTGCGGTGGCGCTGTGCCCATGACGAGTCCAGCTCGTCATGAACTCCGCCCGCTAATGGAAGGCGCGGCACTGGGCGGGGAAAGGGGCGGGCATGCAAGGGGTTAAAAGTGACAAATGTTCCTGTGACATTGGGCGCTGTTTGGGTGGAATGGTTGGGGGTAGATGTTAGTTGCAGACAGTAGTTGATTGAATTATCTGTTGTACCCATCTGTCTGAGGTGATGGTAGCCCAGACAGGAAGGAAATTGTGGAGTCTGCCCCCGACTGGAGTGGAATAGTCTGGGGGGAGAGGAGGGAAGTCACTGGGTGGGTGTGGAGGGAGAGCGGGAGGTGTTAATTTGGCCTCTGCCTTTGTTGTTGCTACCCCTGTAACGAATAGTTTACCTGTCGGTGTAGTTTTGCAGCTTGAAGATCTTTCTGGATTCACTATGCTGTGCATTATTCCGCGATCTTGTGGTTGGGTCCGGATTCGTAGTCTTTTCTTTCTTTTTTTTTGTAGCCCAGGTGGGCGGCGACGACCCACCATTTGGTGTACCTCCCGTGACGTCGTCGTGCTTCCTGCGGAAGTCCCACCTTTGGGGCGCCATCTTCGGGTTCTTTTTTCCCTTTTTTTTTTTTTTCAACCCTAGGTGATTGATTAGTCCTTCAGTCCATTTTTTGTACGTTTTATTCCTTCTGATGTTTTCCATTTCACCCACTCTTCCTCCAGCCTCATCTTACTGGCGGAGGTGGGCGGGTTCGCTAGTGAATCCAGAAAGATCTTCAAGCTGCAAAACTACACCGACAGGTAAGAAACTATTCTTTTTGCAGCGTGAATCTTTCTGGATTCACTATGCTGTGCATAGACTTTGTAGTGGTTTTCCTAATTTTGTGGCGGCTGGGTGGTAGATGAGCGTTGGTCGTTGAAAATGTGTTGAAGCACCTTCTGTCCAACCTGTGCTTCCTTGTTCATCTGAATGTCCACGCAGTAGTGTTTCGTGAACGTTTGCACAGATGCCCAAGTTGCCGCTAGACATATGTCCTGAATGGGCGTGTTTGCCAGGAAGGCCACGGTGGCCCCCTTCTTCCTTGTGGAGTGAGCCTGAGGCCCCTCTGCTGGCTCCTGCCCAGCCTGTTTGTGGCAGAATTGAATAGAGAGGGCAATCCATCTAGCGATGGTGCCCTTAGTCACTGGTCTCCCCATGAAGCTAGTAGCAAAGGACACAAACAACTGCTTTGATTTCCTGAGTTCCTTGGTTCTCTCAAAGTAGTGCATCACCGCTCTCCTAGCGTCGAGAGTGTGCAGCGCCCTTTCTGCGTTCGTAGTCGGGTTTTGGAAGAAACATGGTATCTGAATACTCTGGTTCATGTGGAACGCCGACACCACCTTGGGCATGAAGTGTGGGTCTGTTCTCAGGACCACCCTGTCCTTGTGAATCTGAATGTAGGGTTCCTGTAGCGTTAGCGCTTGAAGCTCGCTCACCCTGCGTAGTGAGGTTATGGCCACCAGAAAGGCCGTTTTCATCGTCAACATTTGCAGTGAGGCCTTGTGAATGGGTTCAAACGGTGCCTTCATGAGCTCCGTCAGTACCACGTTGAGATTCCATGCTGGCGGCGGCAACCTTTTAGGAGGGGCAATTCTTTTGGCACCTTCCATGAATCTCTTCACAACCTGCGAAGTGAAGAAGCTTCCACCCTTCTCACCTCTGGTGTAGGCTACGATTGCTGCTAGGTGTACCCTTAGGGAGCTCGAGCAGAGGTTACTCTTTAGGTGTGTGAGGTACCTCAGTACTGTTGAGTCTCTAGTCATTCTGTTTTGCAAGCCCTTCTTCCTGCACCACACCGTCAATCTCTGCCATTTTGCGTTGTAGCATTTGCGTGTAGTTGGTTTTCTTGCCTCCCGCAGCACCCGCATAGTGCTAGGAGGCAATCTAAGGTGCGCGAACTCTAGGTCTTCAGGAGCCATGCCGCCAGGTTGAGGCTCTCTGGCTCTGGATGCAGGGCCTCTCCGTTTTGCATGGAGCGCAGGTCCCTTCTCCTCTCGAACCTGTAGGGATTGCCCTGTGCCATTTCTTGAATTTGTGAGAACCATGTCTGCCTTGCCCACTGCGGAGCCACTAGGATCAGAGTCATGCTGCTGGTTCTGCACTTGTCGAGCACTCTGTGCAACAGGGGTATCGGTGGAAAGGCGTAGGCAAATGTCCTCGACCAGCTTATCCATAGGGCATTTCCCTGGGATTGCTGATCTGGTTGCCTGGACGCGAAGCTTAGGCATTTTCCCACTCGTGCGATGCCGAGGTCTGCCTGCTTAGCCAGTCTGCCTCCACATTGTCCTTCCCCGGTAGGTGAATTGCCAGTAGATCTATCCTGAGAGGTATGGCCCATCTCCAAATCTCCTATGCCAGAGAGGAGAGAGGGAACGACTGTGTCCCCCCCTGCTTGTTGATATAGAACATTGCCGTGGTGTTGTCCGTTTGAACCAACACCCTCTGGTTGTACAGGTGCCTCTGGAATGCCTTCAGGGCTAGCAGGATGGTTTTCAATTCAAGGTAATTGATATGGCGAACCGCATCTGCTGAAGCCCACAGACCCCTCACTCTGAGGTTGTCCATGTGCGCTCCACATCCCTTTTGCGATGCGTCCGTGGTAATGGTCATTGTTGGGTTTGGTGGTGTCAGGCTTCTCCCTGCTGTCATGTTGTCTCTGTTCCACCAAGTCATCTCCTCCTGCACTGCGTGCGTAACAACCACTAGATCCTCCCAACTTCCGTTTGCTTGTGACCATTGCTGTTGTAGCCATTCTTGGAATGGTCTCATGTGCAGGCGTACATTCGGCACCAGCTGGATACAAGACGCCATCATCCCCATCATCTTGCTCACTGACCTCACTGTCAGAGCTCGCCCCTTCTGGTAGCACCGCATCTCCTTCAGTAGGGCATCTGTCCTCCTGTCGCTGGGCACCACTGTGCTGTTCAGGGAGCTGATTTTTGCTCCCAGGAAAATCTTCACCTGCTCCGGTTCCAGCGATGACTTCCCCCAGTGAATCGAGAACCCCAGGTTCGTCAGAGTGTCTGTTACGCGTTTTGCGTGCCTCTCGCACTTCTCGCGTGAGTTTGCCTTGACCAGCCAGTCGTCTAAGTAGGGGTAGACATGGATCCCCTGCTTTCGTAGGTGGGCCGCGACCGCTGACAGGCATTTTGTAAAAACCCTAGGCGCCGAATTTAATCCGAAGGCCAGGGTTGTGAACTGGTAGTGTTCCTGGTCGATGTTGAACCTTAGAAGGCCCTTGTGTCTTCTGTTTATTGGGATGTGCAGGTAGGCATCCTTGAGGTCCACGGTGACCATGAAGTCCCCATCTCTTATTTGGGGCAGTACCTCCTGCAGCGAAGTCATTTTGAACTTCTGTGTTCTGATGAACTTGTTTAGGTAATGCAGGTCCAGTTTGGGTCTGAGGTTTCCGTCGACTTTCGGGACCACGAAGTAGTTTGAGTAGACCCCTTTGTTGCGTTCTCTGAACGGCACTGCCTCTATGGCTCTTTTTTCTAGAAGTTTCCGTGTTTCTTCTCTGAGTAGGGCCAGTTCTTGAGCCGATCTCTGCCTTCCCTTTGGTCTTCTGTTTGGAGGTCTTTTCTCCAAATCCACGCAGTATCCGTACTGCATGACGTTCAGTATCCACTTGTCTGTGGTTATACGCCGCCACTCCTGAAGGTAGAACCTCAGTCTTCCGCCTACTGGTGTTGTATGCTCGTAGGCTTTTGATTCTTCTCTCCCCCCTGATGTTACTGTACTGCGCCTCACCCTTGGGGGCATGTCGAGGGTAGGCGTCCTCTTGCGTGCTGAGTCACTTTGATGAGGGCTGGTCACCCCCTCTCCTCCTCTGGCCACGTCCGTTCCCTCTCCCGCGAAAGGACTGGCCCCGAGGTTGGTACTGCCAGTTTTGCTTCTGTTGACCTTGTTGTCCGTGACTATCACCCTGCTGGAACGTCTGGTGCGACGCCCCCTGCTGGCTTCCTCCCCGACCGTAGGGTCTCCTCGAGGGAATGCCTCGCCTCATTCCCCTCAGCTGTAGGGCCCCCATGGACCTCGCAGTTTCGTTTTTTCAGCTGGGTGAGTTTCTCGTCTACTGTTGCTCCGAACAGTGTCTCTCCGTTGAAGGGGGTGCTAAGGATGTAGTTCTGCACCTCCGGTTTGAATCCCGAGATTCTTAGCCATGCATGTCTTCTCTCGGTGACCCCTATGGCCATTAGTCTTGCCGAAGTCTCTGCTCCGTCCAACGCCGTCTTTATACAAGAGTTGGCGATGTTTTCACCTTCATCCACCAGGTGCGAGGCTCTCTGGCGGTATTCTTCGGGGAGGTGCTTTACTAGCTCCCCCATCTCGTCCCAGTGCTGGTACTGGTGCCTATTGAGAAGTGCATTGGAATTCGCCATGCGCCAGTGCATTGCGGCGTTTCTCTCGACCTTTCTTCCTGTGAGGTCTATCCTCCTGCTTTCTTTATCAGGTGGTGGCCCCGAAGTTACTGGTACGTTGGCCCTTCTCCTGGCCGTGGAAGCTATGATGGAGTCGGCGGTGATGCTACCCTTGATGTAAGGGGGGTCCAGAGAAGAGGGCTTATACTTCCTTCTCCGTCCTGGGCGTGATCGAACGGCAGGTCGCTGGTTCCTTGAAGCCTCTCTCCCCTGATTCATCACACTTTGTAGCATGGGAAGGAATTGGCTCCTCGTCTGGATGGGGAGCAGGGTCTCGAGGAGGAAATCGGCTTTCGGCCTCTCTTCGTCGAGTTTGACGCCGAAGGCTGTCGCTGCGCTCCTGACCACCATATTGTACACCCCGATGTCGTCGGGTGGCGAAGGCCTCGAAGGGTACGTGTCCACGGGCTCCTCTGGGTTTTCGGTGTCAAGATCCTGCCATTCGATGTCGTGGCTGGTAGATGGCGCCGAGCTGTAGAACGACTGCTGGTCTTCTTCCTCGGCTTCGCCTTCATAATAGGTCTCGTCTTCCTCTTCGAGATCTCTCGTCAGCCCCTCGGTGTCGAATTCGTCCTCGACTTCGACGACGTTCGTCAGTGGAGCCGTTGGAATCTTGAATTCCTTCATCTTGGCGTCGAACTCCTTCCTTTGAAGGATGTTCTCCATTTCGGCCTCGAGCCGCCTTTTCTTTTTCTCTATCTCGGAGATGCTTTCGGCGTCGACCGCGGGCCTTTGACGGAACTTGCGTCGACCGTTCTTTCTGCGTCGAGCGTCCCGTTTCATGGGTTGTCTTCGAGGATCCTTGCCTTTCGGCGTCTTTCGGCACCAGGGAGTCCTTTCCGAAGGATCCGCTCTGCCTCTTGTCCATGGTTCCCCCCTTGGTCGTCGAAGTTTTCGGCGCCGGGGCTCCCTTCGTGGACTTTGACTCCGATTTTCTCGAGTCACCCTCTGGTTTGAGGATTTTCTGTTTTGAGCTAGACGATTCTCTTACCTCGTCTTCATTTTTCTTGTCGGTCTCGACGACCGTGAAGTTTCGGGTCCCTCGGCGATGTTGTCCTCATTGTCCGTGGAGAGGCCCAGATCGTAGAGCGACGGGGCCTTACCCTTGCCATCCATGCTGGCGTTGGCTCTTCTGTCGTTCTCTCACCCGGAGCGTCTTCAGCACGAAGGCTGAGCAGGCGTTGGTCCTTACTCGACCGGTAGGCAGAGGTTGCATTCCGAATGCTGGTCCTTCTGCGCGAACTTGTGGTGGCAGTTAGGGCAGAACTTGAATGGCGTCTTGTCCATTGCGCTCAGGGCCTCTGAGTGCGCATTCTCCAAGGGCGTCGAAGAAAAAGGTGCAAAACTTCCTTTCTTCGCGCTCCTGATGTAATCTATTCCTTTCCTGCGATATCTTCGTAGTTATCGCCGAAACTCGCTTTTCTTTCTTCTTCCTTCGATTGTAATTCTGGAGCTTCCCGATGACGATCCAGACCCAACGGCGGAAAAAAGAATCTGAAGATGGCGCCCCAAAGGTGGGACTTACGCAGGAAGCACGACGACGTCACGGGAGGTACACCAAATGGTGGGTCGTCGCCGCCCACCTAGGCTACAAAAAAAAAAAAAAAAAAAAAAAAAAAAAAAAAGAAAAGACTACGAATCCGGACCCAACCACAAGATCGCGGAATAATGCACAGCATAGTGAACCCATAAAGATTCACGCTGAAAAACTGCCTCTTTGGTAATCCCTAGTGAAGGTGGATTGGGTAGGGGCCTTGTAGGAAGTGGAGGCGCTGTCGGAGGAGTAGCCTCTGGTGGTGCTACTAAAGTAGGAACGGCGAAAGGAGCGCCTGGGAGCTTGCTACTGCAAGGCTCCCATAGATTTTGCAGTGTCTGTCCCCTTTTTAATTTTTTCGAGGGCTGGTTGAAGATGGAACTCAACCTCAGGTTTGAAACCTGAAATGCGTAGCCAGGCATGCCTACGCAGAAGCACCCTAGTATTTATTGCCCTGGAGGCGGTGTCAGCTGCATCGAGGGCACAGCGGATGGAGGTATTAGTGATAGTTTTACCCTCCTGAATTAGTTTGTTGGCCCTATGTTTATATTGGTCAGGGAGGTTTTGCATTGACTCCAGCTCATCATAATGTGCCCGGTCATATCTGGCTAGGAGCGCTTGGGAGTTAGCAATGCACCATATGTTGGCCGCTTGGGACGCTGTACGCTTGCCAGAGGCGTCCAAGAGTTTAGACTCCTTATCTGGCGGTGGAGCCAAACCAGATGCCTGGGAATTGGCACGTTTCCTCGCATTGGAGACTACCAGGGAGTCTAGTGGTGCGGGGCCTTTAATGTAGGTTGGATCTGTGGGGCGGCCTTATATTTTTTTCTCAATGCGAGGGTTAATGATCCTGGCCCTAACTGGGTCTTTAAAGACCTCTGGTGCGTGCTTAATAACCCCCTTAAGCATGGGCAGAATTGAGGTGGACCTCTGTGCAGTGTAAAATGTATCTAAGAGGAAATCCTCCTCTACGGGGTCTGTGTGGAGATCAACCCCGTGGCAGTGGGCAGCCCTATGGAGTAGCTGGTTAAAGCAGATGGTGTCGTCTGGGGGGAGGGAGGGGAGGGGGTCTAGAAGGGTAAAGATCGTCCTGCAGGACGTTAGGGACGTCTGGGATGTTGTAGTCGTCCCATGGGTCTGGGGAGCCTGTAGGAGTAGGGTCGCCTGTTGGTTGGTTGTCTGCCCCGTCCCCTGTGTCATTGATAATGTCATCATCATCCTCCTCATCTGGAGATGGTGTGGGAGAATGATGGGTTGGGTGGGAGGGGGAGGGGAGGAAGTGGAGGAGGTGGAGGAGGTGGAGGAGGTGGAGGAGGAGGAGAAGGAATCCTCAAAGGGGAGGAGGCAAAGTCTCTCCTTTTTGGTGGTGGAGCTGGTGCAAGCTTGTCCAGTGATCTTTTGCTGGTGCTAAGCGTCAAATGCCCGGTCTTTGGATCCTTTACGAGGGTTTTCTGGTAAGGATCGGGTCGAAACAGTTCCTCTGTAAGGGGCAGAGCCTTTGGTGCCGATGGTATTGGAGCCGTGGGTTTTTTAGGCATGGATTCGGCACTGGTTCTTGGTTTGGAACCGTGGGGTTTAGTGTCTTGACTTCCTCGGTTCCGAGGTGGGTTTCGGCATCAAGGTTTGAGAGTCGAGGCTTTTCGGCTTTTGCTCGGCTCCGAGGACGTTCTCGGTGCCGAGGAGCCGGTGCCAGTCTTCGGCACAGAGTGCTTCGGTGTCAAGCTGGGCGCGGACGAGGAAAGGGGTGTTTTCTTTTTCGGTGCCGATGAGATTTTTTTGAGCACCGAGGGTAGGCTGGCTCGAGCCAGAGCTGCCTGAAGGCTTGATGGGCTTCTTAACCGGGCACGGAAGCGAGGTATGGGAAGTAGTCTTTTGGTGCATACCTAGACCCGACCGAAGCCTTTTTCAATGGCGTGGAGGGGGGTGTTTAGGGTCAGGGTCGACTTCTGTACTCACGTCCCTCTGTGCCGGAGGGATGCCCTCTACGTCGGAGTCAGCTTCGGAGGCACTGACGAGGCCCTTTTAGTGTGCTGTTGTTCCGGAACATCTACGCCTTCTTCGAAGATGTCGTCGGGGATCAAAGTCGACGAGTGAGTCATTGTTCTCCTTGCTAGTCGGTCTCGGATCGTCTTCATCGATCTGAAGGAGGCGCAAGCTGGACAGTCCCTTGCCTTGTGTTCTGTAGAGAGGCAGAGGTTGCACACCTCATGGAGATCGGTGTGGGGAAACTTCGACCCACATCGAGGACACTTTTTAAATGGCATCCTTTCCATCAGCCAGGACCGGAGCCCAAGTAGGCCCGAAGGCCTTCGTCGACGACCGGAATCGAAGACTTTGATTGTTGAGTCGCGTCGAGTGTGGAGAACGCAATCGAAACAATACCGTCGAAGGGGGGAGGATTGCACGCCAAACAGGAAAACTGGAACGGTTCCAAACTGGAGCGCGAAGAACACATCCGAGCCAGATGGCGGAAAAAAACAATCTGAGGATGGAGCCAAAGCCCATGCACAATATGATCCAAAGGAGGAGTCACATACCTTGTGACTTCCAAAGACTTTCCAAAAGAAAAACAACTGCAACATCCAGGCCCAACACCAGATGGTGATCTATGCACAGTGTGTAATCTGCAGCTCAAATGCCTCGAACAGTTGGTTCTGGTCGTGGCTGTTTTGCCCATCAGGGAGGTGAATGGTTGGGTTGAACTCTGAGCTTACAATTTATTTTGTTCCAGTCTTGAAAGTTTGTGCAGAGACTGCCTTTACTTTAACTGGTTTTATAATTACCAAACTGTATCCTGCCTAAACTGCATTAACAGGTATCCGTAGTCACCATACACTTTGGCTTATAGATTCTTAAAATCCTGTTAAAGCACCATTTACTACCATGGGCAGCATCCTTGCAATATGGATAGAGTATTTTACAAAACAGGGCTTTCCTATATTAATGTGACTTCAAATTCAGCAGCAGTGGCTGGGTTCAGGCCACAGCTTTCACATTTTTCACCAGAACCAGAAAAATCGGGGGCAAAACAAATAGTAAAGATGCTCCACATTGCAAATATTCTGTATGGCATTTCTGAACTGTTTTGGCTGGAACTTTCAAAGACTTAATACAGTAATAAATATTTGCCAAACCCAAGAGTTACCAGAGAGGACTAATCCAGCTCCCTCAAACTAACACTAATGGTAGAGAAAACCTAGTGCCTGGTGCATAAATGCAATAAAACCATAGGGGTAAAATCACCACCCCAGAAGTGGCAAGCATCTTGATTTTCATTGTATCTTGAAGCTGCAAATTATCTGAGAGCACCCAAAATGAACACTAACTAGTAACCACCGGTTGCCAGAAGACCCCAGAAAATAGTTATAAACTCCAATGATATGCTGGTGCCAGTGATTTTAAAAACTTGTCTCCTGGAACAAAAAAAAAAAGTACTGCCCCAGATTCCAGGCCAGAATAATCAGAATAATATTTTCAAGAACATGTATAAATATTACAACTAGGTATTTTGTCTGCCTGTTGCATGCACAAACTTCATCACGAAATGTAAACAATCAATTACATACAGCGTGGGCCTCCACGGCCACGACCTCTTCCACGTCCTCTGCCACGACTCCGGCCCCTGAAACCACCACGCAATGCTCCTTCACTCTTTACACTGGAGGTGTCATCATGGTCAATCCAGTCACGATCTTGCTTGTTGTCTGGGAACCATCCTTAAAAAAACACAAATTCACAAGAAATATTAAGTATAAGTGTGTATCTGTAACACTGGTGAATGGAATATGCCTTTCATTACTTTAGATAGCTTTTGACAATTGGGGGAGACAGGTTATGAATCTTACTCAAAGTAGAACCATGAGCAATTAGTCCTGCAGCCCATTCACTGGTACTAAAGGGATATCGCTTGTGAGCTAATCGCTTAACTTATGAAGTCTCAGCTAGAAGCTCTTCTATGTCACCCAACTAATCAGAGTTCCCATTTCGTCATATGAGTGTAAGGTGAAGAGAAGGGGCTGTCAAGAAGGTCAAACAACTGAAAAGGTTGCAGGACTAAGAACACAAAACTACCTATAATCCTAAATCTTCATTACGAACATTTTCATTAAATTAACATAAAACCAACTGCCCAAGCTCAGGTTTAATGAAACATTTACAATGAGAAAGCTTTACAAAAAACTTAACTTCCTATGTGAAGCCAACCCCATGTTTTTTTAAATCTTCACTGAAATATAACTTTAAAGATGCTAAATACAACAAGTAAGCAAACATATCAAAATGAAAAGTTACTTTTGCAGCGGGAATCATTTCTGGATTAACATTCTGTGCATAATTCCATCATCTAATGCCTGGAGTGAACTGTCTTTTGTGGGTGTCGCAGTAGACTGCCATTTGGTGGTTTGTCCATCCCCCGTTACATCAGACTTGCACCCCAGAAGAACTTGGGCATGGCTGCCACCTTAAAATTGTTTATTCCCCCCTTGGAGTCTGGCGGTTGGATCGATAAGTGCTGAAAAATTGACCAAAAACTCAACGGTTTGACAAAAAAAGAATTCACTCAGTAACACTGGAGAACTCGAAACATCACAAGGGCACGGAGGAAGGTCCTGGTTTACACTGAATGACGACTCGTCAGAGCAGCATGTGGTTGGAGAATGCAGAATGTTTTGCCCAAATGTTACCATACATTTTTGCCAAAGGATCCTCATGACATCTGCAACGTCTACCTTTCAAGGGAACATGTCCTAAGGGCTGCGAGGCCTGTGCAGAGTTTCAATCCAAAACATTTAAAGTGAGGGAAAAATATTTTTGCGTGCACTACGCCAGGCTCTACTTCTACTTATCCATATACTAGGAAAAGAGCAGAGACTGAGCTAGGGGAGTCTGGTCCATAAAAAGGCGTGATCGACATGCAAGAGGGTGTCGAACGAAGCCCACCAGAAGCAGGAAACTAACTGCGCAGCCAAAAGCCCGGGGAAAAACTCCAATGCCAAAAGACTAGACAATCAAAGGACGGCAAAAACAAAGAGTTTAAGCACAAGGACACTGATGGGGCCAGGGCCTCCAAGGTACCCTTCGACACAGAGGGGATCAAAATAAGGCGAAGGAGAATGAGCTGAAGACCAAGGAGCTACCAACTCTAAGGCCCCACCAACACTACGGCAAGCAACGATCACTAAATGAAATGCAAGAAGTGACGACCCAGAAAATAAAGAGACAACCTGCTGAAGGAATTTCGGATCCCGGCAAGGCCACCAGAGACTAAAGCAATCAAGAAAGAAAAGGTGGACATTGAACCGCCATAAGGGCAAGAGCCTCACAAAGCAGGAGAGGTTCTTCAACTACAAAGAGAAAGGAAGCTCTCACATCCTCGGAGAACAACCACAGGCGGAGGTCTGGCAAGACCGGCGGAAACTCCCCAGAAGAAGCACGCTAAACATCCTTCAAGGCCTTTGCTAACAGATGACCGGGCAGTCTGGGTGCGCTCGTTAAAAGGGCATCAGGCACCTACAGGGTACACCTTGAGGAGGAATAGGCAGTAGCATTTCTACTCTAAACAGTGATGCCTTCACAAAAATAAACCTATTTGCCAATCCACTCAAGCATTCTCAACACGAAAAGGGAGATGTTTTGCAAACAAGCCACCTCTAAGGCAATGACTGAGTCCAGAAAAAATACAGGCCCCCAGGGGCCACATCTACATCACGGGGAATGTGGCTCTACATTCAATCATTGTCACCATAAATACGAATAATCGATAATGTCCTGACAACAGAACCTATACTTGGCTGAAGAGCCCTAACGAGGGTGAAACCGGTCCTAGACTGCTCGTGTTAAGGCTCAGGGAGGACCTTGCCCGACAGTTCGGGCTGGACTGTTCCCATGAGGAGCAGGGTCAAGTCTGATTTGCATATGGCCGGCTCCAAACTGACGAAGCGTGGTGGACAAAAAATGGACTGAGATGCGGTCAAGGGTGAATGAGAGTGGCTGAGATTAATTCAAGCATATCACTTTGTTTTTGCATCAACAGTACCTCTACCAGACAAACAAATTATGTGAATGGAGAGGATGAGCAGGAAGATGGAAAGAGCAGCAGCCACCTTGCGGAGAATTGCCAACTCCAATGCCCTCCTGAACCGCCATGCGCATCAGCAGTGAGAGAAAATAGAACAAATCATGAAATACCTCCCAGAGGATACAAAAAGATAGTCAGTGGTGCAGGAAGGTAAGACCATTGCCAACAACAGTCGGCCCTCAACGCAACAGACAGACAGCCGGCAGATGTGCATGTGAACACCAAGAAGGCATTCTCGGCTAAGAGTCTCCGGATTCAAGGCAGATGTATAAGCCTTCTGCATTAAAATTATATTCACAGGCAACAACCTTTGACTAGCCAGAGGACGAGGCCTTACAGAAAATTAAGGACAAAGACAGCAAAGGCGCTCCTTCAAGAGGGAGGGTTTGGCAGCCAGAAGACCACCTAACAGAGGGTGTGCCCAACCACAACAAGGTTTTAGCCAGTTAGTAGCACCACAGGGCGCAACACCCCAATGGCAATACCATGTATGTAGGCCCTTCTGGGGGAGGGGTAGAGAACAAGACCCAAAAGGAAAAGGGCCACCTACCAAGTAACAATCCAAGCACACACTTGAGCAGAAAATACCAGCTTTTCTTTTTAGGGGGCAGGGAGAGCTAGGTAGATTAGTCTGCGAATAGGGGCAAACTTCCACATTATCAATAGAGAGGGCTCACGCTTGGGAAAAATGACTTCAGGTAGTAAAGGAGCTTGCAAAAAAAACAAGCCATAGAAAATGTTCCCAAAATGAACTAAAAAAGGGTGTATAATCGTACGTCCTTGTACCAAAACCGGATCAGTACTTGAAGCCGATACTAGACCTTAGGCAGGAGATCATTCCACTCAAAAAGACTGACTACATGGCTACAGTAGACATAAGAGACACCCATCTGCACATGCCAATGAATCATAGGCAAATAAAGTAGCTCAGATTCATCACAGAAATGGTACATGGTGTTATCCTTCAGCATGAAGTCAACATGAAGGGTTTTTACAAAATTTCTGGAGACAGTAGGCACACCTAAGAATGCAGGCTATACACATCTACCCCCCACTTGGACAATTGGCATTATGTGCCTCCTTTCACCAAGCAATGTCAAGAGAACATTTGCACTGCGATTAAACCAATGAACAGGCTTAGTCTCAGTAAACCTAGAGAAATCCTACACAATTCTGGAACACTAAAGTGTTCCTGGGGGAGAAGGATAATGTTACTTACTCAGTAAGCATCTGTCCTTGGCATGTAGAGCCACACGCTTTGCACACTCCTGTCATCTAGTGTCGGTACGGATGTTTGCAAGTTGTTTTTTTCCGAAGAAGTCTTTCCTAGTCATGAGGTAAGGTGACTCCTCCTTTGGGTGATAGTGCGCATGGTCATCGACTCCACTGTTAAATTGTTTTCCCGCAAGAGGGTGAGAATAGAGTAAGCAAGTGTAGTATAGAGACGTCCATTCGCATAAATGTATAATGAAGAACTGCAACTACAGGTACCCGGGGAGGCGGGTGGGCGCATGTGAATCTACAGCTCTACATGCCAAGAACAGATGCTTGGGTAAGTAACATTATCCGTTTGAGTCATGTGTGCTATAGATACATATGCTTTGCATAGACTAGAAAGGAGTATACCCACAAAGCAGTCGCTAACCTGTAGGTGTTGCAGTTGTTTGGAACGTTGTTTTAAATACTGCTTGGCCTACATTAGCTTGTTGTCGTGCGAACACAGCTACACAATAGTGTTTAGTAAATGTGTGTGGTGTAGACCATGTAGCTGCTTTACATATGTGAGCTAGAGGGATGTTACCTAAAAAGGCCACAGAAGTCCCTATTTTGAGAGTGGAATGCGCTCTGGGGGTATAGTCAAAGACCTTTTGGCTTTAGCATAGCATGTTTGAATGCATTTAACAATCCATTTCGCAATACCAGATTTAGAGATAGGATTGCCTTTGTGAGGTGGAGCAAATGCAACAAAACGAAAATGTTACTTACCTAGTATGCATCTGTTCTTGGCATATAGAGCTGTAGAGTCATATGCTGTGCATAGATCACCATCTAGTGTTGGGTCTGGATGTTTGCACTTTGTTTTTCTTCGAAGAAGTATTTTTCCAGTCACGAGGTAGGTGACTCCTTTCGGCGATAGTACGCATGGGCATCGACTCCATTGTTAGATTGTTCAACCCCATTTAGGGTGATAATGGAGATAGTAAGAGTAGTAAAAGGAGATGTCCATGAATGCATGTCTCCAAGTAAGAAGTTACTGCAACAGGTATAGGTACCCTGGGAGGCGGGTGGGCATATATGGCTCTACAGCTCTATATGCCAAGAACAGATGCATAATGGGTAAGTAGCATTTTTCTATCGAGGCATATGAGCTGTAGATCGTATGCTGCGCATAGACTACATAGCAGTTATTTCCCAAAGCGGTGGCTAACCTGCATCTGTTGCAGTAGTCTGAAAAGTGTACGTAAAATGGCCTGGCCCACTCTAGCTTACTGTCTTGCTAACACATCTACACAATGCTGTTTTGTGAATGTGTGAGGTGTAGACCATGTTGCAGCTTTGCATATGCCATCTATGGGTATATTTCCTAAGAATGCCATAGAGGCCCTCAGTTTGCATGTATTGTGTGTGCTCTAAAGGGAACTGTTAATGTTTGTTTTGCACAGTATATTTGAACGCACCTGACTATCCACCTTCCAATACCGGATTTTGATGTGGGATTGCCTTTGTTGCTTTTTCGTCACCACACAAATAGTTGATTTGTGTTACGGAAAGGTTTTGTCCTTTCTATGTTATAAAGCAATGCTCTCTTCACATCGAATATGTGTAGGGCACGTTTTGCTACTGAATCTGGTTGAGGGAAGAACACAGGCAACTCAACAGATGGATTGATATGAAAAGCAGAAATTACTTTAGGATTAGTCCGAAGAACCACTTTATTTTGGTGTGTTTGTAAAAAGGATTCTTCTATAGGTTAAAGCCTGAAGCTCACCCACTCTTCTGAGTGATGTGATGGCAACGAGGAAAGCAACTTTCCATGTGAGAAATTGCAGTTCCCATTTGTGCAATGGTTCAAAGGGTGGACCCATTAGTCTGGTGAGAACAATGTTGAGATTCCACACTGGAGCATGTGGACGTCTTGGGGAAATGACTTGAGTCCCTCCATAAAGGCTTTGACAACGGGCACTCTAAAAAGAGATAGATGTCTATTCTGGAGATATGCAGCTATTGAAGCTAGATGTAAGCGGATAGACATGTACGCTAAATTGGAACGTTGTAGATTTAACAAATTATGTTTTGTACAGAAATATCAAGCGGGTTGATGTGGTTATTACAGTACATCACAAACCACTTCCACTTTGCTACATAGCAGGCTCTTGTGGTAGGACGTCAGGCCTCTGATAATATTCATGCAGTCTGACGGTAGATTAAGATAAAGCGAACACAAGGAGATGATGGACGGAGTGCTGAAACTCTTCAAACACTCACCTCCAGTCTCAGATCTGGGTTGAATCCATCATCGTTCTTTAGCTCACTTTGCCACCCCAGGTCAGATACAGCTATATGCAAATCAGTCGTGACCTGGTGCCTCATGGGAACAGTCGAGCCCAAATATGCCAAGCCACGTCTTACCTGGACCGGAAACAAGCATCCTGGGACCGGTTTCGGGCTAACAAGTAGATCAAGATAGCCAAACTGTCTGGAATGTCTTAGGTCTCCATGGCTCTGTGTGAGAAGATTATTTGTAACAAAGTTTTTGGTGAGGAACTACTGAGAGTTCCAATAGGGTTGTGAACCAAGGTTGACGTGCCCATGTGGAAGCAACTAGGATTAGTGTCAGGGATGCTTGTTTGAGTTTCCGAACCACTAAAGGAATAAGTGGGAGAGGCGGAAAAGCGTAAGCAAATATCCCTGACCAATTCATCCATAGTACATTGCATTTGGACATTGGGTGTGGATACCTGGACACGAACATTTGCAAATTTTAAGTTTAGATGTGTGGTGAACAGGTCTATGTGTGGGAAGACCAACCTTTGGAAGAATGGGAGGAGAACTTGAGGGTGTATTTCCCATTCGTGGATTTGCTGTGTCGGACGACGGAGTAAATCTGCCATCTGACTGCTTACTCCTGGAAGGTGTTCCGCTAGGAGATATATTTTTTGATGTATGGCCCATTTCCAGGTGGTCTGTGCTAGCTGGAGAGAGGGTGACCCTCCCTATTTTTAGGTCACGCCTAAGCAGCGCGCATGCGCTGCTCTAGGAGAGGGCCTTTAGCAATCGGCCTTAACTTTTCAAGCACTGCACTCATGCTTGTGGTAGCATCCACCTTGCGGGAGCGAGCATGGCGCAGCCACGTTAATTACAAACCTATGGCCCCCTGCACGCCGCTGCTCGCTCCGGATGCTGCAATAAGCGCAAGTGCTTGAAAAGTGAAGACCGCTTATTTGCAATGTAATCGCATTTTTGTAGGCGTGCATGCTGCTGATGAGGCGCTGAATAGATTTGATGACGGATGCATGTGATGACTAATGCAAAAATATGTGGAAAAAATGCCGTTGAATGTTTCTACTACACCTTACTTAAGCATTATTTTTCTCACTTGTTTTCCCGACATGACTTTAAAGATTCAACAACTGCTTTTTACAAAGTGAAATTGGCCTACAACACTTTTTATGCAATATAATTCTCAGTATCTTATTCCAGAGTCATAGTGCTAGGCTTCCTCTACGGCTTTGGCATTTGCTTCTGAGCAGCAAGATATGTTCGATCAAAAAAAAAAAAAAAAACAAGCATTCTCCCTCGGCGTGCCTGAAGAGCGAGCGCTCTGCATTTTTTCTCCACGGCCGGCACTGGGTACTCGCACGCGGCGCAATGCGCCTTGGTGAGCATGGCTGGTAGAAAACAACTGCACACGTACCGGCCTGTTATGTTTCGCACCGCTTACATTATGTTAGATTGAAAACTGACAGACCCACAAGCACAGGGAATTGAGGTAGACACCCGAAAAGGCAGTGGCCATTGCCCGCTGTGCTTTTGTGCATCGCCGATAAGAGCCAACTCTTTACGCAGTAGCATCGGACAACTGTAGTTTGAAGAAAACACAATTCTCTGATGGTAAGCTGAAGCGAAAAATAACACACCCTACCCCCCTTCCCGAGGGTTTCAAGCTTGTGCAATACACAGTGCTTAATTTGTAAAATATTAAGTGCCAGGGCTCTGACCAGGAGGCCACTGCGGCATGCACCACCTATCGCCCCTGTCATCGCTGCCACAACAACTACTAACCATCCCTCTTGCATGCAAGTGCGACAGTTCAGATTATTCCAGGTCCCTAAAGGAATGATTGGGGAGGCAGGTATTAGCACTATTTTAATGTATATTGTATTATTAAACAACCATTCTGCTAAACTCTTAGATAAGCAGCGCCACCATGTGGCGACTGTCTCAAGTAGGTTGTTGACAATTAGGAGCCGAGCACCGGAAACCAATTAAGTGCCGGTGCTTAGCACCGCAAAGCCCCGGTTCAAATTAAGCACTGGCAATACCATAACCCTCAGGCTTGCTGCTGCACTATGTAAGATGTCATTCGGTGTCGCCTGCAAAGAAAGCGCTCTGGGTGGACCTAATGTGCCCTTCCTCATCTTTGTTACCTCTGCTCTCTTTATGTCATCTAAGCGCTATAAATAGAAGGAGCTACCTGAAAGGAAGCAACGTCAATTATGCGGAGCATTGAGAAACAGGCAGCAGCGTCTGGAACGAAGATAAATTATTAAAAGAACATTTGTAGGTAAGGTCAGTGGTCAGTGTGCTCCTATGAAATTAGCAGCGCAATTCGTACCGACCCTCGCTCAGTAAAAAACACAAAAATGCATTACTTATTGAATTTACTGTTATCATGCATTCGAAAGATCTCTGCAGGCACGTTTCTCTTCCTGCCTACCCCTGCAGCCTATGGGGCAGCAAGACTGTCCTAGTCCCACATGCAGCTGAGGATAATGCCCTCATACCCATTGCTGAGCAGTAAAAGGCAGTCATAATTGGAGTGCATTTCACACTTCCATAGGCACCCCATTGTTGTTTTTCTGTCTTTAATGGGTGGCAGGTGGGAAGGAAGCAGGTAATTGTATTGAACAGTTTAGAAGAAAGCTTGTCACTGCCCTGGCTGGGATAAAGTTGCTTTTAACTAATCTTTTCTTGGTGCACATCCTTCAGGAGCCCTTCATTCAGTGAGAACGGATGTGTACTGCTTGCAAGGAGCAACTCCCAAAGTCAACTCCTTTGGGTAAGTGCTGATGTCGGCAAGCGAAAATAGCTGCTTTTTGCCATACTAAACTTGTCTCACTCCATGATCTTGTGTCATTAGACCCGATTCAGGCCTCAGCTTGCTAGCTTCTTTTACACAGTGGGAAAGTCTATATTAAAACTGTTTGCCACGAAGCCCAGTGCCTTTTCTACAGCAGGTATTAAGTAATATTTAAGACTCTTCCAGAAGTTTTCTTCCAAACTGGTCTATACTGGCCATCCTTGATCTATAGGTCATCCAGAAGGGATGCAGCTTACAGCTCTTGCATAAAAAGCTGCGCTCTTTGTCTATGATTTCCAGGAGGGCCTTCTCGCATCGTGACGCAGTTCTCCATCTCGGCTCTCCGCTCACATTTCTGTGCACCTAGAATTTTTGGTCTCACCTACTTTCTTCCTTTCACTGTTCTCTTATAGCGAAGACTGCCTCCGGACCCGTTTTGTGGCTGGTGGCATTGCCCTATATTAATGCACATCATAAAAGGGTTTCAGAGGCACCGGCAGAGCAATCGACAGGCCGATGGAATGTTTCTGGACAATGTGAGCAAGTGGCTCTGTATATACTATTCCCAAATAGGTACAGAGGGTACACAGTCTCCAGACGTTTGGCAGAGGCTACAGTTAGATATAACCTTACTCTCTAAAGTGGTAGCTTGGTCGAGCAGTAAGGCAGTATCAGAGGACAGTGTAAAGCATTTGTTGTACACACTCAGCCAGCAAATGGTCTCACACACTCAATAACTGAACTCTAGGCCAATGGTTTATATATAAAAAATAGATGCGTGTTTTATTTTAGAACCAACACTTGGCATTAAAATATACTTTCTCAGAATGAGATGCTTTATATAAATACTTTTGCAATATGCAATTGACTATTGTAAACAGTTACAAGTGGTTGCAATAGGCAACACTATTTTAAACACAACAATGCATTGAGTTCAATGGAAGTTTCAAGTTATTTGCCACAGATTACTTTTAGGATTACTTTTTGAATTCCAGGACTGGATCCTAGATTCAGTCCTGGGTCAGTACTTAGAATCAAGTGATGAAAGTCGACTTAATTACTGTGATGATTTTTAAACAATATTTAGCCATTTTAAAAGTTGACACTTCGAAAATATTTCAAAGAAAACAGTCAATGATTCCCTATGGAAGAAAATTCAAGTTGCAGGTACAGTATGTTCTCGTTACTTTTGTAATCCAGTACTGGGTACCTAGACTCAGTACTGGGACCTTTATCCAAAACAGGTAAGTAATTA
Source organism: Triturus cristatus (assembly GCF_964204655.1). NCBI lineage: Eukaryota > Metazoa > Chordata > Amphibia > Caudata > Salamandridae > Triturus > Triturus cristatus. Next base: position 792,795,974 of record NC_140590.1, read on the forward strand.
AGTTTTCAGATATTATACGATTTTTAAAGAATATTTAAAGATTGCAAAAATTGACACTTAGAAGAAATTTCACAGAAAAACAGTCAATGATTTCCTATGGGAGAAAATTGGGTTACTGGTAAGTACAGTTGTAAGTATTTTTCAGAGTCAGTGCTGGCACCAAGATCTAGCACTGGGAGCTCACCTAAGAGCAGGTGAGTATTTTCTTTTGTTACTCGGCTGATTTTTGGTGAATATTTTAAGTTTTGAAAAGTCCACAATTAGAAGAAATTTCAGGAAAAGCCAGTCAATGTTACCCAATGGAGAAAATGGAGTTATCGGTTTAAAGGTTAGAGGTTACACTGCCATGGCCTCTCGGGCGGCTGAGTGCAGAGTGCTTTTGAGCCTTCGGGCGCTCAATTGATTTCAATGTGCCACCAACACTTCGAGAGGCAAGTTGGGTAGTTGGAGGATAGGTAGGTAACCGGGATTGGGCACAGGGGGCCGCGGGGTGCCTTTTGGTGTCGGGAACTCTTACCCTCTGTTGATCATGGTTGGGGGGGGGGGGGGGGGGGGGAACACCTGGTTCTGAGGCTGCAGGCTTCCTCAGAGTGTCGAGGGAGGTCCTTGGGTGCCGGATTCGGGGTCACAGTCGCCGTGGGGTCGTCCTCATGGTCTTTGTTCACTCCGGCACAGGCCAGGCTTGGCTGGTGCAGAGTGTGCTGGGTTCGCGGTTCCGGGCTGCTGCCAGGGATTAGAAGTAGGTTTTGAGTAGAGCCTCTACTCATGGGATGGGAGTCCCAGGGGTTTAGAGTCAAAAGGTAGCCAGGTCCTCGGGGGTTTGTGAGGTTGCTGGCCACAAGAGATGCCGGGTTGAAGCAGGTTCGAGGGTCGACAGGCCGGTATGGCTTGGGCCAAAGCAGTTGGTGTCTTCCTCTTCTTAGCAGCTGCAGGCAGGTCTTCTTTCTTGTAGCTCTTCTTCGGATTTTGGAATCTGGTATCTGGGGAAGGAAGGTTCAGGGTGCCCCTAAATACTAGATTTAGGGGCGTTACAGGTAGGTGAAGGGCAGGGACCAATGGGTCTCTGTCCTGGGGTGGGTACACCCCATATCCTGCCTCTTCTGTGGAAGGGGGGCAGTAGCCTAGTCCTGATTGGCCATCTTCAAGATGGCGAGAGCCCGGAGATGTGCTTCACCTCACCTCCCCCACCTCAGGGGTGGGGTTGGCAGGCTGGCACATCCCATGTCCTTATTTGGAGTTTCCGGCCAAGCTTTCCGCCAGAGTGGGGGGTTGCAGTAGCCTGGGGAAGCTCAAAGAGGTGGCATGCCTTTGAAGCTTCCCCCTGCCCATCCTGGGGGAGGAGATTTAGCACCTCGCCCAGGATGTGCATTGTTGCAGACCCAGGAGAGCAGCGGTGCTCCTACCCAGGGGTCCAGCAACATGTCTGTGTGGCAGCCTAGGCAGCCTCAGAACAGACGTGGATTGTAGGTTAGGTTTCAGGGGGCATCTCTAAGATGCTTTCTGGGGTGCTTGGTACATCAAATCCCACACTGGTATCAGTGTGGGTTTAATGTGCTGAGAAGTTTGATACCAAACTCCTCAGTCTTCAGTGTTGCCATTATGGTGCTGTGGAGCTTGTGTTTGACTAGCTCCCAGCACCATATACTCAAATGGCAGCACTGCACTTAGTGCCCAGGAATGGACCTGGGTACTGTAGGGGCACAAGGCGCCTGTGCCTACACCATTGGCATAGGGCACCCAGCTAGAGGGATGGCTGATATATGCCATGGCAGTGTAGGTGGTGGGCATGGCACACAGGGATGTGTGCCATGTCGACTCTTTGTTTTGTCTTGTACCCAGTGTGAGAAAGTGGCTCTGTATATACTGTTCCCTAATAGGTACAGGGTGTACAGAGTCCACAGTCCCCAAGGGTTTGACAGAGGCTAAAGTTAGATATAACCTTACTCTCTAAAGTGATAGCTTGGTCGAGCAGTAAGGCAGTATCAGAGGACAGTGTACCTAAGAGCAGGTGAGTATTTGTTTGTTACTCGGCTGATTTTGTGAATATTTTAAGATTTGAAAAGTCCACACTTAGAAGATATTTCAGGAAAAAGCCAGTCAATGTTACCCTATGAAGAAAGGAATATGCTATTTACCAGTATGCATCTGTTCTTGGCATGTAGAGCTGCAGATCTACACACTTGTGCAGAGATCGCCATCTGGTGTTGGGCCCGGATGTTTGCAGTTTGTTTTTCCTATTGGAAAGTCTTTGGAAGTCACGAGTTCGGTGACTCCTCCCTTGGATCGTATTGCGCATGGGCTTCGGCTCCATCCTCAGATTGTTTTTCGCCAGCAGGGAAAGATGGAGCGTAGTAATAACAGTGAGGAAGCCCATGTGTGTGTTATCTAAATAAGATAAACTGGAAGAGATACAGGTAGCCAGGGAGGAGGGTGGGCCTGTGTAGATCTGCAGCTCTACATGCCAAGAACAGATGCATACTGGTACGTAGCATATTCCGTTCGAGGCATATGAGCTGCAGATTACACACTTGTGCATAGATTATATAGCAGTACCCACCGTTAGCGGCGACCACCCGTATCTGTTGCAGTGGTTTGAAATAATGTTTTGAGTACAGCCTGGCCCACACTAGCTTGTTGCTTAGTTTGCACATCTACACAATAGTGTTTGATGAAAGTGTGCGGTGTTGACCATGTAGCTGCTTTGCAGATATCTAATGGGATGTTTCCTAGAAAACCCATTGAAGCCCCTATTTTACGTGTAGAATGGGCTTTAGGGGGAACGGATAGCGTTCGTTTTGCTTTATGGTAGCAAATCTGAACGCATTTGACAATCCACCTTGCTAACCCCGACTTGGAGATGGGGTTGCCCTTTTGTGGTGGAGAGAAAGAGACAAACAGTTTGGTCTTACGGAAAGGTTGTGTTCTCTCGATGTAGTAGAGTAAGGCTCGTTTGACATCTAGTGTGTGAAGAGCTCTTTCTGCAACAGTTTGTGGTTGCGAGAAGAATACTGGTAGTTCTACAGATTGGTTTAGGTGAAAAGGAGAAATAACTTTGGGGAGGAATTTTGGGTTGGTACGGAGAACCACATTATGGTGCATTTGTAGAAAAGGTTCTTGAATAGTAAATGCTTGTATCTCACTGACCCTTCTAAGGGAAGTGATGGCTGCAAGAAAAGCTGTTTTCCAGGTTAAGAATTGAAGTTCACATTTGTGTAGGGGTTCAAAAGGAGGTCCCCATTAGTCTGGTGAGAATAATATTTAGGTTCCGCACAGGTGAGGGTGGCACTCTGGGGGGAATTATTCTTTTTAGGCCTTCCATGAAGGCTTTAATGGCAGGTACTCTGAAGAGTGAGAGATGTTGCCTGTTTTGTAGGTAAGCTGCTATGGCTGCGAGGTGTAGTTGAACGGACGTATAGGCTAGATTGCACCTTTGTAGGTGGAGTAAGCAGCCTATGATGTGTTGAATGGACACATCTAGTGGATCGATGGTGTTATGACAATAGATAACAAAACGTTTCCACTTGGCGGCGTAGCACGCTCTAGTGGTAGGGCGCCTAGCTTCTTTGATGACGTTCAGACAGTCGGGGGAAAGATTTAGGTACCCGAATTCAGGGATTTCAGGAGCCAGATCGCAAGGTTGAGCTGAGCTGGGTCCGGGTGTCTAATCTCTCCATGGTTCTGGGTTAAGAGGTGTGGAGAGGCGTAATTTTTGATGCTGTACTACCGATAGTTCCTGCAGTGTCGTGTACCACGGTTGTCTGGCCCAAGTTGGCACTACTAATATTAGTATAAGGGAGTGCTGTTGTAGTTTGCGCACTACTAGTGGAATGAGTGGGAGAGGCGGAAAAGCATACGCAAAGCTGCCTGACCAGTTCCATCCATATCGCATTGCCTTTGGACAATGGGTGTGGGTATCTGGTGGCGAAGCTTGGGCATTTTTTGTTTTCGTGGGTGGCTAAGAGGTCTATCCGTGGATGCACCCACATTTGAAAGTATGGGTGAAGAACTTGCGGGAGAAGTTCCCACTCGTGGAGTTGTTGCGTTTGTCTGCTGAGTAGATATGCTATAGTGCTTTGTACTCTCGCGATATGTTGGGCTAGGAGAAAGATTTTCCAGGGTATGGCCCATCTCCATATGCTCTGTGCCAATTGAGAGAGCTGTGGAGAGTGTGCCGCCTTGTTTTTGAATATAATACATGGCTGTCATGTTGTCTGTGTGGATTAGGACTGCTTTGCCCGAAATTTGTGTCTAAAAGGATTTTAGGGCTAGAAAGATTGCTAGTAACTCCAGATGGTTGATATGGAGTAGCTTCTGTTTAGGTGTCCATTTGCCTTGCATGGTGAGATGTAATAGATGAGCTCCCCAGCCGGAGAGCGATGCCTCTGTTAGTACTATGTGGGGAACCGGGTCCAGGAACGGTCGACCTTTGGAAAGGTTTGTGGTGGTCCACCACTGCAGAGAGCGATGGGTACGACCGTCTACCAACACCAGATCTGTTAATTGACCCTGGGCCTGGTTCCATTGGTGCGCTAAGCACTCTTGGAGAGGGCGCATCTGGAGTCTTTCGTGAGGTACTATGAAGATGCAAGAGGCCATCATCCCTATTAGTTGCATGAACACCGGAGCTGGAATGGAGTGTTCTGTTATGAATTTTGCACGTAGACCCTCAATGCTTGCAATCCTGGCAGGATTGGGGTAGGCGAGCGCTTTTGAGGTGTCTATAGTGGCACCTAGGTATTGTTTTATGTGGGATGGTTGGAGATGGAACTTTTTGTGGTTTACCGTGAAGCCCAGCTGGTGAAGTAGCTGGATCGTGGTGTGTGTGTGTGTTGTACACACCGATTGTATGAACTGGCTTTTATCAACCAGTCGTCTAGGTATGGGAAGACATGAATGTGTTGTCTTCGCAGATGTGCTGCCACCACTGCTAGGCACTTGGTGAATACTCGTGGTGCGGTTGTGACTCCGAACAGGAGCACTTTGAATTGGTAGTGTTGGCCGTCCACTACAAATCGGAGGTACTTCCTGTGAGCATTGTGCACTGGAATGTGGAAGTAAGCGTCTTTTAGGTCCAAAGTGGTGAGGAAGTCGTTTTGGGAAAGTAGTGGAAGTACCTGCTGAAGCATCACCATATGAAAGTGGTCTGAGTGTATGCATTTGTTTAGGGGCCGAAGGTCCAGGATGGGCCGTAGAGTCTTGTCCCTTTTTGGTATGAGAAAATACAGGGAGTAGACCCCCATATTTTGTTGGTTGGTAGGAACGTGTTCTATTGCCTCTTTGTCTAGGAGGGAGACTACCTCCTGCTTGAGTAGCCGCAGATGTTCTGGTGACATCGGGCGTTGCCTGGGTGGAATGTTTGGGGGGGTAGATGTTAGTTCTAGGCAGTAGCCTGACCTAATTATTTGTGTTACCCATTTGTCTGAGGTGGTGGTAGTCCAGACCGGAAGGAAATGTTGGAGTCTGCCCCCGACCGGAGTGTGATGGTCTGGGGGAATTGGAGGGAAGTCATTGGGAAGGCGCGGTGGCAGAGCGGGCGGTGTTTGTTTTGCCTCTGCCTTTGTTATTGTTGCCCCTGTAGCCGCCTCTTTGGTAATCCCTTGTAAAGGTGGACTGAGTAGGGGATTTGTATGAAGTGGAAGCGGTGTCTGAGGAGTAGCCTCTGGATGTGCTCCGAAAGGAAGAGCAGCGAAAGGAGCGTTTGGGAGGGTGAGATTGTAAGGCTCCCATGGATTTTGCCGTGTCAGTGTCCTTTTTTCATTTTCTCTAGGGCGTCATCCACTTTGGGGCAAAACAGATGTTCCTGGTCAAAGGGATGGGTGAGGATGGAGGCTTGTACCTCCAGTTTAAAACCTGATTTCCTTAGCCAGGCACGGAGGAGGACACTAGTATTGATAGCCCAAGAGGTGTGTCTGCTGCATCTAAGGCACAACGTATGGAGGTATTGGTAATTGTTTTGTCCTCCTGAATTAGCTCATTGGCCCTAGCTTTGTATTTATCAGGGAGATGGTGCATTATGGCTTCTAGCTCGTCATAATGGGCCCCGTCATACCTCGCTAGTGCTTGTGTATTGGCGATACGCCATATATTGGCCGCTTGAGATGTAGTACGCTTGCCTGATGCGTCGAAGAGTTTAGACTCTGTCGGGTGGTGGTGCGTCACCCGACGCCTGGGAGTTGGCCCTTTTCCGTGCTGTGGATACCACCAAGGAATCTAGTGGTGCTGGCCCTCTGATGCAGGCGGGATCTGTTGGGGCGGCTTTATATTTCTTCTCAATGCGCGGGTTAATGACCCTGGCCCTGACTGGGTCCTTAAAGACTTCGGCGCATGTTTTATAACACCCTTTAGCATAGGCAATATGGAGGTGGTCCTATGTGTGGTGTCAAATGTATCTAGGAGGAAATCCTCCTTCACTGGGTTGGTATGTAAATCTACCCCGTGGTAGTGTGCCGCCCTCTGCAATAAATGGTTGAACCTAAAGGAGTCTTCTGGTGGAGAAGGTCTGGAAGGGTAAAGATCGTCTTGTGGGACGTTAGGGACATCAGGGATATAATCGTCCCATGGGTCTGGGGATCCTGTGGGAGTGGGGTCCCCTGTAGTTATATCATGGGGTACATCCCCCATGTCGTCGTATGTATCCCCTTGATCATCATCATCCGGGGATGGGGTGGGGGAATGATGAGGTGGGGGTGGAGAAGGTGGTGGAGGAGGTGGTGGGGGTGGGGGAGGTAGTCTGAAAGGGGAGGTAGCAGAGTCCTTCCTTTTTGGAGGTGGAGGCGGAGCAGGTTTGTCTGTCTTATTGATAGAGCATTAAATGTCCAGTTTTGGGATCCTTAGTTAATGTTTTTGTAAGGGATCCGGTGTGAATAGTTCTGGAGAGGTTGGTTGCTCCGTCGGCGCCGAAGGAGTCTGGCCCGTTGATTTTTTAGGCTTGTCGGTGCTGGTTCGTTGTTTGGAACCATGCTTGGAAAGCTCCGATTGTTTAGTAGGCGCCAAGATGGATTTCGGCTTCGAAGTGTTGGAGCCGGTGGTCTTGTGGGCTTTTGTCGGTACTGAAGATGGGGTCGGTGCCGAGGAGCTGGGTCTCGATCCAGAGTGTTTCGGTGTGGGGCTCAGTGTCGAGATGGAGGCCTGTTTCTTTTTTGGTGCAGAAGAGTGTTTATCAGCTACGACGGTGGGCTGGCTCGAGCCCGAGCCGCCTGAAGGCTTAATTGGCTTCTTTACCGGTCCCGAAGGTACGGTGTGGGAAGCAGAGTCTTTGGTCTTGCTTAGGCCCGAAGGCGTGACCCAAGCCTTTTTCGGTGCCGGCGAGGGTGTGGGGGGGTAGAGTAGTACTCACGACCCTCTGTGCCGGAGAGATGTCCTCCACATCTGAATCGTCGGCTTCGGATGCACTGACGAGTCCCTCGTCTCTGTGTTGTTCTGGAGCGTCGACGCCTTCTCCGAAGAGGTCGTACGGGATCGCCGAAGAGTGCGCCATGGTTCTTCTGGCTCTTCGGTCCCGAATCGCTTTCTTGGACCGGAAGGATTTACACGCCGGACAGTCTCGAGCCTCGTGTTCAGGGGAGAGGCAGAGGTTGCACACCTCATGGAGATCGGTGTGGGGGAATTTGGACCCACCGAGGACACTTTTTAATTGGAGTCCTTTCCATTAGCAAGGACCGGAGCTTGGATAGGCACGAAGGCAGCCGTTGACGACTGGAACCGAAGGTCTTGCCGATGAGAGGCGCGACGAGTGGGGAGATCGCGATCGAAAACAATACCGCAAATTGGGGTGAGAATTGCGCGTCGATCGTCGAACTGGAAGCTGTTCGGAACCAGAGCGCGAAGATTACATCAGAGCCCGATGGCGGAAAAAAACAATCTGAGGATGGAGCCGAAGCCCATGCGCAATACGATCCAAGGGAGGAGTCACCGAACTCGTGACTTCCAAAGACTTTCCAAGAGGAAAAACAAACTGCAAACATCCGGGCCCAACACCAGATGGCGATCTATGCACAAGTGTGTAATCTGCAGCTTATATGCCTCGAACATAGAGTTATCGGTTTAAAGGTAACTACTCGACTGGCAGAGTTGAGGTTCTGGGCATAGACTCGGGGGTCCCCCAGGGTCAGGTAGGTACTGTTGGTTCACCCTCAGCGACTCTAGAGCGGCCGGGTGCAGAGAGAGTTAGGCCCAATGTTATCCTATGAGGGCCTTGGTTGGTGGCTGCTGACTAGCAAGCCACACGGCTGTGGGAGCTGGGCTCCTGGTCACTTACTCAGGGCAAGTGGGGAAGTAGGTAGGTGTAGAGGTTGCACTGCCAGGGCCACTAGGGCGGCAGGGTGCTTTCGAGCCGTCGGGCGCTCAATGGAAATCAATGGGAATGTTCCGGTTAGGAAAAAGGCTGCAAGCTTGGGGACGAGGATGCTTCAGGTGCCACCACCACTTCGAGAGGTAAGTTGGGCAGTTGTAGGTTAGGTGGGTAATCCAGGATTGGGGAAAGGGGGCCGCAGGGCGCCGCATGCAGGGGTGCCTTTTGGTGTCGGGAAATCTTACCCTCTGATGATCGCGGTTGGGGGGGGCACCTTGTTCCGAGGCTGCAGGCTTCTTCCGGAATGTCGAGGGGGGTCCTTGGGTGCCGGACTCGGGGTCACAGTCGCCGTGGGGTCGTCCTCAGGGTCTTTGTCCACTCCGGCACTGGCCAGGCTTGGCTGGTGCAGAGTGTGCTGGGTTCGCGGTTCCGGGCTGCTGCCAGGGGTTAGGAATAGGTTTCTGAGTAGAGCCTCTACTCATGGGAGTCCCAGGGGCTTAGAGCCAAAAGGTAGCCAGGTCCTCCGGGGTTGGTGAGGTTGCTGGCCACGAGAGATGCCGCGCTGGTGCAGGTTCGGGCGTCGACAGGCCGGTAGGGCTGGGGCCAAAGCAGTTGGTGTCTTCTTCCCTTTTTAGCAGCTGCAGGGCAGGTCTTTGTTCTTCTTGTAGTTTTTTTTCTGAATCTGGAATCTGGGGAAGGAAGGTTCAGGGTGCCCCTAAATACTAGATTTAGGGGTGTTACAGGTAGGTGAAGGCCAGGGACCAATGGGTCCTTGTCCTGGGGTGGGTACACCCCCTATCCTGCCTCTCTCCTGTGGGAGGGGGGCAGTAGCCTAATCCTGATAGGGTAGGGCCTCCCATCTTCAAGATGGCGAGAGCCCGGAGATGTGCTTCACCTCGCCTCCCCCACCGGTGGGGTGGGCAGGCTGGCACATCCCCTGTCCTTGTATGGGGTTTCCGGCCAAGCTTCCCGCCAGAGTGGGGGGTTGCAGTGGCCTGCGGAAACTCCAAGAGGCGGCATGCCTTTGAAGCTTCCCTTTTGCTCATCCTGGGGGAGGAGATTTATCACCTCACCCAGGATGTGCATTGTTGCAGGCCCGGGAGAGCAGGGGCTCTCCCACCCAGGGGTCCAGCAACGTGTCTGCTGTGTGGCAGCCTGGGCAGCCTCAGAGCAGACGTGGATTGTAGGTTAGTTGTAAGGGGGCATCTCTAAGATGCCCTCTGGGGTGCTTGGTACATTAAATCCCACACTGGCATCAGGGTGGGTTTAATGTGCTGAGAAGATTGATACCAAACTCCCCAGTCTTTAGTGTTGCTATTATGGTGCTGTGGAGCTCGTGTTTGACGAGCTCTCAGCACCATGTACTCTTAAATGGCAGCACTGCACTGACAGTGCCCAGGAATGGACCTGGGTACTGTAGGGGCACAGGGCTCCTGCTCCTGTGCCCACACCATGGGCATAAGGCACCCAGCCAGAGGGGTGGCTGATATATGCCATGGCAGTGTAGGTGATGGGCATGGCACACAGAGATGTGTGTCATGTCGACTCTTCATTTTGTCCTGCACCCAGACACTCAGCCTGCAAAGGCAGTGTGTGTGTGTAAGGGTACAGGGCCTCTGAGGGTGGCACAATGAGTGCTGCAGCCCTCAGATGCCTTCCCTGGTCGCAAGGCCCTGGGTACCTAGGGTACCACTTACTAGGGGCTGACATGTGGCCAGGGTTTGCCAATTTGGAGTTTGTGCGGTTTAAGGAAGGAACATAGGCCCTGGGCACCTGGTTGGCAGGAGTCCAGGGTACACTCAGTAAAAGTACATTCAGCAATTTAGCAAAAAGTGGGGGCACACCGTGCAAGAAAGATGGCACTTTCTCACACATACCATGCAAGAAAGATGGCACTTTCTCACAGATACCTATTGCAAAATAATCTACTTTGCCACAAAAATCTTTTTTTTTGTGCAATCTAAAGCAACAATGTCAAAAGAACATCTAGCAGTGCTAGACCCAAGCCTCGTTTTCAAGATATTAATCAGATACCTTTGCAAACGATTCACAGATGAACTCCCATATTCAGTGACTCATGTAAAAACTAGGCTTCAATCTAGACCTCCTGGATCTACTTTATACACTGAGTTCATGGAACATTGAAAAACCTTTAGGGGGCATCTAACAAGAAACTCAAAGTGCCAAATGTCTTTGCATGGTTGAGAAGGCTGCAATCCCTGGTAGCAATGGAATCCACCAGGTCAAAGTCTGACACTGACCAGCTTTGAGGACTCCAGTCGGATGCAGCTACCCGTCTCAAACCTGCCTTCTCCTCAAGCATATTTTCTCTACCACTGACAAAGTAAAAATAAGCAATGGCATAGCCAATAGGTCTCGCCTTTGGCCTTATAAGTGTTTAGCCATGCAACAGTTGATGACGTTGCACCAAGGATATTGTGCTGGATAACTTAACACTTAAGGTCCCAAAGGCGAGACCCATTGGCTATGCCAATGCTTGTTGTATGTAGTACATGGCTGTCATGTTGTCTGGATGAATTCGGACAGTCTTGTGTACTAGCTGAACTTGAAATGCTTTCATCGCCAGAAAAATCGCTAGCAGCTCTCTATCATTTATATGAAGCGGTTTCTGCTGCAAGCTCCAAATGCCCTGAATTGTGTGGGTTTAGAGATGCGCTCCCCAACCGGTCAGTGATGCGTCTGCTGTCAGTACTAACTGTGGAACCGGTTTGCTGAAGGGCTGCCCTTTTAAAAGTTTGTGTATTCCACCACTACAGAGGGTGATGGGTGCGGCGGTCTACCAACACTAGATCTGGTAACTGACCTTGAGCCTGGTTCCCCTGACGTGCTAAGCATTCCTGTAGGGGACGCATTTGAAGTCTTGCATAGGGGACTATAAAGATGCAAGACGCCATCATTCCCAGTAACTGCATGAACACTCAAGCTGGGAAGGAGTGTTGAGGCTGAAACAGACATCAGGCTTTGTATATTCCGAACTCTGGCTGGAGCTGGATATTATAGAGCTTTTTGTGTGTCTATAGTAGCTCGAAGATATGCCTGAGACGTGGATGGTTGGAGATGGGATTTGGACAGATTTACTGTGAATCCTAGCTCATGGAGCAATTGCACAGTTTTTTGTGTGTGGGGTAAACAGCTGTTGTGCGAGCTGGCGTTTATGAGCCAGTTGTCAAAGTATGGGAAGACATAAATATGTTTTCTTAGATGGGCTGCGACTACCACCAAGCATTTTGTTAAAACCCTGGGTGAGGTTGTTACTCCGAATGGGAGGACTTTGAATTGACAGTGTTGACCTGCTAACACAAACCTGAGATATTTGCGGTGCGCAGGGTGTATTGGAATATGAAAGTAAGTGTCCTTTAAATACAGAGTGGAGAGAAAGTCGCCTTTCTGAAGAAGAGGAAGCACTTGTTGGAGTGTTACCATATGAAAATGGTCCGACTGAATGTATAGATTTAGTTCTCTAAGGTCTAATATAGGCCTGAGAGATCCGTCCTTTTTGGGAATTAGAAAGTAGAGGGAGTACACTCCTGTTGCCGTGTATGGTAAAGGTAATGGTTCTATTCCACCTTTCTGCAACAAAGAGAACCTCTTGCTTTAGAAGGGTGAGGTGTTTTTTTGATATGAGGTGTAACCTTGGAAGAATCTTCGGTGGAGTGCTTGTAAGCTCCAGCCAATAACTGTAGGAGGCTGGCTCTGTGTATACTATCCAAAAGTGACGTATAGTGTGCACAGAGTCCAGTGGATCCCCAAAGCTGGGGGAGGTAAAGTTAGATAGCACCTATTTGTGGTAGTGTGGGCGAGCAGTAAGACAGTATCAGAGGACAGTGTTAAGCATTTGTTGTACCCACTCAATCAGCAACTGATATAACACGAAGAAAGCAATTTCAGACCAATTGGTTTTGTATAAAAATATTTAGTTATTTTATTTTCTAGACCCAAGCAACCCTGGCACAGGTAAGTTGATGAATACTTTGCAGTAAATATACAGTTTGAAATGCAATTGTAAATTTACTTTGAATCTGTTAGTTTGAATTACTGGTAATGCAATACTGTACATATACTTTGTATTGACTTTGCGATGAAAATTACAGGTAAGGAATATGCTACTTACCAGTATGCATCTGTTCTTGGCATGTAGAGCTGCAGAGCCACACACTAGGATAGATCGCCATCTGGTGTTGGGCTCTGATGCTTGCAGGTTGTTGTTGTCTTCGGAAGAAGTCTTTGGTCACGAGATAGTGGACTCCCTCCCTTGGACTACAGTGCGCATGGGCATCAACTCCTTCCTTAGATTGTTTTTCGCCATGCTGGGAAATGATGGAGTTTGTAGAAAAGAGAGATGTCCATGTGTGATGTCTAAGTAAGACAATGCTGGAACAGATACAGGTCCCGGAGAGGTGGGTGGGCGTGTGTGGCTCTGCAGCTCTACATGCCAAGAACAGATGCATACTGGTAAGTAGCATATTACGTTCGAGGCATACGAGCTGCAGATCACACACTTAGGATAGACTATATAGCAGTGTCTCCCCTAGCGGTGGTCACCTGTATCGGTTGCAGCAGTTTTGAATAGAGTTTTTAGGACAGCTTGGCCTACGGAAGCTTGTTGTTTGGATTGCATATCAACACAGTAATGTTTAGTGAAGGTGTGTGTGGTAGATCATGTGGCTGCTTTGCAAATATCTTCTAAGGGAATGTTCCCTAAGAATGCCATGGAAGCCCCTATTTTACGCGTGGAGTGCGCCCTGGGGGAACTGTAAGAGTGCGTTTAGCCTTGTGGTAGCATTTTTGGATACATTTAACTAGCTATCCCAGATTTGGAAATGAGGTTGTCTTTATGAGGTGGAGAGAAAGCAACAAACAATTGTTTTGCGGAATGACTTCGTTCTGTCAATGTAGTAAAGAAGGGCTCATTTAACATCTACGGTATGAAGAGCTCTTTCAGCTACCGAGTCTGGATTTGGGAAGAACACTGGTAACTCTGATTGGTTAAGATGGAACGGAGATATGACTTTTGGAAGGAATTTCGGATTTGTTCTAAGAACCACTTTGTTGCGGTGTAATTGTAAGAATGGTTCTTGTATGGTTAAAGCCTGGATTTCACTTACCTTTCTGAGGGATGTGATAGCGATAAGGAAAGACACTTTCCATGTGAGGAAATGTAGTTGACATTTATGCAGAGGTTCAAATGGGAGTCCCATGAGCCTTGTAAGAACAATGTTTAGATTCCACACTGGAGAGGGTGGTAATCTGGGAGGAATAATCTGTTTAAGTCCTTCCATGAAGGCTTTGATCGTAGGTACTCTAAATAGTGACAAGTGTTGTCGATTTTGTAAGTAGGCTGCTAATGCTGCTAGGTGGAGACGTATGGATGAGTATGCCAAATTACATCTTTGTAAGTGCAGAAAGTAGCAAATGTTGTCTTGAATGGATGCATCCAGTGTGTTTATATGATTGTTAGTGCAGTAAATGGCAAATCTCTTCCATTTTGCAGCATAGCAGGCTCTAGTGGTACGTCTTCTGGCCTCCTTTATAATAGTCATGCAGTCTGGTGGCAGGTTTAGGTATCCGAACTCTAGGACTTCAGGAGCCAGATCGCTAGATTCAGTTGACCTGGATCTGGGTGTCTGATTTCGCCATGGATCTGGGTTAATAAGGACGGGGAGAGGTGTAGTTTTTGGTGTGGAACTAGCGAGAGTTCCAGTAGTGTTGGGAACCATGGCTGGCGTGCCCATGTGGGAGCTACTAGGATCAGTTTGAGAGACTGTTGCCTGAGCTTGCGTACCACTAATGGAATGAGTGGGAGAGGCGGAAAAGCGTACGCAAATCAGCCTGACCAGTTCATCCATATCGCATTGCCCTTTGACTCCGGGTGGGGAAACTTGGCGGCGAAGGTTGGGCATTTTGCGATTGTGTGTGGCGAACAGATCTATGTCTGGTTGGCCCCATTGTTGGAAAAAGGGCAGTAGTGCTTGTGGATGTGGTTCCCATTTGTGGAGCTGTTGAGTTTGTCGACTTAACAGATCGGCAATTTGATTGTGAACCCCTGGAAGGTGCTCTGCAATTTGGTATATGTTCTGGGGAATGGCCCATCTCCAAATGTTCTGTGCGAGCTGGGACAGCTGGAGAGAATGTCTGCCTCCTTGTTTTTGTAAGTAATACATGGCTGTCATGTAGTCCGTCCGGATGAGGACAGATTTGTTCTGGAGATGTAGGTGGAATGATTTTAGTGCTAGGAACGCTGCTAGTAGTTCCAGGTAATTGATATGAAGCACTTTCTGTTGAGTGGTCCATTTGCCCTGAGTGGTGTGTCCGAGGAGATGGACTTCCCATCCTGTGAGTGATGCGTCCGTTGTCAGCACTATCTGTGGAAGAGGCTCTAGGAACGGCCGCCCTTTGGACAGGTTTTTTATGTTCCACCATTTGAGAGAGCGATGTGTGCGGCTGTCCACCAACACCAGATCTGTGAGTTGTCCGTGAGCCTGGTTCCACTGACGTGCTAGGCATTCTTGCAAGGGACGCATTTGAAGTCTTGCATAAGGCACAATGAAGATGCAGGACGCCATCATACCTATGAGTTGCATGAACACTCTTGCTGGAAGAGAAGTGTTTGGTTTGAAACTTTGCGACAAGAGCTTGTATATTGGCTATCCTGGCTGGGATATGCTAGGGCTTTTGAGGTGTTTATAGTGGCTCCTAGATACTGATGTATGTGGGAGGGTTGGAGATGAGATTTGGGATAGTTAATTGTGAATCCCACATTGTGTAAGATTTGGATAGTTTGGTGAGTGTGTAGAACACATTTGTTGAATGACTTGACTTTTATTAGCCAGTCGTCTTGATACGGGAAGACATGAATTTGTTGTCTTCTGAGATGTGCTGCTACTACTGCTAGACATTTGGTGAATACTATGGGCGCGGTTGTCACTCCGAATGGACGGACTGTAAACTGGTAGTGTTGTCCGTCCACCACAAACCTTAGGTACTTCCTGTGAGCAGGATGTATGGGAATGTGGAAGTAGGCGTCCTTGAGATCTAGTGTGGCAAGGAAATTGCCTTGTTGTAGTAGTGGGAGCACTTGTTGAAGAGTGACCATATGGAAATGATCTGAGTTTATATACAGATTTAGGGGTCTGAGGTTGAGTATTGATCTTAGAGTCCCGTCTTTTTGGGGATTAGGAAGTATAGTGAGTATACCCCTGTACCCTGATGTTGTAAGGGAACTGGCTCTATTGCGTGTTTTTGAAGAAATGAGAGAACCTCTTGTTTGAGGAGCGCAAGATGGTCTGGTGACATGGAACGCTGTTAGGGTGGTATATGTGGGGGTTATTTGTGAGTTCCAGGCAGTAACCATACTAGATAATGTGTCTTACCCACTTGTCTGTTGTGATGGAGTTCCAGACAGGTAGGAACTGTTTGAGTCTTCCCCCCGACTGGAGTGGCATGGTCTGGGGGGAGTGGAGGAAAGTCACTGTTTTGTGGCAGGGGAGGTGCGAGTGTTTGTATTGCCTCGACCTCGTCCCTTGATGTTGTTTCCTCTATATCCTCCTCTAAAATATCCTCTACTGGGGGATGTTTGTGCAGCGGGTTTGAAGGTGGAGGTGTCCGCTCCCATATTCTTGGAGGCTCCTCTGTAGAAGGAGCGTCGAAAGGAGCCATGTGGTTGTGGAGACTAATGCTCCCATGGACTTAGCATTCTCGGTGTCTTTTTCCATTTTTTCAAAGGCAGTGTCTACTGCTGGCCCAAATAGCTGTTGTTGGTTGAATGGCTGACTAAGTATGGTAGTTTGTACCTCTGGCTTAAAGCCTGAAGTACGTAGCCAGGCATGTCGTCTAAGGAGCACACGTGTTTATGGCTCTAGAGGCGGTGTCTGCGGCGTCAAGCGCACATTTAATTGACTCATTTGAAATAAGTTTTCCCTCCTGGATAAGGTCATTTGCCTGTGTTTTATATTGGTCTGGCAGATGTAACAGATTCTCCAACTGGTCGTAGTGAGCCCTGTCATAGCGTGCTAGTAGGGCTTGGGTGTTGGCAATACGCCAATGGTTAGCGGCTTGTGCTGCTACTCGTTTGCCAGAGGCTTCTAACAGTTTGGATTCTTTGTTGGGGGTGGTGTATCTCCTGTGGTTTGGGAGTTGGCGCTTTTCCTACCATTGGAAACGACCAAAGAATCCAAAGGGATTTGTCCTTTGATGTAACAAGGATCTTCAGGGGCAGGCCTATATTTCTTTTCTATTCTTGGGTTAAGAACCCTGGCACGTACGGGGTCTTTAAATACCTCTGGGGCATGTTTTATGACTCCTTTAATCATAGGTAAAATTTGTGCAGACTTTGGAGATTGCTCAAAAGTATCTAATAGGAAGTCTTCCTCAGGTGCGTCGGAGTGCATGGTGACGCCATGGTAAAGTGCTGCTCCATTTAATAATTGGCCAAACCCCAGGTGGTCATCTGGAGGTGATGGTCTGGAGGGATACGGTGGAGGATCAGGCATGTCTGGTAGAGGGAATGCTCAATCATCTACTGGTGCGGTATCTGGATCCGTGAACAAATCATTAGGATCACCCCCTCCCCCTAGGTCGTCGTCATCATCCTGTGGAGGTGGTGTATGTGATGGAGAGGGTAGAGGTAAGGGTGGTGTAGGCAGAGGGGGTGGTGTAGAAGGTAGTATGGGAGAGGAAGGAGGAATAGGCGATGTTGCAGAGTCCTTGTTTATAGGAACTGGGGCAGGTGGTGTGTCCAGTTTCCGTTTTTTGCATGGCACCGCGGTGACAGGTCCAGTCTTTGGATATGGATGGAAAAGTTGTTGTTCCTCAGGAACAGTTTTTGGTGCCGATTTTTTCGGTTCCGATCGAGGTTTTGGTTGATCGGTGGAGTTTTTGGCTTTAGGAGGTGTATGAGAGTCCTTAGACGGTGGTTTCGGTGCCGATGATAGTTTGGGAGCCGAAGTTGTATCTTTAGGCATGGGAACTTTCGGTGCCGGTATCTATGGGCCTTGATGTTTTCGGTGCCGAAGGCGCCTGAGCCGATTTCGGTGCCGAGAGGTCTTTTGTTTTCGGTGCCGGTGGAACAATGACATGCGGCTTGCTCGGGCCAGAGTACTGGAAGGCTTATGTTTCTTCGGAGCCGAGCCCGAAGGCGGGGCTTCTGAAGGATGTTTTCGGTCTCGACTGAGGCCAGCAGGTGAAGACTTGACCAATGCCTTTGGTTTTGGAGGGGTTGGGGCAGGGGCAGTAGTACTCACGCGTTGCCCAGGAGTAATGGGGTCGTCTGAGTCGTCTGCTTCGGAGAGGATTTGTAGATCCTCTGAATCTTGTTCCGGGACATCGGGACCCTCAAAGATGTTTTCTGGTTCCAGAGCTGGTCTCTGTGCCATGATGTGGCGTTGAGCCCTTCGATCTCGAATGGTCTTTTTGGATCGAAATGCTGCGCAGGATGGACAGCTGGACTCGTCGTGTTCCGTTGATAGGCACAGGTTGCAGACTTTGTGGTGGTCACTGTGCAGAAATTTTGCTCCACACTGGGGGCATTTTATTGAAAGGCGCCCTTTCCATGAGTCGTAGGCCTCACGGCGTGGATAGGCCCAGCGGCCCGCGTCGACGACGGGAATCGATGAAATCGATGTCGAGTGAAGGTGCTTCGATGTTTTTATGGAAGATTTTCACTTCGAAAAGCTTGGAATTGAGATTTCCAACTGGAGCGGAAAAGTTGCATCCGAACCCAATGGCGGAAAAAAACAATCTAAGGATGGAGTTGATGCCCATGTGCACTGTAGTCCAAGGGAGGAGTCACCTATCTCGTGACCAAAGACTTTTTCCGAAGACAACAACCTGCAAGCATCCGAGCCCAACACCAGATGGCTATCTACTATCCCAAGTGTGTGATCTGCAGCTCATATGCCTCGAACATTACTTTTACGTTACTTTTGAGATTACTCTATAGTTTTGCACAGGTATTTTTCAGGTTTCCATACAAATCAACTCCAAACAATCAATAGGTTCCTATGGAGATTAATGAAGTTAACGGTTACCAGATAAGTAATCTGTCTTTAGAGTTGAGCTTCTGGGGTTGGAACAAGGGAACCCCCAGGTTCAAGGTTGCACTCTTGTTACACCCTCAGCAGCACTAGGACGGCAGGGTGCAGAGGCCCAATGTTATCCAATGAGGGATAGGGGGCCTCCGGTTGGTGGCTGCTGGCGAGCAGGCCACAAGGTTGTGGGAGCCGGTTTAACACACAAAGGGCACCCGCAGCAGCGCAGGCACGGCTGGGTGCTGTTTTGGCGTCGGATGCCCTGTTTTCAATGGGGATTTTCAGTTTTGGTATTTAGCTGCAAGCTCTGTCCAGGAAGACTTCCGTGAGGAAACAACAGCTGGGCAGTTAAGTTGGAGGGCTCTGACATGGGTGCACCTCGGGTTCCTTTCTCCAGGGCTGCTGGATGCAGGGGTGTCTTTTGAGGACGGATTTCACCTTACCGGGCCTCTCGCGGTTGGGGGGTGGGGTGGGGGACAGCTCTCCGTGCAGAGGCTGCAGACAACGTCGGGGAGTCCTGGAAGGGTCAGCCCAAGGTGGATTCGGAAGTGTTGGGGGACCTCGCTGGGACCGGTGGGCCACGAACTCGGGCTATAGGCGAGTGGTCGTTCCAGGCATCTGGTTTCTTTTTCCTCAGCAGGCTCAGAGTCGTCTTTTGGTGTTTCTTTTGAACAGAGCTGCTGTTCACAGGAGATCCGGTCTTTGTTGAAGGCAGTCAGTCCTCCCTGGGATTCTGGAGGTCACTGGCTGCAGGCAAATAATTTTTGGCGCAGGATCTCCGGAAACTGCAGACAGGCTAGTAGGGCTGGGGCAAAGTCAGTTCTCTGCAGTTTCCTCTGCTGGGCGTCTTTTTGTCTTCTTTCTTCTTAGGTTGCAGCAATCTGCTTTCTTGGTTCAGGGCTGCCCCCTAAATACTGCATTTAGGGGGCGTTTTAGGGGTTTTGAGGACAGTAGCCAATAGACCTACTGACCTTAGGGTGACAACACCACTGGTGTGCTCACCCCACGTGGGGGAGTGAGCACAACCCCTAATCCTGATTAGGGAGTGCCTGCCATTTGCAAGATGGCGAGCACTGAAGAGAGGGCTTCACCTCACCTACCCCACCTTAGGGGTGGAGTTGGCAGAGGTGGGCTGGCTAGTTTTTCCCACCCGTCTTCCCGCCGACAAGGAGAGGAGACAGGAAGGGGGCCTGCTCCTGCAAGCAGGAGAGGCTGGAGTTGCATTACAAAGGTTGCCAGGCCTTTGAAGATTCCCTGCCACAGATGGCTCTTCCTGGCCTGGGGGAGGTGTGAACACCTCCGCCCAGGAAAGGCTTTGTTTCTGGGTTCAGGGAGCGAAGGTCCCCATCCTAGGGGTCCAAAACATGTCTCGTGGTGGCAGGTTGGTGTGCCCCAGTCAGGGAACCCACCAGAGGCTGCTCGTTTTCTGGAGCCATCTCTAAGATTCCCTCTGTGTGCATTTTTCATTACATCCCACACTGGCATCAGGGTGGGTTTAATGTGCTGAGAAGTTTGATATCAAACTTCTCAATTTTCAGTGTAGCCATTGTGGTGCTGTGGAGTTCAAAATGGCACGCTCCCAGCACCATATACTCTTAATGGCAGCACTGCACTTGCGTCTAAGAATTGATTTAGACCATGGGTACTCACAAACTTTCTCTCGGGGGCCAAATTTACAGTGTGGTTTGTGGTCTAGAACCGCACCGGTGGGGCGGGGTCAGTGGGCAGGGCTAGAACAAGAAAAAAAAAACTGACGATGAGGTTGAAAACAGGCCCCTGCAGCGGACGCCTTCGTCCACTGAGCCACCAGACCCGGCATACACACATCTCCCTCCCTGTCCATCTGTCTGCCCCTGTCCATCCCTCCCTCAGTCTCCGCCCCTTCCTCCGTGTCTCCGCGTCTGTCTGTCTCGGGCAGTGCACACGCACTGTGTCTACATGTCCCCGTCACCAGCCCAGAGACAGCCCACCCCTCCCCCCCCCTTGCAATGTAAAAGCCAGCTCCTTTTCTCTCTGAATTTGGTGCTTCGCTGGGTTTGTGTCCCACCACTGGGCCTGGGGTCACATCTGTCGCTGGCTTTATTTTGGACACTCACCCCCGAGCTGTCAGATCAAAGCCCCCCTTTGGCACCAGTCACCCATCCGCGTAGGTATGCATGCATCAATTACATATAGCGTCAACCTGGCGGCGAGCATTTGTGCGCTGTGCTGCGAGAACGGAGACCAGGTCTGAGCTCCCTGGCCTTAGCTCAACCCTCTGACTACAGGCTGGCAGGAAACATTACATCGCAGGCTCTTAACGCACACCTCACCCGGCTCTCACTCCCTGCTGCCCTCTGTCACCCTCTGTCGACTCACCCAGTGTGTGGCAGCCCGGGTGAGACAGCTTCCCGGGCACACATCTGCACCTAAGTACTTCACAGGTCTTTAAAAGACCATTTACTTGTTAATGAGTATTGTTTTTCACCTCCTCTTAGCACCCCTGCATCTCGACTATCGTTGGAATCACCTGGCCCCCATAGAGCAGAGTTACTGAGTCCGCGCAACCGGCTGTGTTTGCTGACTGACTCAAAAAAGAAAACCACAGCTACGATGTCTGCAAGGTCTGTGGGCCGCCAAGGAAGGCTTGCCGGGCCACTGCCGGCCCACGGGCCGTACTATGAGTACCCGTGGTTTCGACAGTAGGGGTACAGGGCTCATGCACTGTAAGAAAGTGTCCACTTTTTGCATGGTTACCCCCACGTTTTGCCGAAATGCTGATGTACTTTGAGTGTGCACTGGGTTCCTGCAAATCAGGTACCCAGGGCCAATGATTTCCCAAAACTGCATTAAACACAAAATCCAGTTGGGGCACTCTGGCCTTATGTCTGTCCCTTGTAAATTGTACCATAGGTACCAAGGGCACTGTGGCTAGAGAAGACCTTGAAGGGCTGCAGCACTTCTTGTGCCACCCTTGGAGGCTGCTGAGGGTGCTCTTGGAGTGCATCCTTAACCCCAGAAACTCAACCCTCAAGACCATTTACTTACTTGTAAAATGATAACCTCATTTTTCTCCACAGGATTGCATTGACTGTTTCTCTGAAAACTTTCAAGTGTTGAGTGTTTGGTATGGAAACCTAAGAAACTTTCTAAGAAACTTTCGCTAAAAACTCTCACCTTTTATCCAAGAAATGTCCCAGTGTGATATCTAGGCCTCCCATACTGAAAGGAAAAAAATATCTGGAATCACATCCCTGTGTGCCATGCCTTCAACCCACTGCCCTGGCCTACGTCAGCCAACCCTCTAGCTGGGTGCAATATACCAGTGGTGAGAGTACAGGTGTATGAGCCCTATATCCCTACAGTGTCTAAGCCAATTCTTAAGACATTGTAAGTACAGTAATGCGATTAATAGTATATGGTGCTGGGAGTTTGTCATTACGAACTTCACAGTACCATAATGGGTTTATTAAAAACTGAGAAGTTTGGTTCCCATGGTTCTGATCCCCACTTTGGGCGGGAGAATCGGCGGGAAAACCAAGTGAGGAAGGGAGGTATGTCCACCTTTGCCAACCACACCCCTCAGGTGGGGAGGCGAGGTGAAGCACAACTGTCCCCGCCATCTTGTAGATGGGGGATCCAGACAACCAGAGAGGCATATGCCGCCCTCCCACTGGAGGGTGGCATAATATGGGGTGTACCCAACCCAAGGAAGGGACCCATTGGTCCCAACCTTTACTTACCCGTAACACCCCTAAATCTAGTATTTAGGGGCAACCCTGAACCTTGCCTCCTCAGACAAGAACCGGCCAGAAGAGAAGGACCGAAGAAGCCGTGCTCAAACGAAGAGGATGACGCCCACTGACTTACGCCCAGCGCTACCGGCCTGTCCGCACTTCAAACCTGCTACAGCAAGACCCCGGTGAGTCCTGCAGCCAGCAGCCTCAAGAACCCAAAGGACCTGCTTTGCCTTCCAAACTAAAGACTTTGCCTCCCATGGGCACCGGATTTGCTCAGTAAGAGACTCCGGCCCCAGCCAAAACCTTGAGTCTGCATCACTCTGCACCCAGAGCCCACGGCCCGATTTAGAGTGGCCCAACACCACGAGGAGTTCCTCTGCCATCCTGAGACCTGGTGATCTCGGACCTGCCTCAAGTATCCAAGCAGAGCCTGCAGCCCCTTTCTGAAGGATCCCCCCGACCGAATCTGGTAAGAAAACCAGACGCCTAAAGACACACCCACACACAACGCTCCACGGCCTTCGGTGGCCCAACCGACAAGTGTCCCTGCATCCCAACTTACCTCTTCAACCGGTGGTCACCTCCAGAAGATTTGTCCCCAAGCCTGCAATCTTTGTTGCAGCCGGAGAATACTCATTGAAAACAGGGCAACCAACGCCAAAACAGCACCTTGCACCCAGCCTCCTCAGCGCCGCTGCAGGTGTACTTTGGGTGCTAACTCGGATCCCCCTTTGCCCGGAGCCTAACACCAGAAGCTTTGCTCCCACAACCCAGTGGTCTGCTCATGAGCAGCCACCGTCCGGAGGCCCCCTATCCAGCAATGGAAAGGTTTGGGCCTCAGCACTCTGCACCCGGCCCCCGTAGAGTCGCTGAGGGTGTTTCAAGAGTGCATCCTTGACTCTGGGGGAACCCTGGTTCTAAACCCAGAATACCAACTCCCCCAAATAACTAATTACCTGTAAACCGATAACTATTTCTTTCCATAGGATAGCACTGACTGCTTTCCTTGAAAATTGTTCCAAGTGTGGAGTTCGTTTGTATGGGACATTGAAAAACTGCATATGTACTAAAAGTGAATTACTTACCTTATGTCTAGATGTTTCAGTGTGATATCTAGGTAGATCATACTGATTAGTAGAAGTAATCTGAAAAGTAATGTACATAGTAATCTGTAAAGTAACTAAAGGAAAATGCTACTTACCCAGTAGACATCAGTTATCGGCATATAGAGCTGTAGAGTCATATGCTTTAGCATAGATCGTCATCTGGTGTTGGGTCCGGATGTTTGCACTTTGTTTTTGTTCGAAGAAGTCTTGTAGTCACGAGGTAGGAGACTCCTCCTTTCGGTGATAGTGCGCATGGTTACCGACTCCATCCTTCGATTGTTTTGCCATAAAGGGTGATGGAATTAGGAATATGCTACTTACCAGTATGCATCTGTTCTTGGCATGTAGAGCTGCAGAGTCACACACTGAGGATAAGATCGCCATCTGGTGTTGGGCTCGGATGATTGCAGGTTGTTGTTGTCTTCGGAGAAGTCTTTGGTCACGAGGTTGGTGACTCCTCCCCTGGACAACAGTGCGCATGGGCATCCACTCCATCGGCAGATTGTTTTTCGCCATGATGGGAAAAGATGGAGTATATAGAAAAGAAAGAAGGGATGTCCATGTGTAATGTCTAAGTAAGACGGATGCTGGAACAGATACAGGTCCCGGGGAGGCGGGCGGGCGTGTGTGACTCTGCAGCTCTACATGCCAAGAACAGATGCATACTGGTAAGTAGCATATTCCGTTCGAGGCATATGAGCTGCAGATCACACACTGAGGATAGATTATACAGCAGTGCTCCCCTTAGCGGTGGTCGCCTGTATCCGTTGCAGCAGTTTGAAATAAAGTTTTTAGGACAGCCTGGCCCACGGAGGCCTGTTGTTTGGCCTGCACGTCAACACAATAGTGTTTAGTGAAGGTGTGCGTGGTAGACCATGTGGCTGCCTTGCAAATGTCTTCTAAGGGAATATTGCCTAAGAAGGCCATAGAAGCCCCTATTTTACGCGTGGAGTGCGCCCTAGGGGGAACTGTGAGTGTACGTTTAGCCTTGAGGTAGCATATTTGGATGCATTTAACTATCCACCTGGCTATTCCTGATTTGGAGATCGGGTTGCCTTTGTGTGGTGGCGCGAAAGCAACAAAGAGTTGTTTTGTCTTTCGAAAAGGTTTTGTTCTGTCGATGTAATAAAGCAATGCTCTTTTAACATCTAGGGTATGTAGGGCCCTTTCAGCTACCGAGTCTGGATTTGGGAAAAAGACCGGTAGTTCTACTGATTGGTTAAGGTGGAAAGGGGAAATCACTTTTGGAAGAAATTTAGGGTTTGTCCTAAGAACCACTTTGTTACGGTGTAGTTGTAAGAAAGGTTCTTCAAGTGTAAGGGCTTGTATTTCACTTACTCTGCGCAGGGAAGTGATTGCGATAAGGAAGGCTACCTTCCATGTTAGGAATTGCAATTCACATTTGTGCATAGGTTCAAATGGGGGGCCCATGAGTCTTGTTAGAACCACATTGAGATTCCACACTGGGGCAGGTGGCAATCTTGGGGGAAGAATCCTTTTGAGACCTTCCATAAACGCTTTGATGGCTGGTACCTTAAAAAGTGACAGGTGTTGCCTATTTTGCAAGTAGGCTGCCAAGGCTGCTAGGTGTAATCGTATAGAGGAATACGCTAGATTGCATCTTTGCAAGTGTAGTAGATAGCAAATGATGTTTTGGATGGAAGCATCCAATGGATGTATGTCATTATTAGCGCAGTAGATGGCAAATCGTTTCCATTTAGCGGCATAACACGCTCTAGTAGTAGGGCGTCTGGCTTCTTTTATGATATTCATACAGTCTGGAGGGAGATTGAGGTAACCGAACTCTAAGACCTCAGGAGCCAGATCGCTAGGTTCAGTGTTTGAGGATCTGGGTGTCTGATTTCTCCATGGTTCTGGGTTAACAGATCCGGGGAGAGGCGTAGCTTTTGATGTGGAACTAAAGATAGTTCCAGAAGTGTGGTGAACCACGGTTGACGTGCCCAAGTGGGAGCCACTAGTATTAGTGTTAGTGACTGTTGTTTCAGTTTGCGTACCACAAATGGAACTAGTGGGAGAGGCGGAAAGGCGTACGCAAATCTGCCTGACCAGTTCATCCATAGGGCATTGCCCTTCGACTGTGGGTGTGGAAACCTGGCGGCGAAGGTTGGGCATTTTGTGTTTTCGGGAGTGGCGAACAGGTCTATGTCTGGTTGTCCCCACTTTTGGAAGAAGGGGAGTAGAACCTTGGGGTGTAGTTCCCATTCGTGGATCTGTTGTGTGTGGCGACTTAGGAGGTCAGCCACTTGATTGTGGATCCCTGGGAGATGTTCTGCTAACAGGTAGATGTTTTGGGGAATTGCCCATCTCCAGATTTGCTGTGCCAGTTGGGACAGTTGGAGAGAGTGTGTCCCTCCCTGTTTCTGTATATAATACATTGTCGTCATGTTGTCTGTGCGTATGAGGACAGTTTTGTTCTTTAGGTGAATTTGAAAGGATTTTAGTGCTAGGAACACTGCTAAGAGTTCCAGGTGGTTGATGTGGAGCAGTTTTTGTTGACTGGTCCATCTGCCCTGAGTGGTATGGTGAAGGAGGTGGGCTCCCCACCCCGTGAGAGATGCGTCTGTAGTTAGCACAACTTGTGGAAGAGGCTCTAAGAACGGTCTCCCTTTGGACAGGTTGATGGTGTTCCACCATTTCAGTGATCGAAGTGAGCGACTGTCCACCAACACCAGATCGGTAAGTTGTCCGTGAGCTTGGTTCCACTGTTGTGCTAAGCATTCTTGTAAGGGACGCATTTGAAGTCGTGCGTGTGGGACTATGGAGATGCACGACGCCATCATGCCTAGGAGCTGCATGAACACTCTTGCTGGAAGAGATGGATGAGTTTGAAATTGAGAGATGAGATTTTGTATACTGGCTATCCTGGCTGTGGTGGGATAGGCAATGGCTTTGGATGTATCTATGGTTGCTCCTAGATACTGATGTAAGTGGGAAGGTTGTAGGTGGGATTTGGGGTAGTTGATAGTGAATCCCAAATCGTGGAGAGTTTGAATCGTGCGATGAGTGTGGAGAACGCATTTTTGGTATGTATTGGCTTTTATGAGCCAATCGTCCAGATAGGGGAAGACATGGATCTGTTGTCTTCTGAGATGCGCTGCCACGACTGCTAGGCACTTGGTGAACACTCTGGGTGCTGTTGTTACTCCGAATGGGAGAACTGTAAATTGATAGTGTTGCCCATCTACCACAAATCGTAGATATTTTCTGTGAGCGGGATGCATAGGGATGTGAAAGTATGCGTCCTTGAGGTCCAATGTGGCGAGGAAGTCTCCCTGTTGTAAAAGTGGGAGGACTTGTTGGAGAGTGGTCATGTGAAAATGATCCGAATGTATATACTGGTTTAGTAGTCTGAGATCCAGTATGGGCCTTAGTGTTTTGTCCTTTTTGGGAATGAGGAAGTATAGAGAATATACCCCTTTTCCCTGATGTTGAAGGGGGACTGGTTCTATCGCATGTTTTTGTAACAGGGATTGAACTTCTTGTTTGAGGAGAGAGAGATGATGCGAGGACATTGGACGTTGTTTGGGCGGTATGTTTGGGGGGGATTGTATGAGTTCGAGGCAGTAGCCAGACT
Organism: Triturus cristatus; assembly: GCF_964204655.1. Lineage (NCBI taxonomy): Eukaryota > Metazoa > Chordata > Amphibia > Caudata > Salamandridae > Triturus > Triturus cristatus. The sequence goes on from NC_140590.1 coordinate 792,822,730, forward strand.
GGATAATTTGTCTTACCCACCTGTCTGTGGTGATGGAAGTCCAGACAGGCAGGAATTGTTGGAGTCGCCCCCCGACCGGAGTGGAATGGTCTGGGGGGAGTGGTGGCAAGTCACTGTTTGGTGGCTGGTGAGGTGCGGGTGTTGTTGTTGTTGCCCCGTCCTCGACCTTTGTTATTGTTTCCCCTATAACCTCCCCGGAAGTAACCTCTGTTAGGGGATGTTTGTCCAGAATTTTTAAAGGTGGACGTGGTCTCAGTTGATGTGTTTTTGGAGCCTCCTCTATAAAAGGAGCGACGAAAGGAACCCCGGTTTTGATGAGACTGCAGTGCTCCCATAGACTTGGCAGTTTCATTATCCTTTTTCATTTTTTCTAATGCAGTATCCACTGCAGGGCCAAATAGCTGCTCTTGGTTGAAAGGTTGAGCTAGAATTGCGGTTTGAACCTCCGGTTTAAAACCGGAAATACGGAGCCAGGCATGTCGTCTGAGTAAGACGCCAGTATTGACCGCTCTAGAAGCAGTGTCTGCTGCATCTAAGGCGCATTTAATGGAGGCATTAGATATTAATTTGCCTTCTTGGATGAGGTCAGAGGCCTGGGACTTAAAAGGTTCAGGCAGATGTTGCATAAGGTCCTCAAGTTGGTCATAATGCGCTCTATCATACCTGGCTAACAGGGCCTGGGTATTCGCAATACGCCAATGGTTAGCCGCCTGCGCGGCGACCCGTTTGCCCGAGGCTTCTAAAAGCTTAGACTCCTTGTCTGGGGGAGGCGTTTCTCCAGTTGTCTGTGAGTTAGCGCGCTTCCTGGCATTTGATACGACTAGGGAGTCTAAAGGGAGCTGGGCCTTAATGTATGCAGGGTCTTGCGGGGCTGGTCGGTACTTTTTTTCGATGCGTGGGTTGAGAACCCTAGCTCGAACAGGGTCCTTAAAGACTTCAGTAGCATGCTTTATGACCCCTTTGATCATGGGCAGTATGTGAACAGTCTTTTGTGACTGCTCAAAGGTATCAAGGAGGAAGTCCTCTTCAATGGCGTCTGTGTGCATAGTAACGCCGTGGAATGTTGCTGCCCTATTTATAAGTTGGCCGTACCCTAGGTGGTCATCAGGAGGGGAGGGCTTGGAAGGGTAGGTAGTGGGGTCAGGCATGTCAGGTATAGGATAAGACCAGTCATCCATGGGTGCTGGGTCTGGGAACGTAAAAGGGTCGTTTGGGTCAACAGGATCATCAAATAAATCAGGGTCCGCCCCTCCCCCTAAGTCATCATTATCATCCTGTGGGGGAGGTGAATGATAGGGAGATGGTAAAGGTAAAGGTAAAGGAGAATCAGGAGGAGGAGGGGGGGACGGGTTAGGAGGTAAAACAGGAGAGGAAGGACGAAGTGGTGAAGTAGCACAGTCCTTTTTCCGTATGGGAGCTGGGGGAGGTGTAGTGTCCAGCTTCCGCTTTTTATATGGGATGGCAGTCACATGTCCCGTTTTAGGATTGATATAGATCCGCTTCTGAGTAGGATCTGGTCGAAAAAGATCATCTGGCTCCGAAGGTGGTGTCTGTGACGTCCGCTTCGGGTCTTTATGAGCTTGTTTCGGCGCCGACTGATTTTTCGGCGCCGACTGATTTTTCGGCGCCGACTGATTTTTCGGCGCCGACTGATTTTTCGGCGCCGACTGATTTTTCGGCGCCGACTGATTTTTCGGCGCCGACTGATTTTTCGGCGCCGACTGATTTTTCGGCGCCGACTGATTTTTCGGCGCCGACTGATTTTTCGGCGCCGACTGATTTTTCGGCGCCGACTGATTTTTCGGCGCCGACTGATTTTTCGGCGCCGACTGATTTTTCGGCGCCGACTGATTTTTCGGCGCCGACTGATTTTTCGGCGCCGACTGATTTTTCGGCGCCGACTGATTTTTCGGCGCCGACTGATTTTTCGGCGCCGACTGATTTTTCGGCGCCGACTGATTTTTCGGCGCCGACTGATTTTTCGGCGCCGACTGATTTTTCGGCGCCGACTGATTTTTCGGCGCCGACTGATTTTTCGGCGCCGACTGATTTTTCGGCGCCGACTGATTTTTCGGCGCCGACTGATTTTTCGGCGCCGACTGATTTTTCGGCGCCGACTGATTTTTCGGCGCCGACTGATTTTTCGGCGCCGACTGATTTTTCGGCGCCGACTGATTTTTCGGCGCCGACTGATTTTTCGGCGCCGACTGATTTTTCGGCGCCGACTGATTTTTCGGCGCCGACTGATTTTTCGGCGCCGACTGATTTTTCGGCGCCGACTGATTTTTCGGCGCCGACTGATTTTTCGGCGCCGACTGATTTTTCGGCGCCGACTGATTTTTCGGCGCCGACTGATTTTTCGGCGCCGACTGATTTTTCGGCGCCGACTGATTTTTCGGCGCCGACTGATTTTTCGGTGCCGACTGATTTTTCGGTGCCGACTGATTTTTCGGTGCCGACTGATTTTTCGGCGCCGACTGATTTTTCGGTGCCGACTGATTTTTCGGCGCCGACTGATTTTTCGGTGCCGACTGATTTTTCGGTGCCGACTGATTTTTCGGTGCCGACTGATTTTTCGGTGCCGACTGATTTTTCGGTGCCGACTGATTTTTCGGTGCCGACTGATTTTTCGGTGCCGACTGATTTTTCGGTGCCGACTGATTTTTCGGTGCCGACTGAGGTTTCGGTGCCGACTGAGGTTTCGGTGCCGACTGAGGTTTCGGTGCCGACTGAGGTTTCGGTGCCGACTGAGGTTTCGGTGCCGACTGAGGTTTCGGTGCCGACTGAGGTTTCGGTGCCGATGGACTTTCAGGCATCGATGTTGAAGAACGTTTCGGTGCCGGTGGAGACTTCGGTGCCGAGGAACGTTTCTGTGCCGAAGGAGATTTCGGTCTTGGAGCCTGTTTCGGTGCCGACAATGGGTGTTTGGGTGCCGAGGGTGTTAAAGGCACAATTAGGTGAGGTTTGCTCGAGCCCGAGCCACCCACAGGCTTAGTTGTCTTCGGAGCCGGGCCCGAGGGCGGGGCTTCTGAAGAGGATTTCCGGTCGCGACTGGGCCCAACTGGCGGAGTCTTGACCAATGCTTTTTTGGATGGGGCAGGGGCAGGGGGGGTGGTACTCACACGCTGCCCTGGAGTGATGAGGTCATCGGAATCGTCGGCTTCGGACACGATCTCGAGATCTTCGGTGTCGTCTTCGGGAACATCTTGAGCAAAGATGTCCTCCGGTTCTGGAGCTGGTTTGGCCATAATATGGCGTCGAGCTCTTCGGTCCCGGAGGGTCTTCTTCGAACGGAAAGCGGAACAAGCTGGACAGGTGGACTCGTTGTGTTCCGGCGACAGGCAGAGGTTGCAAACCTCGTGGTGGTCACTGTGGGGGAACTTCGCTCCACACTGGGGGCATTTTTTGAAGGGTGTCCTGTCCATCAGCCGCTTCCGGAACCGGTCCGAGTTGATGTCGACGTCGATGAAATGAAGATTAAAGAGTTAAATTGATTGCTGGAAGTTTTCTGCTGGAGCGGAAAAAAGTTCATCCGAACCCAATGGCGGAAAAAAACAATCTGCCGATGGAGTGGATGCCCATGCGCACTGTTGTCCAGGGGAGGAGTCACCAACCTCGTGACCAAAGACTTCTCCGAAGACAACAACAACCTGCAATCATCCGAGCCCAACACCAGATGGCGATCTTATCCTCAGTGTGTGATCTGCAGCTCATATGCCTCGAACATAAAGTAATAAAAGAGAGGTCCATGTAAACTGTATCTGAGTAAGATATCACTGCAACAGGAAAAGGTGCCAGGGGAGGCAGGTGGGTGCCTATGACTGTACAGCTCTATATGCCAAGAACAGATGCATAATGGGTAAGTAGCATTTTCCGTTCAAGGCATATGAGCTGTAGATCATATGCTTTAACAGACTATACAGCATTAATTTTGAAGCAGTGGCTAACCTGTAGCTGTTGCAGTGGTTTGAAATCGTGTCCGTAAAATTGCCTGGCCCACACTAGCTTGTTTTGCTAACATCCACACAATAGTATTTTGCGAATGTGTGTGGTGTAGACCATGTTGCAGCTTTGCAGATGTCATCTATGGGTATGTTTCCTAAGAAGGCCATAGAAGCCCCCAGTTTGCATGTAGAATGCGCTCTAGGGGGAATTGTTAGTGTGTGTTTAGCTTTGATGTAGCATATTTGAATGCACTTCACTATCCCCCTTGCAAATGCCTGAATGATATGGGTTTGCCTTTATGTGGTGGAGCAAAAGCAACAAAGTTGTTTAGTTTTCCTAAAGGGCTTTGTTCTTTCTCTGTAGTAAAGTAATGCTCTCTTGACATCTAATGTGTGAAGGGCACATTCTGCCACTGACTCTGGTTGAGGGAAGAACACAGCCAACTAAACAGATTGGTTGATATGAAAGGCAGATATGATTTTAGAAAGTATTTAGGGTTAGTTCTAAGGACCACTTTGATTTGCTGTATTTGCAAAAATCGTCCCTCTATGGTTAGTTCCTGAAGCTCACAGACTCTTCTTAGAGAAGTGATGGCTATAAAGAAGGCTACTTTCCAGGTGAGAAATAGTATTTTGCATTTGTGCAAAGGCTATGTTAAGATTCCACACTGGAGAAGGTGGAAGTCTGGGAGGAATGAGTCTTGAGTCCTTCCATAAAAGCTTTAATAGCGGGCACTTTAAAAAGAGACAAGTTCTGTCTATTTTGCAGATATGCAGCTATTGCAGCCAGATGTAAGCGTATAAACGTGCACGCAAATTTAGAACGTTGTAGGTGTAATAGATAAATGATGTTTTGTATTGAAGCATCTAGTGGATCAATCGGAATATTTTTACAATAAACAAATCTTTCACTTTGCGTAGCATGCTCTTGTGGTAGGGCGTCTAGCCTCTTTGATAACATTCATACAGTCTGGCCGAAGATTAAGGTAGCCAAACTCAAGGATTTCAGGTGCCAAATCGCAAGGTTGAGATGATTGGGATCTGGATGTCTTATCTCCCAATGGTTCCGTGTAAGGAAATTGGGGAGAGGTGTCGTTTTTGGTGGTGAACTACTGATCGTTCCAACAGAATTGTGAACCAGGCTTGTCGGGCAATGTGGGAGCAACTAGGATAAGCATCAGGGAGTGCTGTTTGAGTTTCCTTAGCACTAATGGAATGAGTGGGAGAGGTGGAAAAGCATAAGCACATATCCTTGACTAATTCATCCATAGTGCATTGCCTTTGGACAATGGGTGTGGGTGTCTGGACGATAAGTTTGGGCATTTGGTGTTTAGGTGGGTGGTGAGCAGATCTATCTTTGGGAAGCCCCACATTTGGAAGAATGGGAGGAGAATGAGGGTGATGTTCCCATTCGTGTATTTGCGGTCGTTAACGACTGAGCAGATCTGCAACTTGATTATTTACTCCTGGAAGATGTTCTGCAAGGAGATGTAATTTTTGGGGTATGTCCCATGTCCAGATGCTCTTTGCTAGCTGTGACAACTGTAGAGTGGGTCCCCCCTTGCTTTTATATGGCTGTTATGATGTCTGTGCAAACCAGGACAGCTTTGCCTACTAGATGAAGTTGAAATTCTTTCAATGCTAGAAAAATTGCTAGCAGTTCGGGATGGTTTATGTGGAGTTTTTGTTGTAGAGTTCACATGACCTGAATGGCAGGTTTTCCCAAATGTGTTCGCCAACCAGTGAGGGATGTGTCTGCTGTTAGCACAATCTGTGGGACCGGATCAAGAAATGGCCGTCCCTTGGAAAGGATTTGTATATTCGACCACTGCAGAAAGCGATGAGTAAAGACCTCTATCAACACCAGATCTGATAACTGACCTTGAGCCTGGTTCCACTGACGTGCTAAGCATTCCTGTAGGGGGCGCATTTGAAGTCTTGCATAGGGAACGATTAAGATGCAAGAAGCCAAAATTCCGATCAATTGCATGAACACTCTGGCTGGTAATGAGTGTTGAGGCTGAAACGGATATTCAAGCTTGAATGTTGCAAATCCTGACTGGGTTGGGGTACCCCAGAGCCTTGCGAGTGTCTATCGCGGCTCCTAGATACACCTGTGTTGGATGGCTGGAGGTTAGACTTGGTGAGGTTTACAGTGAACCCCAAGTCGTGAAGCAGTTGGACTGTCCTTTGAGTGTGATGTATGCAGCTTTGTTGTGATCTGGCTTTTATTAACCAGTCGTCTAGGTAAGGGAAGACATGAACGTGCTGTTTTAGATGAGCTGCGACTACTGCACTTGGTGAAAACCCTGGGGGCTGTAGTTACTCCGAATGGGAGAACTTTGAATTGGTAATTGTGTCCGTCTACCACGAACCTGAGATATTTTTTGTGAGCAGGGTGAACGGGAATATGGAAATAGGTGTTCTTTAAGTCTAGAGTAGCTAGAAAGTCACCTTGCTGAAGTAGAGGGAGCACCTGTTGAAATGTGAACATGTGAAGGTGCTCTGACTGTATGTATAGGTCTAGCTGTCTGAGGTCTAGTATGGGCCTGAGAGAGACGTCCTTTTTGGGAATTAAACTGGGAGTATACCCTGGTCCCTTGATGTATTAATGGAACAGGTTCTATAGCGTGTTTTTGTAGCAGAGATAGAACCTCTTGTTTTAAGAGGGCGAGATGTTCAGGTGACATTGCGTGTGCTCTTGGAAGAAAATTTGGGGAAGTGCTTGTAAGCTCCAGGCAGTAACCATATTGGATAATTTGTAGCACCCACTTGTCTGAGGTGATTGAATTCCAGACAGGTAGGAATTGTGAGAGACGTCCCCCGACAGGAGTGGGATGATTGGGAGGGGGGGGGGTCCTTGTTCGTTTGTGGGGGAAGAACGTATGGAATTACCTCTACCGTTGGTTCCTCTAAAACCTCCTCTAGAATATCCTCTGTACGAGGGGGCTTGATTGTCGCCCTTGTAAGAGGAGGAGGCATTGTCAGTGGACATAGTTTTTGAGCCACCCCTGTAAAATGAGAAGCAAAAGGAACCTCTAGTGGCAGGTAACTGTAAAGCCCCCATGGACGTTGCGACCTCAGTGTCCTTTTTCATCTTTTCCAGCATGGTATCAACAGCTGGGCCGAAAAGATGCTCTTTATCAAAGGGTTAACTATGTAGGGTTGTACCTCTGGCTTAAAATCGAGAGATTGAGCCAAGCGTGTCTGCGTAATAATATACTGGTGTTAAATGCACGAGTTGCTGTGTCTGCTGCGTCTAGCGCACATTTAATGGAGGTGTTAGTAATAAGTTTCCCTTCCGTAATAAGATAGTTAGCCTTAGATTTGTATTGGTCAGGCAATTGTTGTAGGAGTGTTTCTAGCTCATCGTGATGAGTCCTGTCATAATGGGCCAGCAGCGCCTGGGCGTTAGCAATGCGCCAGTTGTTTGCTGCCTGTGAAGCTACTCTTTAGCCTGACGCATCAATAAGCTTGGACTCCTTGTCAAAAGGAAGGGTCTCCCTTGTGGCTTGGGAGTTCGCTCTCTTGCGTGCGTTGGAGACTACAAGAGAGTCTAAGGGCAGCTGTCCGTTAATATAAATAGGGTCGGTAGGAGCGGATTTGTATTTTTTATTCACTCTAGGTGTGATAATTCTCCTTACAGGATCCTTAAAGACCTAGTCTGTCTGTTTTAACATGTCTTTTAGCATTGGCAAGGTAGGAGTAGTTTTTTGTGAGAAAGAAAGTGTCTCAAAGGAAATCCTCTTCTAAATGCTCCTTGTGAAGTTCTACCCCATGGTAATGAGCAGCCCTATTAAGGAGCTCAAGGTAACCAATGTCATCAAGTGGGGAAGGTCTGGAGGGATACAAATCAGGCTCATCTGTATTTGGATCAGTGCGGTAATCATCCAAAGCGTCAGTGTCCTGATCCTCATCCCCTTAATCCGGTGGGTTAGGTGTAATAGGCCTTAGTGGAGAATTTATATGTGTAATGAGCAAGGTAGAATTAGCAAGGGGAGAAGGAGGTGGAATACAACGAGAAGGATTAGTATCCATATTCTTTTTAGGGGGGGCCTGATGTCCTCTGGCAAGTCAGCTTTCAGTTTCTATGGAATGGTTGCTTGAATACATCCTGTTTAAGGGTTTATAATTAACTTATGTTTTGGGTCGAAAGTTGGGTTATCAGATGGAAGCTCTTTGAGGAGAGTGTCTTTGTCTTTCTGTGGGGATTTCGGCATCAAAGGTTTCGGCTCCGAGCCCTTGGGCGTTGACAATTTCGGCTCTGGGTGTTTGTGCTTGGAGGGTTTCGGCTCAGAGAATTTGGTTGGAGGATTTTAGCTCAGTCTTTGGCCTTGGAAAGTCTCGTCTCCGAGTCCTTGGACTTGGAAGGTTTCAGCTTCAAGCCTTTGGGCATCAAAGGTGGAATCTTCGGTCCCCAAGGTATCTTGCTCCTATGTTCCGAAGCCGAAGGTGTAGGTTCGGTATCGGAGCGGGGCTGGCTCGAGCCCAAAGGCTTTTGTGTCTGTTTCGGAGCCGGGCCAGAGGGTGGGGCATCAGAAACATCGTCAGTGCCGACATGAGCCAGAGGACGAAGGAGGGATTGGAGCCTTTGTCTTCTGTTCTGTGGAATGGGCACAGGGAGATCTACACTCACGGTACGCTGTCCCGCAGTGATGTCTTCCTCTTCTTCCATGTCGGAGTCTGCTTCGGAAAAAGAGACCTGCTCTTCTTCCTCTGGAGGTGGAGTACCAGAATCCTCTCTCGAAGATGTCCGGAATAGAGTCGCTCTGGTGCTGCATTTCGTGGCACCGAGCCAGACGATCTCAGTGTCTTTCGATCAAAAGGATCAACATGCGTCGCAGTCCTTTTTAATCGTGTTCCAGGAACAAGCAGACGTTGCAAACTTCGTGCAAGACGGTGCGTGGAAACTCAGCACAACACCCGGGACATAGTTTGAATGGAGTCTGTTCCATCGACTGCTTGCGTGGTCGGCACGGGTAGACCAGACGGCCTGCCTCGAGTTTTCCGATGGAAAGCTTTCCGAAGAGAGTATGCGCATCGAATGATAAACCGCGATCGATAATACCGTCAAGTAGTGGATTGCGCGTCGAAGAGGTCCGAAAACAGTACCGAACAGGAGCGCAGCCATACACATCCAAATCACATGGCGGAAAAAAAACAATCTAAGGATGGAGTCGATGCCCATGCGCACTATCACCGAAAGGAGGAGTCACCTACCTTGTGACTACAAGACTTCTTCGAACAAAACCAAAGTGCAAACTTTCAGACCCAACATCAGATGGCGATCTATGCTAAAGCATATCATCTACAGCTCATATGCCTCGAACAAGTAATTTCGAAACAGTGACTTACCTGTAATTCAATCAACTGCATTTGAACCTGCATTCACTAGTAAGACATTGCATAAGATATTGCAAAGTATTTATTTCACTTACCTGCACCAGGCGTGGCTTGGTTCTATAAATAAAATAACGTCATATTTTTATACAAACTGGTCTGAGTTCAGTCTTCGATTGTGAGACATTTGCTGCCGGAGTGTGTATAACAACTGCTTAACACTACCCTCTGATAGAGCCTTATCACTCGCCCACACTATCACAAATAAAGAGTACGGTGCTATCTACTTTTAAGTCTGCCTATCGTTGGGGTTCCACTGGTCTTAATGCACACTATACCTCATTTTGGTATAGAATATACAGAGCCAGCTTCCTACACAGGTCACTGCCAACAAGGTCCCTTGTGCCAGTGATCCTTTCCTAAAACAAAATTCTAATTGGTACTTCAGTCCCTAGTAAATGACACCCTGGGTACCTAGGGCCGGGGAGCTGAAGAGGGTCCCTTGGGGACCCACCCCCCCTCACAGGGACCATGCCACTGACGTTGCAGCCTGTATGCCCCTGTGAGGGAGAAAAAGCAGACATGGCACCTGCCTAGGTGCCTTGCCAGCTGGCACTGCCTGACAGCATAGGTAAGCCACCCCACCCCTCTAGCAGGCTTCACAGCCCTAAGGCAGGGTGCACCACATTACAGGTGAGAGCATATCTGCCTGAGCAGATATGCCCCTACAATATTGGGCACAATTTCCTAATCGTGTAAGTGCCAGTAAAGCCATAGCGAGTACATGGGCTGGGAACTCGACAACTCGAGTTACAAAGCCTCATGATCGCTTCACTGAATACAGGAGTGTTTGGTACCAAACTACTCCTTTCAAAAAATCCACACGGATGCCAGTGTGGGATTTATTATACCATGTACCCAGAGGGCACCTGAGAGGTGCCCCTTAATCCCTACCAAACCTGATGTGGTATCTGACCAGCTGTATGCACCTAGCCACCAACCAATGTATTTCTGGACCCCTGGGTAGAGAGCTGCTCCTCTCTGGGACCAGAAACAATGCACACCCTGGGTCAGTGCTTGAAGAGGGGAGGTTTCAAAGGCCTGCCACCTTTGTAATGCGATCCCAGCCTCTGTTGCTAGCAGCAGATGGCAGCACCTGGTTTACATCCCCACTTTGGACAGGAAAATTCATACTCTGTGCATGCTATTACCACCTAGTGGCAGTATCATATACAGAGCCAGCTTTCTACACCCAGCACACACAGATTTTGTTAACAAGCACACGACTGCTATGATTACTACTAAAGTTGTGAGTGTCAAAGGAGGGCAATTGCCCCCACGCAGTCTCCACACATGGTAATTAAGGATGCAAAGACTCTGCCCTGCTGCGACAGAAGGTCCTCACGAGGCGGCAGCCTGATAGGAAGAAAGATGTTAAAGCCCAGGAGGTACTACAGTCGCAGTGCCAAATCAGAAGCCACTAAGATGACTTGGGCCTGGACATGCCTGATCTTCAGAACTCTGGGCAGGAGCTGTAGTGGGAGAAAGGCATGCATGAGTTCTGTGCTCCGTTCAAGGCAAAATGAGTCTTTAAGATGGACTTCTAAGGATCTCCAACACAAAAGGTGTTGACACTGCCTGTTCACAGTTGGAGGTAATTACTTTGAGCTAGCGTTCTCCTCATTGCTGGAAGACACCCTATACCACAATCCAGGTGAAAATGCCATTGGTGACCCACTAGGCGTGCCAGCTGCCTTAGTCTGCTCTGGTGTTCAAAGATTCCAACCAGGGAAATGCCCTAATCTAGACAGTACAAGAGGTGCGGAGCCTCCTGGCACAGGACATCACCCCATACTTGTTGCAGCACCCCATGGCAGCAGCATAGTCTTTAAGAACATAAACAAGGTTCTTCTTGATACCTGGCAGGAAGGCCTTCAATGCCATGCAAATCGCTCGCAACTCCAGTAAATTAATGTGAAGGCAGGTCTCCACCAAAGACCCAAGTCCTTCAATCTGAACCTCTTCCAAATGATCTCCTTAACTCAAGTGTGACAAATCTGTCTCCACCATCAACTCTGGGTGGGCTAGGGCAAGGGGTTCATCACTGGTTCAATTGCAGACAAGTCTTGGGTTGCACATTCTCAGATCATGTGGCCAGCTTCTCTGGTGGTGATTTTCAGTTTCTACCAATGTTGTCCATAGTGTTCCAGCAGTCACTTGGTCAGGAAAAAACGGGCAAGCTCTCCAAGGAATTCAGCGGCAGAAAGGATATATTTAATGAAATCAGGATGGAAACAGTGAGACAGAAAGGGGTGAAGACTATGGACATTAGTAAGAACTGAACTATTCCTTGAAAATTACCAACAGAGAAGCTGTCTGAGGACATGCTGCATTGGAAGGCCATAAGAATAGTCCATGTAGATTCCATCTCAAGATCCATCCACAAGGTGTGTAAAGGAACCACCAAAGGACTATAATCCAAAGCGTGCGCAGACTTCCAGCCAAAGATCGTGAAAATATTAAAGATGGGCACCCTGAGAGATGCAGTCGTAATAGAAGCAGACTTCACTTAAGAACCTCAGCTTCTCTAGTGACCAGGAGAAACACCCAGGAAACTGTTGAAGCAGGGAGTGGGGTCAGAAAACTAGGCCATCAAAGGCAAAAGGCTGGAAAAGATGAAGGCACTGCTGAAAAGGCGAAATGAAGAAATTTCAAGAGTTAAAGACTACAAATGCATATACTACAAATGGAAGTCCACGGACTTGGAAAGATGCAATACAAATAGTCTCCCTCCCCTCACCAAGACATGCATTTCTCTTGCCACTCCAACCTCACACTAAAGTTCCTACAGCATTACCATGCCATTCATTCCTCCTCTCCCGCATTTCTCGATGAGATTCTTCTCCTTTGGTTTCATTGCGGATAACTGGATGTCTGTTCTGCTCATTCTGGCGATTGTTCCGTGCAGCAGTTTTCTCCCGAGAGGCCTCAGATTTTACGTCAATCTGCAGGGGTACCCACTTATATTTGTTACCTGAAGGAAGAAGCATCTAGTGTTATAAATTATTGGGAAGTGTCATTACTGACAGGAGGTCTGCGGAGAAAGGTAGAGGATATAAAGATGGGGAGAGAACACAGGGTTTGAGGGATGCTAAACAAGGGAGACATCAAGGATAGGGGATTCTTACCATCAGTAAACGCAACTAACAAAATTAATTTCCTTAAAGATGGTCCTAAAATGTGCCAGTAGTAAATGGGAGCTAAGACTCTTCAATTCACATCCATGTTCATGGTTCTATATTAACACCAGAGGCATTTACAAAACATCCTTCCTAGAGCACAGACTGACCATCTCTAAATGGGATTCTCCACTTCAAAGCTCAAACTCTTCTCTTAGAGCCACCAGCCTAAAAGAAACACTCCGGCTTAATTCCATTGAGTGTACCATAATTTAAATCGCCCTCAATTCAGCAAAGCGTTTAAGATGAATATGAAGCCTGCAATGCCCAAGCCTGACAGTCCAAAGTCAGTTACAAGTTCAAACAGTCCCTTTTGGAGATCCGAGAAATAAAATCTGGATTCTATCATATTGCACTAAAATGTTTAATTACTTTAATCTTAGTCTAGCTCAACGTTTGCTTCTTAGTTCTGAAAATATATCAACTATTTTGGACATTTGTTTGAAACAGTGTTCTATTGTAAACTTTCCTTAAATGTTTCCTTTAAGGAATTTTTATTTCGTCTTGACAGTTGTTTATCTTCAATAATGCTTATCCCTTGAAAGACATTTTCCTTTGAGAGCCACTGAACTCCATTTAACAGTCCTTTGTGGATATATTAATCCAGTTACTATATTCATTCCATGGAGTGCAGACAACCTGGTGGCATTTCTTGCACAACAGTACAAATGTAAAACAAAAAAAACAAGAAAATGGGAGGCATCCAGAAAATAAAGAAAAGGATGGCAAATACTGAATACCACTCCTGAACAGGGGAACTAGCCCCAATAAAAAGCAGGAATTTTAACTAACTTCCAATCCTCCAATCTTTCCCAAGTGATAAAGTACCTTCAAGTCAAAGCCTAACAAATACTTGTTATTTAATCGGACTCTTGCCCTTTTCAGTCTAAGTTGTTATTCAACATTTTATCATTACACCTGCATATAAGATTTTAAAAACACCTTTTTTCTTCTGACCAGATTTCTGATTCTCATCATCTCCATTTTTCTCCTCTCCAGATTCGTCAGATCTTACTCTTTGGTTCTCCTTCCCATCTCCTTTCTCCTCCTTCATCTCCTTCCTGATTAGTGGTTTCTTGGACACCTGAAGTTTAGCAGAGGGCTGTAGTGATGGACAAAAAATGAATTTATATTTTAGAATAAATTAACAGGACCACAATGGTTTCAATCCTCCAGCCACTAGAGCGCATTCAACATCCAGAATCTGTGTGCAGCAGCATTGGGCATTAATTATATTCATTACTGCCAACTAAATTGCCTCCTTGCAATTTGTATTCTAGTTTATTGAGAAGGATCTTGGGAGGGAACATTCATTACCACAATTATGAATGAGAAATGAGTTACTTACCTGTAACTGCAGTTATACAGTATTGGTATCTTTCATAGATTCACATGCCTGAATCATTACCCATCGTCGAGATGGGAATCCCCGGTACATTAGTAAAGTAATGTCCCATTAGACACAGAAAGTAATAGCCCTAAGGTCTCACATTAGTAACATCCAGGTCCTTTTATGATAAGGACCAAACTCTAGAGAACAACCAATCAGCTGTTACCACTCTCTGGAACCTTCCTGGAAGGAGCTCTAGTCCCTCAGATTTGTCAGCACAGTGCTATATGGAGGTACAACTGAGAGTACTAGGTGAGCCCTTCCAAGGTAGGCAGGTGGGTTGCATGTGAATCTATGAAATATACCAATACTGGATAGCTGCAATGACAGTTAAGTAACTCATTTCTTATCCAGTATTAGGGTATCTTTCATAGATTCACATGCCTGAATCAGAATAGAAACAAATAATGAGCACATTTCCTTTTGTACATAAGCCATAAATGCACCAGTTGATAGAAAACCATTTTCTTCGAAAAGAAGGTAATAATATACATATACGCCCAGTAAATAAACATATCAATGTTAAAGTGCAGAGCAATAAGTCGCAACTGTGGCAAAAGTTAAAGTAGTAATAGAGAAATGTGCGGTTAGAAAGAGAAAGGTTGGTGGGAAGGAAGGCTCACCTTTATTGAAATAGATGACGCAACACCTGCTGTCCCACCGCAGCATCCTTCATTAGCTCCGAATCCAAGCAGTAATGCTTGGTAAATGTATGGGTGGCGGAGTGAGCTAAAGAATGATAGATTAAACCCAGATTGGTTGACTGGGGGTGGGTGCTTGCAATGTTCGACACTCAATCCATCATCCCCTTTGGTTTTGCTTGGTAAATGTATGCAGCGTCTTCCATGTTGCCGCTCTACAAATGTCTGATAGGCACGCCCGCAAACAATGCCATAGAAGTAGAAACTGCCCTAGTGGAATGGTCACGAATTCTTGATTGTAAAGTTTGACCAGCTTGTTGGTGACAGAAGACAATAGCACCAGAGATCCACCTTTGAGATACTTTGTTTTGTAAGGGGGAAACCTTTCCTAGGTAAACTGTAGCCCACAAAAAGTTGTCTGGACTTGCGGAATGCTTTTATCCTGTCAAGAAAGAATTGAGGCAGCATTTCAAATCCAACGAATGTAGAGCTCTTTCAGCTGCCGTTTGAGGATTTGGAAAGAAGGTCTTTAAGATAATGAGTTCCTTAAGGTGGAAGTCCGACGGGACTTTAGTATAAATTTCGAGTTAGTACGAAGAATCACCCTATCATTCTTGAATTGAAGAAATGGATCTTGTATTGTAAAGGCGTGAAGCTCACTAACTTGTTTTGCAGATGCAAGGGCCAGTAGAAGCGCAGTCTTCCAAGAGAGGAATTTGGGGCCAGCTCTGTGTATCGGCTCAAAAGGATGCATCATAAGTTGAGCAAGGACTGTGTTGAGCTGCCATGTTGGAGGAGGAGACTTTACAGGAGGGAAAGTTCGAAATAGACCTTTGAGAAATTGTTTTTCATCAGTCTATTTGACCATAGAGAAGGTCCTGTGGAAGATCTCCTAAAACGGGAGATTGCTGCAAGGTGAACTTTGATGGAAGCGTTAGCGAGGCCTGAAGTTGCTAGATGGAGAAGGTATGGTAAGATGTCTTACGGAGAGGATGTGAGGGGATGCACCTTAGCAGATCTACACCAGATACAGAACCTTTTCCGTTTGAAAGAATAAGTCCTGTTTGTACTATCTGCTCTTGCACGAGACAGAACCGCCCTGCAGTCTGGAGGAATGTTTATGCCTTGAAATTCGTGGAACTCAGGAGCCAGGCCGATAATTTGAGAGAGGCTCCAACAGAATTGGAGGTTGCAGAGAGAGGAGATTGAATTCCCTGAACCAATGTTGGCGAGGCCATGCTGGAGCGATTAGAATTAGTGTGCAGGGCTCTGCCTGCTTTAGGACCCTGGGAAGCAGGGGAAATCGGTGGAAAGGCGTAGGCAAAGACGCTGAATCATGCTATTGAAAGTGCATTCCCCAGAGATCCCTGTTGGGGAGGCCAGCTTGTGAAGTATTGGCATTTGGTGTTTTGCTGTGTAGCAAACAGATCCAACTGTGGTTCACCCCACTGAGAGAAGATGCTGTTGAGTATCTTGGTTCAACTCCCACTCGTGGCAGGTTGTCTGTAATCTGTTTAGCGAATCTGCCAATATATTGTCTTTTCCTGGAACATATTCTGCCCTCAGCGAAATTCCGTGCTGAAGTGACCAGTTCAAAATTTTTTGAGATTCTTGAGAGGAGTGATAGAGAACGAGTTCCTCCCAGTTTGTTTAGGTAGTGCATCGTCGTAGTGTTGTCTATTCTGACTAGCACTAGTGAACCTTTTATCCTGGGAAGGAAAGCCAGGAGGGCTAGATGAACTGCTCTCAGCTCTAGGAGGTTTATGTGCAGACTCCACTCGGAAGATGACCACTTCCAGCTGATCTGAAGCTCCTGAAGGAAGGCTCCCCAACCTTCCAGAGACGCATCAGTGGTTATCACTTGAGGAGAGGCTGGAGTTAGAAAAGGTAGGCCGAGAGAGAGATTTCGTGGACGAGTCCACCAGTTTAGAGAGGCGACCATCTGATGAATCACCTGTATGATGTCACAGGATCGTTTACTTGAATCCACTGAGTGGTGAGAGCCTCTTGGAGAGGACTCATGCGGAGGCAACAATAGGGAACTAGAAGAATGCAGGAATACATCATTCAGAGGAGGGATTTGAATAGGCAAACTGAAAGACATTTCTGTATACGTTCTGCTAATTGCAGGAGTTTGTTGTTGTTCCTGCGTTGGGTAAGCCCGTTTCAGGACAGTATCCAGGACAGCTCCCAGAAATGTTATCCGCTGAGAAGGTTGTAGGACCAATTTGTCTGGATTGAGGGAGAGACCCAATTTTTTTTTTTTTAAAAGCCGGAGACAAGCTCTGGAAGACTCTCGCGCTTTTGAGAGAGGGTGCCTTGACGAGCCTGTGGTCGAGATAAGGAAAAACTTGGTGATGCTGTTGCCTGAGGTATGCAGCGACTGGGGAAAGACATTTTGTGAAAATGCACGGGGCTGACTTGAGCCCGAAAGGCAGAACTCTGAACTGGTAGTGCCTGCCGGCCACAGTGAACCTTAGAATTCTTGTGTGTTTCCTGTGGCATAGGTATATGAAAATAGGCATCTTGGAGGTCCAACGATACCATGTAGTCGTTTCCATTGAGAAGCTGCAAGACTTCTTGAATGGTGACCTTGCGGTACGATTGTTTCTCCAGGAATTTGTTTTGATTCTGCAAATCTAGAATTGTCCTCCATTTCTTTCCCTTCTTGCGTACCAAGAAGAATCTGGAGTAAAAACCTTTTCCTCTTTGATGAACAGGAACCCGCTCTATAGCTCCTTTCTGGAGCATTGATATTTCCAGGTGTAAATGTTTGTGAGCCATAGGTTGAGGAGGCATCGGTAGAGGAGTTTGTACAAATTCTAGAGAATGTCCAAACTGTACTAGTTGGAGGGGAACCCAATGATCTGTTGTAATTGGATTCCAATTTTGACGGTAGTGAGATATTTTCCCTCCTATTTTGGATGGTGGAGGCGAAACTGAGATCGGCGGCAGAGAAAAGTCATAGGTGTCTGGCGAATTCCTTTTGTCGTCCAGCCTTTCCACAAAAAGAAGGCTTTTTGTAGGAAGTTTGTGTCAGATGCCTCTGTTTAAATTGTGGTCTGTATTGCTGGTTAGAGGAGGAATAGGAAGGATACCTATACTGTTGGTAGCCTCCTCTGTAGGAAGATGGCCCTCTACCCCGTGAGCCACGAAAAGGGGTGCTTTTATATTGGAGGGTACCAAAAGCTCTGGCTGTATCTGTATCTTTTTTGATCCCTTGAAGGGCTTCAGCAATGTGTGTTCCAAAAAGATATTGTCCAACATTGGGCATGTCAAGGATTTTGGTCTGGATCTCAGGCCGGAATGTTGTCGCTTTAAGCCATCCTGGCGCCCCAGCCAACTGGCTGGGGCGCCTTAGGACCGCCGCCCCAGCCAGTTGGTGGAAACCAGTGGAAAGATAGTTTTACCGGTCGGTGTAGTTTTGCAGCTTGAAGACTTTCTGAATTCACTATGCTGTGAATTATTCCACCATCTGGTGGTTGGGTCCGGAACTGTAGTATTTCTTCTCTTTTGTTTTCGTGGCACAGGTGGGCGTCGACATCCCACCATTTGGTGTCCTTCATGATGTCGACACGCTTCCTCCGGAAGCTCCCAACTTTGGTCGCCATCTTCAGATTTTTTTGTTGTTGCTATTTTTCCTCATTTAATCCTTGTAAAGTCTTTTCACCTTCTGTCCCCCTTTATCCTCCTGTCTCATCTTTCTGGCGGAGGAGGGTGGGTTCGCTAGTGAATCCAGAAAGTCTTCAAGCTTCAAAACTATACCGACAGGTAAGAAACTATACCTTTTGCAGCATGAATCTTTCTGGATTCACTATGCTGTGCATCAACTTTGTAGCGGTTTTGTCCTTATAGTGGTGGTTGGGTGGAAGATGAGCACTGGTTACTGAAAATGTGTGCAAGACCTTCTGTCCCACTTGCACTTCTTTGTTCATTTGGATATCCACACAGTAGTGTTTAGTGAACGTGTGCACTGAAGACCATGTGGCCGCTTGACAAATGTCTTGAATTGGTGTGTTGGCTAGAAACGCAATTGTTGCTCCTTTCTTCCTTGTTGAGGGAGCATGAGCTGCTCCTTGTAATGGCTGACCTGTCTGTTTGTGGCAGAGCAGTATGGTTTGTGCAATCCATTGTGCAATGGTATTTTTGGTAACTGGTCCCAAAAAAATGCTGGCAAAGGAAACAATGACTTGCTTTGTCTTTCTGCACTCTTGTCCTTTCCATATAGTGCATCACTGCCCGCCTGGTGTCCAGTGTGTACAAGGCTCTCTGTGCTTGTGGAAGGTTTTTGGAAAAAACTCGGTATTTGAATTGTCTGATTGATGTGGAACTTAGACACCACCTTTGGCATGAAATGCGGGTCCGTTCTCATGACGATCCTATCACTGTGTATTTGCAGGTAGGGTTCTTGCAGTGTTAACGCTTACAATTCACTTACTCTTCGCAGTGATGCGATAGCTACTAGGAAGGCTGTCTTTAGCGTGAGCATATGCAGTGTAACTTTGTGAATAGGCTCAAATGGTGCCTTCATCAGTTGTGTTAGCACCACATTAATGTTCCATGCTGGTGCTGGCATTCTGCTTGGAACTGCGATCCTTTTTACCACCTGTGAGGTGAAGAAACTTTTCCCTGTTTCTACTCTTGTGTAAGCCACAATTGCCACTAAGTGGACCCTTCGGGATGTGTAGCCTAGTTTATTCTGCAGTAGATACGTTAAGTATCTTAGTACTGTTGATTCCTTAGTAATCCTTGTTTGCAGTTTCTCCCTAATGCACCATTCGGTGAATCTTTTCCACTTTGCTACGTAGCACTTTCTTGTGGTCAGTCTCCTTGCCTCCGAGTTCCGCCATCATGCTTGCCGGTAGTTTGAGGTGTGCGAACTCTAGGTACACAAGAGCCATGCAGTTAGGCTGAGGCTTTCTGGCTCTGGGTGTAGTACTCTTCCGTCTTGCATCGTTAGCAGGTCCTTCCTGACGGGGAACCTGTGTGCGTGCGTCCGACATCTCCAGGATTTGTGAGAACCATGTTTGTCTGGCCCACTTGGGTGCTATTAAGACGAGCGTCATGTTGCTGAACCTGCACTTGTTCAGTACCCTGTGTAGTAGCGGTATCGGTGGAAAAGCGTAGGCAAATGTCCCTGACCAGCTTATCCGTAGCGCATTCCCTAGGAACTGTTTGCACAGTACTCTGGATGCGAAGTTTTGGCATTTTGATGTGTTGCAAATAGGTCTATTTGTGGAGTTCCCCATTTGTGGAATACCTTCTGTATTTCTTGTTGGTTGATCTCCCATTTGTGGCATGCTGACGTCTGTCTGCTGAGCCAGTCTGCTTCTACATTGTCCTTCCCTGGTAGATGTATTGCTAACAGGTCTATTTTCCTGGGAATTGCCCATCTCCATATTTCCTGCGCTAGCCGAGAGAGTGTCGCTGATTGTGTCCCTCCTTGCTTGTTGATGGTAGCTGTATTGTCTGTTTGTATCAGTACTCTGTCCGTACAGCAGTTTCTGAAAGGCTTTTAAGGCTAGAAATACTGTATTGGGTTCTAGGTAGTTGATGTGCTTTATTGCAACCTGATGTCCCCACAACCCAATACTTTGAGGTTGTTTGTGTGCGCTCCCCACCCTTTCTGGGAGGAGTCTGTTGTAATGGTTACAGTTGGAGTTGGTTGTGTGAATGATCTCCCCTGTGCTAAGTTATTCTGGTTCCACCACGCTATTTCTTGCTGTGCTGTCTGTGTGACAACCACTAGATCCTCCCAACTCCCTGTTGCTTGTGACCATTGCCGCTGGATCCATTCTTGGAATGGTCTCATGTGTAGGCGAATGTTTGGTACCAAATGCATGCATGATGCCATCATCCCCATCAGTTTGCTCACTGTCCACACTGTCAGAGCTTGCCCCTTGCGGTAAAGACGCGTCTCTTTGCATATTGCCAGAGTCCTCTTTGCACATGGAATCACCGTGCTCTGTATGGGGTTGATCTCTGCTCCTAAGAATATCTTCAGTTGTTCTGGTTCTATTGACGTTTTCTCCCAATGGATCGAAAACCCCAGTTGGGCAAGCGTCTGTATCACTATCTCTATGTGCCTTTTGCACTTGTGGTAAGAGCCTGCTTTTACCAGCCAGTCGTCGAGGTATGGGTATACATGTATCCCCTTCCTCCTTAAGTGTGCTGCTACTGCTGCCAGACATTTTGTTTAGACTCTTGGTGCCGATTTTAGTCCGAAAGCCAGCACTGTGATCTGGTAGTGAGTTTTATTGATTATAAACCTGAGGTGGTGTTTGTGTTTGCTGTTGATGGGGATGTGCAAGTAGGCGTCCTTTAAGTCTATAGTTGCCATGTAGTCTCCTTTTTGTAGTTGAGGTATGACCTCCTGGAGCGAGGTCATCTTGAAACTTTGAGTCTTTATGAACTTGTTTATGAATCTGATGTCTAGAATTGGACATAATGTTCCGTCTACCTTTGGTATGAGGAAGTAGGTTGAGTATACCCCATTGTTCCGTTGTCTTTGTGGTACCATTTCTATGGCTCTTTTCTTTAGCAGGTCTCTTGCTTCCTGTATCAAGTGTGTCCATTCTTTTGTTGAGCGCAATCTGACCCTTGGCCTTCTGTTTGGCGGTGGCCTTTCCAGGTCTATACAGTACCATATTGTATGAGGTTCAATATCCAATTGTCTGATGTTATCATCATCCACTCCAGGAGGAAGTGTCTTAATCTGCCTCCTACTGGTGTTGTGTGTTGGAGGAGCTGTTGAAGCTTTTAATCTTTTGCTGGTTTTTGCCTGGACTCTTTCTGCACCTCCTGAGGTCTTATCCAGGTGTGCGTTGGTTTTGCTGGTGAGTCACTTTGCTGCAGGAGGCTGACTCCCCCACTGGCCATTACCCCTTCCACGTCCGCGCCCTCGAAAGGATTGTCCTCGGGGCTGGTACTGTCAGTTTTGCTGGTGCTGCCCCTGCTGCTGTCCCTGGTTACACCCTTGATAACCTTGCTGGGTGGTTTGGTGTGTTACCCCAGGTTGATGATTTCCTCTGCCTGTTGGTCTCCTGGAAGGTGTTCCTCTTCTCATACCTCGGAACTGCAGCACCCCCTTAGACCTTGCTGTTTCGTTATCTTTTTTCATTTTTTCAGCTGGTTCAATTTTTCCTCAACTGGTGCTCCGAACAGTTGTTCCCCCTTGAAGGGTGTGTTGAGGATGTTGTTTTGAACTTCATTTTTGAAACCCGAAATCCTTAACCAGGCATGCCTCCTTTCTGTGATCCCCAGCATTATCTGCCTGCTAGATGTCTCTGCTGGGTCTAGGGCCGACTTTAAACATGTATTAGCCAGTTCTTCCCCTCTTCTACCAGGTGGCTTGCCCTTCTCTGGTACGTGCTTGAGTTCTCCCATTTCTTCCCAGTGCTGGTATGCGTGTCTTGATGAGTGCATTGGAGTTGGCGATGCGCCATTTTATAGCTGCACTCCATTCCATCTTCCTACCTATCAGGTCCATCCTCTTGCTTTCTTTGTCTGGTGGTGGGCTTGAGTTTGTGGATGTCATGATAGAGTCAGCTGCTACTGACCCTCTGATGTACATGGGGTCTTTTGATGCTCGTGGAGTCACTGCTCTACACATGGCAGGCTCCTTGAATGCCTCCTTCCCCTGGTCCAGAAAACTTGGGAGCATGGGTAGAAACTGGCTTCTAGTCTGGGATGGCAACATGGTCTCCAAGAGGAAGCAAGATTGGGGTTTTTCTTCCTCTAGCTGCACCCCATACGTGTCTGCAGCCTTTCTGATGACTTGGTTGTAGATCCCTATGTCGTCCGGCGGCGAAGGCCTCGACTGATATGATTCTACACCCTCTTCCAGGGATTCGACGTCGAGATCTTTCCACGGCAAGTCCAGAGCTTCCGAAGACATAGTGTCTTGGTAAGTGTCGTCTTCATCCCCTTTGGCTCCCCCGTAGTACAGGTCTTCTTCCTGTTCCTCTCCAGGTTCAGGTGTTTTCGGCGGTTGGAAGTCCGACGCACCCTTCTGTTTCGGCCGTTGCTTTAGACGGTATGCTGTAGAATTTCAACTTTGTCAAAGTCTTTCTTGCGTTGCAAGATGTTCGCCATTTCGGAAGAAATACTACAATTCCAGACCCAACCACTAGATGGAGGAATAATGCACAGCATAGTGAATCCAGAAAGATGCATGCTGCAAAACTATGCCCAACGCACAGTCTATTTCAGAAGCTGATCTTTCGCCCTCAGCAACACCTTCTTTGCTTCCTCCTTAGTGTCTTGCGGGAGTGCCTCTAGGTAAGGTGCAATGTCTGACCACATTTGCCTGTTACAGCGTCCCAATAACGCTAATGAATTAGACGCTCTTACAGTCAACGCCAACATGGAGGAAAAACACTATTGTCCAACCGCCTGCCCTCTTTATCTGGGGGTGCCGATAGTGGAGCAGATGGTAGCTGCTTGAGTAATTACTGAATCAGGATTGGGATGGCCTATAAGGCAGGCCGGAGCTCTATTTTTTTAAATCTAATCTTGGCAAGACTGATTTGGGGACTCCCATCTCGACGACAGGGAATGATTCAGGCATGTGAATCTATGAAAGATACCCCAATACTGGATAACCTCTGTTTTACGTGGGTTACATACAACACTTCTGCTGTCTCTAAACACTGTAAACAGAGGTTACAATTTATAGTACTTAAGGTAAATTTCGAGAACTAACATGAAAAATAAAGAAATTAGTGCCAATAAAAGCAAGGTTAGAATATATTGTGCAAGTTGTTCAAATGTTTATGTAGGAATCAGTGATACTAAATAAACGCTCTATTAGGGCAAGTGCTCTACAGAAATGCACCGAGCTGTGAGCTCAGTTCGCATTACTGACATTGACACCAGTGCACTAACATGTACACGTTTACAAAATGTAACAATTGAGGCTATTTTTAACACTCCCAAAACACTCCAAATGTATATGCGAAGTACCTGTAGTAACATGAAGACAAGATTGGAAATTACCATCAAAATAAAATACACAAATTTTGCAATTTGAAAATGTTCCTAAACTATTATGCAACTTTTAATGCAATTTATCTGAAGCTCCCCTTACTAAAATAGGTTTGATGCAGACGATCTCTAGACAGGGAACTGCAAAGAATTGCTTGGCTGCTGAGAGTAGGGGGTTGTAGCATGGTGGTAACTGTTAATGTAAACATTTCTGCACTGTCATGGTTATTTTCGCTGTCCTGGTTATCAATAAAAAGTGTTTTAAAAAAAAAATGGGTTTGATGCAGTCCAATATAAAAAAGATGACTGGGTAGCAAATCTGTACCAAACCAATATATGCAATCTGAAAATAAAAGTCACAAAAGAGTACACATATGTACTTGTGCATTGATGCAGATGTACGACTTAGGAATGCACAATAGTTTAAGAAAGCAGGCCTGGAAACTCCTAACAAACGTTTGTTAACTCCATTTTCGAATAAGTGCATACACGCGCATAAATCTGATTTAGGTGGAAATCTGTTGAGCACATTGACATTCTGTGGACCCCCCTTTTTCTACTCTAAAAAAACACTCCCACCTTACTTGGGATAAATTTCCATCATTCTCAGAGCATGCAAATAGATTGAATAGGATCTTCGACAACTTCAAACATGCTAATTTGTGGCATGCACAAGCTCACAAGGAATTCCAACTTTGGAACGACTGCTTCCTGACTACTTCAAACCACTATATATAAATTTGTGGAAGGTGGCAGAATAAGAGCCTGGTTAAACTCCAGATCCCAAGAAGATGACCAACTTGATCAGAGAGGCTATTATCAGAGCTGACACAGAGGATCGCTGACAATCTGTCTCCTTAATCCACGGCACCAAAAGGGACGAGTAGATTTGTATCACTTCTTTGACAGAAAAATACAACCATGTGCCATTTTTCGCTTCACTCAACTTTTTTCATACTAAGTTTCTCCCGGCATTTTCTTATTGGAAATCTTTCCATTCATTCCTTTAACACAACTGCCTCAAAGATCTACCTTCAGAATTTCTCACCTAAACGTCCACAATGTAAAGAAAGCAGAAAATGCAAAACTTTGTGCCACACAGACTCATATTGCGAAAGGCAACAGCAAAAGATTCAAGTGAATTCCCAAGGCAGAGGGCTAATTTAGGCTGCGAGAAGAGGAAGATGTCGGATGATTGAAGGACAAAATACACTGAATTCAATCTTCAAGGCTACTTTAAATCCATGCCTTCCACCCGAGTGAGTTAATGAATTTTGCTTTATTCGGTTTTCAATTTAGCATACAAAAAAACCATAAATGCGCAGTTTTACAATAACATATCAGTTGTTATACAATGATCATTAAAAGAATTTAAAAAGTTGGCTCAGTTTTACTATTACATATTACAAATATTATACAATGATTATAAAAGGGATTGGTATAAAAAGTTAGCAAATCATTTACAAATCTAAACACTTGTTAAAAAAATTAAGGCCTAGCAGCATACTTTAAGAAGGGGGCAAAATACAGATATATTTCCCAAGTCTGATCATGCACTTCAGGAATAGAACTACGTGTCTTACAAAGCAGTCATTATCTAAATACTGTAAAGCAAGGTAGGCCGGGCGGCATTGCCTCATACCCCATATTTTCAGTTGTTCCAGATAAAATTTACAGAACTGGACTACATGGATTGTAGTTTGGGGTGAGACTGTCACAAGGACAGTTTGGTAGTATTTTAGACCAGTCATTTACGGTCGGAAAACTTACCAAACGATGAAATACGTCAAATCTGAGACGTGTGAGAACAAATCTATCATACCCTCAATGTATATGTTTGGTATGGTTGGATGCCGGTGGGAGACGACCACATCAGTTGGTTAGTTTGCACCGTAGGCTTTGATGCCTCGCTGGCGAATCTGTTTGCCTCCATATGGGTCATGCATTGTTTTTTAAAAACCTTGAGATGTAACCCATCAACGAAAGATTGTGGTAGTAGTCTGGACGGACCAGGTCGATCAAATTCTTTTATATATTTCACCCACCTGATCTCTAAGACGTGTTCTAATTTGAGACCATCACTTAACACATGCCGGTTGAATGCGTTTAACGAGGTCCGAATCCGGTGCCATAATAGGACTGGTTGCACCTTTATTATGTCTAATGTAATGTCTAATGTAAGGTAGCCCCAACTCAGTGTGACAAATATAGGTTGATGTACAGCGTGAGACCGCCCAGTAAATACCTTAAAAAAGTGTGCTCTACCCTCTGGATTTCATTTACATCGCAGTATCCCCATAGCCCAGCCCCATAGATAGCCCTACTAACGCACTTGGCTCTACTGGGTGCCTCTTTCCTAGCTCTTGTGAAAAATTCACTAAGGCGGTCGTTCTCATAAATAGAAGTTTCCTGACTTTGATGGCCTGGAGCCACGAGCCCTTGTGATTAATTAAAATTCCTAAATAGGGGTAAGTTATAGTGGTTGCCACCTTTTAACTCTCTACATAAGTATGCCTCTGCTTCCTTCCGCCTCTCCCACAATTCATTACTTAAGTTTTATTGGTGTTTATTCTTAGATCTAAGTTTTTCATAAAGTCATATCTATTGAGAGCCCGTTGTAGCCCTATTGGTGTTTGGGCCATAATTACAGCGTTGTCCGCGTAGGGTAGGTATAGGGCGTTTTTTTTTTATAAACTTTTTATTGTGTTTTGCGGCATAAAGAACAATATCAAGAATAATATACAGCAGTGCAGTGAACAAGGCATCAGTATCTGCAATCAGGAAAGCATCAACAGGCAATTGCAAAAACCCTCCCGTCCCCTCCCATCCTCCGTCCCCACCCTCTGTGCTCCCACCCTTCAAAACAGGCCCCCCAACCATTTCCCCCATATTTTGCGGAATTTTTTTGGGCAGCCCCGTGCAGCGTATAGCGACCGCTCCTGGGCCGCACACCAATCCACCCCTCTACTCCAGGTAGCCACTCTGGGCGGGTCTGGCTGTGACCACACTGCCGCTATATCTCTCTTGGCCACCATAAGGGCAGTGGTGAGGAAGTACTTCTCATTACGGGACCTGTCCATCCCGTCCATGATGCCCAGCAGGGCCATTCTAGGCTCGTGGGGGACCTCCCAACCCAGGACCTCCGCTAGTTCGGCTTCGATCGCTGCCCAGTAGTCCTCCAGACGGGGACAAGACCACACCATGTGAAAAAAATCTGCCGGAACCACCCCACAGCGAGTGCAAGAGGCGTCCACGCGGAGGCCCGCACGATACAGGCGGTCCGGGGTCAGATAGGCAGTGTGGAGGTAATAGAGTTGGATAAGCCGCAGCCTAGCGGAGGTGGTAAGCGACCGAGGGCCCATAAGGGCGTCCCTCCAGTCTGCCTCATCCAGGGGTCCCACCCAAGCCTCCCATCGCTGTTTTAGCCCGCTCCAGTCCACCGGTGTATTGTTAATTAGGGATTTATAAATGCGGGATATGCCCCCCTTCCCAAGATACCCCAACATCACCTGGGCCTCAGGCGGACTATGGGAAGGCAGTCTGGAATCTAGAGGGACGTGAGCCCGAACCGCGTGGCGCAATTGAAGGTAGCGGTAGAATTGAGAAGGCTGCAGCGAGAAGCGGGTCCGAAGCTCCTGGAAGGAACACATGCGGCTTCCACGCCATATATCGCCCAGACAGGAGATACCGAGAAGATCCCACTGCCGAAAGCCCGTTAGTCCCACCACCTCCCGCAGCCACGTCCCGTGCCAAAGCGGAGTGAGTTGCGTGGACGTCCCCGACCATCTGGTGTGTCGCAAGGCCGCGCGCCACGCGAGAAAGGGAGCCCGTACGACATCGGGGAGCGACAGGGGGACCGTTGTGCCATAGAGCATGTTTTGGATGGAGGAGAACCCGAGGCAGTTCACCTCGAGTCGATAAGCCGGGTCGCCCCAACCACCCGAGAACCAGTCGTGGACCACCAGTAGTTGGGTGGCCAGATAGTAAAGGTAGAGGTTAGTCATGCTCAGGCCGCCGTCGTAGGAGGGGACCCTGCAGCGATCCAAGGCCAGCCGAGGCCGACCACCGCCCCAAAGGAATTTGGTCACCATCTTATCCAGGTCCCGGAACCACGGGCGCGGAAAGGGGCATGGAGTGTTTTGCAGCATGTAAAGAAACTTGGGGAGGATCATCATCTTATATAAGGCGACTCTCCCTAGCGGATTCAATGGGAGGGCCTGCCACCGGAGCATGTCTGATCTGGCTTTGTTGACTACTGGAGCCACATTGAGTGCCCAGCAGAGTTCCGGAAGGAGGGTGACCCAGATCCCCAGGTACTTAAAGGAGAGTCTCCGGAGGGGAATGTCCGATTGCCAGTCGAAACATTCCCGCGACGGGTGTAGCGGGACTAGAACGGATTTTTTGGGGTTCAGATGGAGACCCGACGCCTGGCCGAACCGATGGAGGATCCGGCGGACTCTGGGCCCCGAGGTCGCTGGATCGGAAAGATAGAGGAGGACATCGTCCGCGTATAGGGCAATCTTGTCGGGGGCCACAGCTGGCCATTCCCATCCGCGAAGAACGGGATCCGCGCGAATCAGCACCGCCAGGGGTTCCATGGCCAGCGCAAAAAGGAGGGGCGAGAGCGGACATCCCTGGCGCGTCCCCCGACCTATGGGAAACGGGCGAGAGAGAGCCCCGTTGACCAGCACACGGGTGCGCATACAGGACCGCTACCAAGGCACGGAACCGGGGGCCGAAGCCCATGCGCTCCAGGACGTCAGCTAAGTACGCCCATCCCACGGAGTCGAAGGCCTTTTCAAAGTCGACCAGGAGGAGGGCCAGATAGGGGGAAAGGCGGCCGCGGTGCGCCATCGCAAGATGCAGGCGCCGCAGGCAGTGTCTGGTCCCCCGCTCAGGCATAAAGCCGCATTGATCCGGGTGGACCAAGGAGGCAAGCGACGGGTGCAACCGCTGCGCCAGGACCGTAGCATAGATTTTGAGTTCGGTGTTGATAAGGGATATCGGCCGATAGTCGGAGCAGGACCGCGAGGGAGGCTGAGTCTTGGGGAGGGCAACTATGGTTGCTGTGTCCGTCTCGGGCCGGAACGAGCCCGTCTCCACCACGGCTGCAAATAGGTCCCGAAGCCTCGGGGCCAGCATCTCACGATAGTGAGCGTAGTACTCCTGGGGGAACCCGTCGGGTCCCGGGGTCTTCCCAGGCGCCCAATGGCCTCCTCGATCTCCTGCAGCTCGATCGGCGAATCAAGGGTCTCAGAAACCTCGGGCTGCAGCCGCGTAAGCGTCGCCGCGGTCGTCCCCAGCAACTCCTCGAGGGAGAGCGTGGACGGCCTGTGGCGGTACAGCTGGGAATAATAGTCGGCGAACGCCTGGGCTATCGCCACTGAGACTGTGTGGATACCACCCGTTGGGGCCGCGATGGCCGGTATGATCCTTCCCGCCCGGGGATAGGTCGCCAGTCGGTGGAGAAGAGTGCCGTTTTTGTCTCCCCAGCCGTAGACCCGGGCCACCGAGGAGCGCCATAGAATCTTCGCCGCCTCCAGGGAATGGAGGCGAATATCTTCCCGCAGGAAGGCCAATCGACGAGACCGTGCGGCATCGTCCAAGTCCCCCAGACTGCGCTCTAATTCCAAGGCTTGGGCTTCGCATTCCGCGAGCTTCTGGGATTGGGCCCGCCGTTGGCGCTGCAGATGCCCCTTAGCGGTGCCCCGGACAGTCGCCTTACCGGCCTCCCACAGGACGGCAGGGGAGATGACAGAGCCCTCGTTATGGGAATAATAGTCGGCGATTTCGCCCCCGACCGCCTTCCGGAAAGCCTTGTCGTGGAGGAACCAGGCGTTCAGACGCCACATCGGACGGGCAGAGAGGGGTGGGGGACCGAGAGCGAGGAGCACAGGCGAGTGGTCCGAAAGGCCCCTCGGAAGAATGCGTACATCTCGCACCCCCGCGTAGTCGGTGGATGGTACGAAGATGAGGTCGATCCGGGCATGGGAGTGATGGGCCGCCGATGTGTGGGTGTATTGGCGTGCCTGCGGGTGCCAGATCCGCCAGACATCGCAGAGACCCTGCGATTCAGCCCAGGTTGAGAGCTGTTTTGCGCGGGCGACGCGGGACAGGGAGACCGGGCCCGTCGAGTCCTGGTGAGGCGAATAGACGGCGTTGAAGTCTCCGCCGAGAATGAGGGAGCCCGCCGGGAGTGTCGGGAGGAGACCCGCTGCGTGGGCGAGGGCCGACGGCAAGAGAGATGGTGCCGCATAAAGGGACATCAGGGTAAGGGGCCGCCCCTCCAGATTGCCAGAAACCACCACTACCATACCTTGGGGGTCCAAATGCACCCGGGTCAGGACAAAGGGGAAGGACTTGCGGAGCAAAATGGCCACTCCTCGGGGTCCCCGTGCAAAACCTGAATGCCATACCCTGTCATAGCCGTAGCGGCCAAGGAAGGGGCAGTTGTTACCCAACAGGTGAGTCTCCTGGAGGAGGAGTACATCAATCTCGGCGCGTTGCGCATATTTGTGGACCGCAATGCGTTTAAAACGGTCCAGGAGACCATTGACGTTCCAGGATAGGATGCGCATGGCGGCCCTAGGGACAGGTGGGTCAGCCATGGTCTAGGACAGAAGAGGGGGCCAATAGAGGCGCGTCTGAGCAGGTCCCCAGAGAGGAAGGACAACGGGAAATCGGGCAAGAGAGCAGGCCAAACAGCACATGATACCTTAGCACAACAATTAAGAGGGAGTCATCCCCCACCAACAAAGTCTTCCCAACGGGAAAGAAACAACCCCAAACCAACCCCAACCCCCCACCCTACACTTTGAAAACGGAAGCATCTGTCGCCCGAACCAAATGGAAGAACCACCAAGCTAAAACGCTTGGGCGCTAGTGGACCCCTGATACAAATAAATTCAAACCTGAGTTTACCTGCCCTGGCCGAGAGCAACACTGATAATGGAGCATTCCACCCCCGTCCAGGCATCCCCCACCCCCCCCCCTCCCCCAAAAAGAAGCAAAGAAAGTCAAATGTTGGGACTGCGAGAGAGGTCCGAAGAGTCCACCAGTTCGGCTGGTTGAGTTGCAGGGCCCGTGAGCCGGGGCGGCACGGTCCGCCGTCCATCTGCCCCGGGACTGCCGTGTGCGGCCGAGGAGGCAGAGGAGGTTCTCGACCCTCGGCGTGACCTTCTCCCAGAGCGCGTGGTGATCACCTCATCCGCTGTGCGCTCCCGGGGTAATGTGCGGTGCCGCCGACGGGTCTTCGATGTCCGGGGCCTTCCTCGTCCCCCTGCATACCCGTAGGCGATCCGCGCCCAGAGCCCTGCAGGGGGTGCTCCTCCGTCAACCAGGTCCAGGCCGCCCGCGGGGTGTCGAAAAACAGAGTCTTGTGCTGGAAGACGACCCGGAGGCGGGCCGGGAACTGGAGCTGATATTGGAGTCCAAGGGAGCGCATCTTTTGTTTCACTTCCGTGTAGGAGCGGCGCAGCTCTTGGACTTCGCGGGTGTAGTCCGGGAATAGCATGATTTTGTGGTTCTGGTAGTGGAGGGCACCCTGGCAGCGGGCCTCGCGAAGGATGGCGTCCCGGTCGCGGAAGTTCAAGAGTTTGAGGATGAACGGCCGGGGGGGCGCACCCGGGGGCCTGGAGGCCAGGGAGCGATGGGCTCTCTCCACCACGAACGAAGGAGATAGGCTGTCCGCCGGCATCCAGGACCGGAACCATCGCTCCATGAAATCGTCCGCTCGGGCCGATTCAACTCCCTCCGGAAATCCCACTAAACGCAGGTTGTTGCGCCGAGCGCGGTTTTCTGCATCCTCGACCCGGCGGTGTAGTTCCTTAGAGTGGGTGGTCAACTCCCGGACCTGGTCCTGTAGGTGGCGGATGTCATCCTCAGCAGTGGATATCCGGGACTCGGCCTCGGAAATGCGGGCGGTGGCATTCCGCAGATCTTGTCGGAGAAGAGCAACGTCCACCTTGACCTCTCCCACCATGCCCTCGAGGGAGGCGCGGGAGGAGTTGATGGCCTGCAGGATGGCGACAAGGTCTGTGGCGGGGGCCGGCACGGCCGCGGAGCCGGGCCCCTTGTCGGAAGTCGTGAATTTGTCCATCCTGGTTTGGGTGGCCCCGGACGCTGGCTTGTTGGCTTTGTCTTTACCCATAGCTGGGGCGGCCGTCCGTGAATCGGGGCAACGGGCGAACGACACACCAGCAGAGTGTCAGCGGGTGCTCGAGCGGACAGGAGCCCAGCAGGGGGGCGGCGGGGGGAACCCGCGGCCGGAAAGGGCCCGGCACGACCAGCCCCAGCGGTCAGTCTCCGGTGAGCTCCTCAGCGGGGCAGCGAGTCCGATCCCCCGCCGCAGTCGCGTCCTTGGGCCTCCCCCAGCGAAGCAAGGTCCAGCAGCGCAGCTCACAGTCCTGAACATAGCCCACCTCTCCAGGGGGGACACTTCGCCCGTGCGGTCCCTCCGCCACCCCTAGGGGGGGGGGGGGGGGGCACGGCATCGCCTGCCGGCCCTCTCGAGCCGGGGCCCCAAATGATGAGGGGGGGAGGGGGGGGGGGAAACAGCAGCGACACCCCCTCGACCGCCGATGTGCGGCCCGAGTCAATGGGGGCCCCTCCACCCCCGGGACCGGCGGCCAGTCTCGGAGCCGCGGGGCCGGGGCAGCACCGTAGCCAGGAAGAGAAGGTATAGAGAAGGAGGGGGGGGGGGGGAGCGGGGGTACGGGTCCCCCCGGCCGCCGACCACCGCAGCTGCCCCGGTGAAACGGTCCCCCGCCGCCTCACTCACCGCCTATTCTGCTCTTGGGCTCCGCACAGGGGGGGGGTCCCATCACAGCACTCCAAGGGGCCTCAGGCTGCATCCGTGAAGCAGGACAGCACCCAGTCGGCGTCCTCAGCATCCGCGGGAGCCTCGCGGCCGCCGCGTCCTCGTCCCAGGCCGGGTCAGGCCTGTGCCCCTCGTGGGCGCCGCGGGCTAGATTAGCTGCCTGCCCGGATCGTGGTTCCGCGGCCGCCAGCGTCCGACGCCGGCCGGGCTGCGCGTCGTCCAGGCAGGCCCCCGGCGGTCACAGCGTCCCAAGAGCCGGTGTGGAGCAGCAGGGCAGCCTCACACACCCCAGCGCCCGGATCGTGGTCGGCCAGGGCAGTCTAGGAGGAGATTAGGAGGAGATTAGGCGGATTCGCGGGGACCGGCATCGGGAGCCTCACGGGAAGGCGTCCATGACAGGCAGGCGCCACCTAGCGCTCCTATAGGGCGTTTTTTAAACTGAGGTAAGTCCCAGCACCTTTCCAGCATGGCTTTCTCCAAACCATTGGTGTTTAGGGTTAATAGGAAAGGTGCCAGAACACAGCCCTGTCTAACCCCCCTCTCCACTCGGAACAATGCTTTACACTCTCCATTGGGTCCATACCGTACCTGAGCTCATGCATTTGTATAGAGTTCTCTTAGGAAATGAATTAAGGGAGCCTCTACCCCCATTGACGTTAAGATACTCCATAGTTTTTCATGGCGTACACAATCGAATGTGGCGGTGAGGTCGACAAAGGCCAGGTACAATTTTCCTTTTCTCGCCTTTGTATATTTTCCCATAAGGATGGTTAAGTAAAGGCCCTGTTCTATTGTACCCAGCCCCTCCCTAAAACCAAATTGAAGGTCAGATAGGACATTATTGTCCTTGGCCAATTGTAGTTGATTAAGGACTATACGGCCAGCCACTTTGCCCACAGAATCCAGCAAAGAAATGGGGCGATAATATGCAGGATTCTGTCTGTCACCTTTTTTGAAGATCGGTACCATAATGGACTCTGACCACGTTTCTATAAGTCCGATCTTGCAGCAAGCCGCCAACACTCGCGTTAACAATGGACCCCATAGCTCTGTTAAGTTTTAAAAATGTCAACAGGTACTCCGTCTGGCCCAGAGCATTTCCCCCCTTGCTAGCTTTTAGTGCAGATTGTACCTCTTCTAGGGTGAAGGCTAAATCTACTAGAAAGTCTATTGATGGAAGACTAGGGCCTGCAGCGCTAGCAGCTATACCATTCTCCTCCCTTGCATGTCCAAAGATATTGGAAAAATGTTCCACCCAGTGACATCAATAGTAATTTCTATGGTAGGGGTGTTTTTCTGATAGAAATGGGGATTTTACCACACACCAGAAGGCAGTTCTGTCCTTGTTAACGCTTGCCTTATGTATGTCGGGCAAGGTTTTGTTTTTTAATTCTCATTTACGTGTTTTTACGGCCTGGTTATAAGTTTTCCTGCAATGATTTATTTCAGTCCTCTCTTTCTTTTTGTGTAATGCGTGTTTCAATTCTGTATAGGCTTTTGTACATTTACTATTGAACCACCCCTTGTTCTTCCCAATCCTTTTTTATTTCGACTCTCAATGTATTCTTGATTATTTCTGTTATTTGAGCATATGTTTCCAGTACTTCGTGTGGTGTAGTCATTCAGACATTTC